>NW_020664404.1:3777231-3864142 GCF_002925995.2 Terrapene triunguis | reverse complement strand
TTGAACACCTCAAAATTCAGGAGTGCTCAAGCTCAGTTTGGGCAGCTGTTACTTCATTTCTCCCAAATCAAATATACTGATCCACTGTAATTTGCTGTAGAAAAAGTAGGATAAAATTGAGCAAGAAATGCTTCCCAGTGGTTATTAGGACTGGAATTGCTATTTTCAACAGCCATTGCTTTTTTTGTTTGTTTGTTTAAAAGGAAGACAGTGATATTGCATTGGCAAATTCCCCATAGAAAGAAAGAGTGGAACAAAAGAATAATAAAGGCACCTCAACTTTTCCTCATTGATGGAGGACAGTCTTATAATATGCATCCAGATATCCTCCAATCACACAAGCTGAAAATTGTTCCACTTTACTGCAGTTCTGTAACCATATGGGAACCAATCCTGTCCGTGTTCTGTGCACATCTAAAATTCCTGCTGAATGACCTGCCCTGGGAGCGAGTTACCAGTGACCCAGGGCTGTGGCGGAAGGAGGGTGCAGGTGTGGGGGGGGGGAGCCCAGGGCTGGGGCGGCAGGGGGGGTGCGGCGAGGAGCCCAGGGCTGGGACGGGGGGCAGCCAAAATTTTTTTTGCTTGGGGCGGCAAAAAACCTAGAGCCGGCCCTGGGCAGCAGGTGGGACCGGGGAAGGGACCTGGCCCCAAACATTGGGGGAGCCTGGTCCCTGTGCCCTGAATATTGCTGGAGCACGGCACCAGGGGCCCATATAACTCACCGCCCCTACAAGTCTGGACACGAGCTGGGAGCCTTGCGGTGTAGACTTACCCTTACCGTCTAACCTCACCCTAATGCAGGCTGCGGCAGGGTTTAGCTTGCAAGAGCCATCATAAAGCCCATCTGACTGCTTCTTCCACGCCCAAAATAAAGGCAGCTGTGCCCCTGTGTTGAACTTTGTACAAACAGCCTGGCCTTGGCAAGTCAGGTGACTCTGAAAACCTAGAGTGAGTATTGTTGGGTATGGGAGAATCTAGAGCTGCTAATAATACCAGCAATAAGTAATACAGCAACCTGGGCCTCAGGGCCAGATATTCAAAAAAGCTTAACATACTGGGCACTGCTGAGCATGTTTGAAAATCTGGGCCTTACTCAGCTGCCTAAATGGGACCAAGCTCCATCCCCATACATTCAACAAAAGTTGGTAACCTAGTAGGGACAGGTCTTTAACAGTGAGACAACGTTGTCCTGGCAACTTTGACGATCCTTTAAATCAGTTACTCAGCCCAGGAAGTTACCTACTGACCACCATTGAAGGCTTTACTGTAATAATTAAGACCAAACTCCCCCCCCCCCCCCCCCGTAAAATGCAGATTCAGGGCTGAATCTGAACTGAACTGCAGGGTGTAAAATCCGTGAATAACCTGGAACATTTTAAACTGAAACATTTTAGGAATTTATGTCAAATCGCATTAGTCAGAAAAAGCCATACAAACAAAAAGAAACTCAGAAAAAAAATGGACACGGTTCATTTTGACATTTTCCACATGAAAATTTCAATTTTTCAAATCAAAATGACTTTTGGCTAAGAAACATCTTAGGCCCATCCAAAACAATTTTTTTCCTTCTGATTATTTGGTTCCATCAGTGAACTGAAGAATCAGGCAGTCATTCTCACTGCTCTAGTAATAATGCTGCTTTGCTGTTTTATAGCACTTTTCACCTGAGGCTCTCCAAACATTTAACAAATACTGGACTAAATCCTAAATGCTGGACTAGCACAACTAGAGACTTGTCTACATGATGGGGTAATGTGCTGTATGGGGGTGCACATTTTGAAGTGCACTAATGTTGCACATTGTACAGTGTTGCACGTTAATTGGTCAGTGTAGATCCTGCTGGTGCACGCTAAAGGTGCCTTAGTGTGCTTTTCAGAAGTCACTGTGTTAAAGCACACCAGCAGGGTCTACCTGGCTATAACGGTGTCAGGACTCACCACTGCGGCGCCTCCAGCTGGTTGCTCCAGGAATGAGCTCAGTCCAGCTCCAGAGTGCCCTCTGGGGATGGTGTCTTGCCCGTTGTCTGCTCTACTCCGCTGTTTCGGACTCGCATTGCTCCCCCGCTTGGCAGTGTCCTCTTCAGGAGGCTGCCCTCCGGCAGTGCCCACTATTTTTTTCTCACCCCCCCTTCTGGGGGTCACGGCAGTCTTTTGGCTTGCAGCTGCCACAGGGGCCAACCACAACCCAAAGTCTAGCCCCTCACTTCGAGGGCAAGTTGCAGTCTGTATTGGCCATGCACCTCCACGGCCAGATGCAGTGCAAGGGGGGGGGGACCCAAGCCCGCCTGCTACTCTGGGTCCCGACCCAAGGACCCTCTCACAGCAGCCTCTCTCTGCCCTTCTTCTCTCCCCTTGTCTGCCTATCGTCCCTGGGCCACTTCCCCTTGGCCCTTGCACCTTCTTGGCCCTTTCTGGCAGGGGCCTGCAGCCTAGCAGGTAACAGGCCAGAGCTCACCCTCCATTCTCCTGAGCCTGTCCAGCACTGCTCTATCTCAGGTACCATCCCTGGGAGCCAGTCCTCCTCCCTGGCTTGGCAGGGAGAGACTCCCCTCTGCTCTACTGGGCAGCGCCTTATATCTGGGCTGCCCCAGCAGCTGCCTCCTGTCTGGCTCCTAACAAGCCTTGCCCTAATTAGCTGCAGGTTTCCACGGCCTCCCTGGCTGCTTCTGCCCCATCCCCTGCTGGCGTGGGCCACCTGCACCCCTACACTGGCCCAGTGTGCAGCATGTCAGTGCGCTTCAGAAATCAGACTCCAGGGAGCGTATCACCCCCGTGTGGACAGGCCTTCAGAGAAGTGTTCCATTAGTTAGCTACTCCTCACAACCACCTTGCATGGCAGGGTAAATCTAAAATCCCCATTTTACAGATGGGGAATGTGAGGTACAAAGAGGTTAAGTAACTTGTCCCAGTGAAAAGCAGGGCTGGGAAGAGAAGCCAGGAGTCCAGGCTCTCAGTGCGTTAGCATGTGGCATGGGAAGCTCAAGCTGGCATTCAGTTCACATAACAGCGCTCTGTGCAGGTCTTTGTTTTGCTTTGCAATGAGAGTGGACATCTCAGCGGCTCACACCCAAGTAGGGTGACCAGACAGCAAATGTGAAAAATCAGGACGGGAGTGGGAGGGCTAATAGGAGCCTATATAAGAAAAAGACCCCAAAATCGGGACTGTCCCTATAAAATCGGGATGTCTGGTCACCCTACATTCAAGTGATGCTATAGAACCTGGAAGAGCAATTGAAGGCCTTGTCCATACCAGGCCACTGGTATAGCTGTACTGGTGTCAGACTGCACTCGTGCAAATCGTGTCAACACACGGGGTTTGCACTGCTGGCTAAAAACCTATGCATTCATTTAGATCCATCCCAGCACGGCAATGCCTGTTAGGAGATGATAGATTAGTAGATTGTACAGAGCAAGGAGATACTGCTGCTGTTACCACTGGGTATCTCTGCTGTTGCTGCTGCATTAGCCACCTTTGCCTCTGAAATAAGGCACACAATGACTATCTAGAGAAATGGGAAGGGTTGTAAAGAGGTCATTAGTCAAGGAGGCCAGAGCTCATGGTCCAGTAATGGGCTTACTCTGCAACAAGGAAAATTCAAGTTTAATATTAAAGAGGAGTAATAGAATATCAGGGTTGGAAGGGACCTCAGGAGTTCATCTAGTCCAACCCCCTGCTCAAAGCAGGACCAATCCCCAGCTAAATCATCCCAGCCAGGGCTTTGTCAAGCCTGACCTTAAAAACCTCTAAGGAAGGAGATTCCACCACTTCCCTAGGTAACCCATTCCAGTGCTTCACCACCCTCCTAGTGAAAAAGTTTTTCCTAATATCCAACCTAAACCTCCCCCACTGCAACTTGAGACCATTGCTCCTTGTTCTGTCATCTGGTATCACTGAGCTTCCTAACTATTAGAGAATGGACCAATCTGCTGAGGGAGGTATGAGGAATCACCGTGACTGGAGATATGACAGCTACAGTACCACAGATGGGCTTGGGATATAATGATGAAAATGATGAGCCTGATTCTTTAGTGCCTGCTGCCTTGTGCAGTCCTTTGTGCCTGTGCAAAGTGAGTATAGCGTTTATTAAAATTTGCAGTACAGTGGGGTCTAGAGACCGCAACTGAGGTCAGGACCCCAGAGCGGTAGGTGCTGTTTATACACGTAGTGTGAGACAGTCCCTAAGTTATACTCCAAATGGACAAGACCGACAAAGGGTGGGCGAAAGCAAGTATCGTTATCCCCATTGTATAGATGGGGAGCTGAGGAACAGCGAGGTTAAAGTGACTTGCCCCATGTCGTATAGGGAAACTGTGGCAGAGCCAGGAATCTCCTGAGTCCCAGTCCAGTGCCTTGACCATAAGACCATCCCCTTCACTTCCATTGTACCGCCCCTGAGACCAGAGCATTCTGATGTAGTAGCACTCTGCACGCAGGATGACCCAAGAGTTAGCCTGGGTGTTGCCCCAACCCCTTCAATCTACACAGAACCTCTCACCCGGGCTTGAGGGTGCTTTCACGTCAGGCTAGCAGGCATGGCTGAGATTATAGGCTACACCTTGGGTGTTAGTTCAACCCAGGCTGGCAACCTGCCTACTTTGCAGTGAGAACTCAGGTTCATCCAGACCAGGTGCTTAGTCTGCCAAGCCTATCCCTGCTCCATTTCAGCGACACTTGTACAGCATTGGAACAGAGACATGCCATCCAAGAAACCCTTTCCCTGTGCTGCAGTTGGCCAGAAGCGGATATACCTGCCTTCTGGTGTGGTGTGATGTCAGTAAGACCCACACGAGCATTACCATAGGAAGAACAGACAAGACAATACTATACAAATGAGGTCATAGAGTGGCCCACTTCAATGCACCACTAAAAACCACAGGATGTCTTGCTAGAAATCCGGCCCGGCACATGGGCCAGCACAGAACCATTGTGGATGCAGCCACATGGGTCTGGCTCGGGTAGATGTTTGTACCGGGGACACTCCACTCACACTAAACTACTCCAGGCTAACTCTGCAGTGAATACTTGTGCATAGTCAGCACCTTTCGTCCCGCTTATTTGACATGTTATGGTAGCCTCCTGGATGACGCTTTTCATCAGAACGGAGCGGTCAGCCAAGAGCTCGCACTTGTCTGATTGCTGTGCGCGGGAGCGTGGCTTGTAGTACAACAGAGATGAAATGGTTTCAAGTTTGCCCAGTCCTGGTTTAACACGTTAGAAGTGGTTTTGCAAAACAAACATTTGCAGAACGGCCTCTGCATTAGTGGTGCTGCGCTCTCCAGACAGCAATATTCAGTTTAATGAAGTCAGATTTTCACTCCATCCAGCCCTCTTGCTGTGCATCATCCTCTAAAAATCCTAACCCACTGAGTAGTTAACATCCCCTGTGTGGCATGAAGGGATGTGATCAGGGAATAGGAATGCCCCTGTAAATTAGCAGGTGTTTTGTTAGCATGTTCTGAGCCTTTCTCATGGGGCTTGAACAACAGGGATGTGTTAGCAACAGAGTTTTGAATAGTTCTAACTGCTGAGGTTCTGATCAGGAAACCCCCGTTTTGATCATGCTTGTTGAGGCTGTGGTCTCAGGGTGTGTCTACACTGCATCTCAGAGCCTGAGTCAATTGGCTTGGGCTGCAGGGCTAAAAGCGCAGGTGTAGACATTTGGACTCAGGCTGGAGCCAGGCTTCAGAGACTCGGCATTGCGGGTTTATCTTTGCACAGTAGATATACCGTAAAGGAGTCTGGAATTCAAATCCCATTGAAAGACTAACTCAGGTCCTTTCTGAAAAGCCTACCCTAAATCCAGATCCATATATTGGGGAACGTCCCATATCAACATATGCCCAGGAACAAAGAACCCTGATTCTCTACTGCGTCACACCTGGAGGAGTTCTTTGCACTCATGCAAAGTGAGTGTGAAACATAATTGGACCGGTAGCATTGTGCAGCCACTCCACACAGGTGCATGTGACTAGATGAGTCGAAAGAGGCAGGCTTCTGTCTTGCAACGACAGAGTGGGCTTTTCTTCTGGAGGTGTTTTAATGGCAAAGTGGGGGAGCTGGGCTGTATTTAACTCTCACTGGCAGTCCCCTAAACAGCCACGCTCCCTAAAGGTGCTAGACTTAGGGATGCGTGGGGTGCTGCAGCACCCCCTGGCTTGAAGTAGTTTCCCCATATACAGGGTTAGATGGCTGTCAGCACCCCCACTGTATAAATTGTTCCAGCGCCACTGACACTCCCTGACCACAGAAGTAACCACGAAGCACTTTCAGAAGTCTGCACACAACTCATTTCTTTGGCTCAGACTTCCCTCAATAATTTCTCCATCAAAAGGTGCACCATCACAAGCCCACAGCACACACTTGCATGTGCACAACGCACACGCCCAACACACGCACATGTATGCACATATAGACATAGGATGTGCTTGCTCACCATGTGCACAGATGGAAGCAAGCAGATAAAAATAATATTGACTCTCTCTCTTCCTTTCCAGCTTGATTTATTTTCTGTTTACTTGTAAACGGGAACCGCTCAGATGGTAGTGGGGACCATATAAGTAGATAGGTGGACAGAGCAACTGAGCAGCTCTGAAAAGGTGTGAAAGTCTTTAACCTTGCAGACATTAACCTCTTGGAACAGCCTGCTGTGGCCTTGGCCAATGTACCGGACTGGGCTTCAGTAGACCTAGGTTCTATCCCTGGTTCTGCTCCTTGGTGACCTGGGGTAAGTCACGTCACCCCAGTGTGCCTCAGTTTCCCCATTTGTAAAATAGGGATAACAATACTGACCTCCTTTCTAAAAGGCACTAGACGAGACGTAGATTTTATGATTACTGTTGCATAAAGGGCAAGAACATTCATGCCAACAGGAAATGACTTTTGAAATGTGACTGATGATTCAGAGGGCCTGAGTCCTAGGTCACTCACAGCAGCTTTACTTTGTTGACGTCAGTGCACTTATTCCCCATTTATGCTGATGAGGAGAGAGGGGAATCACACCCAGAGAGTCAAATGGCTACCACAAGCAGGGAACAGTAAAACAGAGTTGCACTGTATATTTACGGTATTGTCCATGCACATAACGACAATACAATCTGACCTGCGATGCTGAGAGTGTGATGCACAGCTATTTTGGTGCCCGAATGACTGTCCCACAGATGAAAATAAAAGGAACAGTGATACCTTTCCTCTTTAGGAAACAATCTCCCCGGATCGGTATTCAACATTGCTCTACCTCCTAGAGGGACCCATCAGGATCAGGGTCTCTTTGTGCCAGAAACCTCTTTACCATGCAATAAAAGACAGCCCAGACCCCGAAGAGTTTGCAATCTCACTGGCCTTTCAGATGTTACGTGTTGTGTGAGCTGTTCAAAAGGCAGATGGCACCTTTAGAAGTGTCACCCAGAATAAATAGTTTAAAATAGTGGCTCTAAACCTTTCCGGACTACTGTACCCCTTTCAGGAGTCTGATTTGTCTTGCGTACCCCCAAGTTTCACCTCACTTAAACTACTTGCTTATAAAATCAGACCTAAAAGTACAAAAAAGTGTCACAGCCACACTATTACTGAAAAAAAATGGCTGACTTTCTCATTTTTATCATATAATTATAAAATAAATCAATTGGAATATAAATATTATACTTACATTTGAGTGTATGGTATAGAGAGCGATATAAACAAGTCGTTGTCTGTATGAAATTTTAGTTTGTACTGACTTCACTTGTGCTTTTATGTAGCCTGTTGTAAAACTAGGCAAATATCAAGATGAGTTCATGTATCCTAGGGAAGACCGCTGTGTATCTCCAGGGGTACGTGTACCTCTGGTTGAGAGCCACTGCTTTAAAACACATTTTGAAAGTTCCCCCATCACTGCTGTGTCTTTTTTTTGGACGGGTCTAAATGAAACAGTCCCATATAGAAGTTAATTATTCTCTTCTCTCATTTGTGAGACAGTAACTCCCACGCAGGAAAAAGGAAGCATATTTTGACAGATACTGCAGCCACTTCCTTTAAAAGCCTCTAGCCCGTTGGCTTTACGCAGGCAGAGGGGACAGATAGCTGCTTCTGATTGCCTCAGAGCAGTCGATTTTAGGTTTTACTAACTCCGTCTGAAGAGACCCACTTTTCATGCTACGGTGGGCTTCCCCCTAATGGGACAACCTTGAGAATCTCTACCTGGGAGCTCCTTTGAATCCCATGTCCCTCTGTCAGTATGTATCTGTCTTCCTCTCTCCAGCTCGTTCCAGGAGCGTGATGACCGGTGATCCCATGGCGGCCTGCAACTGGGCAGCCTCCCCCAACCTGCTGGAGCGGCCCCTGAAGATCGGCTGGCTGAAGAAGCAGCGCTCCATTGTCAAGAACTGGCAGCAGCGGTACTTTGTACTGAGGGGCCAGCAGCTGTGTTACTACAAGGACGAGGAAGATGCCAAGCCCCAGGTACAGTGAGCCAGCACTTTGTATCCTAGGTCTAGGAAGGGTCCTGAAGGGAGGCATAGGGGAGATGTTTTTTGGCAGGGAGGATGTAGCACAGAGGTAAGCCCCTGGATATCCTGCCCCCTGCCGTACTGATATTACTATTTATTATTACTTGTCTTTCCATAGCACTGAAGAGTCCCACTCATGGACCAAGACTCCATTGTAGTAGACACTGTACGAACACAGAAGGGGTCCCTGCCCCAAGCCACTTACAAGCTACATATAAGAGTTTGGATACGTATAAGTGGTGGATACAGACAGACCAATGGTAACAATGAGACAGTATTGGTCAGTGTAACAGGCAGTGGTCTCAGCACACTGGCGTGCTAACCGCTATCGAGTGTTTTCTAGGCCTTGTGGCAAAGGAAAGCTTTAAGGAGGGTTCGGAAAGGGCGGACGAGTTCATTTTGCAGCTGTTTAAGGGAAGCTTATCCCAGGTGTGAGGGGCAGGATGCGAGAAAGCACAAAGCTGCTTGTTTGAAAATGTAAGAAGTAGATGATAGAGGCTGGCACGGTGGGCTGATCCGAGGTGGGAGTCAACATTTTGATAGTGACTGAGAGATGATAGGAAGGGGGGTGGTGGTAGTGGTGATGGTGGGCCATGAAGAGCCTGGAAGTGAAGACAAGCAGCTTGTGTTTGAGGTGATAAAGAAGAGGGAGGCAGCGATGGCTGATGTTGTCCATGCAACAGACTAGGAGAATGATCTTTGCAGCAGCATTCTGAATGGATAGGAGAGAGTAGGGTGGCCAGATGTCCCAATTTTATAGGGACAGTCCCAATTTTGGGGTCTTTTTCTTATATAGGCTCCTATTCCTCCCCCCCCCCATCCCGATTTTTCACACTTGCTGTCTGGTCACCCTCGGAGAGAGGCAAGATTGCATTTGTCAAGGCCAGTGAGAAGGACGGTGCAGTGACGGAGACGTGGCATGATGAGAGCTTGAACAAGAGTCTTAGTGGGGTGGATGGATAGGAAAGGCCATGTCTTAGAGACATGATGTGGGAAGAATTGGCAAGATTTAGACATAGCCTGCCGGGGAGGTTCTAGAGAGAGGTTGGAGTCGAAGCTGATGCCCAGGTTATGGTCCTGAGTAACGTAGGATGGTGGTGTTGTTCACAGTGATTGAGAAAGGAGATGGGGAAGATTAAGAACAGTTTTAGCCATGTTGCACTTGAGCTGACAGCTAGAGATCTGGGAAGAGAAAGCCTCTCTAATGTTGGGTTCCAGGTCCTGCCTTCGGGTTGTTCTGCTCCAGGGTTTAAGTTCAGGCCAAGCCTTGATGTAGAACTTTGTTCTCTCTGGCTATGAAATGGGGAGTGGGGGCAGGACCTAAGTAGATATGCAGTGAGGCAGAATGAATTATGCAGCTTTGTAGGGAATGTATGGGGCCCATTTACAGAGCTTCCAGAGCTACTGGCACCCTGGGGTGGCCACCACCACAGCTGTGTGCCTGGTCACTCAAGCAGGCTGGAGGGAATAAGGTGAAGAATGAAAGGGCAAGAAATAGAGCTTCCAAAAAAACTCAGGGCAAAATGTAGTCTGAATTTTGCAGAGCAGGGATGACCCTTTGGGAAGGGGCTCCTTTGTGATAACACCATGTAATCTGGTGCATTCCAAGCAGGGCCGGCTCCAGGCACCAGCTTAACAAGCAGGTGCTTGGAGCGACCAAGGGAGAGGGGCAGCATGTGCTGCAATTCGGGGGCGGCAGGTCCCTCACTCCCTCTAGGAGCGAAGGACCTGCCACCGAACTGCCGCCGCCGATTGCGGCTTTTTCCCCCCCCCCCCAATTGCCGCCGCCGGTCGCGATTGCGATCGCGGCTTTTTTTTTGCTTGGGGCGGCAGAAATGCTGGAGCCGGCCCTGATTCCAAGGCCAGGATATTTGCTCTTCAGAAATATATTCTTTAGTAGATCTGACTTCTACTGATTTCTGTGGGCCCCAGCTCCCTAAGGGTTTTTTGCCATAGTCACAAAATAGGAGGGAAGCTCAGAAGGCCTTTGCTCATGCCCTGCCACTTATCTAGCATCCCTTTCCACCTCCTCACCCTCCTCCCTCCCTGCCACATCATTTGCAACACAGCTGAACGCACAAGAGGTGTTAACAACAGCTAACATTTCAAACCACCTTTAAAAAGCCAAGGCCATGTTTGGACAGCTCACGATTCACTTGCGTGGCCACATGCGGGGGTGGGGAGATTTCCTGCTGGTCCATTTAGGCTCAGCTCCCTTGACTTCAAAGGTTTCATCTGCTACTGCTGCTGGTATATAGGGGAACAGCTCCAGTGACTTAATTTCAGATGTAATTTCACCCACAGCTGCAGGATCTTTCTTTTAAAGGAGCTGCCTGACTCTTCCAAGCTGGGTCTCTGAACCTGCTTAAATCCCCTCTGAATGACACAAAAATGGAACATCACAAACTCCCAGGGTAGTAAAGCAGGTACATGGCCCTGCCTCCTTCTATAGCTCCATGTCTCCTTGCGGGAAGGAAGATTAATAATGCAGAGCAGTGGTGCCCAAACTTATTACACAGGAGGGCCTAAGCACAATCTCGAGTGGGCCAAACAGATCTTAAATCTTATTAAACTACGAATAGTCACCTATACTGATTTATATTTTAAAGTTCAGCTTGTTTTGTGTGTATTTAGATAGGTTGTTTCTATGTACAGTATTGTCTATTTACATACTTGTGTAAACTAAACTGATGTAAACATAATAACAAAACGCTAATGAATTGGCCATTAGTATAGTGTGTTGAAGCAGGTCACAGGTCTAATGAAATGCTATGATGGGCCATGTATGGCCTGCCGGCCATACATTGGCCCCCCTGCTGGAGAGGACCAGCCCCTTTCTGCATGGTACCCTGTCTTCCATCCCAATGGATATACTAGGTGTTTTTATCAGTCAGCTTTTAACATCCAGACTGCCTTTAACTCAACTGCTGTCTCCAAAACATAAGCATAATCCCTGGTTTAATATGTTACACATCCCCATGATAATGGCTGATCCACATACAAGTAGAGCTGGTAAAAAAAAATTATATTTATATTTTGTGGAGGAAATTTAAAAAAAAATTTTTTTTTCTTTTCCATTTTGGACAAGATGTCCTGCAATTTTTCTTGTTGTTTTTTAACTGACTTTTTTTGTTTCTGAAAACCATTTTTCACTCAACTAAAAACTAAGCATTTTTACCCCAAACTGATTTTTTTCATGGGTCCTCCTCCCCAAATCAAAACAAAAAAACACTCTGCTTTTTTTGTAGGAAATGTCAATTAAAATTACATCAAAACCAAAAAATTGTGGAAAATGTAAAGCCATTTTTTTGTTGAAATTCCTTTGATGACGACAAAATTCCTGTCAACTCTAGATATGCGTCTGCTACTGCTTCTAGCTAGAACATGGAGACTGGCAGAGCTACCCAGGGGACGTAGAGATCTACTCCCATTAATTTCAAAGGGAACTATGCATCCATATTTCTGTTGAGAACCTCAGCCTGCAGCAGTAGAAGTTCACTATTAATTATTATTATTATTATTGGTATTATCATAGCAACTTGGTTCATTCTTTTAGCACTGCCAAGATGCTGGGTGCAACCCCCACATGTGGCCTGAGCAAAGTGGGCTACATAAACATGTAATTAGCTAAAGCCCTCTCTGTTTCCATCCATGGCACCACCTCCTACTCCCCTCTGCAGCCCTATGCTGAGACATTGCTTGTGCTGACTCATGCAGTTATGTCTGCCAGTCTGGGTCCACATCCCTTTTTAGGTTGGACATGTGATCTGATGACGTGGAAGCAAGAGGCATAAGCCTGATGATCTTGGTGATACCGACTGATCTAACTGCTGTAGCCTTTATCGGAATGGAATGTAACCTGCTCAGTCAGTTTGAAAGTGGTGCTTCCCTAAAATCCATAGTGAGAGAATCCAGGCTAAAGAAGATGTTCCTCAAATCTTCTCACCTTGTGGCCAGCCAAAGGGATATTCTTCTTAAATAACTGGCTAGATGGTGGTACTGCTGAGAAGGATCTGGGGGATTACAATGGATCACAAATTGAATGAGAGTCAACAATGTGGTGCAGTTGCAAAAAAAAAAAAAAAAGGCTAACGTCAATCTGGGATATATTAACAGGAGTGTTGTATGTAAGACACAGAAGGTAATTGTCATGCTCTCCTAGGCACTGGCGAGACCTCAGCTGGAGTAACGTGTCCATTTCTAGGCACCACACTTTAAGGAAGATGTGGACAAATCGGGGAGAGTCCAGAGGACAGCAACAAAAATGGTGAAGGTTTAAACCTGACCTATGAGGAAAAGTTTCAAAAAAACGAGCCTGTTCAGTCTTGAGCAATAAGACTGAGGAGGGGACCTGTTAACAGTCTTCAAATATGTTTAGGGCTGTTACAAAGAGGGTGGTGATCAATTGTTTTCCACGTCCACCGCAGGTAGGGCAAGAAGTAATGGGCTTCATCTGAAGTAAGGGAGGTTTAGGTTAGATACTAGGGAAAACTTTCTAACTATGAGGGTAGTTAAGCTCTGGAACAGGCTTCTGAGGGAGGTTGTGGAATCCCCATCATTGGAGTTTTTTTAAGAACATGTTGCACAAACAGCTGTCAGGGATGGTCTAGGTTTACTTAGTCCTGCTACAGTGCAGGCAGCTGGAGCTGATGACTTCTGGAGGTCCCTTCCAGCCCGAAATTGCTATGATTCGATCCTTCATTACCAACGTGGTCCAAAGAGGAGGGTTTTATTTTTAAATGGCTGATTCAAGGCTATTGCTGTCTTTGTTTTTAGGGCTGCCTGTTTCTGCAGGGAAGCACTATCAAGGAGGCAGTCAGCAACCCAGAGGAAGCGGGGAAGTTTATCTTTGAAATCATCCCGGGTGAGCACCATGACACAACACAGAGCTCTCCCGTCTCCTTCTTGTCTCTCAAGGCTAGACATCCCATGCTTACGGCTTAATATGGTGCCCCAGCTGTAGATCCACCAAGCATGGGGGAGACTCATTGGGAGAGCTGCTTGAAAATTTTTCGATGGAACGGTTTTCTGTGAGAAAATGAAGTTTTGTTGACATCTAGATGTTTTCTGGAAACAATCGATTGTGGCAAAAATGTTGATGGGAAAAGTATCAAAATGAATGGTTTTGGCTTTCTCGGTAAAATGTTTTATTTCAATGTTCTCATTTCATTTGACTTCCTGTTGAATTTTATATTGTCTATATAATAAGATTCCAGGATTGTCACTCTGTGTGCATTACTCTGAAGCCTAGAATGTCTGTTGACTCAGTGTGAAATAATGGAAACTGCTACAAACATGGTCGAGAGGTGTTTTTGTTCAGAATATCATCAACAGGTTCAACCATCACTGGGATTCGCAGTTTGTTACCTTCCAGTTTTTAAGTTCTCAGCCATTTGATATTACAAACTACACCCATGCAATAGCATAGGCTTTCAGCTGCTAACAGTCTAATATTATTTTCAATCTTATATTTTATTGATATATGTAATATTTTATATTATATTATGGTTCAACATTATCGAAACAAAATGCTTCCAAATCTAAATTTTTCAGAATTTCCATTTTGCGAGAAATTTCATAATTTTCAATTTGTTTTTGATTCAGAACAAAAACAAAATTTGAAATGTCAGGAAATGACAGACATTCCATTTTCCAGCCAGCTCTTCTCACTGTGGGTAGTACTCCAGTGTCCTGACAAGTGCCCAATTTGGGTCTAATTAAAAATGACTAATTTCAACTGGCCATGTGTTCTTCACTCAGTCTTAAACTGATAAAGAACTGCCACATTCCACTCCAGAGTTGGCTGCTTTTCACTGGTGGCTAAGGGATTCCTGTACAGTATATATGGGGCCTGATTGTCCTCTTATTTACACCAGGGTAAACCAGGAGTATCTCCTCTAAAGTTGCTGGAATGACATTGTTGGGGGGGGGGGAGGGGGTGTGAATAGAATCAGGCCCCAAATTTGTAAGTCACTCTGGAAAATACTTTGGGAGAAGGTACCAGGTAAATGCACCGAGCAGAGCATTGAGAGAAAACAGGATAACTATTCATTCCGCCACGATGTTCATTTTCTGTTAGTTCATTTCCTTGGTGGAAAGCTTTAGAGATGGAGAGATGGTGTAAACAACACGTCTCCCTGAGACACCACCTCATTTTACAGCTAGATCGAGATGAATGGGATAATGGGTTTTTTGGGCCCATAGCACTTAGCTAAGAAATCAATAAAGGCACGTGTCTTTGTTCCACCCCCAACTCCCTTTACGAGTAATTGTTTTTGCAGGGGTCTCGGGAGACCAGAATCGAACAGGACAAGACTCCTATGTACTGATGGCCAACTCCCAATCCGAGATGGATGAGTGGGTTAAGTCGATCCGAAGAGTGGTGGGATCTCCATCAGGAGGTAAAGGGGAGCTGAAATGGCCCTGGGGGTGGCTTTTCAATAACATCTTATGCTTCTATAGCATAGATTAGGGGTATGGAATGGCTACCATATGAGGAGAGATTAATAAGACTGGGACTTTTCAGCTTGGAAGAGAGACAACTAAGGGAGGATATGATAGAGTCTATAAAATCATGACTGGTGTGGAGAAAGTAAATAAGGGAGTGTTATTTACTCTGTCTCATAAACACAAGAACTAGGGATTACCAAATGAAATTAATAGGCAGCAGGTTTAAAATGAACAAAAGGAAGTATTTTTTCCACACAGTGCACAGTCAACCTGTGGAACTCCTTGCCAGAGGATGTTGTGAAGGCCAAGACTAACAGGGTTCAAAAAAAGAATTAGATAAGTTCATGGAGGATAGGTCCATCAATGGCTATTAGCCAGGATGGGCAGGGATGGTGTCCCTAGTCTCTGCCAGAAGCTGGGAATGTATCACTTGATGATTACCTGTTCTGTGCATTCCTTCTGGGGCACCTGGCATTGGCCACTCTCAGAAGATGGAATACTGGGCTAGATGGACCTTTGGTCTGACCCAGTATGGCCATTCTTATGTTCTTAACTTTCACCCAAGGAAATCAAAGCGCTTTACATATGCTAATTAAACCTTTCAACATAGCTGCCATGTAGGTAAGTTGTTGTAATGGGAGCATGGAAGGTTTATGTGTGATTTATTTATATATTATTATTTATTTGTATTGTGCAAGTGCTGAGGATCCCTGCTCATGGATCAGGACCTCATTGCGCCAGGCGCTGTACAAACAGAGGAAAAAGGTGGTCCCTGCCCCAAAGAGCTTGCATTTTAAGTAAATAGCAGCCCAAAAGTAAGTGGGGCACTATGGACCTGATCCAGTGTCCCTTGGAAAGAGACTCCCATTGACATCAGTAGGCATCCAGCCCTAGACCAACTTCTAGCCAGAGCTATCAGTGAGTCAGTGGAAGAGCCAAGAATAGAACTCAGGAAATCCAGATACGGATTCCCTTGCTCTAACTTCTAGACCACACTGCCTCCCTTTGTCTCATAGCCATCTGGCCCATTCTCAGCAGAGTCACAAGGTTTGTCTTTGTAACTTGCTGGGTGCAGGAGAGAGTTATAGCATCTGGCTCCCCACAGCCCAGCACCTTGTGCAGCTATTTATGCTTGTGCAAAGGGGGAGGAAGGGGAGACTAGCCAATTAGAAAGGGAGTGTTCTGTAAATTTGTCATTGTTGTAGCTACACCTAGAGGCAATGGGAGTATCGACCTCATCCATCTATCTTAAGGATTTCCAGGAGTGCCCATCACTGTGGTATCTGACCATGACAGTGCTTTATAATACTAACTAGACATTAAAAAAAAAAGTTAATATTTTGCTCATGATCTTACAGCATTATTGACACTCCCCGCAAGGGACATTGTAACAGCCCCGGGGTAAAGCCTACAACAGAGGAACCTTCTGTGGTGGGCTCAGACTGACGGGCTTTGCAATCAAGAATGATTCGTCTTCAGAATTAGTTGTAGTTCATATAGGAGTGAACTGAGTATTTTATATAAAAATATATGAGAGAGAGAGAGAGAGAGAGCATGGTCCAATGGGCAGAGCACTGGATTAGACATGGGTTGTGTTTCTGACTGACCTGGACAATTCTCTCCTCCTCTGTTTCCCCATTCCTCTTTTTGTCCATCTTGTATATTTAAGCTCTAAGCTCTTTGGGCAGGGATTGTCTCTCACTATGTGACTGTACAGCTCCTAGCACAACAGAGCCCTGATCTCAGTTGGGGCCTTTCAGTGCTACTGTGATTCAAATAATAACTATACCCAGATGAAGACCTGATGTTAGTGGTTGGCATTGATTAGAGCAGCTTTATTCTAGCCAAGCCGCTCACTCTGCTGTGGGTCAGGTTAATGTTTAAAAGCCAGTTTTTCTAAGTGCTCTAAACCCCCCTCTGATTGTTTGGAAAGTTGCAGTACCATCCGTGGTTCAAATCTAGGGTCATTTGAGCAAGGGATTTCCAAGATCAGCCCCCTAAAAAGTCACATGATCGCAAATAAAGTCTCCAGGCCCGCTGCTTATTTACACCAAGGAATTGCGCTGGCAGGGTAAAGTGAGTGTAAAGGGGCCTCACTGTAAGTGAGAATCCAGGCCTCTTTTCAGTGATATTGACCTGTACCATGGTATAAATTAACTTGGGGGTTAATGGAGATATACCTATCTCATAGAACTGGAAGGGGACCTTGAAAGGTCATTGAGTCCAGTCCCCTGCCTTCACTAGCAGGACCAATTTTTTGCCCCAGATCCCTAAATGGCCCCCTCAAGGATTGAGCTCACAACCCTGGGTTTAGTAGGCCAATGCTCAAACCACTGAGCTATCCCTCCCTTCCCAAACAGCAGACTTGAGAATAGGACACAGACTGTTTTGTACATCTGCATGCCTTAGGCTTGGGTTGCATCCCCCTTGAAAGATGCCCCTGGTGACTCACGTAGATAAGGCAGCTGTTTGTTAATTTGATCCACGTTAAAAAGCAGAGAGGCTGTGCCGAGTGAAATGAAACCTTTCAAAATGCCTCCGAGCCCCTTTACCAGCCTGACACCCAAGGAGCGTCTCTGAGCTGGCTGACATGCTAACAGTATGTCAGACGGAATGACTGATGTATAGAGCCATGTTGGTAGAGGGTTGGATTTTTATGATCCTCCAGGGTGAGGGCAGATAATGAGTTACGAAGAAAAAGAAACCATTTATACTTTTACTGAGTACAATGACAGGTTTATGTTCATTATTTAAAAGCAAAAGGGAGTCTTGTGTCAATGAAAAAAAACCACCATAAGGCAGGTGCTGACAAGTCTTGTGGTTTCAGACGGGAGTATTTATGAGCATAATGCTGATCTGCAAGAGATACACAGGGATTATTTCAGCCTTCGGAACAGGAGTTGAACACATTACGTGGTAAAATCTAGGAGGAGGCTGTGGGACCCTTTGTCATTAATATTTTGGAGCCACTTGGGCCTGGGGCATCTCTGCTGTCATCATGCCTAAAGCCCCGAGGATGAAGAGCTGGGATGAAGGCTGCTGCATTCCAGCCTTAGGGATGGTTTTCTGCTGGGAGTTCAGGAGGAAAAAGCCTTTGCTCCGGAGGAAAGGTACTGCCCCCTTTTTAAAAATATAGCTGACTGGCGGAGGACACATTAGGGATTAGGCTAGGGAAAGGCTCCCAGCCCAAACTCAGCTGGAGCTGCATTACGAGGCTGTTTTTCTTTTGCCATCTTAGTTTTAAGACCTCTGTTTTACTAGTGATCTCTCATCTCCGAATAAAAGAGTCAGTGAGGTCCAGCAGGGGACTGGAAACCAAGAATCCCTGAGCTCTAGCCTGGTTCTGACATTTGACTTGATGTTAGCAGCTTGCTCGACATGGAAGGGCCCAGTTTTTAGAACTGCTGAGCCGTTGACTTCACCTGGAGTTAACTCATAGGCATCTCCATGATGTGTGACAGTGGCAGGGAGATTGAAGAGACAGATCCCCAAAGTAACCCATATAATCTGGCTCTTAATTCACAGGTACCTTCACTCTGCGTGTTTGTCAGCGGCAGGGCTAATGAAGTGACATATCCCCAGCCCTCTGCATTTTTGCTATCCTATTGACATTTTTCATATTCACTCAGTCTCCCCCCAGCATTTTTCTTATATCCCCATCTTGGCTGTATTTCAGGCTCCTCATCTATAAAGCAGAGACAATACTACTTAATACAAGGGGGTTGTGGGGAAGGATTACTTAACATTTGTTTGGCACTTTGAAGATGTAAAGTATTAACACTCTTTGCAGGAAAGGGTTTAACACAGGCTAATTTAATTCATCGGAAGACGTTTTATTTTCCATCATTTCTTCAGTGATTTCTCTTAGATTTTCTCCTGATGTATCTGCCATCAAACACTCAGGAGGAATGTTTGTGATGTTTGTAACAAAGTGTTTGCCACTGGATATTTTAAGACAAAGATAAAGCAAACTTCTGCATGGGGTACCAATCTCCATATGCCATGGCATGTTAACCTTTCCAGCTGGTTGCTGTGCAGTGCTGAGGAATCTTATAAACCAGGGGTTCTCAAACTGGGGGTCAGGATCCCTGAGGGGGTCACAAGGTTATTACATGGGGGGGTCATGAGCTTTCAGGCTCCACCCCAAACCCCGCTTTGCCTCCAGCATTTATAATAGTGTAAAATATATAAAAAAGTGTTTTAATTTATAAGGGGGGGGGGGTCGCACTCAGAGACTTGCTATGTGAAAGGGGTCACCAGTACAAAAGTTTGAGAACCACTGTTATAAACAGAAACATGAATAAATGAATTGAAACCGTGGTCTCAAACCCTGAACTTTGGGGAAGTTCAGAGCTGAATTTTTCTGCTTATCTGAGGGCAGGGATTTCCTTTAAGGGAGTTTCAGTAGAAGTTTGCAACAACCAGGCAGACAAAGCATAAGCTGAGCCACATATAAGCATCAAGACGACATCTCCATTGCACCCTTTGGTGTACTGCCTGAAGCCTCTTACAGTGGCCACTGATACTAGGCTCGATGGACCATAGTTCTGGTCTGGTCTGGTCTGGTCTGGCAGTTTCTAAGTTCTGATGACACAGTGGGCCAGATTCTCAGCTGATGTAAATCAGCATAGCTCCATGAAAGTCAGTGGTGTTTGAGCTGAGGATCTGGCCCTTTATTTTCATCTAGCAACCAAACCTCTTTTCAGCTTTGAAAGAAGCTCCAGACAATGACAGTATTACAAGGGACCAGGGATAAATCCCACCGCTACCTCTGGGCCTACCTCTATCCTTTATTAACAATACCCTTCTTCTATCTAGTGGTATTTGGCCAGCGCTTGGCTGAGACTGTGGCATATGAACAGAAATTCGGGCAGCACCTGGTCCCCATCTTGGTGGAGACATGCGCAGAGTTCATACGCGAGCACGGCATGAATGAGGAGGGCATCTTCCGACTGCCTGGCCAGGACAACCTGGTGAAGCAGCTGAGGGATGCATTTGACGCTGGGGAAAGGCCATCTTTTGACCGGTAATGTTTATATTTCCTGATCCCACCCAGCAAAGACCTTCAGGGTTCAGTCGGTCTATCTACTGCTTTTGTTAACTGCAGGCTTGTGGAAGTCACTGGCCTGGTTGATCTCTGTGGAGAAGCAGACAAGACCCTGCCCATTGTGCAAGAAAGATCATTCCCCCAATTAGAAAGGAGGGTTCAAAAAAAAAAAAAAGGTGGGGGTCAACTGAAAGCCTGGGCTGTGAGAGCAGGGTTGGAGGGATAACTGGGCAGACAACAATGCTCATTGTTTAGGAGAAGAATCCCAGGAAGTTACTGGGGCCCCCCTGTGGGGAAAGGCGCTGGACTGACCGAAATTCAGGTCCCCTCTTTACCTACAGAACATGCTCGGCAAACAGCTGCAGTGCAGATCTTTCCTGCAAACTTTGCCTTGACAACAACATGCCCCAATCCTGCCCGGAGGAACCACCTCTAGGGCAGAGTTTAGTCCTCATGCCCCATTCAGCCCTTGGCCCCATCTGCTGAAACCACCAGTTACCGCTAACTGTAATGGGCGACTTGGGTGATGCAGACAAACGGCCACTAATGAGGAGTTTGGCTGAGACCCACAAACTCACTCCACAAATGTCCCCAAATGGGCTAAAGATGATAGGAACTTTCAGGCATGGCTGACCTTTCCTTTTAAATGTGGAAGGGCAGGTTAGTGAAGGATTCCAAGGAGGTGTTACCTATCAGCAATCACACTTCGCTTTCAAAAGGAGACCATCATGTAATACTTGATCAAATTTTGGTTGTTGAGCTTTTTATGGAGGGGGCTGGATGGTGTGTAGGGGCCTCTGATGTGCAGGAGGTCAGACTAGATAGGATGGTCCTTTCTGGCGTTAATCTCTCTGATTTTGTCATTTTTCAAACTGGGATTAACAGCAAATGCAGAGCTGAGGAACTGAATGTTGTAATGAGGAGCCAGCTTAACAATTCATTCTCCCACCTGCCAAAAGACAGATAGGAAACAAGGCCCCAAAGTGAGGGAATACAGCATTAATGGCATTTTCTCTCATCTGCCTTTGCTGTCAGACATTAAAGGGATATGCTTGGGTGAGGTGGAAGTGAACTGGGGATTGTCATTAGGTTCAGTGGAGAAGATTAGTGTTGGTCCTGCTTTGAGCAGGGGGTTGGACTAGATGACCTCCTGAGGTCTCTTCCAACCCTGATCTTCTATGATTCTATAATTCTGGGTGGGTCTTATTTCATTCATCCTAAATCTTTAAGGATCCTATTTGCGCCCCCCACCCCCAGTTGCTTTTCCCACTGATTCTTTCCTACTTCCGGGTATATCCCACCACTGGCTTTCCCTTCTCTATTGCACTGAACATAGGCTGCTTGTCCTCACTTTCAAAGCCCTTCAGAGTTAGCCCTTTCCCTTTGTAGCATCTTTTGTTCACGGTTGACCTGTCGACCCTTGCCTCTGATCTGCCCAGGATGTTAGCTTCCATTAGCGACTTGTTAAATTTGCTAACGATCACCACGGTGCTTTCCGATGCTGCCCCACATGCCTGGGAGTTGCTCCCTATACAGATCCATTAAGCTACCTCATTATCCGCCTTCAAATCCCTTCTTAAAACTCTCCTTTGCCCATAAAAAAACTTGACAATGGCTAGGCTGTTCATGTGCAGAGACCATTGCCTACCATGCTGACCAATATCCTCTCACTATCTCCTTGTACTCCCCCATCTGTTGTCTCTTATCTTATATTTAGATTGTCAGCTCCTGGGGGCACAAACTGTCCTTTCATTTTGTGTGGGTACAACACCTAGGACAACGTGGTCCTGGTCCATAACAAAGGCTCTGAGGCACTACACTACAGCAATCCAGATAGTAATAATAATAATGAATGACAAGGTGTAACATTTGGTCCTGCCTCAGCATGGGGGGCTGGACTAAATCACCTTTTGAGGTCCCTTCCAGTCCTAGGATTTACCCCATTTTGGAAAAAAAAAAAAAAACTTTTTCATACTACTCTGTATTCCCCCCCTCCCCCAAACCATGCTCTGTTTCCTGACACAAGGCTAACACAGAGTTCAGATTCAAGACACTCTGCCAATCAATGCAATCACCAATAAAGGGCTTCATTCTATACCTCAGCTCCCCTCCCTCCATGTATGTGTTATTGTAGAAATTCTTGTAATAGCATAAACTGCTACCTTCCCTCCCTGCACTCTGTAATACAGGCCTTGCAAAAAGAAAAGGGGGAGTAAAGTTTCTGGGACTCTCTTTATAAAGCTTCCGGATTTGACTCATTAGTTCCTAATTGAATCCCTTCCCCTCAGTGAGCTGTCCTGTCTCGTTATCTCTAAACCTTCTCACCTGCTTGGAGATGGGGTTAAACCCTTTGTGATTGCTTTGGATGAAGGATCTGGGTGATCGGTGCCATATACACAAGGGCCTGATTCTCCAGGCCCTGAGCCTGGTGCAGTCACCCATGGCAGTGCAAAATGCTGCTGACTCAGAACGTGTGCCACAGGTATAAGCACTCCCATGAGGTGCAGAGCACTGGGGGATCAGACCTGGCTCAGGGATTCTGATCTTGGTCAGCTCCCAGCCCACTCACAATACTGGAAACAAGGAGGTGCAGGGCATAGATGAACCTGTCTCCCTCTCAGACATGCCAGTGCCCCTTTCTCTACAGGCACCGGCCAGATCTGGGGTTATTTACCTGACCTCTGCAGCATCGGCGCCTCCTTTGAGTCCTGCTCACATCAGTGGCAACATTCCCACTAGGATCAGGATTTGGGCTGAGCCTTTCCAAACTGACTGCTGATTTTGGGGAAGCTTAGCTTTGAGACCCCCTGAACCTGATTTCGGAGGGGCTGCTCCTGATGACATCAAACAGCGTTGCAAGGGTTCAGGCCTTCTGAAAATCTAGCACTAGGTATCTTAAACTGAGCACCCAAAAAGAGAGCGGTGCCCCTAAATTAGAGACCATGGAAAGTTTTGATTAATCTCCTCGAGGTGCAGTACTGGGAAGTGAACCACTGTTTTTAGAGTCTTAGCCCAACACTTTAACCACAAGCCCACCCTTCCTTTTCATTATTTTTTTTTATATAGAAAGGAAAATTCACATAAAGGCAGTTAGGTGAAGGTCTTACACTTAGCATAATCCCTGTGCCGAGCTGACCTCTGAAAATCACTGTGTCTGTTGTGTTTGAAACCTGGTCTCCCTGGGTCTTGCTTGTTGGAGCTGAACAGCTCTGGCTTTCTGAGCTTCTGAATCACAACCTGGCAAATCCTCTTGTTACAACCTGTAGGAAGGTTCGCAGGAAGGTAAAGCCTTTTTGCAGAACAATGCTTTGCAATGGGTCACAGAAGAAAAACTTGGATTAGCCGTTGTTTTCTCGGTGCCCTGTAATGTTGGTTTTGTATCACAGGATTTGGGATAAACAGTATGTGAATTCCTAAGAATCACTGGATGGTAATAACACTTTGCACTTAAATTGAGAATCTTTAAGCTCTTTATAAACATCGGGAGTGATTTGGCTCCCCTGAACCAATGGGAAAACACCGATTGACTTGAGTGGCAGAGGTCTTGGGCTTGGGCTTGTCTACACACAAAAATCATACCGCTTTAGCTATACTGGTGTAATTAGAATTGTATCACCTGCATAATATGGACTCAGTTATATCTGTATAAAGTGCTTACACCAGGATACTCCTGTATAGGCAAGGGAATTAGCAATACTGGCAGAAGGCACCTTTGTACTAGTATAACTGAATCCACCCTAGGGATTTCACCAGTATAACATTAATGGTAAAAAAAAAAAAGCAACAACCCACACTACTAGTTCTATAGTACAAAATCTGTGTCTAGACCGACTCACAGCAGTCCTGGGAAGAGCCCCAGTCCTGCAAATACTTACGTACGTGCTTAACTTTTAGCATGTGAGCCGTCCACTGACTCATAGTAAAGCAGAGGGCCATGCTAGTTAAAAAATATCATACCCCTGACCAACAGAATTATGCCAGCAACAGCCCTAGTGTTGACAGGATCAGGCGTTAGGTAGGTAGGTACAGAGGCAAGACACAGAGCGGTTAAGCACGTCTCAGGGTTCAGGTCAACAGACTCAGGCTCGTGGGGCTAACTCAAAACCAGCCATGGTAGACTTTGTGGCTTGAGCTGGCGCTCAGGCTCTGAAGGCTTGAAGCCCACCCTGCTCCCTAGGCTTAAGAGCCCGACCATATACTCGGTTATTTTAACACCATAGTGTAAGCCCAAGTGTGGCGTCCCAGGCTCTGAGACGCGTGGCTGGGGGCTGCTGCTTGCTGTGTAGACACACCCACAGTGAGTCAGTGGCAGCAATGGAACCTGCTCTAAACCCCTGGTCTAGATGTTATTTGAGAAGGATGCGCTTGGCCACTAGCGGATTTGAAAAGAAGATCTAGAAAGCTCAGTATGAAGCGTATTGCCAGCCTGGGTGCAACAGCACGCACGCACACCCAGTGCCATGTTTATCGGACTGCGCTGTCTGCAGCAATAGGAAATAAATCCCTCTACCCGTATGTGGGTCAGGACTCAAGAGAAAACAAGTGTTACCATTTCTCAGCTTCGATCTAGACTCTGCAAAGGCGTGTTGTCAAAATCTCAGGTCTTGGCGGTGAGTAGATGTCACAGTAAGGTCACCTACATCAGTGATCAAAGCAAAAGGACTAGAGTCTCCATACACCGCTCTCCTCTGTTTTTAGCAGAGCTGTGCTCCCCTTTGCCTCCTCTTACTTTAATCCCTGGGATGGATTGGGGAAGACCAGTTACTGGCTCTTTTGATATAACAACAACAGCAACAATTTGATAACTTCAGTCTCCTTTCCAAGTATCCATATATATATATTTTTTTGCGTAGTCATGTTTGCCAGCACTGCACTGTGGCATGGTGCTTTTTAGCAAAGTGTTGATGCCGGGCAGGCAGATGAAGCTCATGATATTTTGTTTTGGTAGGGTCTACAAAAATTGTGGCTTTTACAGCATTTCTTAGTGAGTGAGTGGTAGGCTTTAAAGAAAAAACCCAACAACCTACAAAATAAATGACCTGGTGGATTCTTGCCAGCAGATTATAACAGTTTAACAACTTCAAGGTAGGTCGAAACAGAGACCTAGCTTGACAGTGTCCTTTTTGACAGAATATAAACTATATGGTATGCAAAGCTGCAAACATCTTCAGTAATTGCCGTTAACCTTAAAAACCCAGACAAGCTTTGCCAACTCTGAATGGAAAAGGCCTGCCAAATATGTGAGTGCTAGAAAATATTTGCGTGTTAAGTAAATGCATAAAAACACCTGTGACTCAAATGTAGGCTAGGAAAACACTACCCTGATTATGACTGCTGGGAAACCACCAATGTTATGGTAGAGCAGAAAGATCTGCCAAGCATTCACTTTTCTTCCACTGTCTCCTTTAGTCCAGTCTCAAAGCAGTGGGTGCTGCCTGGGGTTCTCTGCCTGGTGCCCCCACTGGTGGCCTGCTCCTACAATTTTGATTTGTCCACACTCTTTAGTTGTCCTCTGTTCCTTTGTGGCCCCCTCTCCTCTCCTGAGGGGGAGGCTATTGTTGCTCAAAATAGGCACCTTTCCTGAACGCTCAATTCACACAACCATGATGAGCAAAACAGATATATGGTTCCCTAGCCAACAGCATCTGAGTCTCACTTGAGTGGATCCTTTTATTCCAATCTCGCCATTTGTTCTACAGCGATACAGATGTACATACGGTGGCCTCTTTGTTCAAACTCTACCTGAGGGAACTCCCGGAGCCCGTTGTACCATGGTTGCAGTATGAGGACTTCCTCCTGTGTGGAATGCTTCTGAATGCTGATGAAATGAAGGTACCAATGACCATGCATTTATTCCACCCCCCTTAAAAAACACTTGTTGGAAATTGAAGTGCTTTATGAATCAAAAGCATCTGCAATTCAGTGCTTAAATACAATGGTGATGGATGAGCTAGATAGATTAGATAAAGGGATGGGTATGGGACTAGATAGATAGAAAAGAAGAGACACAATTTGGGGCAGGGAATGTCTGCTACTCTGTGCAGTGCCTAGCATAATGGGGCCATATTTTTGGTTGGCCCTTAGAGCATTACCGTAGTAAATATAATTAATAACTACCCCTCTGGTGTAATTCGACCAAGTTTGGGGTTCACCGACTGCCATGGAGTTACACGGGGGACAAATTTGGTGCTTTACAGTCTCAAAAAAGTAACTGAAAAGATACACTAGCATCCTGGCCAGTATTGGTGCCCTAGGGAAAAAGCTATTTGCTTTCTCCCCTTCACCCCTTCACTCAGCCACCCTGCTGGCCCCACCTTGTTGTTGTCACTTCCAGCAGAAGAGTGTCTGAGGGTGTGCTCAGTTGCACGCTAGAGGGGTTTGTGTGTGACTAACTGGGTTTTAAATCCAGAATGTGTCTTCCTGTCTGAACTGCTGTTAAAATAAGTAAACTTAGCTCCCCAATCTGGCCGCATGGGCTTACCTATCTTAAGGTTTAGCTGTCAGGGGTGTGCGAATCCTGAAAGCTGCCCTGTCTCTCATATTTCCTGTTTTAGCTGAGTCCCTGCAGTAAATGAAAAGTGTAAACAATTATCAGAGAAAGGAAGTGCAACATCCTGCATGCCTCGTATCACTCTGAGTCTAGAGGGTGGTCGGCAGGAGAGCTGATGGGGTGAGCAAGAAAGGAGATGGGGTAAATGAAGAGACTGAGAGAAGCAAAGGGCTGATGGGAACAATGGTTTGGGGAAATACAAGTGAGTCACTGGGGTCAGAACTTTCTTAGCAGCAGGAACAGAGCAGAGGGACTGTGGGTGACATGTCCAACAGACGACTTCAACCTTGCTTTCTCACATCCAACTAACCAGCCATTGTGTGTCGCTACCTGTGGGAGTCTGAGGGGAGATCTATATATATAGAAGCTGAGAACCCATGGGTTTCTTTTAACATTCCAGTCACTCAGCCAAAAAAGTGGGAGCCGCGATCGGCCGAACCTGCAGATGCGGCAGGTAAACAAACTGGCCCAGCCCGCCAGGGGCTTTCCCTAAACAAGCGGCGTCCCAAGTTTGGGAAACACTGCCATAATGGATCAGACTAATCAGTATTGTCCATCACACTAACGGGACTATGATAATGTGTGTGGATTCAGTTCCAAAGGCGAGCAAGCACTGAGAGGAGATACCACACCAGGATGTGCTTGGAAAAACTGGGCAAATTCACAGATGTTTTGGAATTCAGATAAGTTTATGAGCTTTTACAAACCAATTTTTAAATTGTGTTTAGGGTCATCAGGAGCTAGTGAAGCAGCTGTCCCTGCTTCCCCGAGTCAATTACAACCTCCTCAGTTATATCTGCAGGTATGTACTCTTTCATCATGTACAAACAGCCCAATTTTCATCATGGTGTGTGAGAAGTTAGGCCCAGATCTGGGGATCTTGAGGATCTAGGCTTTAGTCTCTAAAGGTGAAACTGACACTTGTGCAGAGAGCAAACACTAGACTGCCTTAGGCGCCACTCAGGTGCCCCTTAAAACTTCAGGGGACTAACCTCTTTTGTGAGCCCCCTGCACAAGATTGAATTTCTCTGTAACTGGACAGATGAGCTGAAGAGATTTGAACAAAATTGTCTATCAGTAAATCCCAAAACATGCAAAACTCACCTGCTTTGGGTTTTTTCTTTTCGTTTTTTTCTTTCTTTTGCAGACTTGAAATTCAGCTCAGGTGCAAAAAGATGGGCTCTCACCAATCTCCTGGATCCAAATGCCCCAGGACACTGGGAGAGTCTGAAATCTGAACATGAATCTGAATCAAAACATTGCAAAGGCCTGAACCAAAATCTCAGATCTGGACACTCCCAAACTTTGGGTGGTTTCTTACCTGGGTCTGGATTTTCTGGCCTTTTTGTGCTTTGAGTAAACATGAGCCAGTTTATAGATTCTCATAAAAAACTACCTGACACATGGTTTCAATTAGTTTTAATGAGAAATCTGTTAAAAATTCAGGGGTTGTCACAAATTTTGCTTGGCCCAAAACTGAGAGGGAAACTCTGTGGGTTAAATCTAGCCCTGGCGAACGGAGACATAATTTTATGCTGGATGCAATAATTTGTGGGTGAAATTCTTTGGCCACTGTTATAGAGGACGCCAGAATAGATGATCCACAGAACAGGTGATCAAAATGCCCCCTTCTCACTTTAAAACCTATGAATTTACTGACCGCAATGAGCTCAATTTGGCCTTGTATGTACACTCCCATGTGTAGCACATTGAATCCACAAGAGTCAGAAGCAAGGACAATATTTAGCCAAACTCTTGCATAGTGAAACTGTTGAGTTTCGCCCCAGCCCAGCCCTGCTTGCTGTCTTATTTTTCTTTGGCAACATCATTAAGGATCAAACCAATCTTTGTTTCTTTTTGTTTTTTTGGGGGACACAACTCTTTTACCACTTGACAGATTTGGCTTCTGTAGAGATGCCTAAAAGACAAAGCCTCAGTGTGCTCTGAAATAATAAGGGGCCTGTATCTATGTTTCTGTCCCTGGGGCTTGGAGCAAGTGCTGTGTGGATTATTAGGCTTTTATAACACCTTTAACAGATTTATCTTCAGACTGTTTGTTTTCCAATGTGGAATTTTTCCCCTTGGATTCCGGCAGGTTCCTACATGAAATACAGCTGAACTCCAGCGTCAACAAGATGAGTGTGGATAACCTGGCAACAGTGATTGGAGTGAATCTCATCAGGCCGAAGATAGAGGACCCTGCAGTTATTATGAGAGGTACAATGGAATCCTGTAACACCATTAACTTAGGCAGCCCTTGCAGTATTCAAGTGATCACTGTATCCGAAGGATTAAAACAATGAACTTCCTAAGTCAGACACAGTATAGAAGCCTAAATGCCATCTTGCCTGGACAGAAAACATTCTACCTGGTATCTCAGCACAACGGCAGGTCAATCAGGCAACAAATGGCCCTACAATAATAATACCTAGCCCTTGTATTGTGCATTCCATCCATACAAGGGTGGGTAAGCAAGGTTCTAGGTCTCAGAAAGATGTGGAATTCTTTCATACCTTGGCAACCACACAGGGAACTCTGGAAAATAGTCATTCAAGATGATCCAGATATTTCGACCTCTCCACTGAACTTTGTGGCCAAGGGGCAAATGCACCAGAACTAATAGGGAAATGCTTTGGGTGTGTAAGATTTGCTCACTCCATAGAGCTAAGAAACGGTGACCACTGAAAGTGAAGCTTAAGTCCCACTATTTTTACAGGGAAGAATTTCACACAAAACCCAAATTCCACTCTCTTTTTAATAATGTGCAGTGAATGCTAGGAAGGAAAGAATTTAGGGTTGAGTGCCTGACTTAAAATAATGGTACGAATGAGTTCTCCCTGCACGCTGTAGAATGTGGCTCTTTTCTATTGCAGGCACCCCCCAGATCCAGAGAGTGATGACTGTGATGATAAGTGACCATGCCAAGCTCTTCCCCGTGTCAAAAGATGAACCCCCTTCTCCACCCGCCCAAAGGAACGATTCCAAGAAGATCCAAGTGCCGCGCAGTTCCGTGGGCTGGGATGCTGCAGAAGATCCACCAGCGTCCAAGGCAAACACTGTAACCCACGGCCAAACGGTAAGACTTGATCCTGTGAGATAATAATAATTCCCAGCTCTTTTAGAGCACGTTTCAACCATGGGATCTCAAAGTGCTTTACAGAGGAGGTAAGTATTATTATCCCCATTGCACGGGTGGGGAAATTGGGGCACAGAGAGGTGAAGTGACTTGCCAATGGTCACCCAGTAGGCCAGTGGCGGAGCCATGAAAAGATCCAGGTTTCTGAGGCACAGTCCAGTGTTCTATCACTAGGGAACACTGCCTCTATGGATGGGAAAGATTTACTAAGTAGTGCTGGTCAAAAAAAAAGGGGGGGGAAATAAAGAAAATTATTGCACTTTTCCCATTTTTTAAATAAAATTCAAATTTTGATGACAAATATTCTATATATTTCAAAAATTCAAAATATTTTACCGGTCTAGAGCTGTGTGTTTTAAAAAAGGGGGCGGAGGAAGAATTATTCTTGATTTTTTTTCTGGTTTTCTTTGTCATCAAAATGTGAAATTTTGACAACTTACAAATGTTTAAGCAACTCAGGTGTCCTACCAGGATTGTTTCATGCAACATATGTATTGTTAATAACACAAGTGAGGACATTTTTTCCACATATGATATTTTGATTACTCTTTATATTAAGGTACAAATGATAACTAGTTAATAAATGGTAAGTAAATGATTAGTGGATATTTTAATAAATGGTTAATCTGTTGTTATGGTTTGTTATAGGATCAAACAGGCCAAGAGTTTACTAATAACCATCTATAATCCCATCATACTGATGAGCTTACAGCAAATACTACTCATCCCTGTAATATGACTATAACTACATCTAGTTAGAAAATGGGTTTCTTTTAGATGAAAAATTTAGACTTTTAATTGAAAAACTGAAAATCAAAACGTTTTCCGCAAAAAATAAAAAGTTACCTTTTCAGATGAAAATTTTTTGGGTTTTGGCTGAAAAACTAAAAAAATTAGTTTTCGTTTTTTGATAAGAAGTCAAAATTGTCCCTTGAAAGCAGATGCTTTCCACAGAAATTTTAATTCAGTGGAAAACCCACTTTTCCAGAGAAAATCCTTTGATGGACATTTTTTTTACCAGCCTGTGACAGACCCAGACCAGTGGGGTACTGGAGTCTGGTAGAGGGCAAATATACTGGTCACTGGATGAGTAGTTTTCTGTTCCTTGAGTGACCAGAGCAGGGGCTGCATTAGAGTAATTAGGAACCTGCTAGAACCAGTTAAGGCAGGCAGGCTAATTAGGACACCTGGAGCCAATTAAGAAGAAGCTGCTAGAATCAATTAAGGCAGGCTAATCAGGGCACCTGGGTTTTAAAAGGAGCTCACTTCAGTTTGTGGTGCGAGTGTGAGGAGCTGGGAGCAAGAGGCGCAAGAAGCTGAGAGTGAGAGGTTGTGCTGCTGGAGGAATGAGGAGCACAAGCATTATCAGACACCAGGAGGAAGGTCCTGTGGTGAGAATAAGGAAGGTGTTTGGAGGAGGCCATGGGGAAGTAGCCCAGGGAGTTGTAGCTGTCATGCAGCTGTTACAGGAGGCACTATAGACAGCTGCAGTCCACAGGGCCCTGGGCTGGAACCCGGAGTAGAGGGCGGGCCTGGGTTCCCCCCAAACCTCCCAATTGACCTGGACTGTGGGTTTTTCCAGAGGGGAAACCCACATGGTGAATCTCTGAGGCAAGAAAATCCGCCAATAAGCGCAGGACCCACCAAGATAGAGGAAGAACTTTGTCACACAGCCCTACTTACAATGCACTCATCATTTCTTAACGAGTTATAAATTAACTTGAATATAAAGCGTGGCTTTATTTTTGTCACCACAGTGTGCATCTGTACTGTGTGTGAATGAAAATGAAATTACTTTCTAATGTTCTTGGCTCTATTTTCAGAGAGATGACCTAGATACTGGCAGTCCCACTTCCTCTGGAGCTGCGGTCAGGCTGGGCGCATCTCTCGAAGATAATGATGTAAACCAACCCAAAGATATGTTGGAAATGTGGAAAATACAGTCCAGGAAAAGAACTCAGACCCTTCCTAACAGGAAATCCTTCCTAACTGCTTCCTCTCAGGGGGAGAAAGCCAGCAGCGATAAAAATGACATATTCAGCAATGACTTTTGGACATCTTCAGGAAGTCAGTTCTCTCCTACTTCCCCGACGGATGGACACAAAAGAACATTGTCTCAAGATCTTTTTAAGCTGCTCGACCTTCACCGGACTTCAACCTACGACAATGTCCCTACCTGCCAGGCAGAGAGTGGGGAGAGCGCTTGTACTAGCCCTCTCAGCACAGCAAGCAGCAGCTCCAAGGAAGATTTGTTAGCAAACCAAAGCCCTAGCCTTGTGCCAAAGGAACTATCGGGTCCAAACATCAGTGCTGAGGACTGGTCAGGCTCTGGTCAGGAGAACCAGGAGTCCCTTCGAAAGGTGATCCTGGAGCTGAAAAAAGAAATAGAAATGCAGAAAAAGGACTATGAAGACCAAATTAAAAGGTAAATGGAGGTTTGCAATGTTGTTGTAGATGTGTTGGTCCCAGGATAGTAGAATGACAAGTTGGGTGGGGTAATAGCTTTTATTATGATTTTTGGAAGTTGGTCCAATAAAAAATATGACCTCACCCACCTCTCCTCTCTAAGGTAAATAATTCTCAGTGCTGCATTCAGGAGAGTGTGAAAACCTCAACTCACACTCTTATAGTATTATATTATAAAGGGTTAATTACTAGTATTACTATAGCATCATATAGTAGTAATTACTGATTTTATTGTAGTATATGATAGCATTAATACTATATAAGATTAATTTCTGGTATTACTATAGTATTCTGTAATTTCGAAGGTTGCTATCATATACTATTATAGTATCGATAATTACTCATGTATAGTACTAGTATTACTATAGTATCATGAAGTAGTGATTACTTAAATTACAACAGTATCATATTGTACAATTAATACTGCTAATTACTAGTGTTACTGCACTATCATATAGCTGTAATTGCTAATGTTTCTTTAGTATCATATTATTACCATATTAATATTAGGCAATATTAATTACTATAGACTTGGCCATTATAGAGATAGGGGCCAGCCATGAAACTTGGATTTGGATCCAAATTTCTGCAGAGTTAAGGGTAGCTTATCTGAAAGCTAAACTAAAGCTGGGAGAGAATCAGTTTTCCCATTTCACAAAAAAATTGAGATTTTTGGAAATTTTTCTTGTCCCAAATTGAGATCCGAAATTGGGATGAAAAGTCAAAACTGTGAAAATTTTCACGAACCGATAATCTGATTTCTTTTTTTTCTTTTTTCTTTTTTTTAGATCAGGTCAATCCAAATGTTTTGTTTTGATAATTTCTAAAGGTTTTGTTTTAATTTTGACCAAAATGGGACGTGTCGACACCTTCTAAACTTTGCTTCAAAAATGTTTTGAGTCAAGAAATTGTCGAAACTCGCCTTTTCTCAAGAAAAGTTTCAGTTTTTGCCAAACTGGCATTTTCCAGCAAAAAAAGTTTCATTGAAAAATACCCGACCAGCTCTAGTTGGTTCCCATCTATAGGGCCCCAGTGCCGCAGGCCCCTTTGTGAGCTTGCAAGAGCAGAGGAGGGTACATGTATCTTTGCCCCTCCCATCCTTTTTGTCCCCTTTGTAAGGACCAGACATAACTGCATCCCTTTCTAGTGACCCATAGACACCCTGAACTCACAGCTCCATTCATCCCTGCTGCTGCCAGTGAAGGGGAGAACATGCTAGGCCACTGGTTCTCAACCTGTGGTCTGCAGATCCCACTATGTCTAAAGGGTCAGCAAACGACTTAGACTGAAAACTGACTGAACAGATTTCAGCTATATATAGACAACAGATTTCCAAAGGGGTCCGCACCTCTATTCAAAATTTCCAAAGGGGTCCGCAAATGAAAAAAGGTCGAAAACCACTATGGTAGACCTCTATAGTGCGGCAAAGCTCCTTTAGGTCACTGGAGCTGTGCCCCACCTCCAGTACAGGTCTGTAGCCAGTAGACACAATCTGGCTCATAATTATGCCCAGAGCTTTTTAGTTGCTATGGATTCATTGGACATGACAAAGTGTTATGGGATTGTGTAATGAGGCTGTGCATCATTCAGGGTAGCACTGCCAAGTATTGTATTGCTGAATGACGTGGAGGTATGAACTACCAGGAGCCACATGATGGTAGGACTGTCCCCTGTCCTTCCCATTGCAGCCTCCAGAAGGAGAACTACGAAGTCTGGGCCAAAGTGGTGCGACTGAATGAAGAGATCGAGAAAGAGAAGAAGAAGTTTGCGGTGCTGGAACTGAAGCTTCAGAATGTGGAGCGCTCACGGGAAGACATTGAGAAGAGGAACAAGGTGCTGGAGCAGGAGATCCAGGACTTTGTCAAATCCATGAGTAATCCCAGGGACAAAAGAAAATAAGAGAACGGACCTGGATGTGCACACACGTGGAGTACAGCTGCACGGTGGATTATGCTCCCCCTTCAGATAGAAATTGCCAGACTGGATTGAACCAGGGGTCTCTCTTGTCCAGAATTCTGTTGCTGTGAATGGCCAGCACCTGCTGCTTCAGAGGAGGGTGTAAGGAGCCCTACAGGTTAATCTTCCTCTAGGGAAAGTTCCGTCCCGACCTCAAGTAGTGAGAGGTTTATTTATGCCCTGAAGTAGTAGGGTTTACATCCTTTTCAAAACTCTCTCTCGTTTTTTTTTTAATCCTACTCTGTTCATGTTATCCATATACATGGCCAATAATTTTTTGAATTCTGCTAAACACTTGGCGTGAATAATACCATGTGGCAGGGAGTTCCACGTGCTGATTGTACATGATGCCCATTCACAGTGGCCCTGTAAGAATCTCTCTGTCACACACCAGTTCCCTGGCCTGAAGGGTGATAACACTCGTCCTGGGAGAAAGGACTGATGGTTTTTAAGTTTCTCAGAGGGGAACAAAAATAACATTGAAAAACTGGAACCAGGAATTTGTAAGAGCCTGTGTCCTTATCATTATATAGGTGACTGCTTTGAGTTTAGTTGGACATTGTACTGCACCCTACGGTTAAATCCTTTTTCTCCATCTTCTGCTCCTAGGCTGAGTGAAATTACAGTTTTCAGAATAAAGTCTACATTTTAGTATTGCTGTCAGAAAGATGGATAAAACCAACTAGATCACCTTATGCACCCCTCCACCTCAGAAGTCCAGTGCACGATTGTTTCCCAGAGTATATTGTACCTGTCACACTTTATATTAAGATTCCATTTATAAATAGTCTATAACAGGTTAATAAATCATAACTGTTGTTTTAATAAATGGTTAGTCAATCATTTTAGATTGCTGTGGACTCCAATAGGCCAATAGATTGCTTATAAACATAATATGCTAATAATGTGCTTATAACCATCTATAACACATGTAACCTGCTTATAATGTCATTTATTAACCCTTCACAAACCATTTATAACTTACAGAATCCTAGAAATTGAGGACTGGAAGAGATCTTGATACAATCTTAGTCCAGTCCCCTGCACTGAGGTAGGACTAAATATTATCTAGACCAGGAGTAGTTAATTATTTTTTGTCAAGATGCAAATTTCTTGGTCAAGGTATAGTCAGGGTCCAGATTCCAGAGAAAATAATAATAAAAAATAATAATAAGTAAATATATAGATTTCGGAGTCCGTTCAAAAACGTCTGGTGTCTGGATTTGGCTCGCAGTCCACCTCTTGACTACTCCTGATCTAGACCATCCCTGACAGGTGTTTGTCTAACCCAATGTTTCCCAAATTTGGGACGCTGCTTGTTTAGGGAAAGCCTCTGACGGGCCAGGCCAGTTTGTTTACCTGCCGCGTTCGCAGGTTCGGCCAATCGCGGCTCCCACTGGCCAATGGGAGCTGCGCTGGCCGCCGCTTCCAGCAGCTCCATTGGCCTGAAGCAGCAAACCGCGGCCAGTGGGAGCCGCGATCGGCCGAACCTGCGGACGCGGCAGGTAAACAAACCGGCCCGGCCCGCCAGAGGCTTTCCCTAAACAAGTTTGGGAAACACTGGTCTAACCTGTTCTTAAAGACCTCCAATGATGGAGATTCCACAACCCCCCTAGGTAATTTGTTCCAGTGCTTAACTACCTTCACAATTAGGAAGTTTTTCCTAATGTCCAACCTAAACCGCTCTTGCTGCAATTTAAATCCATTAATTCTTGTCCTGTCCTCAGTGGATAAGGAGAACAATTTATCACCCTCCTCTCTATAACAACATTTTACGTACTTGACTGGAACTTTAATACAAAGGGTGACCTACAACCTGAACTAGCTCAGCCAGTGGGGCCTGCACCATTTCCCCTGAGACGCTTCGCTGTAGTTTAACAGTTCTGAACTTATATATGGTTTCACTTTATTTTTTACCATGGTGACAGGCTAGGGTGTGGAAAATGCAGCGTAAAGGCTGGGTTCATCTCTCATTTAAACTGGCCCGACTCCTGATTTACACCAGTGTGCGGTTCAGATCAGAAGTAGAACCTCAGGCCTGTCTTCTGCAGACAACACGTTCACTGACTCAATTTAAGGACTGAACGATTCAGCCCTAAGGCCTTGTGGTATTGGCTCGGCTGCGTGTTGCTGTGGCTGCTTCTTTTTCTGCTTCCCACCAGTGGGTCTCTCACAGGCAGCCCAGTTCCTCCTGGCTAGGAGTTCACAGGGCTCTGTCACTGCTGCAAGCTTCAGATTAGGAATCAAGTCAATACGTTTGCAAGAAAACCCGTTCTTTCATTGGACATTCAGATGTGGGAATGATTCATACATAGACCTAAAGATTAAAAGGCAAGAAAGGACCACTGTGGTCCTCTACTCTGACCTCCTGCATAACACGGGCCATAGAACTTACCCACAGTACAAACATGCACCTCAGACTAGTGTAGGGATCAGCAACCTTTGGCACGCGGCCCATCAGGGAAATCCGCTGGCGGGCCAGGACGGTTTATTTACCTGCAGTGTCCGCAGGTTCGGCTGATCTCAGCTCCCACTGGTCGCGGTTCACTGTTCCAGGGGGCTGCGGGAAGCGGTGGCCAGCACATCCCTCGGCCTGCGCCGTTTCCCACAGCCCCCATTGGCCTGGGACGGTGAACCGCGGCCGGTGGGAGCTGCGATCGGCCAAACCTGCGGACGCTGCAGGTAAACAAACTGTCCCGGCCTGCCAGCGGATTTCCCTGATGGGCCGCGTGCCAAAGGTTGCCGATCCCTGGACTAGTGCCTTAATGGACATGAAAAGGGATGAGGTGTGGCGTCGCAAGGTGTAGCTCCATTGCAGTCGGCTGGGTGCCCCATGTACTGTATAGTCCATGGTGCTGCAGTCATCTGACCCCATTGGCTCAAAAGTTTGGCTCAAGTTCTGCTTGGGAAAGACTATGAAAAAAAAAAAGCAGAGAAAAAACAATCGAATGCAGACAGTGTGAAAGGGAGTGAGGAGTGGGGACAATGCTAATACAAACTACAGATGTCTTCTCTGTATATAAAGCACCCGCTTGTGCCATCCTAGCTGTAGTAGGGTTCTTCTGTCCCTAACACTCAGCCCAAGCTCTTTAAGCTAGAAATCACGCTGGCATTTCTTTAAACTGAAACAGCCTCGTGATAAATCTGAGTTTCAAGTACAGGGAACAGAAAGGTTTGGGGGAGTTGAACTATTTTGGGGAACCCTCCCAAAAAAGTCATTTATGGGGTTTCAAAAAACCTCCGACTTCATCAGGTTCACCCATCGCCAATGCTCCTGGAATCTTTCAAAATCTGCAGCCAGGGGCGGCTCTATGTTTTTTGCCGCCCCAAGCATGGCAGGCAGGCGGCTTTTGGCGGCACGCCTGCGCGTGATCCGCTGGTCACGCGGATTCGGCGGCATGCCTGCGGGAGGTCCGCTGGTGCTGCACCATCGGCGTCCCCGCCACTGAAGCCGTGGAACCGGCGGACCTCCATCCACTGGCTGCTGCCTGGAGCTGCCCCTGTCTGCAGTGCTCCTCAATGCTGCCCTCCCAAAACCTACATGATGGAAATAGCGTTAGTCTGTATCATTGCCGGAAAAAGCTTGTTCCGATGATGTAATGATTATTGGCCCAGTGTGTTGTCACTCAGTAGCCTGTGAGAGGGAGCTGTGGATAAGCCACAATGTTCTTGCCCAAATCGTTTGAATTGAGCACAGTTGAATTAAGCTTCTTAATTAAAAGCAGTCGTTATTTTTTCTAACTGGGCCTCTGGAGTCTTGAATGCTGTTACTGCAAATATAACAGTCACCTGCCTTCTGAGGGAGGAGAGCCAGATGCAAGACAATCCACAGCCACTCAGCTCATCCAACAGAGGGGATAATCATAAGTTGTGTCTTATAATGCCCTCTACCCCATCAGCCTGGGAATTTAGGATCTTAGCTTGGATCCCATCACAGTAGTGCTTTGACTTAAATGAACAGGGCCAGATTCTCCAGCGGTGTAAATCAGTGGTTCTCAACCAAGGTCTGGGGCCCACTGCGGGGCTGCGAGCAGGTTTCAGAGGGTCCACCAAGCATGGCTGGCGTTAGACTTGCTAGGGCCCAGGGCAGAAAGCTGAAGACCCGTTACACGGGACTGCAGCCTGCGGCCTTGAGTCCCACCGGGACTGAAGCTGAAGCCTGAACAACTTAGCTTCACAGTTCCCCCTGTGGTGTGGGGCCCCAGGCAACTGCCCTCCTTGCCACCCCCTAACGCCGGCCCTGGCTTTTATATGCAGAAAAACAGTTGTAGCACAGCTGGGCCATGGAGTTTTTATAGCATGTTGGGGCTGGGGGATGGCTCAGAAAGAAAAAAGGTTGAGAAACCCTGGTGTAAATCAGCGAAAGTTCATTGGTTTTAGCGGTGCTATCCGGAGGTACACCGCTGAGGATCTGGCCAATAGATGACAGGACAGCCTTTCATTGGGATATAGGAGGGGAAGGGACCTCTTGGGTCACTGAGTCCAGTCCCCTGCTACTGCAGGCAACCCCTTCCTTCAATCCCCTTCATAAATTTATCGAGCTTCTTCATCTTAGAACTAGGTAGGTAGTTTGTCCCCACTGCGCAGGGGAAGCTGTTTCAGAACCTTCCATCACTTTCTTTCTATTCTAAGAACTATGGAGATTAGTGCCTACAAAGCTGATACTCCATATGAGAAAACAGAAACAGCAGACAGCCCTGAAAAATAACTTGGCGGTGTTTGTGTTTGTGATTTCCTGTGATTTTCCAGCTAAAGAAAGGTTAGTCAACACTCTCTAGCCAAGGCAGCAAGTACATACAGTCAGCCACACCCGGAATAAGATAGCAAGATTGATACCATTTGAACTGTGGTTTAGTAGCTGGAACGCTAACTAACTTAAAAATAGAGGGTAAGAACCAGAGCAAGCCTGCAAATTTTCAGGGGAGGGGACCTTGTCTTTCTAAGTATTTTTAAAGCACTATTTACACCTTTGGCCTTAAATAATAAAAGTAAAAGCATTGCTAAATGAGGTTCCTTACAGAGGTAAATGCCCCCGCCTCCCTTGTGCTCCCACAATAGAAATTAATCATGGAAAAAGACCTACTAAGTTATTTTCTCTGTCCCCTGCGGGGTAGGGTGCGTGTGGAGGATTGTTCCCTACAGTGGCATCCTTGTTGCAACCTTAGTTATGAGAACAATAGTTTTCCCATAATACACAATTACTTGGTCTGAGAGTCACCTCCAGTAGGCCAGAGCCTGAACCAAAAGTAATTAGATGAGGCTCTCATGGGCTAATTTCAGCAATGACCTAAACAACAGGGGTAAGTTACACGGCAGGTGCCTAGCAAGCTATAGTATTGATATGGCCCCATTACTGTAGTATCTCAGCACCTCACAATCTCTAATGTGTGTATCCTCAGAACACCCCTGTGAGGCAGGGCAGTGCTATTATCCTCATTGTACAGATGGGAAACTGAGGCACGGAGGATAAGTCACTTGCCCAAGGTCACCCAGGAGGTCCGTAACAGATCAGGACCTAGATATAGCTACTACGCTCAGCACTGTAAGTCGTAAGCTGTAGGCTACATCCATCCTGAGGGACTGTCAAGGCTGGATCCCCACTTTGAACTTTAGGGTTCAAATGTAGGGGCCTGCATGAAAACTTCTAAGCTTATCTACCAGCTTAGCTTTGGTCCGCTGCCACCATCACAAGAATTCCCTCCCTGGGAAGCCTTGAGAAACCTTTCACCAATTCCCTGGTGAACACAGATCCAAACCCCCTTGGATCTTAAAACAAGGAGAAATTAACCATCCCCCCTCCTTCCTCCCACCCTCCTTTCACCAACTCCTGGTGAATACAGATCCAAACCCCCTTGGATCTTAAAACAAGGAGAAATCAATCTGGTTCTTAAAAAAGAAGGCTTTTAATTAAAGAAAAAGGTAAAAATCATCTCTGTAAAATCAGTATGGAGAATAACTTTACAGGGTAATCAAACTTAAAGAGCTCAGAGGACCCCCCTCTGTCTTAGGTTCAAAGTACAGCAAACAAAGATACACACTCTGGTAAAAAGGTACATTTACAAGTTGAGAAAACAAAGTAAATCTAAGACGCCTTGCTGTCTTTTTACTTACTAGTTTGAAATAGGAGAGACTTGTTTAGAAAGATGGGGAGAACCTGGATTGATGTCTGGTCCCTCTCAGTCCCAAGAGCGAACCACCCCTTAAACAAAGAGCACACACAAAAGCCTTTCCCCCCCCCAAGATTTGAAAGTATCTTGCCCCCTTATTGGTCCTTCGGGTCAGGTGTCAGCCAGGTTACCCGAGCCTCTTAACCCTTTACAGGTAAAAGGATTTGGAGTCTCTGTACACAGAGAGCTGTTACCCTTCCCTTTATAGTTATGACAGGGACACAGCACAAAACTCCCAGCCACAGGGCCCGAAGCAGCTCTTAGCATAACCATGTTTACACTGCAGTCAGAGGTGTGGTTGAAGAACCTGTACACCTACCCAAGCTGAGCGAGCTGATTTAGCTCCAGTAATTATATCAGTGAAGCTGCTGCCGGACAGGCTGTACAAGCGCACCAGGGATCCTGGGTTTGTACTTGAGTGGCTAGCCCATGCGAACTATTGTTACTTGAGCAAACTAGATCAAAGCTAGCTTGGGTATGTCTATACATGCTGCAGTCACACCTCTGATTACGGTGCAGACAGATGCTAAGGAAGCGATGTGAACTGGGCTCCACAGAGCTACTCAAAACCATCCCAGTGTTGCGTGCGGCAATCCCGCTCACTCCCACCCCCAGCCACCCCCATGCTTGCGAAGTCTCTTCTGGCCAGCTAAGGAGTGTTTACAACCCAGGGGCAAGACTCCTTCCCCAGTGTTTAATTGGGTAGGAAATGGAAGTCAGAAGAAGGTGCTGTCACTTTGCACCAATTTACATAAGAACATAAGTGATCTCTCTCCTGCCATCCATCTCCACCTTCTGACAAACAGAGGCGAGGGACACCATTCCTTACCCATCCTGGCTAATAGCCATTAATGGACTTAACTTCCATGAATTTATCCAGTTCTCTTTTAAACCCTGTTTTAAACCCTGTTATAGTCATACTTTTTTTAGTACAGGTTTCAGAGGGGCAGTCGTGTTAGTCTGTATCAGCAAAAACAACGAGGAGTCCTTGTGGCACCTTAGAGACTAACAAATTTATTTGGGCATAAGCTTTTGTGGGCTATAACCCACTTCATCAGATGCATGGAGTGGAAAATACAGTAGGCAGGTATAAATACACAGCACATGAAAAGCTGGGAGTTGCCTTACCAAGTCGGGGGGGGGGGAGGGGGAGATCAGTGCTAACGAGGCCAATTAAATTAGGGTGGATGTGGCCCATTTCCAGCAATTGACAAGAAGGGGTGAATATCAACAGAGGGAAAATTACTTTTTGTAGTGCAGTATTAGTATTAGTATTAGTATTCAGTACATGGGAAGCCCAAGTGTGATTTACATGCTGATGTGCTGTGTAACATGAATAGCAGCTAAAAGGAGGGCATGAGATAAAACAGCTGGAGTTTGCATTGTTCCTCTCTCCTGGAGGAGAAATCTCCAAAGTGCCTATATCAGAATCACAGTAGGACTCACTCCGGGTTTCCAATCTGGACCCAGGAGAGTTTAATGCTCTACTCCAGAGCATCTAAGATAAATGATTCTGACCACATCCAAGGTCTGCCTTCCAAGCCCCATCCATAGGACTGCAAGGCCTGTCAGAGTGCAAAAAGAACAGGAGTACCTGTGGCACCTTTGAGACTAACACATTTAAGGTGCCACCAGTACTCCTGTTCTTTTTGCGGATACAGACTAAGGGCAGGTCTACACTTACTTCCTGGTCCGGCCGTAAGCAATCGATCTTCTGGGATCAATTTATCGCATCTTGTCTAGGCGCGATAAATCGATCCCGGATCGATCCCGGAAAAGTGCTCGCCGTCGACGCCGGTACTCCAGCTCGGCGAGAGGAGTACATGGCATCGACGGGGGAGCCTGCCTGCCACGTCTAGACCCGCGGTAAGTTCGAACTAAGGTACTTCAAATTCAGCTACGTTATTAACGTAGCTGAATTTGCATACCTTAGTTCGAAGTGGGGGGTTAGTGTGGACCAGGCCATAGGGTACATCCTCTATACATGGCAATGCCAATTCTTTGAGTACACCCCTGCTGCCACCTACAGGTCTCCATCTAGCATTGTAATATGATCCACTCTCATAGAAGACCATGGTAGTCCTCAAGGTAGTCACCTTCTATATGCCTAGGCCAAACATTTCCATAAGTGCCCATTGATTTTTGCGCTTTTCGAGAATTTTTCAGGGCCCAATTTACACACATTCATTTTTCTCTCATGTCTGATCTCAAATAAGTTTTTCCACTTCAATCAATCAACCAGTCAATCAAACCAAGGTTTTAAAGTGAACCCGCTACTGGTGAAAATTGTCAGATCAGCAGCCCTGGCCTCTCTTCCCCATACTGTATGCAGATCTTCTCCATGCCAAACAATGGCCCAGTCTACACTAGAGAGAAGTTGTGTTAGCCAGAACTATTTTAAATGTACTTCTCCCCCACACTCAAAAAGGTGCTAACTTGCTTTCCCTAGACCAGGCTCACAGTTACAAGAGTCCTGTATCAAAGGTAGGTACATAGTTGTAGATATGTGCATACGTAGCTAGCTAATATAAAAAGAGCCAGGGACTGGCATACAAAAATAGGTAGTGTTGGTCATAAGTTAGTAGGTTCAATATTGTTGATACGCAATGGGAATGGCTTCCTGAGTCCAGTTCTTAACACTTGCAGTGTTCTGCTGGTACTGAAAAACATAGTTCGCCTCACTGTAAATGGGACCCCTGAAACTCCGGACTCAGCTGCTTCACCGCTCAGTAGAAATGATAGAAAGTTGTTACCACCTACCAGCTGTTTTCTGGCTCTTCTTCCTCCTCCTAGACAGGGCTGCCGAGAGCGGGTTCGGGCCCCGGCGAAAAAATTTTTTCAGACCCTCCAGCAAGGGCGGACCGGCTAAACAGAGCCTATGGTGGGGGGGGGGGAGGCGGAAGCCGGGCCCCGGGCCCCATTCCGGATTGCTGGGCCCTGGTAATTTGTACCAGCTTTTCCCCCCCCGCCCCCCCCTCCCCCGTCGGCCCTGCTCCTAGCTACAACGTTCAGTTCTTTGTTCTAGCATTTGCTATGAAAACTTGATTCCCTTTAAAATAATGTATTAAAAATGACCACTAACAGACCCTTTCTGCTATCCTCCTACTTCCAAAGTATTAGGCAACAGTGGCATATATCACCCTCTGAAAAGTGGGTGCCATCTAGTGCCAGGTGTCCACATCACAAAATTCAGCCTCACAACTGACACTAATTCCCCCCGCTACACACACACACACACACACACACACGCCCCTTCCCCCCATTTTTGGCAGTTTCATCAGAGATAGGGTGACCAGATGTCCCGTTTTTAAAGGGACGGTCCCGTTTTTGGGACTTTTTCTTATATAGGCGCCTATTATCCCCCACCCCCTGTCCCTTTTTTTCACAGTTGCTATCTGGTAACCCTAATCAGAGAGGCCAAGAGCTGACTAGGCCTTGGAGGCTGAACTCCCTTTTTTTTTGTAGATTTGAAAACCAGAAGAGACCATCTTGATCACCTCCTGCATGACACAGGCCAAAGAACCTCACCCAGTAATTCCTGCATCAGACCCCTAACTTCTGGCTGAGCTATGGCATAGTTTTTAGAAAGACATCCAGTCTTGACTTAAAAACGGCAAGTGATGACGTATCCAACCATGCCCCTAGGCAAGTTGTTCCAGTGGTTAATTACCTTTGCCATTAAAAATTTGCATCTTATTTCTAGTCTGAGTTTGTCTAGCTTCAGCTTCCAACCACTGGATCTCATTACGACTTTTTCTTAGTGGTGCTCTTCCTCATTTAGAGTCAAAGCACATTAGTCGGTTGGGCAGAACCTTGTGCTACCATTTGGTGGACAACTAGAAATAGGTCTATGGGAAACATGAAATAGGTCTATGGGAAATATTAACATCTGTGCTGGAAATGTCACAGGGTCCTCTCTGTTGAGATCAAACGTATGAAGAGGCAGCTAATTCCTTAATAGACCAACAGCAGATCTTAGTGACGTGAGAAAGCTTGGCTGGGTCTCAAAGGTCTCTGAGATCAGGACAAGTGCATGTTAATTTGGTATAAACTACAAATTCCACCACTTCCTTTGCAGATAGGCCAGAAAGAAGGACCTCTGTCCAACCACATCTGTTTCCGAAGATCAGAAAAACCTCCTCAAAGATTTTCTGACCATTAAAATGTGCAGTGTTTGCAATGATACTATTTAAAAGATGCACACATTCTAATCTGGAGGTTGGGCAAGCTAGAAACTCCTAGTGCATGGGGCCAGGGGTGGGTGGGTGGGGGGGAGGTGGGTGAGCAAACAGCTCTGGGGGGTAATATAGGCATCCCGTCAAATGAGTGTTAGTGTTGGTGTGTGTATGTGACTTCACTCTGTATTCGGGATCTGGCTTCACTTTGTATTAGACATGGCCCAAACCCACACTCTGTCTCTGAAGACACCAGAACCCGGGGAAAGTTTACATCAGGGGCTGAACCAAAGGCAGATCTGAATCTGAACTCTGTGCCTATGGCCCACACAAGACAGCTGTTGATAATCCCAAAATCAGATCCCACCCTGGAACAGACGCATTTCACACCCTTTGCCATTGTCAACAGTCGTTGGCCCAGTCCTTTCAGTTGGAGCCATGGCTAAAGCCAGCTTAACTGTGCTTCCCCAATATGGGTAAGAGCCAGGTACTATCAGTGAAGTTGCAGTGGGCCAGATCTTCTGCTGGTGTCACTGCAGTGACTTCAGTGGACTGATCCAGTAGAGAATTTGGTCTCCGTGGGAGAATTACATCTACCAGGCCAAAGATTTGGAGAATAGGTCTGCTCTCTCTACCTGACATTGTCAGATTAACGGAAACAATCCATTTTCCATTGCTCCTGTATATTTGCATCCTTGGACCCAAGGAGATGTTCCTATTCGGCACACGGGGTGAGGATATAAAATCCTCTTTCTCACATGATTCTCTTTGGATCTGAAAGCAGTCACATTTAGGCTGCCTTTTCCCTGCAAGTTTTATCAATGTTGCATTTTTGGCATGATTGTAATGGTTCTTTTTTTAGCTTGGCTGCTGCATAAAATAGAAAGTTTTTCTTTTTTTGTGCAAGAAAGGTTAGACGGACATGAGGGAAAGCTATCTAGACATTAACCAGGGCTTGTCCATAAGAGAGGAGAGTAAGACAGTGAGCATGTTTTTCACCACTAGATTTACTTAATAACTAAAACCTGGGGCTCCAAAAGGGGCTCATTTTAAATTAGAAAAAAAAAATTGGGCTACTCGTGCGAATAACTTCTCAGCAACATGAGTAAAGAATTGACAAACTAGCCCTTGATTAGGTGACCAGCTGCCATTGAAACCCAGTGGGAGTTGGGGATCTATCTCCTATTTGTGCTTTTGAAAATCTCCTCCATCCTTACTCTGAGTAATCCCTTACTCTCTGAGTAGTCACCTGTTTTCAAGGTACTATTCAGTGATAGTAAGGCTGGTACAATGTGGCCCTCTAGAGTCACCCAACAGTACTGCCTGTACCAATATAGAATTCTAGCTAGGTTCTTCCATGACCGCTGGTCAGGGAATTAACCCACTTCCTTCCCTGACGAACCAGGGGATGCAACCCACACACGTACCTATTCGCTACACCAATACTGACTTGGACTCTAAATACACTCTATGGGTGGTGTACCCAAGATCACTTATTCACTGACGCTTTAAAAACTCCCGCACCCCAATCTGGGTCTATGCTGGTTATGTACTGTGCATGTATCTTGTGAACCTTGTAACTGATATTTATAGTCTCTCATAACTCAAGCCTGACCCCAGATGTACAGTACCTCCCTTCTTAACTTGTGTAAATTTGATTTTAAACATTAGCTTTAATAAAAAAATTTAAATTTGAACTGCGCACAATTGTTAATGAATTTATCTTGACAGGCAGGGAAGTGGCATTATTCCCCGCCTCTCCCTTTTACAGATGGGGAGCTGAGTCGTAAAAAGACTGAGGGCCAGACTGTGAATCCCTTAGCTACTCCACAAGCAATCCCAATAGGATTGTGTGTAAATAACTGCTTCAGCGGGTGTCATTTGTAGTGTGAATAATATACACTGCAGATAGCTTAAACCCTGGGTAATGACAGTGTGCATAGTTTACACTGTAGTTATTTTATACCCTGAGGAACTGTGCTGTGATTTCACACCGCAGATAGCTTCCATCAGGGATAGTCTACACCACAATCGGTGTTGCTGATAGTCTACACAGCATGGGTAATTTGCACCATGAATAGTTTACACTTCAGATAGTTTAAACTTGAAAGAGTTTAGATTGCAGATAGCGTACTCTGCAAGCAATTCACCCCATGAATACAGGATTGGCCTAGTGTACAGGAAATGCTGTGCAGGGAATTTTTCAATACTGGAGTACTCCCATCCATCACAAGCAGAGCCGTTCACTGTTTATATACAGCCCTCTCAGAAACAGTGGCACTATTTCGTCCTCACCCAGCATATTTTCCTGACCCTCTATTAGAAGCGATGGAGCAAGCTCTTACGTACAGTAATATCATCTGCAGCCGCTGGTGCGGCTTGTGCAAATTTGCCTTATCACGCGTAAAAACATGATGTGATATTTAGACCCTCTTAACACAATGTTCCGATAACAGGAACTGGGAACAGGGGAATGTTCCTTTAATCTCTTCAGCTGGCTGAGTTGCTGTTGCTGCATCCAAAGAGCTATTTTCAAACCAGTGCATTTAACTATGGGTAAAACAGCTGGAGTGGGGAGGAGGGGAATGGGGCGGAGTGTTATCTCTTATTAAAGAAATTAGCACAGATATAAAAGTGTATGCCCTCTGCTTCTTGAGCACATGAGTGGGTAATTCTTCCTTTCCCCAGTCAATGTTTCCTTGCTTCCCTTCTGTTCTCACCCCTGTGATAATAATTGGCACAGGGTCTGATCCAATGTGAAAGACTTCCACTGACTTCAGTGGGCTTTGCCTGAGTCCCCTAGTCAATATCTATGCACAGCAAAGGTTTAATTCTATCATTCTTTTCCGTGACACTCTTGTCCTGCAGCCATTACTCACGTGAGTAAAACCCCTAGACTTCCAAGGCCAGATTCGAACAGCCACATTTGCAGTCAGATTTTCCAAAGTGCTCAGCACCCAATATACACGCCCAGTGTGCTGAGGTCTGCTGAAAACCTGGCCCAATTTTTGGGCTCTGAGGCTTATTCGCCTGAGTGATGACGGCAGGATTGGACCCTAAATTTGCTCGATCATTACTTTGCCTCATAGTTAACTTTGGCTGGAAGACGAGAATCTGTGTGGCGGTTTTTAATGGTGTTAGTTGGGGACTTCAGTCAAGTACCTAGTAGACAGTTTTCCAGAACACAAGATCTAACACCCCTGTTGGCAGGCGTAGCGGAGAAGCAAAGGGTTGAATGTCCTATGGAAACTGAAGTATTTTCACACCCTTAGAGGTGTTCTTTCCATAGCAGGAGTGATGGGGGTTTATTGCTGTGACAGGCAGCACAGGAAAAGTTTGCTCTGCAGCTGCCCATGATCCTGGCCAGTGATTTGTGGTTTCCAGGGCCCTCACCCTATCACATTCTTTAAGCACTGCATTTACTGGACAAAGAAAAGACACAGGATGCCTTTCACATAGCTATAATAACACCTTGTTCTTATATAGCATTTTTCATCTGTGGCTCTCAAAGTGCTTTACAAAGTAGGTCAGTATCCCTATGCCCATTTTATAGATGGGGAAACTGAGGCACAGAGCTCCAAAGGTTACCCACTGGCAGATCGGCAACTAGAACCCAGGTCTTGTGCTCTATCCACTTGGCAACACCGCCTCGCTGTTGTTATTTAGTTATTCACGTAACTTTATTGCAATTTACTGCACAGAATAGCTTTTGAGTTGCTAAACCACAAATGCCTGTGGTTGTCAGGATAGCCTGTCTGAAACCACTTCTACAGCGCAAAAACCAACCTTCTAATAGAACTCCTGGCCTGCTTTGGCACTGAGTTACACCAGCGTAAGTCAGGAGCAACTCCATGGAAGAGTGGCCTTACACCAGTGAGCACACCCTCCATAGTCCGCATTACTGCTCCGTGTAGACAAGCCAGGGAGCAGGGACATCACCTGTTTAATCAAATTGAACTGGGAAAGGGGTGAAGTCAACATGAATTGAGTAACCATGTCTGGTGATTTTTCTGTGTTTATTGGATAAACACTGATTTCATTTGTTTGTTTCTTGGTGTTTATCGGTTAAACCCTAAAATCAGAAGCCCCAAACATGTCTCTCTCTCTCTATTTCTCTCTGCTCCGCTCCCTGCCCTCTCCCTATCCAATGCAGGCATTCCAGCTGTGCCCTTTCCTGCAGTTTGGCTACTGCTGGTTGAAGTCAGAGCCTTCACTAAGCAGCTCCTGAATCGCTGTGCCCTTTTGACTTTCCATCTCCTTTCACCTCTCAGCTGATTATATCTCCTTTGCCTGTCATTCTTCCTCACTCTCGCCCTTTGCTGGCATCTGCCATTTCACTCTATAGTTCCATTTTTTTAAATCCATTTTAGGATACCATTTGTTTGAGAAGCACTCTGCAAATAAGACCCTTGCTCCTGCAGATGACTGCACAATGCATTGTAGCATCGGCACCTAACACTGTATTGCACCGGTTTGCATTTACTCCGCCACACAGATTCTCGTCTTCCAGCCAAAGTGAACTGTCTCTATAAATTACATTTACACCAGAGCAGTGTAAAGGAGCTTTGGTGTAAGTGAGAATCAGGTCTCATAACTAAATCATAACTGGCAGCATCTAATTTCATTTGTACTGAATTTTTATTTCCTCCTCTTTATCCTGTAGCTGACCCATTGTATCCTGAATAGGCTAGTCTCCCTTATACACCCATACATATAAAGACCTGATTCCCCTTTCATTTACACCTGCATAACTGCATTTACTTTAATGGCTTTGCTTCAGCTTTATGCTGATATGAGTGAAAGGAGGATCAGGATATTTATTTGTCTAGTTGTCTTGATCATTGGGATCAGCTCCTGTTATCACTGAGGTAAGCAACACCCTTTGGTACATTTGACATGCAGGTTCAGAAACTTACTAGCACAATGAGATTGGACCCTCCCACCATTTGGCAGTGTCGGGACCTTGGCTTGGGGTCAAGAACATCACAAGAAGTTATGGAAAAGCACTAGGAGATTACATTGCTGTCACCCACTCCTAACCGTTCCTGTTTATTCAGAGAGCGAAGCAAAAATATAAAGAGAGCAGCCAGCAAAATGCATTTTATAAATGAATTCATGGCAGAGTCATTCTTCTGTTTCGTTCGATAGCTCAGAAATAACACCCAGGGATTCAGACTGGGGGCAAAGCATGTTGGCACCTAATGCAATGCACAGCCGAGATATAATGTTGTCTGCATCCATGCTTTCACTTAGGAAGGATGGTCAATTGTTGGAGCATTTACCTAAGGCTAAGGAGGCCATGTTCAATTTCCTGCTTCTTGTGTGCCCTTCGGCAAGGCGACTGGTCTCTCTGTACCTGTGTTCCCCATCTTTCTTTCGTGTATAGTTATATGGCCTCCATCAGTAACCCCTGCGATGTAGGGAAGTGCTATTATCCTCATTTCACAGATGAGGAACTGAGGCCCAGAGAGACTACGGATACATCTACACTGCCGCTGTAATTTCCAGCTCGGGTACACATACCTGGGCTAGCTTTGATCAAGCTAGCATGCTAAAAACAGCTGTGTAGCTGCAGCCGCAAGGGCGGTGGGACGGGCTGATTGCCCCAAGTATGGGCCTAACATTTCAGATGGGACTGTACCTGGAGGCATTGGCCCAAGTTTGAATAACGCCTGGTCTCCCACAGCACAGGACATAGAGGGACACTGAAGAAGATGGCCGCAATTCAGTTTTGTGGCAGAGAGTGCAGCTAAACATGTAGCAACAACACAAACGACATCTTGCACATCTGTGGCACCTTTTGATCAAGGACCAACAGTATAAATGCTGGAACACGGTGTCTTTTATACAAAGATCTCGCAATACTATACAGACATTAATTCACTAAGCCTCACAGCACACACACACCCCAACCCCCCAATTTTTGCTTGTTTTTTGACAAAACACCAAAAATTTCAGCTGAAAATTTTTCAGTTTTCGAACAAAAACCTGAGAACTTTTGAAGAAAATTTTTGACAGAATGATTTCTTCCCCGGTTTTCACTGACATTTTTCATGGGAACATAACACATTCCCCAACCTAGGAAACACTAGTTTCCATGTTTGGGTGTTCAACTGGAGACACCATGGGCTGATTTTCATTGGTGCTGAACATCCACAATGCCAATTGACTTCGATGCTTGCTCAGTGCCTCTGAATATCTAGCTCTAGTGTCTTAAATTGGCCTCCCAAAAACTGAGATACACAAAACTGATGGACCTGCTGAAAATTTAAATCTAAACAACCTGTCCAAAGTTACAGAGCAAGTAGGGAATAGCTCCAGAAAAGAACTTAGGAATCCTGGATCCTAAACTACCTGCTCCGACCAGACTTTGGTGGCCTCCAAATAATCCTGACCTCCTCCTGCTGCCACAGATCAATTGGCTGAGGAATAGAGGCAGGAGGTTGCCAGCTTTGGTACCAATGGTCCCTTTGACCACAAAAACGCTCTGCCAGGTTAACCATTAACTAAGGGGCAGCACAAAGGCTAGATGATGCTGAGTAGCTGCTTATCTGCCTTGGGCAGAGAGAAAATGACCATTGGGGAGGGGAAAAAAACTAACCAAATCAGCCTCTTCATTGTATTAGCGTTTATTCAGTTAGACATAAACATTTATGAGCCTTTGTGTATGATCACTGTTCTATCTCCAAAATGCTTATGAAATATACATATTTGTCAGTTATATATGCTGCGAAATGTCAATCAGCAAGCAAGTATTCACCATAGACCACCTTGAAACATGACTATAATTCACATTCGCTACAGGGCCAGATCCAGCCCTAGGAGTGTCAATTCACACCCAAGGAGACACCTGCACTGCTTTGTAGCTTTCCTCCAAGGGAAAGCAGCCGTAAAATCCATTGGCGTCTCACTGGAGGAGGCTGTCCAGTAGAAGTACTGGATCAATCCATCTCTGCTCCACATACTGATGAGGTTGTTCTGGCCAGTCCCAATGGCATGAGAGTTGCATCATTCCATTACTGTCTTTGGGAGACCACAGCTTGTGTTCCACTGGCTATCCAGGTTTGTAGGGACTGACTCAAACCCTTGTTCTTTAAGTGGCATTTAAATAGAGCTTCCCCTTAGTTTGTCATGCTGAGGGATGGGTGGCTTTGTGGCCCAACCCTGTGGTATATAAGAGCTAAACTCCTTAAACCCACAAGCTCATAGATTGATAGATTCCAAGGCCAGAAGGGACCATTGTGGTCATCTAGTCTGACCTCCTGTATAGCACAGGGCAGAGAACGCCCCCAAAATAATTCCTAGAGCAGAGCTTTTAGAAAAATATCCAAACTTGATTTTAAAATGGCCAGTGATGGAGAATCCACCATGACCCTTGGTAAATTGTGCCACTGGTTAATTACTCTGACCATTAGCAATTTACACTGAAATCCTTGCAGAGTCAGTTGAACTGAGCACCATTGGGAACGGGTCTTTCAGGTGAGACTTCATTCAGGGGCATTCTGTCTACTGTATATCCTTAGTCATGGTATCCATAGCCCAAATCTCTTCTCACTTCCGCGGCTATTCAGTATGCTGCCTACTTCCCACCAATCCCAGAGGTGAGTATGTTCCAATGGTGAGTGAATTCTATATGTGCGGCTCGTGACGCAGCCGTCATCCCAGTAGGATCCTGCTGCGTGTCTCAAATATTATTATGATGCTGCATCGAGAATAAAGTGCAGGGGTTAATGCATCTCTGGGGAGTATGCCGGGCTCTCTGTCTAAATTGTTTGCCTGTTTTGGAGCTCATTAGTGTTACACACAGTGCCCTGAACAATGTCACAGAGGAATGCGTGCTGCAGCCCACGTAGAGAAGGGGCTTCCATGGGTTACATTTTACAAAGCACGGCTCATCCCCTGTGCCTTCCCAGTCCTGCCATTAACTGGGGGCAAGGTCCTTGCTCAGAGGGCACTGTTTATCTTTGACATCCTAATTAGGGATGAAAGAGGAAACCAGAAGAGTTCTGAAGCCTAGGAAATATACATGCAATCAATACTATTGGGGCAAATTCAGAGCTGGTGGAAGCTATACCTTGGTGAGTGACAAGGCAGTGAGACATGGTGTAAACTGGTGTAACCTAGAGGGAAGAAGGAAAAGAAACGCTGGGTAGCCACTGGTTTAACTGAAGATGTTATTTTAAAACTATTGAATGGAACCAAAGCAACTTTATATGTGGACACACTTAAATTGCTTCAAATGTGGATTCTATCAGTCTAGCTTGTACCTGCAACAGCCGTAATTAAATCAATGTAAACCAGATTAAAACTGATATAAATGTATCCTCACCAGGCTTCGCATCTGTTTAGCTAAATTGGCTTTTAAACCGATTTAAGTTAAACTGCTGCAACTTCTGTGTGGAGAGAAACCCTCAGAGCATGATGTAGAAAGGCCTAAAGGAGAGTCCATCTTTGGCCTTCATCTGAGGCAGTTGCTGAGCTAGTTATGTAGGTCAGCCCCAGAAACATGCCCGTCATAACTTTGCACTATGCTGTCATGTCATGTCATTTTGTTTATTTCCCATATAGGCCTAATTTGGTTCCAATTTTCTGCTGGAGTCTGGGTTCACTGCCTGCTCCCTGCTTTCACACTCCCCAGCAGTGCAATTTGGATTTCACGAGGCTGAAGACTAGAGCATTTCAGTGTCCAGTGGTGGTGAGGCCAGGGAGACTTGAACGGGAAGAGGTGGGCACACAGCTAAAGTTATAATCCCTGGGAATGGATAAGCACTGGCAATTACACTGGCATGGTTGCCTTCTGTGAGCAATTGATTGCAAAAATGATAAACGGTCCCATTTATTGCTGGGGTATGATGTTCACTCTGTTTTCAGCATAGGTGGCTTAAACTTTAGGTAGCAGAACTGCCCTTGGCTGAGTATTCTGTCTGATGTTCAGTAAATGGCATTCACCCTAGCAGCTAGTTGAATATCCTCATTATTTGAGCATTACCGCTGTCTCCTGAAGCTTCGTATTTCGACTTTGCCTGATGAGCCTGCAGCGGCAGCTCAGAAAATGGATCCCACCAAATCTCGCAACTCCTGATCTCAAATATTCTAATCTCCAAAAAGATAAGGAGTTGCTACAGCAAAGCCAACATAAACCTGAGCACTACGGACGATGGGATTGTTGTTTAGCTGTGGTTGCTAGTGAACTACTGTTCTTGCTTTCAGAAACCACCCTGTGTTTAAAACCTTCTCACTTAACTCAACGCATATCTTTTCAACACCAGCTTAAGCTTGCATCCTGGTTAGCTTCATCAGCACACAGCTAAACGACATTGTTTGGGAGTTCCAAAGAAAGAAGCCAAGCAGCCTAGGTCTCTGTGTCTATGGCAACTCATATAATGCGCTGGATCCATACATCGCCTGATCCTGAATTCCTTTTGCAGACACAAGTGCCAGGAACTCCCTTGAAAGGAGTTGTTATGGTTCTGATTTGTATTTCAGTAGCATCTAGCAGCCCCCATCATGGACCCCACTATGCTGGGGGCTGTACAGGCACAGAACAGAAAGACAGTCCTTGCCCCAAAGAGATTACACTTTAAGTATCAATGATTTTTAAAGTGCTAAATGATCATAATAATTATCAATAAAATAATGTGTGTGTGCGTACGTGCACATGCATAAAATGGACCAGGTCTATATATCTCTTGATCCTGAAATCCTGTTGCAGACAAAAGTGCCAGGAACTCCCTCGACACAAGTAGGAGTTTGTCTGCAGGAATAGATCCATGGCATGTGTGTTTGTAAGTCCTTTCTGCTGTAGCAGTGCTGGATAAAGGAGTGAGCTAGTTAAGATGAAGGATTTTAAAAATGAATGCACTGCAGGTGAAAGATTCTCCTTCTGACTGCCCCTGGAGACTGAGATTTTCCCCCCAGCTCTTCACAGACCAGATACCAGAGCAACGCAAAGAGTAGCCTTTCATTAATATAGTTCAAGCAGCTGTACACTGGAGGAACAAACTCCAAAGAGCGAGGGGTTAATTCAGTTTCTATGCCCAGGCACTCCTGGGCTTCTCGACTGAGATAGTACCACTTGTGAAGGGGGGCACCTGTCCATTAGCAACTGGACTGAGATTACCAGCTCCCAGGCTACTGACCAGTCAGCCATTAGATGGAAATAACTTTTAGGCACCATCGGCCCGAGCGGGATTCAAGCCAGCAGCCTTCCACATTCTGTCAAGTCCTCGGAGGCATTCAATCAACTGATTTGGCAGTTTATTTTTGTCAAACTTCTACCTCTGTCTGTTCAGCACTGAGCACGCTGATCCAAGACATGAAGAAATAATAATGATTGAGAAAGAGGTTTTGACATTTATCTAGTCCACGCGATATAAATGTCACTATCACAGAACATAGCTGGTATTCTTATGGCTACATATCTAGGGACAGTTAACTTGATCATCTTAAAAGTAAGTCCTTAGTTAATCTTAGAATCTAAGTCCAACATTTGCAGCACTTGGCGAGTGTAGTTTGAAAGACCATGCAAAGGTTTGGAGGCTTTCATAAATTAATGGCCTTCAAGGCCAGAAGGGACCACTGTGATCATCTAGTCTGACTTCCTGCATGACACAGGCTATAGAACTTCCTCAAAAACCAGAGCTCCTTTTTTCATTTTCATTAAGGAAATGTTACCCACGTTCCCTGGATGTCACCTTCCACTTCTTTTATAAAGCAAAATTCTAAAGCAAAGAAATCATCTAAGATCTCCTTTATCTGATGTTGACTTTCCATGCCTGGCACTCAAACATTTAACTGACTCCTGGTACGTTTGTTTGTTTCTAATGTATTCAAAGAACTCAGAGATAGAAAAATTGTTGGTAGCACAGCCCTGTTAAGATATTTGCAGGTCACATTTGGTTCAAGCAATATTTGCTACCTACTCAATGAATTCAATTCGATCCTGTGTTAAGTAATCTTCAAGGTAATATAGTAGTTCAGAGTGATCGACAGCCCTGAGAAACCATGTGTCTGATTCTTCTCTCACTTACGTGAGCCCTGATTCAGCAAAGCACTTCCTTAGTTTTAAGGATGTGCTTAAGTCCCATTCAGTGTGATGTAAGTACATGCCTAAATGCAATGCTCAATCTGGGTCTGACACTGGTGGATGTGAGGAGTGGTTCAAAGGACGTCAATGGAGCACCTCCACTGACACACTGCCTTTACGTCCTATAATCAAACCCCACCTTTTCAATCAACACACCAGCACTGAAATGTATCATATTAAGCAGCAAAAAGGCATGATCAGGGTAAGCTAAGGTTTGATTCACAATACAGAGCGTCCAGCTGCTACACTGACGAAAGACATCAAAACTGTCCACACCACCCACTTTTCAAAGGAGAACTTTTTTTAAAAAGGATTTTTTTTGTTTACAATGATATCTAAAGGCTCATAAACTTCTCTGTACTCATGAGGGCCTATTGCCTTGGTGTGAGATCATCTGCATCCAGAGCAGCATGAATTGCAGCAACAGTTAATGAGGTGATGAAGGCCCTTTCTCTCTGTCTAAAGAAGAGACCTAGGCCCCAATTCTCCTCTGGCTGAGACTGAAGTAACTCAGTTGAATTCAGGGGAGTCATGACCATTAAAAAATGGGAGTATGTGATGGAAAAATCAGGCTTAATACTACTTTAAAACTCATTAGAGCTGGGTCTTCTAGCTCCGGCAATAGAGGCTGATGTTTAAGATTCCCAGGTTTGATCTCTGTTACCGATGATGCGCCCAAGGGCACAGCATAACATTATTATGAATGTGACATCTGCTGTAGATTTTTATTTCTAGGTATACTTGGTCCTGCAGCAGGGCGATGGACGAGTTGACCTCCTGTGGTTCCTTCCAGCCCCATATTCCAGCTCACTCAAATTTGCCGGGCCCACCCCGCCCCGTGTCATGACGGAGGGGCAGGTGGGTCAAGCTTCGGTGAGTGGCTTTGCGACCTGGTGCATGGATTTGTCATGTTACTCAAAATTGGAGCAGCCAGACAGATAACCTCGGCCCCCTCCTTAGCAAAATTCTGGCGGTGGCCCTACCCGTTCCGTTAAGCTAGTATTAAGGAAGGGATGAAAACAGGTGAAATATCTCACCTGGTGATGTGTAAAGGTGTGGGCTTACCTGGCGTTCGCTAACGCATGGTAACTAACATGAGGAAAATCCTAGTGAAGACAAGGCAGTTTGTAGTTCTGACACAAGTTAGTAGGTCAATGGTTAAGACTGTGGGAGAGCTTAGGGTTTACCTCAACCCGTTAACTTGTGCAAAAACTACACTAGGGTTTTACCTCATGTTAGTTACATAGGACTGGACGGGACCTCTTGGGTCATCAAGTCCAGTCCCCTGCAGCTACAGGCAACCCTGTCATATAATCCCGTAAACTGATGTGAGGTATGAACACACATTTTGCTTAATGAAGCAAGGCCAAGCTCAGGGCTCATCAATGCTTCCATTTCACTGCCAGAGAACTGCTGTTTGTAAGAATGCTGGAGGTGGCCGCTTGTTTCAGAGTGAGGAGAGCAAAATATTCACTGGGATACCCACCCTTCCTAAACCCCTCTGCAGTGCTTCATTTGTAATGAAAGAGGTGCCAGGACTCAAGAAATTTTTTTACTTTCATAACTGATGCAGCAAGCCCAGAGGTGCTGGGGCGATGAACTCCCAGGCCTATAGGTGCCGGGGCACAAATTAAGCACTGCCCCTCAAAAGTATTCAGGTGCTTAACTCCCATTAATTTCAGTAGGAGCTAGGCACCTTTGAGGATCTGGGCTTCTGTGTCTAGAAACGAACAAGTTCTGGCTGAAATGGCTGAGTCCAACTCTAGTAACCAACAATAATAAAATTCCTATAATAAACATCTCCTTCCTAGAGGTTCTGATAAGCATTTCCATTTTTAGTTTGGGGGCAAACAAACCCTTTTGCCTCTTTTTGTTGCTGTTGCAGCTAAAGAAGGAGCAGAAGCCGTTTTTTTAACTTTTCCTGTAAATAGCGCGTTAATGAAGACAGATGGGTCAGCAGTATAAACAAAACCTCTATCTCAGGCTGGTTTTTGTTCTGGCTTTGTTTCCCAACATAGTAAGCAACCCAGCATCAACACAGTTCCCATCCTATTAACTGTGCTTGCTGCCCAAACACTGAACTGGGTCCTAAGGAAGTTTAAATTAACATTGGGCTGTAGTTTTTCAAACACTTGGAGCAGATGTTATAAGTGCCAGAAAATGATTTTTTAATGTAGGGCGTAGTGAGGATTTGACTTAGTGTTGTGTAGAGAAAATGCTTCATTGTATCTTTCCTTTTATTGGTGGCTAAGGCTGGATTTTTCAAATGGGCGTGGGGAAATTAGCACCCAACTCCCACTGATTTTCATGGCTCCTTTGAAAATTCCAGCCTAAATCCCCTCTTTCAGGTAGGCAGAGCTCTCAGGTAGATCTCTGTGCACCCTGAGAAGTGTTGTTTAGTGGTGGAAGCAGGAGTCAGGGCTCCGGGGTTCTATTCCTGTCTCTGCCTTCTGAGGGCATGACTTTGGGCAAATCACTCAGGGACAACATTTTTGAAACGGCCTCAGTTTTTGGGCGACCCACTGAAGAAACATAAGGCTTGATCAGCAGAGATTCTGAACATCCACGGCTTCCCGTTGGCATCAGTAATCTCAATTTGGGCACCTAGAATTAGAAGCCGCCAGGTTTGAAATGTTTGGGCCTTAGCTTCTCTGTACCTCATTTTGCCTGTCTGGAAAACAGAGGCAATGATATTAGTTATCAGCCCCGAGTGTGGTGAGGGCCACTGAGTCCCTGTTTGTGAAGTGCTACCGAGGGCGCTAGAAAAGTGCAATGTGTCCTTACCTGAAATCATCTTCTGTTTTCCCCTCAGCTCTGAGTGTCAGAGAGCTGGCTGTGTGAGGGGTTTTCAGAGACAAACTCCCCTTGCCCAGGCTCACACCTCCAACCAACGGCTAATCCCAAATCTGGGTGCAGTTACCTCACGGCTTATCTGCTTCACAGATGGCTGCTGCAGCCCAGATTCCTTAATTCCACTCTTCCCGGGTGCATCCCGACCTCCCCCCCACAGGCAGCCACATCAAGGACGTAAAACTGGAGCAACTGGCTCTCCCTCTGACTCAGATTTAAAAAGAGCCAGGAGGGGTTTCAAAAACAAACCAGGGCACCACAGAGACTAGATTTAGGGGCAGGCAACCCAGGCAACCGCCTGGGGTGCGGGGCTTGGTGGCGCTGGACTCAGGGGGCTGTTTTTGTGATTAGCAACAAAAGGGAAAATAGAATGTTTGAAGTCACATGTTTCAAGTATTCCGTGTGGATTCATTTTTTACTGTCTTCCTAGAATGTTCTGGGCCTTTGTAGAATCTTGTGGAACCTTCCAGACTTTCTGAGAACTACGTTTTCCTCAAACCTAGAATGCCCTCACAGGTATATAAGGGCTGAGCTGTCGCCAGTCAGTCAGTGAGGTAGAAGTACAGATTTACAGATCCTAGCATGCAAATTCATTGTCTTATATGACAGGGATAAATCATGCATGCAAATCGTGCATGAAATAAAAATTAAGATATTCAAACATTTAACAAATGGAGGGGGAGGGGCGCTGAAGACACACCTTGCCTGTTGCGCCATTTCGTCTAGGGCCAGCCCTGGCAGTGGGGGAAGGTGATGACCAGGAATAAGGGGGTGTGATTTGCTGGGAGCCATGGCCCGGTTCATAGGTGCCGACTTTCTAATTTCTGCAGGGGTGCTTGACCCCTGCTCTGCCCCAGGCCCCGCCCCCTCCACCTCCTTTCCCCCAAGGCCCCACCCCGCCCTGCCTCTTCCCACCCCGTTCTGCCCCTCCCCTGAGTGCGCCCTGCCCTCGCTCCGCCCTTCCCCCGCAGGGAGAACAGCTAATTGCAGCGGGCAGGAGGCGCTGAGGCGGGGAGCGGGAAGAGCTGATTGGCGGGGTCGCTGGTGGGTGCTATTCCCCTCACACAACCAGGGCCGGCTTTAGGAAGTGCGGGGCCCAATTCGAACAGTTTCGACGGGGCCCTGGCAGGGATGACTAAAAAAAAAACCACGTAAAAAAAAACACGTGGGGCTTATACTCACCGGGCGGCGCTCCTAGTCTTCGGCGGTGGGTCCTTCACTCACTCCAGGTCTTCGGCGGCACTGAAGGACCTGCCGCCGAAGTGCTGCCGAAGACCCGGAGCGCCGCCGGGTGAGTAAAAATTAAAAAGAGCCTCTAGCCAGGGAAGAGATTCTCGGCCACTTCTCCCCCTGCCACTGGGCGCGGGGCCCTCTTAGGCGCGGGGCCCGATTCGGGGGAATTGGTGGAATTGGCCTAAAGCCGGCCCTGCACACAACAACCAGCCACAGCTAGGGAGAGAGAATGCTCTGATCTGCTGCCAGTTCATCATGTGGTTTTCTCATGCAGCTCTGCCTGCCCTGCTGGCTCAGCAAAACACTTCAGACTGCTCTCAATCTCAGGGGCTAGGGTCATTCAGAGTTGGGGGCAGTGGTGCCGGGGAAGGAGATTCTGAGCTACCAAGTTAGGCTGCGGTTCCAGAGCGTGGGGATGACTGGATCCGCAAAGTGCCAAGAAACCATGAGATGGGCTGTGATCTAGTGGAGAGAGCATGGGACCATGAGTCAGGACTCCTGGGTTCTGTTATCTTCAGCCAGGCCTAGAAAGGGTAGTGCAAAAAAACCACATGGGAAAGTTTATTTTGGGGGCAATTTCTAGTCCAGTTTTGCAGACCCAAGAGATGTAGATAGTTTGGAGAAACATCAAAACTTTTAGGTGCGTATCTGAGCTGGCCACGAATGCTGAACCTTTTCCCCCGGGGAGAATAAAACTCTCAGAGGTTCAAATTCACCCAGAACCACGTGTTGATCTGAGAGCAGAACTCTGCAACCCTCGCTCGCATCAGCGAGCCTTACTAACACGTGATTTACACTCTATTCCATGCTGTGTGACTTTGGGCAAATAACTTCCCTTCTCAGTGCCTCTGTTTCCCCTCCCATCCTTCGTCTGTCTTGTCTACTTAGGTTGTAAGCTCTTCAGGGCAAGGATTGTCTGCCACTATGTTTGTAGAAGTACCTAGCAGAAAGGGGACCTAAAATTGCTTGGGACACCAAGGCTATGTCTACACCACTGGAACTATAGAGGCATAGCTACAGTGCTGTAGCTACTCCAGCATAAGCCTGTAGTGTAGATGCATCCTATAGCAATGGAAGGGGTTTTTCTGTTGCTGTAGGAACACTGCCTTCCCGAATGATGTTAACTATGCTGACAACAGCATTCTTCTGTTGACGTAGATGCATCTACCCCAGGGATTAGCTTGACATAACTATGGCGCTCAGCGGTGTGGATTATTCCCACCCCGAGAGTTGCAGCTATGGCGACTTAAATGTGAAGTGTAGACCAGATGGTACATGCTACTCTAATATAAATAATAAACCGTCAGAAGTAGGAATCCCATTGAAGTTGATAGTTTATGTGAGCAAAGGTTGCTGAAGTAGGTAGTTTGCAAAGAATATATCTTTTGGTAATGTGCAACGTTTTAGGGATATTTTGCAAAATTTATTAAAAAAGAACACTCCAAAATTGAAACTATTTTCTTAGGAATACCTTTTCTTTTTTATTTGGCTTTAAAAAATAAGAGTCAAAAGTCCATTAACATTGACATCAAGCAGGTCAGGAAAGAAAAGAAAATCAATTTAGGCTACTAATTAATGTGAAAAATAAATGTGTAAAAAATGTAAGAAGCAGAAATCATAAATTATATTTTTTTCATTAATATAATTAATCTCTTCCCAGCCCTGGAAAATGTTTCAAGAGATTCATTTGTTATTTATTGTTAACAGCAGGTGAAACATGACATTTTGTATTGTATTGTTTTTAGCAACCAAGGCCCTGAACCTCCAAACACATTGCTATATGCTGCAATATAAAGTATGAACTCAGGGAGACAACACCCAGGCTTTAAGTTAAGCACGTATGTGTTTGAAGTATAGGGCTTAATTTATTAATTTAAAAATGGCACAAAGAAAAACTCTCTTTAAAAAAAAATAGACCACATTCTTCCACTGCACTGTGCCTGGTCATAATATAAACAATATTTATATTGTAGTTGCAATGCACAGACCAGGAAATTGTAGTTACCCAGTTATCTTTTGCACTGGGTTGAAGTCATTCTATTAAAGCAAATGTCCTTATTTTAAACAGAAACCTTACAAAGAGATGAAATATTCTGATTAGTTAAAATCTCAGGTTATGAACAATATAGAGCATACACAAATGCATGGTTCATGAGATATTAAAATTGTGGTTTCACAATGTTTTCCCAAAGAACATCATAATAAGGTGTTTCTTATTTTCTTACTAATTGCCATTAGGGGGTTCTTGCACATTCCTCTGATACCTGGGTTCCTCTGACTGTCTGTGGTCAGAGACAAGATGCAGTCACTACTAGCCAGGGCTAGTGGCTACAAAGCCTAGTAGCTGAAGTGCCTTCAGCATTTGCCTCTGAGTTGTGGCAAACCTGGCACTCTACTAGTACCTTAGCGGTTTGTTGTACTGCAGTATAAAGGTTAATTAATAATAGACTGGATGAACCACTGTATTAATTTGGCTTGGTTCCTATGTTCCTATGTATTGATCCTGTAAATGCTTATACATGTAACTTCACTCACAGGTAAAATTACTCCTGTGCATAAATGTTTACAGAATTGATCCCTACTTTCTTTTTTTTTTTTTTTGACTCGTACCATGGACCTTATCCTGCATGTATACCATAGGCAATGGGACTTTTCTTACCCTTTTTACAATAATGTAACAAATCTATGACAATTCATTATTTTACCACATGGCACCCTTATGGTGACAAGTGCGGGAACAGAACACATGTCCTTTTGTAGTCTCCGACTACCTGAGCTCAAGCTAAAGGAGATTCTTCACTGGCTGTTAACAGTATAGGTCATAGACTAAGCGGTTGAGCCTTTCTGATGCTATTCAGTAGAGGAAAGGGGTACAAATATACACAAGCCTGTTGCAGAAAAGAGATGATAAAATAAATGATGGATTATTGCAAACAATAATTGTTATACCACTGACACGGTGAATGGTTTGTACTAGCTTCATATGAACTGCAGATAGTTTGGGCATGCCATATTAAAAGGTATTTGTGGGGGTCTCACTTAAAATGATTCATGCTAGTGGATTAAGAAGATTTCACATCTATTACATGTTTTTAACCTGCCATTTATCCAAGGTTAAGATTATGAAGTTGCAAAGTGGAATGGTCCATAAGGCAATGACAGTCATTTTCCCAGCTGACCTAAATCAATGTAGCTCCATTGATTGAGCGTGCTAGTTGGAAATGTACCACCTACTCTGCACTACTTTACAATAGACTACATAGCTAGAGCACTTAAAGCAATTATATCCTTGATAGAGCTTGTATCTATCAGACAAGACTATGCATTCTCCAAGATGCTTTCTTAAATCACTGTGATGGATTGTCTGAAGGCAGGAAAGATGATAATAATGTACTATATTTACAACGATCTATACCAAAAAAACAAAACAAAACACAACCCACTTTGGAGCAATGCTCAACAGAAGGCCTCAAAATATAAGTTGTTCAGTACAAGGTTTTATCGGAGTGGGAATACATATGAGCAGAAAAATAAAACATTTTGTATTCTACATTATATTACAAAGACAGTCAATAAATAGATCAATAAATAATGGGAAGCACAGAAGGGCTTGCGTGGATGGCGGTGAAACTGGTTTTAGTTGGTGCTCGATAAAGTCTTTTGTGTTCATTCCCATGAAGTGTCAGAGTCAGTTCTTTCAAAGACAAGTCTCTTATCACTTCCAGTGAAGATAACTTTGCCTTAAAAGTGTAGAACAGATGCAGGACAGTACAGTAGGCTCTGGCGGAGGCTGGGGGAGTCAACGTCACTTACACTTCCCCAAGAATCTGACAAATTTGCAGCTTAATATAAATAAAGTGACGGGCCTATTGTTTCTCAGCTCCGACACCTTCTTATCACCATGATTTGTTGCAGAAGAGTGGCGGAAACATGGCATGTGACTCCATCATATATAGTTTAAGTGTGTGTGTGTGCAGGAGCAGTGTCTTTATGAATTGACAACTTCAACACGTACAGGAAGGAAAGATCCTCTCTGCGTAGTTGGGGTGGAGGGATTTCCATTTCTGCCTAGGTTTAAATGGACTAAGCACAGTGTTACTTGCCATTTGAGTTGGATTATATAGATTTAGTTATACATAACATATTAGCCACATGGGGGGCAGGCTCCCAGCCAGTGTAAATCAGTGTATCTTTGAGGACTTCAATAAAGCTACTATGCAGATTTTGCCCAGCTAAAGTCCTGGCCCTTGATATGCAACATGCATCAAATATGGAATTTTACATCCAAAGTCAGCAGCTCTGTCATCAGGGGCGGCTCCAGGCACCAGCGCACCAAGCGCGTGCCTGGGGTGGCAAGCCGCGAGGGGCAGCCTGCCAGTCGCCGTGAGGGCGGCAGTCAGGCTGCCTTCGGCGGCATGCGTGCAGGAGGTCCGCCGGTCCCGCGGTTTTGGTGGCAATTCAGTGGCGGGTATGCCAAAGGTGCAGGACCGGCAGACCTCCCGCAGGCATGCCGCTGAAGGCTGCGTGACTGCTGTGCTTGGGGCGGCAAAATACATAGAGCCGCCCCTGCCTGTTATATACAAGGGATTCGATAATAAACAAATGGTAGACACATTTCTTGCTTTGTGTAATAGCAAAGGGGCAGTCTGCCAGAGCACTGCCCCCACCTAACATTGCAGATTGGGGCATTAGAAGAGGGGAAATGTCCTTTCTTTTCATGGCTTCCATCCCTCTCTTTGGATACTGCTAAACTATCCCTGCTAAAATGGCTTTTATGTTTAATCCCAGGTTGGTAAAGATATTTCTTAAAGAGCCAGGGTAAAATTTTCAAAAGCAACTAAATGACTTAGAAGCCTAAGTCCCACTGAGTCTTAATGGGGGTGATTGTTCTGAAGAGTCAGATTTTCAAAAGTATTGAGGTACCTAAAGATCTAGATAGACACTTTTGAAAATCCCAGTAGATACCTAAGCAATTTAGAGCCTAACTCTCAGTAATTTCAATGGGAATTAGGCACCTAACTCCTTTAGGTGCTTTTGAACATCCCAGTATCTTTAGGCACCTAAGTACCTTTGAAAATCTGGCCCTAAGTGCTTACATCTGTTTGGGAAATGGAATTTAGGCTCTGAACTCACTTTAAGCATCTACCCATGACGTTTGCCCTTTGAAACGTACCAGTTTTCACCAAATGGGACGTTTTTGCACAATGTTTTACTTGGTTATTTGACAAAGACTTTGTCTCTCCATCTTAGCCAATTATTCAATCCAAACACTCAAGTGGGTGTTACATCAGGTTCACAGTTTCACTGACTGCAAATTTTAATGTGAACACAATCACTTCAAAACTGTTTTAACTGACTCCAAACACATCAGCAAGGAATTGTTTTCTACTGAAATGCAATGAAAAGTTAGGGCATAAATACCCAGGAACATGCCTGAGAATAAAATGCTAACTTGGGCTCGTGGGGGGAAGGGAGGGATGGGAATACACCTATCAGAATATGTCATAATATAAAGCATGTAACATATGACTTTATTATGTTCATTCAATCCATGTTTTAATCCCTGCAGTGGGGATGCATTTCAAACAATGTCCTTGACCACAACACTTTTTTTTTTTAAGAACTAAAATCCATGTGTGTTATTCCATGGCATTAAGGCTGCCTATTTTGGGGCAAAAAACCCCAACAACCCAATGATCTGGTTTTCCTTCTTTATTTTGTTTATGAAGGAAGCTTCTCTCATAAGAAGCGAAACAGCAAGAAGAAGCAAGCACTGGAACAAAATATACATTCCGTACAATCATATAACCTGCCCGTTCCCTATGACATGAAACATACAATTATCTGTACACGCCTCATTAAATAACCTTATTAAATAGGAAATGCAAAATGTACAAATTTACAGACTGAATTATTAAATATTCCCCTGGTGCACGCACGGGGCATGCATTCCTTTCTACTATCGGCAGCCACACTCTGAAACTGCCATCCCCTCATATTTGAACTTGTAAGTAACCACCCCTGCGTCTAAGTAGAGGATGGAGATGGGATCAAGCTTGGTAGGCACACAGCAGGCTTTGGAAGTTTTCTGAGGATTCTTCAGGTGAACCAAAGTCTGGACAATGGCGTGTTTAGTTGGCGTGACGTGTTCAGTTAAAGGGTAGGAGCACACTCCGCGGCACTCGTAGGCTTCATATCCCGTCGGGGCGATGATCCAGGAATCCCAGCCAATCTCCTTGAAATCGATATAGAGCGGAGTCCTTTTGCAGTAGTTGCCCTTGGCGTTCCTCCGGATCCGGGCAGTGGAGTCATAAATGATGTTGGAGCGCATCTGGAGCAGCGCCTCTTCACCTGGCCCGTTGTGGAAGTTGCCCATGCCCAGGTTCTCCAAATCCAGCAGCTGCTCATGGTCTATCATTTCGTCCAGTTCCTGCTTCTCCTCCTTTTTGTCATTGCTCAGGTCATCTGAGAACACAATCAACAGAGGCACGTGCTTGGCCTCGGAATTGATGTCAATATCGAGTTTCCCCTCTCCGTTTGGCTCCTCCCCTTCTCCGCTCTCTATCTGCACTTCCAGCCTGTGAGTGGTCAACTCTGACCTACGCCAGCGCCTCATGGCATCTGTGATATCAAAGGTCTCCCACTCACTGTTGGTGCCGTAGATCTGCCTGGATGCAAGTGCCACCATTTTTCTCTCCTCTCCTTCTCTCCCCGCATGGTTGTTCTCCAGTACTTCAAAAATGGTGACTTTCCTATCCAGCCCATCATAGAGTATTCTGTCCCGCTCCACCAGTGTGTAGAGTCTCAGCTCTGCCATCGTGATCTCTTCATGGTGAGGGATGGAGACGTTGAAGAGAAGAGGGTATTTCCGGATTCCTGTGACACCAATAGGGTGGGAAGTCAGATCTGGAAATTACAAAGATCAACGTAAATAAACACTTTGGAACTGCAAATATTTCCAGCAGAAATATGCATGCATGAAACTCAGCCTTGCATGCCTTGTATTCCTTGGTTTCAGTGTGAACAGTTACAGGAAAATTATAATAAATAGGAATAATGGATTGTCACACAAAATTTTATTCATGTCGTCAGTGAGGTGGATAATTTGTATTGGATCTTCAAGGAAAACAAGGTCAGATCATGATAGCAATGAACTTGGATTTATAGCTCTCTTTCTTCCAACATGGCTACCGAAGTGCTTTATAAAAGGTCCTTACTGATTGTACACATTATATTTATTGTATATAGGAATCGCTTTGCCCAGCACTGAAATGAAGCCACCTCTGGAGTGCAAATACAACAGCTATTTAACATGTGAATATCAACATTACACAAAATTTTAGGACAGGAAGTGAAGAAGAATACTACACCTCTACCCCGATATAACGCGACCCGATATAATACAAATTTGGATATAATGCCGTAAAGCAGCGCTCTGAGGAGGCGGGGCTGTGTGCTCCAGCGGATCAAAGCAAGTTCGATATAACGCGGTTTCACCTATAACGCGGTAAGATTTTTTTGGCTCCCGAGGACAGCGTTATATCGGGGTAGAGGTGTATATCCAACTGAAGGGACATGGGGGATTGGAGATGGGCAGAATGACACAAACTGTTTCTGCAGCAAAAGTAGGCTGCATTCGTATCTTTTTGTCTATTAAGAGGGGATCTGTCTTTCTATGGAATATCCAGTAGATCGCCTCATAAATAGTGTGATCTCCTTTACCTTCAATTAATCCTATTTACAGTGCCACACTCCTCAGGTATATATGGTGAATTTGTATTTTCACTGGTGATCTGATACAACACATTAAAATCCCTACTGCTGATCTGCTGTCTCTGATGAAGTGTTGCATAGATCTCCCAATGGAAACAAATGATACCATAAGCTTCCACCAGTGTCTGAAGACTGCAACCACCAAGGATAGAGACAAGTTGTTTAGGGTGATGCAAAGGCTTATAACTAGGAGGAATGGGAAGTTAGGTCTTGATCCAAAGCCCTCTGAAGCCATGGAAATATTCCCATTTTGACGTCAATAGGTTTTGGATCTGTCTTGAAAGGAGCAAAAGAAAACTGCTGTACTTACTTATCAAGTATCAGGGGGTAGCCGTGTTAGTCTGTATCTACAAAAACAACAAGGAGTCTGGTGGCACCTTAAAGACTAACAGATTTATGTTATGATTTATGCTATGCATCCGAAGAAGTGAGGTTTTTACCCACGAAAGCTTATGCCCAAATAAATCTGTTAGTCTTTAAGGTGCCACCAGACTCCTTGTTGTACTTACTTAGGAGCTTTTGAGAGTATTAATTAATCAAATGTATAACAAGCAAATAATCTAATCTAATCTATCTAGCTATGTTTATACATACACCATCTGCATTTCTTCATACATATAGGAAATTTAGAAAAATGTTTGTATTTATTGCTGTATTTCCCTAATATCAATAACAACCCTAAAACCAAATTAGGAAATATAGACTTAGTGGACATGCCTACAATGGTGGAGGGGATGGACTGCATGGAACTTGTACATTTTCCCATCTCTGATTTCTATGACTCTGGGATTGATATATTTATGGAAACATTTGGTTGACACAGCTACAAAAATTTGCCCTGAGATAGCAAAGCACTTCAGCACATGAGTAGCCCCATTGACTTTAATTGGACTTCAGTGTTTTCTGATGTTTGCAAACATCAGAAAAAAGAAAAAAATATCGAAGAGGCCAAACATGAGAGGTCCCGTTTGCCCTCTCTTCCCATTGACTTTAGTTGGGAGTTTGAAAGCACTCAGAATCCAGCTGCATGTCTAGTGAGCGTGACTCACTTCAAAACTGGAAGTGGCATCAGAACTTAGAGTGACCTCGAGGGCTTCCCAGCCTGCAGGATGCTGGAGAACAAGTCCACTGTCATGGGGATATGTATGGTCTTGGGGTGGGGAAAAGTCAGCTGACTGCATAGAAGACGGACATGAATAATTCATTGGAAGGGGTTAGGGACACACCCTTATGGGAAACTGGGTGTCTCACTTCCTGATTAGAGAGAAAAGTAAGTCAGCATGGGCGTCTGCCCACAAGACTGGCTGAGCAGGAAAACTCAAAGGGTCAAATTCCCCTCTCACTATTACCTGTACATCCTACTTGGTGTCAATGAGGATGCACTGGTGTCTGAAGGAGGAGGATTTAGCCCAGAAAAGTTTATTTAAATTTGTAAGTGATGACCACATTAGAATCGTATCTGCAATGGAGCCGGACTGCTTCATGAGCTAAAACTGCTAAGGAACAATCGTCATAAAGTTCTACTGCTTCCAGCCATTCAATTTCCATAATCATCTTCTACTAACACAAGCAGATAAGTATAAAGATTGCATTGTGTGATCTGTTCCATCTCTTTTATCAATATAATTGCAAGCACTTTATTTTTAACCATCTAAAAGGCCCATAAGATATAAAATTCAGGTTCCCTAGTTGTTATTGACTTTCTTGACATACAAAGGAGAGAGAATTAAAATAAACCCTCTGTACTGTATGTGTGCATATGGAAAGCATTTGTATTAGCATATGAGTATCTGAATCTATGCCTGTAGTTCTGGACTAGAAGAAAGGACAGGAATCTGCCAGGAAGGTAGGAAGTTATCCTGAGTTTGACATGGCCATTGCAGACTTCATGTAATGGTGAAAAGGATGCTTGGCATCTCTGTTGTGTTTATGAAAATGAATGGAACTGTGCATTGTTACATTTACTAAAAATAAAGGATGACTGCTGATTTACACTAGTAAAACACATAGGATTTCCCCCTCAGTATACTGTACTTGCCCAATTATAGTCCATTTATATTCCTGATACTTTTTCATCTTAAAATTGCAAGTGTCAGAAAAGGACAATACTCATTATTCCATATTCCTTCAGGGCCAGATTGTGAATGCCTTCTCTACGCTCATGAGCAGTCACTCATCCCATGGTCTTCAGTACGCATAAGTGGTTTGCAATCCAGCCCTCAGTCAATTAAATGTTATCTATATGTTGAAGAAATGCACAGTTAAAGTGGATTTGAACTTTAAGGCAGAGCCTTTTAAAACCAGAAACATGTAGCTGGATAAGAATGCACACATCTGAATGAGGTATAGATTAGCCCATAATTAGAGCATCTAGCTGAGTTGTCAAATTTAGGTCATATATACTCAGTGTTTGCTCTGTTATCTTGTAGTTTTGGAGTTCATCAGTAAAACTGAGACTGGCATGATAGAAGAGCCATTTTTATTTGAATTATCACACGTAAAGCTGAGTTGTTAAAAAAAAATCATCTCAATCCTACTGGCAAACAGAATGTTTCTGGGGCATAAATGATTTGTTGAAAAGTCTTTTAAATATATAGCCTACATTGTTACTCATGCATGAAGCATAAAGAAATCATCAGCAGCTAGTATGTGAGCCTTACATTCCTCTCGTTATGTAGCATTGCAGGAAATTTTCAATTGCACGATATGTGTAACTGTCTAAACTCATAATTTTATGCATTTTTTAGTTGACTTTTTTTGAAAAAATAGAAAATACTTTATTTCCCCCAAAATGAGCACCAAGGGTTAGCAAAAGTCATCATAGAGAGCTGCTAGCTGTAGATATTTCAATATCTGACTTTACTTCACACACCAAGCCTTGGGACCCATTAAAGACTAAATTGGGAAAATATTACTAGAGAGTCATTCATTGTTTGGTTAGGAATCCATGAAGAAATTGGGCTTCCCAAACAAGAATTTGTACCATTGCGTGGGTTGTGAAAGAGGGTTTTTCCCATTAATTCAGTTACCGTCTCTCTTTGAAAATCAGATGCCTATGAAGGTAACAAATAAGTGATTCACATGCTTCCTGGGATGGTGACGATTTATTTGTATTACACACCCATAATATTCAAACATAAAAGAAGACATTACCCCTACCCCAAAGTGCTTACTGTCTCAAAGATATAATAGGCAAAGGATGGGGGCAAAGGTTACATCAGAAAAGCAGTGTGAGCTGGTTGATTATAGGCATATGCCGTGTTAGTTCGTTAACTCCAGCTGCATCTCTATCTAATCACTATAAACTTCTCCCCCCCCCCAATTCAGCCTTCATGCGCCACGCATTGTAAACAGGTGTCTTGTTGGTTATAAGCAATGCCCACTCATTCTTAGTTCACTCCGAGGAGTATGGCTCTTACCTTCATTTTGGAAGCTTCTAACAATATTTGCGGATGGCATTGAGGTCCTATCAGTGGCAAACCTGTTGTACAGCTCTAACATGTATTCTGGGGGCTCCACCTTAGCCGTTTCATGCAGGGGAATATCAGAGAGATTCAACGTCTTCAGGAACTCGTTTTTCATGTTCTCAAGCAGCGTGCTGAAATCAACGCCGTCCTGCTCCGAAAGGAGCTCGTCAAAGAAGGGCACATCTTCCTCCAGGGAAGACTGCTCCAGGCTCATGATGGGACTGCAAGCTGCAAGGTGCACCAACAGAGAGAGGGTTGCCCACAGCTGAATGGTGACAGTATCCATTCCTCCGCTCTAACCTCCAACCGCACTCAACAAGATTTAGCTCTCGTGTGGGCTAAGTGGCTATTTTATCCTCTGGGTTGTGTGCAGCTTGTGTCACAGAGTTGACAAGTTTGGAAGCCCTTGCCTGAAGCTTGTGATCAGTCCTTGCTTGCGCTCTCTCCCTCCCCCCCCACACCGTCCAAAACCAGGTCTCAGTAATTGGATATAACACGCTCTCTCCTATGGTAGCCTTGCCTCTCTTATCTCTTGTAGTGTAAGCTGTCCACCAGATTTTCTGTTGCTATCTCACAAACCCCCTCTCCCTTAATGAGCATTTTGTAAACATTCTGCACTTGGACCCTCTGAGATAGGCCAATTTTCTCCTTGGACTGGATCTGCCCTTCCTTTTCTCCCTTGGAGCTGACTTTTTTTGGCATGCATGGCCAACTTTTATCCATGCAGCTTTGTTATGATTTCAGCCGAACATGCAAATGACACAGAGCCTAGATCTAGGATTCTGTATTCTATACCAACAGTAAATAAAAGCCCACTTAAATATTAACAGAGTTACACCTGTGTCCTTTGTCCCCTATTCCAGAGCTAAATTGTCCAGCCCAAGTAAAGGCTTTACTTAGATGAAAAGCACTTTGAGACAGGGACCATCTTTTTGTTCTGTTTGTACAGCACCTAGCACAATGGGGTCCTGGTCCAGGCCTAGGGCTCCTAGGCACTATGGTAATACAAATAATAAATAATAACGACAATAATAAGACCACCGGAGGCCCTGAAGACAATGGAACTGGTGCGATTATATTAAGCAGTAGAAGGCAGAAATTTTGCACTCACTGCAGCTGTGGGCTTGTGTTTATGCAGGGGCTACATTGTGGAAAAAGGTTTTGGGGACAGGAGAAATGCAGGCGGGGGACAGCCTCTGGCATGGCCAGCAGATCTGTGCCTGGTTCTCCTCTCCTACATACGGACACTGTGTACCTGTGCTGGCACCACCATCTTTGGCCCATATGAATAAAGGGCAATTAGCAAATGTTTTTAGCAGTGTTTGTTTTAGCTAGTTATTCTCTTTATAAACCATTGTTTCCCGTTCAACCCAAAACAGCTACACCAGCTGACTGGGAGGAGTTCTGCTCTGATGACCTCCACAGAAATGTTTAGAAATAAAATCAGCAGGGAGCCCTGAAACCATTGCAAATGGCTCATAAAATGTTTATGCCACTACTGCTTCTCATGTGTCTGGCTTGGCAGGTTACATTCACTGATGAGCTGTGTTACATCTAGTGTCCTCATTTCATTTCCCACCAGTGAGCTTTGTGGTAACTGGCATGAAACGAAACCTTAAGGCCCACAGACTGCTGTAGATCAATGCACGGTGGCTGAGGGGCAGTACGTTGTGACCAGAATGGGTTGAAAACCACAGAAAAATTTTCATGGAAAATGTTCAACATGTTTTCAGAAAAAAAAAATTGGGGGCGGGGGAGCGGGGATGTTCAGAATTTTGAATTTTCAAAAAGTTTGAATACTGCAGGCAAACAAATAAAACTAAGGGGCACAACTCTAGCTAACTTCATTAATGTTGCACTCATTTATGCAATTTTGAATAAGGACAATTGTATTTATTCAGCTTATTTTCACAGAGAGGAATTTTCATTAATTAAGAGCATCGAGCCATACATTTATGTCACCCTTTGTTATTTTGCTTCATTCAAATACTCTCCTCTCAAACAGCTTGCCATTTTACTATGAAAGTTTAACAAAATAAATGACCAAGCTCATTTTTATTGTTACATATAGGCCCAGCTGGCACCAGACAGTCCTTGGAGAACATTCAGAGCGGGATCTGAATTTCATGGCTATCTATGAATCTGAACCTGAACCCCCAAACTTAGTCTGTATCTGAATTTTATGCTTTTGTGGATCTGAGCAGCCCAAAACTTAGTGAGGTTTTGGATCTGAACCCAGATCGTCATTATTTATTAATTAAAAAGTGAAAGCGCAAAGCTCCTTTCTTGAGTGATTCATCTCTTGGCTATGCTGCATGGGGGGGGGGGGGGGGGGGGGAGAGAGTGACCTTACGTCCACCATGAAATTGAGATTAAGGAAGTCACAAGTTACTGCCTACAAGTTCTTCATGGTTTTCCATCTCAGAGTGTCTGTGTCTGACCATTCCAAGCGGGAATTGTGGCATTTAGACTGCTTTGGAAAAATATGTTCTGACGGGCTGTAGATTTACCACAAGGGCTGTGCTGCTAGCTGCAGACAGAGGTGGTTTCAAAAGGTCCTGTTTTTTGATTGACTTGGCTTATGCAGAACACTGGACCCTCACCTCTGCCCTCCATCTTTGGCAGTCTCTTGCTGCATTCTTAGCTTCTTGCCATGTCCTGTTTTTTGTATCAGGATTTATTTCAGATATACCAGATGTGGTCAACACCAGGGGCCATGCATGGAACTTGTCAAACACCTGAAGGTTGCACTGATTTTGCATATAAATGTGCATACCTTTTGCAAGGAGGTGAGCATCTACTGAGAGGTAGTGCATGCTCTCAGCTTTCATTGACGTCAAGGGGTGTTGAAATCGCTCAGCACCTCACAGGATTGGGCCCTTATCATCAGTACATGGTCATAGCTGGCTGTTCCTTGACAGATGGACAGAAATTGCTGCTAGAGTTCACCAGCAAAAAAATGCAGATCTGCATTTAAGTGCTGGGAAGTGTTTGAATCTATGGTTTTGCTCTGACCCATTACAAAGACAGGGGTTTGCCATGAGATTCAGAGCTGGAAGTGGGTTTTGTGTGTGTTTGTTTGTTAGGAACCAAGGTTTCGGTTTAGTTCTCACTCTATGGCTGTGAGTTGTGTTTTATAACTCCAGGGACTATCTTTGGTCTTTGGCCACATATTGGAACAAATTCTTCTCTCAGTTAAACCCACACTAATCCAGAGTAGCTCTAGTGGAGTCACTCCAGATTCATGCCACTGTAGATTAGAATCTCTAGCCTACAGTGTAAGTTTGGTTTATTTGGCTATAAAATTACAAAGCATTACAGTGATTGTCACATTTCGTAGCCAGCAGACACCATAGTCATAAGTAAAGACTGGAGTATACAAGGTAATCTGACATATATTTCTGAAACCTATAAATGTGCCATCTCTCATCAATACCTTGTTACAAGCAGAATTACAGCTCAAACATTCTAAATCTCTTTGCATTTCCCCTCTTGTCCGATAACTCTTTGAACAACTCTCCTAAGGGCAACACAGCCTACTGTCTTACACAAACAAGCCACTGCTGAATATCTTAGCTCACATGACTTAGCCCCGTACAGCTGTTGGGGGGTTGCCAGACGTACAGTACCACTACATGACATCTGGTATAAAAACAGTTTCCTGTTTCCTTTGCTTTGCAGGATGAAGAATTTAAACCATGCAGATTTTTCTTGCTGAATTAAAAGGCTGGATTTCACAGCTTAGAAATAAGGCTGTTTTATTTCACTTTTCCACTGAAACTCATTTAAAAGAATTACAGTTTTTTTCTCATATATATTCACGTCAGATGTGTGATAGAGGTGAGCGGAAAAGGAAACGTCCTTTGAGCTAAACGCAGAAACCTATGCTAAACAGATTAAGCAGGCTAGCAGGAGAGGGAATATTACTGATCCTTGCTACTGTTATTAACTTTATGGCATTAACAGTGTGCCTGTTTATGAGCAATAAGTGACGTGACAGGTAGGCAGCATTGTTGGGAAGAGAGCTTTACTGAGCATGCATGGAGGCCAGTGTTACATACAAACTGGGCTTCTCCTGCAACCTGATTCTCCTTCATCTAAAATCAGATTTAATTTACCTTTTTTGTTATTGGTAGCTAACCTGGACAAAACACTCTAAGGCACCTTAGGGAAGTTCAGGTGAGGGAATAGCATAAAAACAGAAATATTATTTTAATTAGCACTCAAGTGGTAGATATAGCTCTGTTCTTTTGCTGTGTTTGTTTAACAGGTAGTTATTTTGGGATTAAAGCAAGTGAGTGATGTCTCTGCAAACATGGGGCCTGATCCCACTCCAACTGAAATCAATAGAAAGATACCCATTGACTTCAAAGGGACCTGGATCAGAGTCATGGGGTGGCTGATAAGTGCCATGTAAATTTACAGTGCTAGCTACATTGTATTTTTATTATTAATGATACTGTAAATTCTCTTCTACCCTAGTGTCAGAGCGCTTTCCAGAGATGTGTTATGCGATGTGACTGACAATCCAAAGAAGGATGGGATAATTTTTTCCCCACTAATACATTTGTAGTTGTGCATGGTACGGTATAACTAATGAAATTGCAAGCTTCTTTCTGGACTTAAGCTGATCACAACAGGGTCAGGGAACAATGTCTCCTCAGCACATGTAGCGTGGCTCACTTGACATTATTTAAATAATATTTTGACCTTCTCTTGAAGATATTGACCTTTGCCAGAGATGGGATGGGCCCCTGGTCCAATCTGATATCACAGTTCTTATATCCCCATGAAAATCAGGGAACCTGGAACAATCCATGGACCACAGAAAGGATTTTCCCCCTTTTACGTGTTGAGCATGTCAGGGGTGATACTGCGCACCCTTAACTCCAGTTAACATCAGTGGGAATTGAAGGAGCACAGCTCCCCGGAGCAGCTCTGTTTTTCAGAGGGTCATTCCCTAATGGAAGTGGCTCCAAAATGGAATCTGATCTGGGGTCGCCCACACCTTCTGCCTAGCAGCGGCCACTCTGGGTTTCTTCTCTCATGAGGCAGTGGAATTGCAGGGGTCTCTGAAGGAATGTGTGACGCATGCTTGGTGCTGAAAGGCTAGAAAAAGAAGCAGGGCTTTTAAGAAGTGTCAAGGGTGAGGATATGCGATGATTGAAAGGGTGTGATCCTTATTTTTGCAAGAGGAAATGGGGAAGAAGAATGTGAAGTGATTTTTAATGGGGTCCCACCTTTCTTTAGTATAATTATTTTTTAAGTGACAATCATCTGTTCTCATTACCCTGTCTAGAACTGAGCCTCCCCTGGAGAAAAAGTATGAGACTGTATGTGTGCCATCGAGTTTTGGATTTGAACTTGTGGGTAGTTCTTTTTCAAGTCTGGTACAAAAGTTTGGTAGTTAGGTATAATAAAGTCTTGTGTCTTTCTCATCATATGAATCCAGTAAGGTAGATTTTAGATATGCAGTAACTAGTTCCTTTAGAGAATTCTAATAATTTTTTGCATCTATATACAGAGCTGGTCAGGAAATTATTTTTTTCTTTACAAGATTTTGTTCATTTTTGTTGAAACCTTTCTTTTTTGGTTGTCATCAAAACACTGAAAACCTGAAAACCAAACGTTATTCAGTTTTCAGCAACTGTAAAGCAAATTTTTTCAGTTTTCTGACAAAAATCTGAAATATTTAAAAAAAATTATGCAAAAATTTCTATTTAATCAAAAAGGCATTTTCCAGGAAAAAAAAATCCACCACCAAACAACCCATATCAAAACAACATTTCAATGAAAAAATTTTGATCACCTCTAGTATATTCCACAGCACCTTTCATCCCAGCTAAGGATGGGATGTGTTCAGGCCCAGTCCAGCTCTAAACTTTCCCAGAGTATGACAGGGATTGGATCCAGTGTGTTCTCATTTGAATTTTTCTTACAGAGCTGAGGTCAAGATGCAAATTCCAGATCCAAATCCCAAACTTCTTCCAAATCCAAGGAGGTTCAGAACCAGTATCTGGTGCATACCTAGCTCGAATCCAAAGATCTCAAAGAACTGTCGAAATATCATTTAATTAAGCCTCATACTTTTCTGTGTTATTGTTACAGCTGCTCGAATTCTTCATTGCAAATAATATTCATTGTGTGTGGAATTCATTTTAAAGCTCCTCCTTCTGTTCTGCTTACAAATTGCTCATGAACTGACTCACATTTCTATTGATGTATCTATTATTTGTAAGTATTCACTATGTGAACAAATATTTTATATTAGTATTACATGATAATAATGCCTAGGGGCCCCAGTTGAGACCAGCACCACATTGTGTTAGGCGCTGTACACATAGTGAGAGGCAATCCTTGCCCTGATGAGGTTACAATCTAAATAAGCATGATAGACAAAGAGTGAGAGAAAGGAAATATTATTATCCTCATTGTACAGATGGGGAAGTGTGGCATTGAGAGATTAAATGACCTGCCCAAGGTCACACAGGGTATCTGTGGCAGAGCCAAGACTTGAACCCAGCTCTCAGGGATCCAGCTCCAGTGCCCTGCTTTAATCACTAGCAGATATGCTCTCTGTTCCCAGTTCTGCAAGTTATTTGCCTTTCAATACGAACCACGTTTTGTTTGTGGCTTAGGATGTAGCCGCCCTTTAAAAACCCCTCTCTTGTCTCACTTTCAAGAATGACAGAGTGCTCTAGCTCCCAGTCATGATGGGCCTTTTCCACTCAAGCAATGTAAGATTAATGAAGGTGAAACGTGTGTATTTTCATGGGATAATGTGCATGCCTCTTACTTCCAGAGTCAGCATGTACAATATTTCAAGGCCCATGATCCCAAATACTGCTTGTCCTTATAAATCCACTAATAAATCTCCTTCTGAAAAATACACACATTTTATCCACTGCAGGATAAAGGCAGATATGGGATGCTACAATAACATTCTATAACAATGTTTGGGTCAGATCTCAAAATTCACAGTCAATATACAGGGGGTTCCTTAGCCCAGCCAATATAAAGATAAGGGCCATTCAAAAAATTCAGATCTGGCAGATTTTGCACATTTCTTTAAATCTGAGGGTGCTCAAATGCAAGGATTCTGGTTCAAGGTCCCTCTCTAATTGGAATGACAACACCCGTGCATGTGCCATTCAGGGAAGTGATGGAGCAATGCGACCCATGCTGGTCTATTGACGGCAGTGACATGTGGTAGGACGTTTTCCAAAATATGGTTAGGAAATTATTAGGAAAATTCCCTACAATGGTCTCCATCAGAAGATGGCTCTGGCATGAGGTAACTGTTGGATGTGATATGGAAGATAAAAAGCGTGTGACACTGACAGTGTGATGAGCTTGCAGTGGAATAACTAAAATTAGTTTCCAATCCCACATCTCGCTAAATCCATCTGTCTCGGTTCATGGCTGCTCTTGGGTTCCTTTCCATAAATGGACCGTTCCCAGGTGATTTCTGATGTCATTGGAAATGCATAAGATAGTGTTAAAAAAAAAGAAGTCCAGAGGGGAGAATGTGACAATGCCTTAGATATTAAGGATATGCTTTAGCCATATGCACGTCATTGGGCTCAATGTGGGAGTAACTGGGTGAAATTCTATGGTCTGTGTTATACAGCAGGTCAGACTAGATGATCTGATGATCCTGTCTGGCCTTAAACTCTGTGACCCTATGAAACAGGAACACAAGATATCATGAACCCTTCAACCCAGGGAGAAGCAGGAAAGCTGTTGTGTGGCCATGTTGGCAGAGAGGAATTGGTGCAGCATGCTATATAACATGATCTTGTGGTGTCTCTTAGAAGAGAACATTGAAACATCCATCACTAGCTTTATGTGGGAAGTCTGTGGCACATCTTCATTTTCAGCTGGGTTCTATTCCTCCCTCTATCACTTAGCTGCATGACCTTGGCCAACTCATTTCACATCTCTGTTTAGACTAAACTCTTCAAGTAGGGAACATCTCTCACTATGTGTTTGTGGAGCACCCTGAGCAACGGAATCTTGACCTTAGCATGGGACACTAGTTGTTACTGCAGTACAAATAAACAATAACAACAAATCTTCACCCTAGCATAGAGTCTGAACAAATGGATTATAGGTACCGTGGGCATGAAAGGAAATTCTAAGGGAGATAGTTACATAACTGGATTGTTGCATGGAGAAGGGGCTGGGGGATTATGCCCCGATGACAGGGCACAGACTCCATTCCTTCTGTGATCCCATAGGTCCCTGATTGCTATGTCCATAGTAGATTGTAGGCACTTGTGGGATATAGATCTGCTGTATCGGTTCCTGGAAGCACACTGGTCTCATCAAATTCATAGTGTTTGGTAGCTGCGGAGAGTGGGAGGTAGAAGTTGTCCCACACCGCTGATCATGCTGAAGTTTTAAAGTGCAGTGCAGTTATTAATAAAAATAAAAGATAAATATTAATATTTATCAGAGTTTGCAAATGAACAGAAGAAATGGGATGAACTGGGAAGCCCAGATTGTGGAATGGCATAGAGGATTTTTTAAATTGGTTTGGCTACGTGCTCTCAGTGTCATGTGCAAAGCATTCAGTGCAAACATGTTGCTTAGCTGTTATACACAGAGTCCTAGGTAGCTCCCAGGTTGCTTGTTTCCATCATAGTTATTTGGAAGAGCAGCTATTTTCTGGTCTGCTTGGTTCTTTTTTATTACTGTCAATAAAAGGCAACATGTTCTAACGCTGCTCCATTATAATGGTGCAACAAGCACCAAAGCACGGTGCTTGAAATATACAAACAAATCAACGTGACCTTATAGAAGAATGACAAAGCAGATCTATGCAATGTCACTCACTTCTGTAAGTCCCAGCATTCATTTTTCTCCTTCTTCAGCCCTTTAGTCCTTTCTTGGGCCCTAATACAGCAAAACATTTGCATAGGTGCTGAACTTTCAGCATGTGAGTATTCCAAATGAAGTCAAGTTAAGTGGGCGTGTGTGGGAGCCCTCGGAGGGTCAGGTGGTCCAGTAGGCAGTGCACCCAGTATCCCCTCTCAGAGTAAAATCCTTTCAGTCCAGTTCCTCCCCGGAGGATGGGGTTAGCTTCACCTCAGGTTGCAATGACCTTGCCCGCTTCTTAGCAGAGGAGTAAGACTGGAATGTGCCTCCTGCAGTGAGAGCAGTTAGGAGGGGAGCCCAGGCCCTCCCAATCCACTGGGCTCCAACCCTGGGCCCTATGAGAGTCAACCATGTCTGGCACCCTGGAACACCCTTGGAAATACTGTCCCTGGGTCACTTCCTACCATCTGCCTCTCCCCCATGGCTCCAAGTCCAATATAAGGTAACCAAAGAAAAAGAAAAGACAACTAAAGTTTCAGTCCCAGCTGGGCTCAGCATGCAGTCCTGAGGCTTCTTTGGCACCCTGTCCAGGAGCCCTCAGGGTAGGTCTCTCCTCCTCCCCAGCCTCTCTCTGACTCGACTGGGTAGCTCCCTTTTAATCTTCCTCTCCAAATGGAGCATGATTTGCAGGTCTGGAGGGGCAGGGCTACATGGGCCCAGTATTGTCCTTTAACCACTCTGGGCCCAGTGTGGGGTTTGTCCACCCCATCACAGGGTGCTGAAATTAATTGCCAAACTGGAGACTTCCTCAAGAAATCGAATAATTGTCCTCGAACTCCTGTCGTGCGTGTGTGTGCGGATGCATAGATGCTTATACCATGGGAAAAAACATCATTTAAAATGTAGTACCTACAAACCCTGAAAAAGTTCACAGACCCATGTCTTTCAGCTGCGGGTCCTTTTCTATTTTGGCAAGGGAGGCAGTGTGGACATAGGGCTCAGAGCAAAACTATTGTTGCTACATGTGATACGTTGTGTGGCCATGGGAACGTCACTTGAGTCCTGACTTCTGTAACATAGATCTAATAATGTGTCCATCAGGACATTGTCAGGTTTAATCAATTAATATTAGTAAAGTGCTTTGATATCTTCAGCTAAAAGGTGGCAGCTTGCTGTATTGCAAAGTTAACTCACACAGCACAGGGGGCATGTTATTTAATACAACTGCGGCTATTTCCTCTCCACTTCCCTGGGTCAGCGCGAAGCCCTAAAACAAAAGGAACTGTGGGAAGTTCTCATTGGACATGTTTAGAATTTTCTCCCTTATCATCGAGGTCTTTTGTTATAACTTTTGGGTGTTGCAGCAGACAAGTCCTTGGGGAGCTGCCATGACATTGACAAAAGCAAGAAGACTGACCAAAGTCTTTTCACAAATTTCCAACTTTGTTCCAGACTCCTGTTCCTCTATCTTCCTCAGCTGTATCCTGGGGGCTATTTCAAGATTGTCATACTTTCCCTTAATGAGAATTCCATTTAAATACTCTATGAACCCTAAAAGGACAAAATTCCAAGGAGCAATTACTAAATGTATCCTGTCCTTTCTTAGACAGCTGTGAATGAAAAGGCATGGTTGGAAGAAAACGTAAGAGACTAAAGGTCTAATAAAGAAATTATTTAGTTGATAACTATAATCCTCTGAAGGTATTTAATTGATGACTTTGATACTAACTCAGGGCTTGATCCTGCTCCTACTGAAATCAATCAATGGTGCTGGATTTGGCCATAAAACAATTTTATTAAAGTTAATGTTTAAAGTCAAATTTACACAAGTTAAATGGGAAGGTACTGTACATCTGGGGTCAGGCTTGGGTTATGAGGGATTACAAGTATTGGTTACAAGGTTACAAGAAGCCCATAGGGTTCATAGAATCGTATGGTGAAATCCTCACCCCTGCTCCAGTCACTTTATGCTGGGCAAAATGGGCTATGTAGCACAAAGGATCCCCAAAAGCCCTGCCTGTGGCCAGAGAATTCCCCGTGGCCCAGGCACTGCAGAAACAGCATCACAAGCGCCAGCGAAGGAGGTGTGCAGGGCTGGGGCTGCACCAGGAGAGGCATGTCGAGGGTAAGGATGCAGCACTGTGGAGATTCCAAGCTAAAGCCATCACAGGTCCCCAGGCTGCAAGCTCCGTACTGCCAGTGTAATCCACTGGCAAGTGTTACAGGTCTCTCAGACTGCCAACATACAAGGGCTGAACCAGGGCCCCCCAGAGCTGAAAGCATAAGCTGTTATATCTTGAGCTAAAGCACCACAGCCCGGGGCTTTACCAAGTTGCATCCTCTGTGGCTCGGCACAGAGAGGGACGTCTAACGCACACTCACCAGTGGGTTACACCAGCTCTTAGATGCACCGCAGAGAATCATGCCCATAGGTATTAAGACCACAACGAACTGCTATGATCACTTCCCCTGACCTGCTTAACACAGGTCGGAGAATCTCACCCAGTAACTCCTGCATTGACATCCTTATTCAGCGGATCATCTCAGCCCTGCGTCTTAAGTCCATCCCTATTTGGCAAAGCATTTAGAGATGTGCATCATTTTAGAAGACAAAAGCGTGCAAGTGTATTGCTGACTCAAGCTGGGCCTGAGCCCCTAGTGGTAGCCAGTGAGTTTTTCAATCTCGTGTGTGTGAAATGGGTGCAGCTTTCCCCTAAAGAAACTTCCATGCTTCAGAAATTTGCTCTGAGCCTGTTTTGAGGTGTTTGACAGTAACACATTAAGCGAGGTCCCTGGGGGCATTACATTGAGAGCTAAGCCAGGGCACTCTGCCACTAGCTGCAGATAAGTAGAGCCCTTTAATACCAGAGACTGCTAGGGGCTTGTTACATGCTCTCAGTAAGATAAGCTGCCATCCACGCCTCATAAGACACTCCTATCTGCCAAGCGACTGAGAAAAATGGGGAGATGTGCAGGCTGATGGAAAGCACATTACAGATTTGCCCAGTCTATAGCCTTTGGACTCTGCTGGTGTCACTAATTAAATGGGGTGAAACTGGGGAAGGCCTTCAAATACAGAATTTGTCAGGTGTATGTTATACATGTTAAATAGCTGTAGCAGTAATTATTATAATTCATAATAAATGTTGATGAAGAGAATGGAGGAGATTCTTAATGCACTGGTGTATGACCAGCCAAGTGGCCCAATAACACAGGAATGCTGACCCATATATATTTTTTGTGATCACCATCAGTTCTATTGTTAAAGTGGGATACCACTTTGGCTAGCTTCCAGGACAGAAAATAAGCCGCGTGCTATGAGCAAATGATTTTTTCCCTTCTGAAAATTTGTTGGCAAAAACAACACAAAAATTGTTTTTGTTTGTATTTTTCATCGGGGTTTAGACAAGAAAAATGACACTCCCTCAACTGAATATTTTTCCATTTTTAGCAACCAAGCGTTTTCAGTTAGAAAGTTTTTCTGGAGGGTTATGACAATGCAGTCTTTGACAAAATAAAAGTATTTCCGTTTTGCCAAAAAAAGTTTCGGTGTAGATATTTCAACCATCTCCACATGCAGTTTTATGAGACAAGCAGCAAACCCAGCTCGTTCATTCATTTGCAATATATTAACTAACCCATTTCACTTGCAGTGATAATAAACATAACTCCACACTAGATCTTTTGTCCTGTTTTGGACAAAGACATAAAAAGGAAACAACATGGTGAACCTAAAATGGATAAAAAGTTCAGAGTAACATCTGAAGCCTTTATGAAAGTTCAGAGTAACTTCTGTGATTTAAGCCAGAGATAAGTCAAATTCTCTACAACGTTTCTATCTAGGAAGACGAGAAAGGGGAAATTTGAAATTAGCTTCCGTGATAGACAAGAGTAACAGAGAATTGGCAGTTTACCATCCTAATTTTAATCTGTTATCGAATCTGAAGCATCAATTTCCAGAATCTCGGGGCTTGTCTGTATGAACACTTAGCTCACACTTAGCTCATGGCAAGCTTGCGTATAAATATGCCCTACACTAGCCTGCTCCACACTAAATGTTCCCTAGTGTGCTTTAATCTGCTCCCATTTCAGACTGGGATAAATCAAAGTGCACTACGGAATTGTCAGTGTGTGGCACCAGGGTTCACACAGACATTTAGTGTGTGCATGGTAGATTTACACCCCAGCTTATCATGAACTAAATGTCCATAGAGACAAGCCCTTAGGCATGATAAGCTTTATATCTTCAGATGTTAGGGCTTCTTGCAGCTGCACTTGCATGGCTACTGTGTACATTTGATCAATGTATTACATCAGCCCATACAATTTACGGTACTTCTCCTGTGTTTTTTCCTCCCAACCCCAACATCAAATAAAATATATAATATATAATCAAAATAAACATTAGACAAATGTATCTACTTTTGCTAATTCTAGTTTCATTGAGTTGCTTGTGGGCTGTTAAGCAGTACAGAGCTTGCAGCCTGGGGACCTGTGATGGCTTTAGCTTGGAATCTCCACAGTGCTGCATCCTTACCCCCCCGACATGCCCCTCCTGGTGCAGCCCCACCCCTGCACACCTCCTTCGCTGGCGCTTGTGATGCAGGGGGGCGAGTAGTGCATGTGATGCAAATGGATTTATTTGTCTAGTTTCTTTTTCCTCCACATGTCAGTGGTTAGAGGATGACTAATTTGAGGCCCTGTGGACAGAGCAAATGCCTGGGACATTGGTTTCATCTGTTCTATTTCCATCTCTGGTATTGCAGTGTGTTTCACCTGGGGGAAAATCACTTAATCTCCCCCTGCCTCACTGTACTCTTTTATAAAATGGAGATGATCCAATTTACTTTACAGGGATGTTATGAATTTTAATTAGCTATATTCCTAAAACACTTTGAGATCTTTGGGTAATAAGCCCTGGGTAAATGCAAAGCTTTATTGCAGGATAATTATTAATGATTATTTATTACAATACAGAAGTGGCAATTGTCCAGGAGTTGAAAAATTTAGGGGGGGATTCACTGAATTGAGCACTTTTCACTTTAAAACAAACATCTCAACTGTAGGGAAATAATAAAAATAATTTTGATACTCTGCATCCTGACCTGTGTTTTACTTCTTGATTAATGTGTCTCAAGGTGATCAGATGAGGTTTTTTTTTAAAATTAAGTTATGGATTTCATCTAACTTAGTTTTTCACCTAACCCAATAAGAGCAACACACCAGCACTGACTAATAATAATAGCACTGAACTTGGAAGTACATTGAGGAGCATCACTGCTTTGATTACTGTAATCATTTGCCATCTAGTGGTCAATGAAAATTACATCAGTAGTTAGTTCCTGTTCCTGGGCCAGACTATGTGCTGTGGAGAGTTCATTTCAAATGACACGTGAGGGCATATGTTTCTTTAAACATGTAAACTAGCAAAGCCTAACTCACCTTCATCTGAGGCCGATATAGTCAAACTTGGGTGCCTACATCTCGGCACCTACATTCAAATTTGGTAAATGTCTCCACTCTCTCTGGAAAGTTCATCCTTTTCTCTTGAACATAGATCTTGCATAGAGAGTTTAAGTGCAAATGAGACCACCAGACCAGATAGTCTGACCACCTGTATATCACAAGCTACTAACACCACCCAGCCACCAGCGCACTAAACCCAACAACCGAAATTAGATCAAAAGTATTACAGCCCACTGGAGATTAGACAGGCAGAGAACAGGAGGTACTGACATGCACCAACATCCAAGGCCCCTGCAATGGCAGGGAATTGATTATGTGAGATATACCCAGATGATCCTGGCAAGTGGCCCAGGTCATGTCATTCATGCCTTCATTGTCTTAAGGCTAGACTGTAGGAATTTGCTCTTCATTGGGCTTTATGCAGGCATAGCAACCCATTCAAAATTTGGTCCTCTAGGTTTTTTCCCCTAAAGCTTAGGTGTCTGGTATTCTCTGCTGCCTTGAATTGGTGCGATCATTTAACGCTTTTGCAAAGAGAGTATAAAATGCTATCAAATCCCAATGGTTGTGATTCACAACCACTTTGCCTTCAAAATGATTTCAAAAGGTGCAGGGAAGTGGTGAATTAGATCCAATATTTTAGTTATTAAGTATAACCTATTGGATTTGATTCACCACCCTGCCTGAGTTCTGTCTACAGTGAGCTTTATACTGGTGTAGATAATCCACATGCAGGGGAAATTCTCCAATGCAAATATCCAGCTACTTTAATGGCGTAGTGCAAAGTGTATTCGGAAGATTGGCGAATCTGGCCCATGTATCGGATGAGATAGGCCCAAACCTGCAGTCTTTACTCACTTGACTAGTCCCATTCATTTAAATGGTGTTCCTCATAGGAGTAAGGGCTTCAGGATCAGCTCTCCCCACCCCCCGTTCTTAAAACGATTACAATTGCCCAACATGTTATATATAACACAGTGTTTCATATATTGTCCCATATATTTTTATAAACATAAGAGCAATACGTTGAATTCCACATGATGCATGAGAGATATATGGAAACTGGAGGGGGGAGTTGTTGTGTATGGGATGGGATGAATACTAAAAAGATCCTGGATTTCTGCATGGCATGTGTGTGATTAGATAAATACTTGTGCTTGGCAGTGGATGACCATAGACCTTTACTGCCCCACTGATGAGCATGGGGATCAACAAAGGTTAAATGTAGCAGAGCTTGAGAGATGAGACTGGAATTTGTGCTAGTTTCCACCATGGAATACTTGACATATTTTAACTGCTTGTCAATGTGCATTGAATGATACCAGCTCTGGGATCCCAGACAAGCTTTTAGTCACCATTCTGGTTTTAATAAGAGGGAAATCCATTCTCAGTATTATGCTGATATCTTGGTCTGGGATTAACACCCTCATTAATTAGACCAGTAAAAGCTGCTTGAAATCACTCCTGATGGGCAAATTCACATACATACACACTCTCTCTCTCCTCTATTATAAAATAAGTTCCTGAAGCTCTGACATAGCATAGGACTGGGTCAGAGCCAAATTAAATTTAACTCCCTATTGCACTTTGATGAAAGTCAGCAGTCAGCAGGGTTCTTTAAGATAACTTGCAAAGAGTAACAGCCCTGCCCTGCTATCTTCTTATCCTTGCTTTTCTTCCCAGATTCCTTCTTCAAACTCCTCTTAGGGCAGGCCTGCACAACTCGTAAAGCGGCGAGGGCCATATTACTCCAAAGAAAATAGCTGAGGGCCGAAACCCCCCAGCC
>NW_020664404.1:3775295-3777131 GCF_002925995.2 Terrapene triunguis | reverse complement strand
AACCCCGTCCCCCCCCCGTGCCGCCCAGCCCCCGTGTAAGCAAGCAGGACTCACCCCGGCGGCGCCTCCTGCTGGTCTTTTCGGGAATTAGCTCATCCAGCCATTGGACTGACCTCTGTAGGCCGGTGTCCCACTGCCGCTGGCTCTGTGGCCCTTTGATCTGGGGTGCTGCCCCCTGGCAATACCCCCACACTCTGGCTCTTGGTCTCCTCTCTCTGGGGAACCCCCAATCCTCTAATCCCCACCTCAGTATAAGGCTACTGCCAGTCACCAACTAGCCCCCATGCCCTGGGGTAGACTGCAGTATATCAGCCAGTCATCACAGGCAAGGTTGGGTTTGGACCTGCTGCCTCCCTCTATAGCTGGGCTGCCCCTCTGCAGCCCTGGTACTGGTCTTAGGCCCTTAGCTAGGTCCGCAGCTTGGGGGTTTTCCAGGCTGGAGTTCCCCAGCTCCTCTAGCCTTCCCCAGCCCTGCTCCACTCCCAGTACCCTGCTCAGCTCCCTAGCAGCCAGACCCTTCTCTCTCTCAAGCAGAGAGAGACTTCCTCTGGGCCTCTGGCTCACAGCCTTTTTATACAGGCCAGCTGGGGCCTGATTGTGGCATGGCCCAGCTGCAGCAGCTTCCCCAATCAGCTCAGCTTTTCCCCTGCCACAGCCCTCCCCCAAGGCTGTTTTAAGCCCTTCAGGGCAGGAGCGGGGTAACCACCCTGCTACACCCCCCGAAACACATCCCCCACCCCAGCGCCGCCCGCACAGCGGAAACAAACCCTCCTTCCCCAGCGCCGCCCCGCCGAAACAGCTATGGGCCGAAAAGGAAGGGGGTTTTTTTTGGGGGGGGGGGGGGAGAGGGTGTGATACTTTATTAAGAATTTTTCAATTAAAGCAAACAATTTTTAAAATTATTTAAATTTTTTTTATGAATCATGGAAAAATGAAAAACACCTGTTCCGTTGAAAGAAAACATTTGTACTTTTCATAATTATCTTGCAAATTTAATGAGAGATATTACATCTCTTTTCGGCAACAAGCTTGTCATATTCGGGGGTCATATTTGAAGTGGATATTTTCATAATGTCTTCCAAATGGTCGTCAGTCAGAGAAGAACGTTGCTTGTTTTTATTCATGTTCATGATGGAAAATGTTTGTTCACATATGTAAGTGCTTCCAAAAATGCTGAACGTTTTCAGTGCAACTTCAATAAGATTCTTGTATTTTTCATCATCCAGACTTTTGTAGAAGTCCCACAGGCTGCTTTCTCTGTGCTTATTTCGGTAAACTGCCGAACATTGAAGTTCAAGAACCTCCAACTGCAAATCTTGTGGCACTTCCTCTGGATCCACAGAAAAGGGATCTTCAATCAGCTTCAACTGGATCTCATCATCTTTAGACAAAGTAAGTCTTCTGTCAAATTCTTCAATCAAAAGATTGATGTGCTTTGCGTATTTTTCTCCTAACTCGGCGTGTTTGTGCTGAGGGATACGCTGTGCACAAGTGGGAAAGTGACACATTTCACCTTTTGACAGCTGACTTCTGAAAAGTTTCAATTTCATTTTGAAAGCTTTCACTGCTGCACACATTTGAAATATAAGTTGATTTTTTCCCTGAAGTTGAATGTTGAGATCATTCAGGTGTGTGTCTGTTACAGCTGTCCCTCTGCTGCATTCCTTTTTTCCCCTCCCCTTTCTGTTTGTCCTGTGTGGCCGCCCCTCCCGGCCATTGTGCTAACTAAAGTCACAGCCCTATTCATAGGAATGGCTTGTACAGACTAACTGGAGCCATTGCTCTGCCTAGGGAGGGGGCTTCTTGCTTCTTTGTTTGGTTCCTTTGTTCAGACCC
>NW_020664404.1:3744584-3770295 GCF_002925995.2 Terrapene triunguis | reverse complement strand
GGTTGGCTGGAGACAGGGCAGGGGGTGTGGCAGGGGCTGGCTGTGGGAAGGGCAGGGGATGCGGCAGGGGCTGGCTGGAGACGGGCTGGTGCGGGCAGGGCAGGGGGTTCAGGGCTGGAGGCAGGGCAGGGGGTGGAGCAGGGGCTGGCTGCAGGCAGGGGGTGTGGGGCTGGCTGGAGACAGGGGCTGGCTGCGGGCAGGGCAGGGCAGGGGGTGCGGGGCTGGGGAATGTGTGGGGCTGGCTGGCTGCGGGCAGGGCAGGGGGTGCGGGGTGGTGTGGGTAGGGGGTGCAGTAGAGGCAGCTGGAGCCCCGGCCCTTTAAATAGCCCCCGAGCCCCCCGCTATCCCAGGGCTCTGGGGGCTATTTAAAGGGCCTGGGGTTCCAAAGCCCCAGGCCCTTTAAATTGCCCCCTGGAGAAGCCGGGCCACCCCGGTACGCTGTACCGGGGCTTGGGGCCCGATTCAGGGGACTCAGTTGAATCGGCCTAAAGCCGACCCTGCACGCGCGCGCACACACACACTCTCTCTCTCTGTCGCTCTCGCTCTCGCTCTCTCTGTCTCCCTCCTCCCCCCCGGGTTTTCCCGGCTGCCCACAGACAGTTCAAACCCCGTCCCCCATCACTATGGAGGCCGCCCTGGGAGCAACCAGCGCAGTAGCCACCCCACCCCCAACCGAAGAGGGAGTTTGGGGGGGGTCTCGGCCCAGTCCCCCCCAGCTGCGGCTCGAGCCCAGGCCGGGCGCCCCTCCCCTCGCTCGCACTTACCGGCTCTGCCTCGTGCCCAGCGCTTCCCGCCTCAGCAGGCCCTGGAAATGACGCATCCGCTGTACGCCAGGCAGGGGGAGCGGGAGATGGAGACACGTGCACGCGTGTGCGCGCTTCTGGCCGTTCGGGCGGTTGAAGTGCGGCGCGCGCGGGCCCCCGGCAGCCACGCTTCTGACCATCCGGGCGGTTGGAGCGCGGCACGCACATGCGGGGCTCTGAGGTTGGCCCCCCCCAGGCAGGGGGCGAACCCGGCAGCCACGCTTCTCGCCGGCTGGCCGGTTGGAGCGGACGCGCGGGGCTGTGAGGTCGGCCCCCTCCCTTCCCCCTAGCAGGGGGCAAACCTGGCAGCCGCGCTTCTCACCGGCCGGAGCGCAGTACGCGCGGGCGGGGCTGTGAGGTCGGCTCTGCCCCCGGGCAGGGGGTGAAGCTGGCAGCTCCCCCCGCCACTTGCCCATGGGCCACACAGTGAGCCCACGCAGGCCGCATGTTGTGCAGGCCTGTCTTAGGGTATGTCTACACTACGCGCCAGATCGGCGGGCAGCGATTGATCCAGCGGGGTCGATTTATTGTGTCTAGTCTAGATGCGATAAATTGATCCCTGAGCTCTCTCTCTTCGACTCCTGTACTCCACCTCCGCGAGAGACGCAGGCAGAGTCGACGGGGGAGTGGCAGCAGTCGACTCACCGCGGTGAAGACACCACGGTAAGTCGATCTAAGCACGTCGACTTTATTCACGTAGCTGAAGTTGCGTAACTTAGATCGATCCCCCCCAGTGTAGATCAGGTCTTAGAGTTTCCACCTATATGCAATTGCTCACTCCTGCTGTTTTCAGACTGCCCTGGATACAGGTTCAAATTCTGGTCCGACAGACTCAACCCTTCATCCCTTCTGATGTAGCTATATGAACTACCATGCAGTTTTCACTGTGCCGGTCTTCTCATTGTGGCTAACAAACGCTCATGTCCTGTGTGCTCAGTGCATTGTTTACATTGAAAATCCTTTGGAAATTTGAGTACGAGTAAGGGATCTTCTTTGTCGAGTCTGAACAAAACTTCCCTCGCTCCACCGTTGTGCTGTCTGCCATTTGCCGGATACCAGCTGTTCTCCACCCAGAAGGGAGCTGTACACTGTTGATAGTCTTGGGACCCAATCCGTCTCCCACTGATGTAAATGGCTCTCTTTCCATCAACTTCAGAGGAGCTGGTTAAGGTTCTACATGTAAGTGGTGAAACTGTGAGATCCTGCAGTATGAAGGGTTCTGGATACCACTAATATTATTGTTACATCATAAGATATGCAACATCAAATGCTTTTTGTATCTCATGTTATGAAGTTAAGTCATATGTAAATAGAGAGAGATACATTTCTTTAAGGTAATCATCGTTGCTATTAGGCTGTTGTTTCAGACAGCATAAACATTGTCAGGTTAGAGTCATTAAAGTCTACATGTGAGCCACCTTTCCAGAGGACAACCCATCTATTGTTCCCTTGATTTATCTCCCACGCCCTTCCCTTTAGCCCAACAACTGGACCTAGTGGAATCTATATATTTTGGAGACTGTTCCTAGGCAGGAAATGCCAATAATCAACAATAATATCAACTTGATACGCTATCAAAACTATCTTACTTATTTCAATATTTGCAAGTCTGCTTTTGTTTCACACTGCAGCTGGGTGTGCACTTGTATTTGTCTAGCTTTTGGTTCTCCCCAGCTTTGCTCTGCAGCCATTTCAGGCCTGATCCTTGCTCCCCTTTGAAGTCAATGGGAATTCTGCTAATGGCAACAGGTTTAGGCCTGAAGTTTGTATGTAGGGTGAGAGTGCTTGTTAATTGGGAGTTCTCAGGAAGACATGCCACGGGATCATGATCAGCTTACCCTGCCCATATTACTAAATAGGTTTGGAGTCCCATCTCTGTGGAAGAGGCATTTGGGGGGACCTGGCATGGGAAAGGTTCAGAGCTGTTAATGATGTATGATGATTACATGGATTCACAATCATTCTTTGTCTCAGATAAATGCCTAGCATGTTTAACTTTACCTGCGGAGATGCAGTTCTGCTCTATGCCCTCGTGAGGTCAAATGCCTCACTAGGGATAAGTGAGCTTTAACTCCTCAGACATAATTCAGCTACGGGAGAGGGAGCTGGATTCTATTCTGGCTCATGCAGCATCAGCAAACTGTTAGCTAAGTTCTGATTGCAGAATCTCTCTGACTGCTATTGGGGTAAGAGGAAGAAATAGCCCAGCTGGAGTTTCAAGGCTGGAATCTTAAACGGGGTGTAAATCTGTGTTACTCCATTGACTTCAACAGAACTACACTGATTTTCCTCCGCTAAGGGCCTGCCCTTCAGCTTTCTGGTGAAATTTGCAGCACTGGTTATTAGAAAAATCATCTTTTGACTAGTAACCCCAGCAAATTCAATTGGGAAGTGGCTGACATTGATAAATATGTCTCTACAACATCATTTTTCAGACAATAACACACTGAGCACAAACCCAAATACCTTAAAATAAGGCTTAAAATAAATTAAATTAAGCTTAAAATAAGAGATCAAGAAAAGTTGGATCAAATTCCTTCCATGTTTGACTACAAAAGGGGCAGAACGCAGAACACTTTATCCCCCCTCTCTCAAGCCAAACCAAACGGTAGTATGATAGTGTATCTAGGAGCTTTTCACTGAAGCTCTTTGTTTCACCATTGGCATGCGTTCCAAACACAAATCTACAGAATATACAGCACAGCCTTCAAAACTAATAGACAATGTACACTAAAGGCTTGTTAATATTTAATCTGGGAGTATTGCTTTCTCAGAGGACAAACCCCCCTACTTTTGAGTTTGCCATTTTTATGAAGAAAAGTACATTTAATGCAGAAAGGAAAGAATGTCTTGTTAAGGCACTAGATGAGGGCTCAGCAGATCTAGATTCAGTTCATGGCTCTGTCACAGACTCACCATCAATCTCAGTGGCCTAGATCCTCAAAGGATCTTGGTTTCAATGGGAACTAGGCACCTAACTACCTTTGAGACTCTGTGCCACTGTTCCCCCTCTATAAAAATGGGATGATAATGCTTCCTTCTATTTAGTTTAGTCCCCAGGATCAGGGGAGGTAAGTTTGATGCCGTCTTTGCATGTGTACTCTGACTAGCTCTGTCTGTTCCTTGGCTATAACAGAAGGCCTGCTCCTCTATTGCCCGATATAGCAATATCTATGTCATGGGCTGATTTAGGCCCTACTCCTAAACTCCTTATTCAGGCAAATCTCCCAATAACAGGAGAAAGGAAAGCAGGACCAAGCCCTTTGGGAATATGTATCTGCTATCTGGTGAGCACTTGTGAATTGCAACATATGGTGTATAGGTCAGGTATTCAGATGTGCAGTGTGATTGTGCACACATTATAAGCTGTGCTGTAAATCCATTTTTTTAAACAAAAGCAATAACATTTCATGTTAAAATTGTAACAACAGGTTTGCACTATTTCAGTTTCTTGCTGTGTCTCTCATAATCCCACTATCACTTGCATTGTCTCCCTCAGGACAATAGGCAAAGAGCAGCGTCAGTTGCCGTGAGATTAGCCCAGCTCTTAGTGTCTTGAACCCTGATCCTGCACCAGGGATCTGCAGGCAGAGATGACACCTAGAAGCAGCCTGGTCAAGTCTTGGCTGTGACAATATGCAGACTGCGCAGCAATTCTGAGTACTCTGTGAAAGACCCTGCTAGGCATTCAGATGGGACAGAGATGAGCGCACTATTAAAACACAGGTAGACAGAGCCCAGTCTAGTGTCTGACCAGTAATTAACAGCTGTGGTGAGTCAAATTCACCCCTGGGATAACCAGGCAGAGCTCAATTGAACCAAATTCAGCCCGGGTGTCAGAAGGAACAACTTCCACTGATCAAGATCTACAGGCAATTTAGGAGCATAAATACTTCTGCGGATCTGGACCTCAAACACTAAATTTGACTCCTCACCTAGGCAGCAGTGATCCGTGCCCCACTCACTTCAATCATGCTGCTTGCACCGTAGCGGATGGTGAATTTGGCCTTGCCCCTTTAAAAGCAATGTCATTGATACTGCTTGCTATAATTTTAAAGCTCAAAAAAAATAATCTAAAGAGTAATGAACAAAGCCACGCTTAGGGGGCAGGGGAATTGACAGGCGCGAGATAGCTGGGGAGCAGAGGTCAGGCGCTTCTCTCACTACAATGCTCCAGAAAGAGGCGATAGTGCTCGTTAACAATCTCCCCACCTTGTTCCTTCACTTCTCTTCTGATCCAGCGGAGATATGCTGAAGGGAAACACTCTTCCAATCATTCCATTTCCACCCTGACATTCCCCAGGTCGGCCCATTGCTCTCAGGGCTTTCAGCACCACGCACGCTCTAGACATTCTTTCTGAGCACTACAAAAATCTTGCCTCCCTCTGTGCAAACAAAAAAGTTCAGCCCGCAGCTTAGAGCGGATCCATCCAGCAAAGCATCTCAGGACACAGTATATATGAACAATGCTGCATTGCACTGCCTGCATTTCCTTGCATGGCACTGCATTGGTTTACTTATAATTGGAAGCTATTCGTCTGCCTCTCCCATTCATGATTCTGTGAGGGGCACTTCAAAAAGGTGGGGGCTGTAGCTCTGTATCCCTCCCACCATGAAAATGTGTCCCTTTTCTTTTTAGTATGATTAGATGGAGAAATTTAAGCCAGAGAGAGAGAGAGAGAGAGAGTCATGGTGTATTGGACTGAAAATAGAACTAGGAACTCCTGAGTTTTAATCCCACCTCTGACACCGACTTTCTCTGAAGACTTGATGAAATCACGTAATCTCTCTGCCTCAGTTTCCCCATCGCGTAGATGGGGATAACTGTCTTCACTTATATGAATCCCCTGGGTGCTGTGAGGACAAAGTTAAAGCCTATCCCTTCCTAAGTAAACCCACTCTCCCCAAAACATAGAACTAACATGAGATTTGCTGCCATCGCACTGTTCACTCTGCTTGTGTGTTATATCCCTTTGCCCCACACTGTGGCCATGTTTGTCTGTTTAGATTATAAACTCTTTGGGGCAGGGACCAGGTGTACAATGGGCCTGGATTGGTCCTTAGGCACTGCAGTAATAAATTATGATCATCATCAACACCATTTAGGAAGCATTTTGAAGATGAAAAGCGCTACATAGGCCTGAACTTGCAAAGTACTGACTGACTCCTGCAAGGTGCTACATACCCTCTGCTCCCATTGGAGTCAGTAGGCCTCATCCTTACTTAGGCCACTAATTTCTATCAGAAATTTGCCTACGTAAGAGACTTCAAGATTTGGCCCCGTGGGAAATCAAGGGTGCTGCAAAGGGCAAGACTTCATAAGACCTAATGACTGTGAGCTCCCTGCAAGTATGTGAATTTCAGCCAAAATGAGAGTAGTTTTGGCACCGTCACATTCCCAGTCTTTTTTCTGTTTTAAACAGACCCTAGGTAGCTATCTCAGAGCACTGCACCATGGGCAAATAATACTCAATACATTAAGCTGAATCATTTTTTTTTAATTTTTTTTTTCTTGAGCTAGAGATGGAGGAGGCTGACTTTAAAACTGTTCGTTAATTAGTCCATGTAAGACAAAAGATTAGATTGTTCATCGGGAATGCTCACTGAGATAGAGAAAGAACTTTAATCACTCTAGGGTGCTGAAGATTTCCTATCTCCATGCACCTCCTAGCTGCTGATAAGAGAAGTATATATATATAGTTGTATATGCAGTGAACTTGAGGCATTTTCTAGCTGTTTCTTTGAGTATCACCCTGAGGACAAAATGAAGAACCTAGTAAGTATATGTTCTACCTTTAGTGTGATGGGTATTAGGTTACTCATGGGTGCATTCTACCTTCAGTATGATGGCTATTAAATTATTACTGTAAAGGAATTGCTCTGCTTTTTTACAGCATTACAATGCTGGGCATCTAGCTCAAATCAGACAGGAGGATTTGCAAGTCTGTTTTATTAAAGTCTATTTGCAGTAAATTTAAAAGGTGCAGCCCTGAGAGCGCTAGCAGAGACTGAAGTCATCTGGTTATCTCTAGAGCAGGTGCAGAAGCAATGCAAGCTTCCCCTCCATTGTCCTCCCAAAGGGCCTCAAATGTAACTGGGAATGATCATCTGAGATGGGTAGTTAGTGTCTCTGGAGCCATCAGAGACAAATCACTCAGCCCCCTGGAGCACTCAGTACTTAGGTGCTATGTTGACACTTCCAACAAAGGTTCCTGCGGTAGCAGCTGTGGTGATTATTTATGCAATATAGATGCCTGTTCTCTAGGAACTGGACTGTCAGCGGATTTCACATAGAACCCCGAAGCAAGACTGGATTTGAACTGGTAATGGCAGGTCCTGCAAGATTTAGTGTCATGATTAATTCTCGTTCATGAAGTCAATGCGATTATTCTCATGAGTGATCATTACTGACCTGAGTGAAGCTGCGAAGGATCAGACCCTTTGAAGTGGAGGGTTCTGTGTTCCATTAACAATCACCTGAGCCATCCAATCCTCATCCCCTAAGAATCAGTGTGCCTGACTGATCTCCTTTACACACAGCTTGTCACTGATGTCCTGATGGCTGCATTGATCATAGATTCCGAAGTCAGAAGGGACCACGGTGATCATCTAGTCCAGGGGTCTCAAACTCAAATGACCAGGAGGGCCACATGAGGACTAGTTCATTGGCCTGAGGGCCGCATCACTGACACCCCCCCTCCTCGCTGCTCCCAGCCCTGCCCCCACTCCACCCCTTCCATGAGGCCCCGCCCCTGCCCCACCTCTTCCCACCCTTCCCTGCCCCCTTCCAACCCCTTCCCCGAAGTCCCCACCCCAACTCTGCCCCCTCCCTGCCCCCAGAGGGTGCAGGAGGGGTGTGGCGGGGGCTCAGGGCAGTGAGTTGAGGTGCAGGGTGTTGCAGGGAGCTCAGGGCAGGGAGTGGAGGAGGTGTACAGGGTGCGGCAGAGGGCTCAGGGCAGGGAGTTGCGGTGTGGGGTGCAGGAGGAGTGAGGGGTGTGGCAGGGGTCGGGGTGCAGCAGGAGGCTCAGGGCAGGGAGTTGGGGTGCAGGGTGCAGGAGGGAGTACAGGGTGTGGCAGAGGATTGGGGTTCAAGCAGGGGGCTCAGGGCAGGGGGTTGGGGTACAGAAGGGGTCTGGGATGCAGCAGGGGGCTCAGGGCAGGGGGGTGGGGTGCAGCAGCGGGGGGGGGGGGCAGCGGGGGGCCCGGGCAGGGGGTTGGAGGGCGGGGTGCAGGAGGGCTTCAGGCTCTGGCCCAGAGCCGCTTACGTAAAGCAGCTCCGGGGTGGCAGTGGTGCACACCGGAGCCAGGGCAGGCTGCCTGCTTCCCTGCCTGCCCCAGCGCTGCACCGCTCTGCTCTGGGAAGTAGCTGGAACCATGTCCCTGCGGCCCCTGGGGGAGGGGGGACGCAGAAGGTACCTCCCCCAAAGCTCCCATTGGCCGCGATTCCCCGTTCCCAGCCAATGGGAGCTGCGGGGAAGGGGGGTGCCTGGAAACCAGGGCAACACACGGAGCCCTCTGCTCCCTCCTCTCCCCCCGGCCGCAGGGACGTGATGCCAGCTGCTTCAGTGAGCGACGTGGGGCTCGAGGGGGGCAATTTCGTGGGTGTAGTTTGCCCACCCCTGGCCTGAAGGTAGGCCGGGGCGGGGGGGAGAGTGCGGGCCGCTTGGCAGGCTGCAGGAAATAGCCCTGTGGGCCTCATGCAGCCCACGGGCCACATGTTTGAGACCCCTGATCTAGTCTGAGCTCTTGCATAACACAGGCCATAAAACTTCCTTTCCCAAAACAATTCCTCAACAAGAGTTTAGAGTCTGGAGTAACTGTACTGAAGGCAGTGGAACCAGTGTCAGAGTCAGAGTCAGCTTTTAGATGGACATGGATGCTGTTATGAATTTATACTGCTTGGGCCACGCCCTGGTTCTACAAGAGTCAACAGGTGTTTTTCCCTCTGTTTCAGTGATAGGTAGATTTGTCCCTTATGCGTCCCTGCATGCCCGCATTGAATAACCACACTGTAATAATTAAAAAACACTAATGGGATATACACTGAGAATGAAGTGAATGTATCAGTTATTCAAATATAGTATATTCTGTATTGCAACACTATTTCAGTGTTATGAATATTGTAACATTATACTTCTGCTTTATATTATATTGTATTGAACATGCATATATACATATACAGCAAGTAAAATATACGTTTTATGCTTGGGTTGCAATAATTGTTAATTCTATTATAATTATTATGTTTATATTTGAGTTTATGTTAAAAAGAAAGAGGAACAGAAAAGAGAAAAACATGGAAATAGGGCCTGATCCTCTGATCATTTCAGGGTGAGAGGTGGGAAGTAAAAGTTGCTTTATGCTACCTTTGCAGCTTGCAGTGCTGGCTAGGGCCAGTTTAGTCCCCAACTCCTTACTTCAGTTTAGAGCAGCCGCAAGGCTGCTCTAATGTATACTAGTTGTCTATGGCTTTAATGGGCCATTGTGACACCTAGGGAACTCTAAAGTGGAGGGAGTTCTGGCCACATCACTCTTCCTCACCATCATCCCTATGCCAGGGAATACACAGGGGTGCACAGAACTACTACCACAGCTGTACACCACCCATGGATTCCCCTTATGCAAGGGGAATTCCCAGACAGCTGGGTCTGCTTGACTTCTGATCAGTTTGCACAGCCAGTCTTTAGGTGAAATCCTAGCCTCACTGACATTGATGCAAAATTCGCACTGACTTCAGCGGGGCCAGAATCTCATGCTTTGGATTCAGTGTAATTTTGCAGATATACACTAGCTAAGGACCTGGCCTTATGAATATAGAATTGCTAAGGTTCAGTGTTTCAAAACAGGTGTCTAATTTTTGATGCCTCCCTTACTAAGACTTAAACCTCTTTGGGACAGGGACTGTCTCTCACTATAAGTCTGTACAGCACTTAGCACATTGAGGTTCTAATGCGCTACTGTAATACAAATAATAAATAATATTTTTGAATGTCCAATTTGAGCGTCGGACCAGATGTTAAAAAAGGGAAGCAACCAAATTAGAGACTACTTCTGAAAATATAGCCTTACTGGTGACATAGACTCATCACAAGCTCCATGCACCACTTAAGCCCTCACAATAATGCATAAATAAGATATCAGCAATACATAGGCCTTTTGCTGTCCCTCTGCACAGGGACAAATTTCACCCTTAATTATTTCTAAAAGCTGGTTATTTAGCCTTGTGAATGTATATTACTCTCGAACACTTCCAACATTAGAGCAAGCTTAGAGTCATTTTGAAAGAACTCCTTGCTTTGTGATGGTCTATGAGATGCTGCATAATGTGCAGAAATTCCATGGCTTTACTTTGCATGACTTGTCTCTGTTTCAGATAATCATTGGTGCTCTCCTGGGACTCTGCCTGACTCAGGCCCTGGCGGACGATGTAAGTGGATGCAAGTACTTTTCTGTGTGCATGGCTTATCGAAACAAGTAGTAAAATCAATATTTAAACAATAAAAAACATGAAATGGGCAAAGTCCACAATATACTTCTGATCTAGATAAGACACGCCGGAGAGTAAAATGGACAAATTTTGATCACGGTTATGCTGGTGTAAGTCTGGAGTAAACACATTGGAGCAGAGTCACTTTGGATTCACACTGGTATAAGTGAGATTAGAATCTGGCTTAAAGTACTCAGTTTGTACAACGGGATTTAATCAGCACTGCAGTATTCAAATTGATAGGCAGCTCCCTAGAGACTCTGCAGGTTTCCCGCTGTTATCTGAAGTACTTTGTATTCATTTATGGTCTGGCTTTCGTCCCCCTAAAATTACAATATGACGTGTCTGAGGCGCATACTGACCTATGATTTGGCAGGGGGAGGTAAATATTGCTCTCTTTTCCAGGGCCATGAAAGGCCCCTTGACAGCATCATCATGATGCTTCTGTCGCACCAAAGAGATGAGGCAGGCACCAGGCACCAGCCTGGAACAGCCCCTGCCTCCTCCGCAGGGACCCCCTGCCCAGCAGAATGCAGGGGATGGAGCAGAGGGAAGGCACAAAGACTGAGGATTTTATAGTGATTGTTCCTGCATGGTGGAGCATGGGGAAACTGGTTGATCCATTGGGTCTCACAGCTACTTCGTGGCTTGGGAAGAGGCTTCTTTCCCACGCCCCTGTCCAGCAATTCAGGCATGGCTGAAGATTTGACCCTTCGTGAATGAATATAATTCCCATTCATATTAATGGGTGATACCTACAGGTTGAGCAAAGAATCTTATGCACAGCTGGCCAAATTCTTCACCCAGTTACACTGGCAAGGCCCATTCATTTCAATTTGTGACACAGGAGCATTTGACCCAATATTTACTCTATTAATGAGGTTCCAAAGTCCTTACCCAGGCCAAATTCCCATTGAAATCCGGAGGGTTTTGCCCTGGGTGAGACTACAGTGAAACTGTATCATTCTTATTCATGCCGTTCTGTTTCATTTAGTCCGTCAATGAAAACAACCAAGGAAACGATGGTGGAAACAGCCACCAGAACGTGAACATCAACAACCAAGACCACATTGCCAATATCAACAGCTACAATGATTGGAAGGGTTGGGCTGCAGTCTGGGATTACAGCAAGGTCAGGATACAGTAAGAACATGGGTGTTCATAATGACTGGAGTGCTTACATCACTTGTCATCCAAAGTGATCTGCAAATGGAAGGGAAATGTCATTATCCCTGTTTTACTGATGGGGAAACTGAGGCAGAGAGCGGGGAAGTGACTTGCTCAAGGTCACAAAGCAAAATCAGTGGCAGAGCTGGGATGGAACTCAGGGGTGAAATCCTGGCTCCATTGAAGCGTTTGGCAAAACCCCCATCTACTTCAGTGGGACCTCAGATTCCTAACTCCCGGTGCAGTGTCATATCCACTGTATCGTGCTGCTCTCGATATACCACAGTTGACATATTGGAATGGACAAAGGTTTACCCCCTACTCCTCCTCCACCTATAGGAGCCACTTGTCAATTACTACATGCCAAGGAGAAATGTATTCCTGACTCCAGCTATTAATCAGTTATTGCTCTGGGGTGTTACCCAAAGTCCACTGAAGTCGATGTAAACATTCTCATGGACATCAGTGGGCTCTGGATCAGGCTCCTGAAATGTAAGGATGCAGTTTGCCCTGACTCAGCGTTCCACCCTGTATTTTACACATCTGCACTTTATATCCTCTGGGCCAGAGGTTGATCAGCCCTTGCATGGACATGTACAGACTTTGTGTAAATTGCACAGTCTAATCCAAAATTGTTTTCAGTCTGTGGCTGACAGCACGTTGCACAAATGCAAGTCATGGCGGTTGGACTTTTTGTACCAGTATAACTATTTCTGTAGGGGTGTGATTTTTTTCAACCAAAATAGTTATATCACTGCCACCCCTGTGTGGGAACAGCAAGACCTGTATAAAGGTGACATATACTGGGATGGCTTATTCCTCTTCCTGTACACAAATACTGTGTTGGTATAAAGCACCTTTATATCAATATAACTATGTCCACACAAGGATTTTATCACGTTAACTGTACTGGTACAACCTTCTAAAGTAGACAAGTCGTTAACAATAAATAAAAAATCTGCAAAAATATATTCCATCACAATGAATTCCATGCAACTTTCAGATCAGCTATAAAACTGAGGTTCTGACTGCTTGGAGTTATTAAAGATCCCATGGCATTTGTTTTTTTATATTAAAATTCCAAGTGGGAGAATTCCCTTTTTCTTAATTCGGTTAGATGTAGTATTCTTATTTGTTTCCTGTCCTAAACTGCTATTGTAGTGTTGCTATTAGCAGTAAAAGACCTGTTTTATTTTATTCCAGTGATGGCTACATTTTAATGTCAGGTGAAATAATTTCTATATAGTTGGCATATCAATTTGGAAAGAACTTTGGAATCTTTTGGCTCCATGAAATTTGGTTCATACATAGGCATAAAGGAGCACAGAGTACGATAGATGAGATTAAGGCAAAAAAGATACAGCACTTTCGTCACTGGAGCAATGTTTTAGTTAAAAGGTGCTACACAGAATCAGATAAGTAATCATTCACATCAATGTTATGTAATATACATGTCAGCAGTTTCTTTTTTGTTTTAAAGGAACTTTTTGCCACCAGGCTGTTCAACAAGAGGGCTTGCATTGTTGCAAAGATGAATAAAGATGCATTCCCAAGTCTGGAGAAACTCAGCAAGTTCAAGGACCAGAAGGTGAGAGGTCAATACATATGAGGAAATGTTAGTCAAAACAAACCCTTTTAGAAACAGAGCACAATCCAGCTCCTACTGAAGTCAATGGGAGTTTTGCCACTGGGATCAGTGGAAGAGTCATAGCTCTTAAATTCAGTGCAGTCGCATCAGTTTAAAACTGGTATAAAAGAGTAGAGAATCACGTCCACACTCTCTAAAATGCTCAATGGGACAGAAAAGCATGGCGATCTGGGTCTATGTCGTATTGTATTCCATATATTGGGCCTGAGTCTTCTCTCACTTCCATTCGTGAAAAGCAGAGTACGCCAAAGTGGAGTTACATCAGTACAAAACAGACATAATTGAGATCAGAACCTATAGGTTCACACCCATTGTATTAATACAACAATATTAAGAAGCTGCATTATCCTCTTCAGTTTAGTTTTGTATCATTAGCTGTTTGCGTAAGTTCTGAAATGTTATTCAAATACTGCTATGTACACCATGTTAGGCTGTTCTTCAATTACATAGCACATTCTTATCTAAGACAGACATAGAATGCTGTTAACCTGGGCATGTATTCATCTTAATACATTTTCAATCTATTTCTTTTTCATGGGCCAGATTCTCAACTGGGCCAACAACTTACAATGAGCAGTTTATTTGGTGAATGGGACCTTTCCCCCCTTATTCATGAAATATCCACAAATGCACTGGAATTTTCATGAATTTATTCACTATTCAAAAATTATTTGATGAATGCCTTGGTGAAATTCACACCTATGCATAGGACCAGTCTGAGGCCTAAACACCACTTGGATTCTGTTTAAGTTATATGGGTCATAAATGGCGTCTAAGCCTTGTGTTGTCTCTCTACACAAGGGTAAATTTCACCCTGCATGAACAAATTTGCAGCCTATTGATTGTTACACAACTACCCACTGAGAGTATCCCTTTAAGTATTCGATAAACTAGCTGTATGACTGGCTACAGTCACATGGTTTTGGTACTATTCCCTAATTGGCTGACCTAAGACTAGCTGCTCAGCTAGTGAATATCAGCACAGCTTCACCGACTTTAAGAGAGCTATGCTAATTTACACCAGGTGTGGATCTCTTAAGAATTTACTTCTGCTGGGACCCAAAATCAATGTTTCCTTGCCAAATATATTTTGTTTCAAGGTCTTTGTGTGTCATGGGGCACTCTCATCACTAGAGCGCCCCCTCAGGTCAGGATGTGGCATTGCAGGGAATCTTTCCACTCTTGCGTACCCTTTATCAGCTAATCTGGTTCTGCAGTCTTCTTCTGGGTGACTCAGCCCTCTGGGCAGGTCACACTTAAAGTTCAGTCCCCTTTTGAGGTAACAGAAGCCCAGCTGTAGTTGGTCAGGCCCCCACACTAGCTTTGCTCAGCTGGCCTCTTCAAAACCCCTTTGCCCAGCTCTTCACTGGGCCACCAGTGAAGTCCTTCCAAATCAAACAGGACTTAACGGAATCACACTCTTTGTTCGCAGAATACCAAGTCCCAGGGCTTCTCCCTGAGCCTCTCTGTAGAACTCAAAACTACAAGCAAAATTAAACACGACCAAAGCTTCTTCTGCCCCTCTCCAGGCCTGGGCCTCTTGTCCCTCTTGGGCTCCTTTCCAGCTCCCTGTTCCTGATGTGAGGCATCACTCCCAGGACTGGCACCCTGGAGTGGGGTTCCTTGTTCCAGGAGTTAGTGCCACTCCTGCGGCTCAGCTCTCCAGCTACATCCCACCGTGACTGCTTTCCTCCACACCCAGCTCCTGACTTGGTTCCCTTAAGCCTTTTTATTATGAGGTCCAGGTGTTGGCCATATGAACACCTGACCCCATTAGTCCTGCCCACTCAGGCTGGGAGGCAGTTAATTACGGTACAGATGAGGCTGTCTCTATTTCCCCTTAAAGGAGTCAGTCACCCTGTGGCAAAATTTGTTTTGATACAGACAAATCTTCACTTACTCAGTTGCCCACAGAACAAAAATGAGAACAGTCGTGAGCAAAATCATGCAAAATTTCATTCAGAAGTCACCAAAGTATTGGTAAATTGACTCCAAGGAGACTTAAACATGTGCTTAAAATTAATGACATCCATAAGTGCTGACCTGCACAAAGGTTAGAGCTGGATGGAAAATTGGTTTCTTTTGTGTGGAGAATTTCAACTTTTTTGGAAAAACCAAAACTGAAAAATTTTGTCCAAAAACCTTTTGGTTTTGGGGTAAAATGTTTTTGGCTTTCAGCCAAAAGCTTTCCAGTTTTCAGGTGTTCAGTTTTTAAGCAAAATGCCATTTTTTTGGGCAGAAAGCAGATGCTTTTCATGAAAATTTTTGTTGAGTCCAAAAAGCAGTTTTGATCGAACATTTTCAACCCTCTGTAGTAAAGATGCTTTCCTGGGTCAAGGTCAGACATCCAGGTGACACAAATGAACACTCACACATATCTTAAGGATGCCTATTGATTGTATTCTTCACATTCTGTTATGATATAGCCAGCCAAGGGTACGCCACCACCACCTTTCTTGAGATTCTCGATCACCAAGACCCGCTTCAGGAATGTTGCCCAGTTCGGAAGGTCCATTGGCAATCTCTGTAAAGGAGTCCCTACGTACTACGCACAACAGGATCAGGGTGAGCACTTTTGCCTGAGTGTTTAGAACATGATAATGCATGAAAAAGGGGAATGTGGATTATTGCATTGAATGGGGACTGGATGAGATTGATAATGGGCTAGAGAAACTTGTATTTCTAGGGCATTGTTCAGCTGCTCTCGGAAGCCAGTTTCTCACTAAGCAGTATAATGAATTGATCTCTGAAGTATCTCGTTATATTCTAACCATTTCTCATCTTTTCTTTTTCCCTTAAAGGAGGAGCCCTGTTTTTTGAGTCTCAAGGCTGTGCTGATGCTGGAATCCTGGGCCTGTTTGGCATTTACCTGTGTGGCAACATCTCAAGTTGCTAAGCTTAGCTGTTGGTCATCATTCAGGAGCCTCATTGCATTGGGTTTTTTATTCGCTGTTCACCTTATCCGTCTCTTTAGTTCTATTTTTAGAAATACACCATTTCATACTTTCCATTGTTTGATTTCAAGTCTGGCCTCCAACTGTTAAATAAAGTGCTTTCATGAAAGGGATTGTGCCTGACTTTCTTTTTTTCCTCTCAGAGTTTAATAAAAAGGATATTGGCTGGAAGTTAAAACACCAAGCTAGCGTCATGCCCCACACTGCTGCCTTATTCTGCTTTTCATTCTCTGCCTTGCTGCAAAAATATTGGCCATGAAGTATAATGAGAGAGGACCTGTGTATTGATATAGACCTAAATCCTAGGAGAGCCACAGACACAGGTTTGATGTCATTTTGTTCAGAGAACTGCAGCAGCCCAGAAGCTCTTTCACTTTCACAGCACTAGCGTTCCAGTAGTAGTGGGTTCTCCAGTTGTAACAGCATGGGAGTCTTAAAGGGAGTGCACAGGCAGTAAAAATACAAACCCAGTTATACAGTCAAATTCAGATTAAGATACCAGATACATGCAAATTAATTATTTTAAAATACTTTTTTATTAAATAATAATTCTAGACTAATGTCTAGACTATCTATCTATCTATCTATCTTATTTTTGTGCATCCAGCACATCTCTTAGCGGACTGTGCAGGATAATTCCCCAAAGGCTTTTTTCAGTCTTAGCACCATAACAGATTTTAAACCAGCATCCCCTGAACAACAGAACCAGAGACTTATAGATTGAAGATCCAGTGTAATAAAGCCTAAATTAATAGAGACAACCAGTTTCTATGTCTTTAGGTGACTGGATGGCTCAAGGAATTGGGAATATGTAGGCAGACTTTCACATCTACATTATCAGTTCAAAGATAGTCTGTGTCAGTAGTGATAACCACATATAATTAACATTTGGAGGCTGTTTCATGGCCTGTGTAAAACAAGTGGAAGGTCCCAGTTAGAGATGGTCGGGAATTTTCCACTGAAACATTTTACTAAAAAATGCCTATCTGTCAACAACAAAACTGTTTGTGAAACAGGGACAGTTTCGATGAATCTCCCAATCTGAAATTTTGTTGGCAAAAAAAGTTTCAAAATTGTTGAAATTAAAAGTTTTGACTTTTGAAATGAAAAGTTTCCGTTTTTCAAGTTGAAATGACTTTTCAGTTACAAATTTTAGCAAATGTAGACAAGAAAGGGTTTAAAAAGTTCAAAATGGAAATAAAACATTTAGAATTTATCTAAGCAAAATGTTTCAATTAACCTGAACTGGGTTTTTTTTTTTTGTTGGTTTGTCAGTTCATGACAATTTTCAAGAGTTTGACTTTTTGCCCTGATTTGGGGTAGGAAACTTTTTCAAAATCTTGGAAAATTGTCATAGGGCGGGAAGACCATTTCTCACCTAACACTGGCCCCAGGCCAGTTTCTAAAGTACAGCTGTCCACATTACAAATCCCTTCAACTGAATAGCTCCTCTTGATGGTACCCTCAGAGAGAGCCCAAAGACTGAGTGGAGCATGAACTACCTTCTCACCCTTCCAGCAATGTTGAGGCACTTTGGCAGGACAAGATGGGGAAGTTTTCTCAGGCTGTACCTCTTCTCTGGACCAATAGAGGACCTTGCACTCCAAGACTGTCAATCCTGCACTTTTCACCAGCACTGGGTTCACTGTAAAATATTATTAAATAGAAAATCCTATCTCTTGGAGACACACACACAAATATTCCTGGATTTAATTGCCAGCCTTGAACCCTCTAGATACATTTTTATGGATCACCAAAGTCCTGCAGCCTGTTGTGAATAGGATTAATTTGTCTAACAGAACAGTTTCGTCATAAGAAGATAAAATGCTCCTTTAATAAGTGACAGATGGTTTGATAAGCAGCCAGATTTGAAAATAACTAAGTTAGGAAATTATCCAATTCCCCGGACTCCTAAGTATGCTCTGCTCACTGGCAGCCCTTCAAGGCTCAGTAGGCTGCATTTTCCGACTCTATAATATACATTCCTCCCAAACACTGCAAATATTAATTCCCTCACTGAAATCTAAGAGACAGGGTTGTAGCTATGCTATGCTACCTTGTGTCCTTCAGTTCCCCTTGCAAGCTGCCCTCTGGGAAAACATGTGAAGTGCACTTAGCAATAGGCACAGCTTTTAGAATTGGTGCTGAGGAAAAGATTCTTTATAATCTGGGAAGTAAGCTTTTTGGGGCACATATCTTTTCGTTCTGTGTTTGTACAGCACCCAGCACCTGGTCCTTGATTAGGGCCCTAATTGCTACTACAACACAAACAATTATTATTATTATTAATAATAATGATGATAAATGATGGTGAGATTTCAAAGGCTATAAGTAAATTAGGTAGTCAATTCCAATTGATGTAGGCCCCTTTGAAAATTGCAATCTAAGTCAGTGAGGAATCTGAAATGCACTGCAAAACAAAGGGTCCCATCCAAACTTTTCCCAAGTTGGGATGGTGTTCACATTCAATGTCTGATTCATCTCACAATAAAAATAGGGACTGACTGTAAACTTCCAGATCTAAACTTTCTCAAAGTTTGATGATGTTAAGGTCTGGGGTTTTGGTTCAGACGAATCTCTAAAAGTAACATTTAAATAAAACATTCTAAAAGGAGTTCTGAAGTATTAAAGATGTGGCTGCTAGTTTGGATGACATCTATCTATCTATCTCTAGCCATGACATTTATGGAGTGCCAGTCACTGAAGTATCTAGGTGCTGACTTCACTGGGGAGTTTTGTCTGTAAAAAACCCTGAAAAGTTGAGCTCACATTGTGTATGACACATTGCATGCTGAACAGATGAATGGACCAAGGACAGCTTTATTTTGCTTTGGAGGGAAGCATAAAAGCACAAAAATAAGAGGAGAGGGGATTCATTTAGTTGTGTGCTGCTTGTTTTGCAAAAGAAACATAAGGCAGTTGGAATGTTTCATTCTTTTATTAGTAGATCATAGTTTTCAGAAAGATCGGGAGAGGCTGATTATCTGGAACAATGAGATCTATCCCAATTTAATAACATTGCTCGTGGCTTACAAAGTATGAGAGCATCTGGAAAATAATAAGCCCATTCCAAGCAATGGCACTGCCAGGGTTATGTCTAAAGATTGATCTTTCCGCAGATTGAAATGCCCAAAATGCCCAGGATTCCTGCCTTAGCACAGCCACCAGCTCTTATGGCACCTAAACAGGAAACAAGGACACAAATATATTTTAAGTGACAATTCTCCAAAATCAAGCAAAAAAATAAAATAAAATAAAATACAAGTACAGGATTTGATTGTCAGTTAGGGTTCAGCCCAACACACATTTTAGACTCCAGTTGATGTGTGTGGGAGTTGGATCAGACTCTTATGGTGCAACTCAAATGGGGGAGATGCAAATGCAGCTTTAAGCCACCTTTCTGTGCTTCTGGTCCTGGGCCAGCCATGTGTCAAGCCAGTGCTCTGGCATAAGTTAGACCTACTATAGCCATTGGCAGGGGATCATTAGAGAACAAAGGAATCTTGGCTCCCCCCCTTCCCATGGCCACATCCTCTATGCCAGCAGCAGGGTGTAATGGAGGAGCATCAATAGGGGCTCCAGAAAGTGCTACCTTTGTCTGCCTTGCAAGACAGATCCTGGGCCGCCACTCCAGCAAATCCATCTTGTTACTAAATTGTGGAGTGCAGAGATGAGCCCAAGCGGTCATTTTATATTCAGCAAGACAGGGAGGACAGTACAGTGATTAGGGTATTAACCTTGGACTTGGGAGACCTGGTTTAATTTCCTGCTCCGCCAGAGACTTCCTGTGTGACCTTGGGCAAGTCACTTAAGGTAGGATGCTCAAAAAGAGTTATCCTAACTTCTTTTGAGCATTCCACCCTTAGCCTCTCTCTGCTTTGGTTACCCATCGATAAAATGGGGGATAATAACACTGACCTAGATCCCAAGGAAATATGCGAAAGATTGTGAGGTGCTCAGGAACTATGGCTCACATCAGAACCAGAGACAGAACTAGGAAAAACAGCTTCAAGACTCGGCGCCTTTTAAAGAATTTGGTTTCATTCTTGTTACTCACCTTCAACCTTGCGAACCTTGTAGACAGGCACACCCTTGCAGAGTTTCTCAATGGGTTTACCAAAGGTAAACCACTCCTTGATTTCACCAAATATAGAATCACTGGGTTCATATTGCACCCACAGTTTTTTTTCGGAAAACATCTTGTTCATCATCTTAAAGGAGAAAATATTAAAATATAGTTAGCAAGACATCTTATTCCTTAATCTTCTGTAACATCCTTGTGAGAAAACCCACCCACCTCTAACAAATTTTCTCTAGCCACATACAAAGCGTCATCTACAGAAGTAACAGATTGCTAATTACAAAGAAGGAAATAGTCACAAAGTTCACTGAAGAGTACCGGTAATTATATACATATAGCAAAAATGAACTGCATTAATAAAATACTTAATAATGATTAATAATAATATAGAACAGCCATATAGTTTTACACTTTGGCAGCTTTCACTTTGTTTTCCATGTTCACCCTCCTAATCTGTACAGTTATTATAAATATATTAAGTAATTTTGCTATGAATATGTTACTGTTCACCTGTCATATAAGAGGCCGAATTCTGAAATTCCCACTCAAGCCAAATCCCTATTGATTTCAGTGAACGTTTTGCCTGTATAGGAACTTCATGGGTTGGCCCAAGTAAACTGATGACCAGATGTTCAGAGACTCTGGCATGCTAACTAGTTATGCAATCCCCGAGCATGCTCAAATAAATTTGTTAGTCTGTAAGGTACCACAAGTACTCCTTGTTCTTTTTGCTGATACAGACTAACATGGCTACCACTCTGAAACCTGCATCACTGTAGTATCAAAGTCTCTGTTTTGTTATCACCGGTCTAATAAGAAAGACTCCTAAGAAAAGAGAGTATTCCAGATGGCAGTACCCTTTACTTCCATCACACCACCTCTCTAACGTGACTTGCTTGTATATAGTACATAATACTTCAGAGAATTACCTGTTTCTCGTAAGCAAGCCGTCCAATTTCTTCCAGCTCTGGGATATATCCTTTCTCCATTTTCAAGATAAAGCAGGCCCTCCGGGAAAACAGCCTTGTAGCAATATATCCCTGTGATATACAAGAGCAGGTTTATAATTTGAAAACAGTTACTGCCACCCAGTTGTTAATTCTCTTTGTATGCTGGGCCAAATTTTGCTCTGAGCTGCAATAGTGTAAATGCAGAGTGAATTCATGGACTTCCATGGAGTTACTCTGCATTCACACCATTGTAACTAGGAACAGAATATATATCTCCGTGTTTATGTCTATGTACAGTTCTAAGGGCAAAATTTATCTTTTCTTCATTTTGTATTTCTGTTGCATTGCATAGACATATGAAGAAACCAAAGAGATGGATGACTAAAATAGACATCGTTTAAGGATTATTCATGAGGAGGAAGAAGAGGTATCAAGCTAGTTTACTGTGTTTAAAAAGAAAAAAAAAACATTGAGATGATTTTGAGCCAAGACAGATTCTTGGTTTCACTTACATGTTTGTAGTCAAAAATGGTATCAGAGGAGCACATCCCAGCATGGACATGGATATCAGCAATATGAAGTTCATTGCTAATAGTCACAGTTTGCTGGACATAGTCACCGTTTGTTCCTGGGAGGCTATAGATCTGAGTACAAAACACAAAATATGTGATAGTCACCTTTTTCACTCATCTGAAAAGTGCAACATAAAAGACAGTATTTTACCTGTTATGATTCCAGGGCTAATGAAGTCAAAGAACTAAAATGAGTCTGATTTTTATTTACGCTATGGCCCTTTTGCATCACTTTGGCAGTACAAGGCCCCTTTACGCTACCAAAGGGGCCTTACTGTAAGTAAGAATCAGGTCTGCTGCGTCTTGCTTCACTAAGGGATGATTAAGGAGGGAGATACTATCTATATAGGACATGGTGAAATATTAAGAAAGCGGAGACATTTTTTAGAAGGGAGATAACCAGGAGCAACGGTTTATAAAGTGAACACAATTATTTGGGATGTAAAAAGCAGCAATAATTTCTTCATGGCAAGAGCTATTGGACTGTGGATTATTCTTGCCTAGGAAGTGTTGCGCTCGCAAATATCTATACTCTTGGGAATAATCCTGAACTGATTTAGTGGGATGGAAGGAGGTGACCTCACAGGTCTTTTTCTTCTTTGGGGCCTTATCTAACAGTCCTTCCTCAGGCAAGTGTCAATGGGAGTTCTTCCTGAGTAATGACAGCAGGATTGGCTCCTTAATTTATAGGATTGTCTGGTTTGGCGAAGATTACCTTTTCCTTTGTGCTCAGCAATAAGCATTTTATTAAATTCCTCAGTGCTTTTCTTCCTGGTTATCCCATTTCTCCAGGGACCTAATGCATTGCAAATGAATACTAGGCAGTACAAAGCATTGGCAGTCTACTTACTTCATATGAATAAGCTTGAGTCCAGAAGACTCCCAGCACAGCAATTACTGTAGCCTGAAAAAGAAATAACAGCATTCATATGCAATAGAAACACTAAAAACCACCATGACACATGGACAGAGTTCATACCAAAACTCAGAGCTTGCAGAATTAATGAATCAAGGGAAGCTATTTTATTCCCAAAGCTTGAAAAATTTGCATTGCATGCGGATTATCTGAAAATAATTACATTTTCTAATTGTAAGTTTCTCCTGGTTACGTTTCATTTTGCTTGTATCACTGTGAAACTTTATAAAAACTGCTTAATCTTAAAGGGAACCCAAAAAGGAATTAAAAAAAAATTCTACTTGTGAAATTGTTTACTTTTTTATGGTATTATGGTATCTATCTATACCATAATATGTGACGGAGAGACTGCCGCGACTCATCAAGCCCTCGGATCGCTACCCCTTCCTGCTTCTCCACGTGGGCACCAATGATACTGCCAAGAATGACCTTGAGCGGATCACTGCAGACTACGTGGCTCTGGGAAGAAGGATAAAGGAGTTTGAGGTGCAAGTGGTGTTCTCGTCCATCCTCCTTGTGCAAGGAAAAGGCCTGGGTAGAGACCGTCAAATCGTGGAAGTCAATGAATGGCTACGCAGGTGGTGTCGGAGAGAAGGCTTTGGATTCTTCGACCATGGGATGGTGTTCCAAGAAGGAGGAGTGCTAGGCAGAGACGGGCTCCACCTAACGAAGAGAGGGAAGAGCATCTTCGCCAGCAGGCTGGCTAACCTAGTGAGGAGGGCTTTAAACTAGGTTCACCGGGGGAAGGAGACCAAAGCCCTGAGGTAAGTGGGGAAATGGGATCCTGGGAGGAAGCACGAGCAGGAGAGCGCAAGAGGGGAGGACTCCTGTCTCATGCTGAGAAAGAGGGACGATCAATGAGTTATCTTAAGTGCCTATACACAAATGCAAGAAGCCTGGGAAACAAGCGGGGAGAACTGGAAGTCCTGGCACAGTCAGGGAACTATGATGCGATTGGAATAACAGAGACTTGGTGGGATAACTCACATGACTGGAGTACTGTCATGGATGGATATAAACTGTTCAGGAAGGACAGGCAGGGCAGAAAAGGTGGGGGAGTTGCGTTGTATGTAAGAGAGGAGTATGACTGCTCAGAGCTCCGGTATGAAACTGCAGAAAAACCTGAGAGTCTCTGGATAAAGTTGAGAAGTGTGAGCAACAAGGGTGATGTCGTGGTTGGAGTCTGCTATAGACCACCAGACCAGGGGGATGAGGTGGATGAGGCTTTCTTCTGGCAACTAGCAGAAGTTGCTAGATCGCAGGCCCTGGTTCTCATGGGAGACTTTAATCACCCTGATATCTGCTGGGAGAGCAATACAGCGGTGCACAGACAATCCAGGAAGTTTTTGGAAAGTGTAGGGGACAATTTCCTGGTGCAAGTGCTGGAGGAACCAACTAGGGGCAGAGCTTTTCTTGACCTGCTGCTCACAAACAGGGAAGAATTAGTAGGGGAAGCAAAAGTGGATGGGAATCTGGGAGGCAGTGACCATGAGATGGTCGAGTTCAGGATCCTGACACAAGGAAGAAAGGAGAGCAGCAGAATACGGACCCTGGACTTCAGAAAAGCAGACTTTGACTCCCTCAGGGAACAGATGGGCAGGATCCCCTGGGAGAATAACATGAAGGGCAAAGGGGTCCAGGAGAGCTGGCTGTATTTTAAAGAATCCTTATTGCGGTTACAGGAACAAACCATCCCAATGTGTAGAAAGAATAGTAAATATGGCAGGCGACCAGCTTGGCTAAACAGTGAAATCCTTGCAGATCTTAAAGGCAAAAAAGAAGCTTACAAGAAGTGGAAGATTGGACAAATGACCAGGGAGGAGTATAAAACTATTGCTCGGGCATGCAGGAATGAAATCAGGAAGGCCAAATCACACTTGGAGTTGCAGCTAGCAAGAGATGTTAAGAGTAACAAGAAGGGTTTCTTCAGGTATGTTAGCAACAAGAAGAAAGTCAAGGAAAGTGTGGGCCCCTTACTGAATGAGGGAGGCAACCTAGTGACCGAGGATGTGGAAAAAGCTAATGTACTCAATGCTTTTTTTGCCTCTGTCTTCACGAACAAGGTCAGCTCCCAGACTGCTGCACTGGGCAGCACAATATGGGGAGAAGGTGACCAGCCCTCTGTGGAGAAAGAAGTGGTTCGGGTCTATTTAGAAAAACTGGACGTGCACAAGTCCATGGGGCCGGATGCGCTGCATCCGAGGGTGCTAAAGGAATTGGCGGATGAGATTGCAGAGCCATTAGCCATTATTTTTTAAAACTCATGGCGATCGGGGGAGGTCCCGGATGACTGGAAAAAGGCTAATGTAGTGCCCATCTTTAAAAAAGGGAAGAAGGAGGATCCGGGGAACTACAGGCCAGTCAGCCTCACCTCAGTCCCTGGAAAAATCATGGAACAGGTCCTCAAGGAATCAATTATGAAACACTTAGAGGAGAGGAAAGTGATCAGGAACAGTCAGCATGGATTCACCAAGGGGAAGTCGTGCCTGACTAACCTAATTGCCTTCTATGATGAGATAACTGGCTCTGTGGATGAGGGGAAAGCAGTGGATGTGTTATTCCTTGACTTTAGCAAAGCTTTTGATACGGTCTCCCACAGTATTCTTGCCGCCAAGTTAAAGAAGTATGGGCTGGATGAATGGACTGTAAGGTGGATAGAAAGCTGGCTAGATCGTCGGGCTCAACGGGTAGTGATCAATGGCTCCATGTCTAGTTGGCAGCCGGTTTCAAGCGGAGTGCCCCAAGGGTCGGTCCTGGGGCCGGTTTTGTTTAATATCTTTATTAATGATCTGGAGGATGGAGTGGACTGCACTCTCAGCAAGTTTGCCGATGACACTAAACTAGGAGGCGTGGTAGATACACTAGAGGGTAGGGATCGGATACAGAGGGACCTAGACAAATTAGAGGATTGGGCCAAAAGAAACCTGATGAGGTTCAACAAGGACAAGTGCAGAGTCCTGCACTTAGGACGGAAGAATCCCATGCACAGCTACAGACTAGGGACCGAATGGCTAGGTAGCAGTTCTGCAGAAAAGGACCTAGGGGTCACAGTGGACGAGAAGCTGGATATGAGTCAACAGTGTGCTCTTGTTGCCAAGAAGGCTAACGGCATTTTGGGCTGTATAAGTAGGGG
>NW_020664404.1:3720211-3744484 GCF_002925995.2 Terrapene triunguis | reverse complement strand
AAGAATGTGGAAAAATTGGAAAGAGTCCAGCGGAGGGCAACAAAAATGATTAGGGGTCTGGAGCGCATGACTTATGAGGAGAGGCTGAGGGAACTGGGATTGTTTAGTCTCCAGAAGAGAAGAATGAGGGGGGATTTGATAGCAGCCTTCAACTACCTGAAGGGGGGTTCCAAAGAGGATGGAGCTCGGCTGTTCTCAGTGGTGGCAGATGACAGAACAAGGAGCAATGGTCTCAAGTTGCAGTGGGGGAGGTCCAGGTTGGATATTAGGAAACACTATTTCACTAGGAGGGTGGTGAAGCACTGGAATGCGTTACCTAGGGAGGTGGTGGAGTCTCCTTCCTTGGAGGTTTTTAAGGCCCGGCTTGACAAAGCCCTGGCTGGGATGATTTAGTAGGGAATTGGTCCTGCTTTGAGCAGGGGGTTGGACTAGATGACCTCTTGAGGTCCCTTCCAACCCTGATATTCTATGATTCTATGATCTATCTATCTACTTTGTGATTGTTTTGATACTTGTGTTTTTGTCTTAGAAATATTAGGAATCCCAAACCTACTGTTCTCTAGTTTTGTTGGAGGACCTGTTGGTGGGGTCTCAAAGTACATCAACTCTCACGCCTCAGCTGAAGGGAAGAAGGAATTTAACAAACACTTTCGTCCTCCAAAATGTTAGTCATTGACATTAAATATGCGTTAACAAAAACAAGCAAAAACTTTTAGATGGTCAGACCCAAAATCCCTGCCCCTTTCCATTGGAACTAGAAGCATATCCAGATTTTGATCGCCCACAAAATCTGGGATATTTATATCTGGTGGATTGATGATTCCCTAATTGCCCACAGCACGGTTTCTTATACCTTCCTCTGAAAAAATCTGGTGCTGGTCACTGTCTGAGACTGGTACGACTATAATGACCACAGGTCAGATCTAGTATGGAATTTCCTAGATATTTAGTTGAGGCCTACTTTACTAGATAAAATATTACAAAGTCCAGTCCAAAGTCTACATTTAAAAAATGAAACTTGCTAAATATTTTCTATCAGACAGTAATATTCATGTGCATTTTACCATTCCTTGTCTGACTTTGTCTGAGACATTTCTCACACTTTTGTCTGTGTAGAAATTTTGTAAATTCAGTTTTCTTAATTATTTCATTCAGAAAACAATAGACAATACTTTTCCTTTTAAGAAGTTACATTTTTCTTGCTATTCAAAAATTACATTGATTGCGTCAAAAAATATTTCTTGATTCCTCTAAAAAATGATAACAAAAATTAGCAATGAAACATGCTTACGTTTGGGCTCAATCCTGCATCCCTTGTTAATGCATGATTCCCACTGATTTCAAGGAGATTACTGCAGCACAAAGAATGCAGGACAGTACCTTCTTATTGTACCAGCAAATGAAACATAATTATTCTCAAAACAGTGCTAACTTCACTGAACACTCTTGCTTCTAGTCAAAAAGAATTCACATTTTTATATAAATAGTAGCTTTTAAAAATAATTACAGCTGCAATAAAGGACAAATATACTCACAACTGTGTTCATTTTTCTTTCGGATAAGAGCAAGAAGTTGTGGATGAAATGGAAAAAATTGCAGAGACCTGTAACTTTTATATCTTGCTGTAGGTGTGGGAAACACTTAACAGAAATATGCGTTGTGACTTCAGTGATTCCATATCTACATGCCACACCATGGTAAACTGCTTTATCTGAAATTTGGGCCTGATATGTTGAAAGCACTTTAGTCCACCCTGAAAAGATTAAAATTGCTCACTTTGCAAATATCTATTATTTACTAATTAACTCTCTAGAGGATACAAATGCTATTTTAATTTTTAATACACAGACATAATTTTAACTTGTCAAGCTTTCTTTATTAGCAGAAATGGATATAAGGAAAGACTCTACTGTTCTTTCCTACTGTTTAAATTTCCTTTTCTGTATCTCCATCCCCAAACACTCACATAGCTTAAAGATGAACCTGGACAGAAATATCCATATCATGGCAACCCACCAGTACTGGCTAAATACCAATGAATAGATCAACTTTCTAGGTCAAAGTCAAGGTTCCCCCAAGCCAATGTCTCATCAGGCTGGCACAGTTAATGCATATCAGTTTCATAGCCAACAGAACATAGGGTGACCAGATGTCCCGATTTTATAGGGACAGTCCTGATATTTGGGGCTTTTTCTTATATTGGCGCCTATTACCCCCCCCATTCTTGTCCCGATTTCTCACACTTTCTATCTGGTCACCCTAACAGAACACCAGGGCATTATGGGGCCAGCATCACAGGTGACCACCTTTGAATGCTCTAACCTGATAGATCAGGTACCCATTTTGCACCTGGGTAAACTGGATGTGGCCTTTTAACATGAGATTTATTGAGCCAAAACCCCACACCCTGCAGGATTTTAGTGGAACACCTGAACCAGTCAATTACTGCACCTCACAGTTTTTAGCTACACCTCTACCCCGATATAACGCAACCCGATATAACACGAATTCAGATATAACGTGGTAAAGCAGTGCTCCGGGTGGGCGGGGCTGCGCACTCCGGTGGATCAAAGCAAGTTCCATATAACGCGGTTTCACCTATAACGCGGTAAGATTTTTTGGCTCCCGAGGACAGCGTTATATCGGGGTAGAGGTGTATTGCCTCCAAAATAGCCCATTAAAAAACTACTGTAATTAAAATGACATATTATTATTATTAATAATGCTTTGAATGCATACATTGGGTAAGTCTTAGTCTCCCTGATATAAAGATGTATGGGGAAACTAGCACAGAGAGGATGTGTGAATTGTCACAAAATGGATGATTGGAAGAGTGTGGAATAGAATCCCAGTTACGACTGTTCTTTATTTCAGCTAGACCTCACTGCCTCCCTTACAGTGTGGCCGTATTGTGAAAAATTACTCTATAAAAATGGGTACGTTCCATCTGTGTTCTCTTAATGATTCCATATCAGCTAGCACAGGTGAAAATAGCATTATTAACTTTTCTTTGCCTTCAGGCACTAGCAGGGGCAGACAACTCCCTAAGTAAACACAGAAGCCCACCATTGCCAATAATATATAAGTTCAAAGGGAGGAGCCCTGTGTGTTTGTGGGGGAAGAAAAGGGCGAGACTTTTGGACATTGCTGGTTTCACAGAGATGCATGAGGGAGAGAGAGAAAAGAAGGCAGTTTTCCCATTTATTTCAGAAATAAATTTGACCAACTAATTATATGTGTTTTAACAGAGTTCATTTTAAGTCCAGCAGGTTTATTCTTTACCCAGAACTGCATTATGCTACAAGGGCCTAGTCCAATGCCCACCGAAGTCAATGGAAAAACACCAGCGGTTCCACTGGACCTAATCTATTTTCCACTGGAATCTTCATATAACTTCAGTGGGTATTGGATCAGGTCCTACACAAAGGACACATTCTGTATCTCAAAAATAATAGTCTGCAATTTTGGTCTAGTGTCTAAAACTATATTCAAAGAAAGAGTTTAAATCCCATAAAATTTTCCTTCCTAAATACTGTATTTCCCAGTTCTTTACAATAATCCATTATATTTTATTTTTATATCTTTTATGTATCATCTCTTTTACTTTCAGCATTCTTTCTTTCTTTGCAGTCTCAGCAGAGAGATCAAGGACTGAACGACCAACGGAGACCGAACTGCAGTATCATTTCAGTGGTGACTCCTGTATGTCGAATTTCATGTGCACAGCTCTCGCTAATGTCAACTCTCATGCAGAATGAGGTTTTATATAAGGTGACCACTTCAGGTCTGAGTATCCCTCTGTGAACCTGATCTTTCAGCTGAATATTCACATGTCCCAAAGCCAGCTTCTTGGCTGCTTTTGGTCTAAGTCAGGGGGTTGCAAACTTTTCTCTTCCACATCCCCCAAATCAGCCACTTTTTCTCAACTGTTTCACTCAAGGTCTGGTGACAACTCAAGGTCTGGTGACAACTCAAGGTCTGGTGACAACTGGTGACATCTGCACAGAGAATATGGGAGGAAGGAATGGAGCTGGACTCAGGTGCTGGGACAAAAGAAAATGCACTGTAAATGCTTGTAAAAATAGAGAAAATCAAATTAATTTCTTGTTGTGAGGAATTGTCAGTCTTTGTTATTTTCATGGGTCCAAGTCTGCCCTTATTTACACCAGTGCAATACTCTTAAAGTTAATGGAGTTACTCTTGAGTTACACTGGTATAACCAAAAGGAGAATCTGGCCCATTGTTTTAGCCCCAGCACCCACTGTAGATAATTTAAACGAAGGGATCTTGAAAATAGAATCAAGGAAAAACGTGTGCAATTTCAGTTCAAGACTGATTTCCAGTCATCCAGCAAATTTCAATGCATAAGGCTAACACCACATAGGAAATCAAATCAAACAAATTAAGATGGAAAAAAATATTGATACAAAAAACTCCCCTGTTGAATCATGGTTTCTTCGGGTGGTTTCGATAAATATTTGTTCCACCCAGAAGAGATAAGCTGACATGAGGGAAAAAGTGCCTACCACCACCTCAAAAACCAACAAACTGTACCATGCCAGCCTTTGCATTCTTTCGTTTTTGCATTAGCAGGACTTTATGTAAGGACTGTAAAACAGGCTGTGTCTGGATTCCTGTACTGGCCAGGCATGAATGAAAATTGCTACTATGGCCATGTGGAGAACAGAAGATCCATTTTGTAAAGGATTTCTACATTTGGCTTCATTCCAAACTGGAAAAAAAAAAAGAACATTTCAAAATTCTCTGTGAAGGGAAATTCCAAATCAGTTTTCACTTCAGGCCATTCAAAATGTTTCATTTTGACAGAACTGAAATGTTTTGTTTAAATTTCAAGTTTTTAAAAAGTTATATTATATATATATATCATTGTAATATATAAAACAAATAGTAAAATAATTCTAAATGAAAAGTCATTTCAAAATGAAAAATTGAAATGTTTCATTCCCATAATGTTGAAATGTGATGTTTCAACATTGTTGGAGCTTATTTTAAATTTTTTAAAATTAAATTTGGCAAAATGGACCCAATTTCACAAAGAATTTCGATTTTGACTGAACCACATATTTCAACGGAATATGGTTTCATCAGAGTTTTCCCAGTTAGCGCTAGTTGCTTCATTTTGATCACATAGTACATAACCCCATTTGTAATATCTTGATATTGGATCATGATGTGATAACATTTACCTACAAGAGCCTTTTTCCGGGGGTTTCATTCCCCAAGAGCAGGGGCAGGTTCAGGTTCAGGGTTCTACAAATCGTATGGTTAGAAAAAAAATTACTTGGGTTAGTCCAGCCCTAATTTCACTATTTCTAGTTCTGATCCTGCTTGAAAGGATGTGTAATGATGCATGAAAAAGCAAATATATATGTATAAAATGAAAATGTCTTTGGGCCTCAGTAATAGAATCGAATTCACTTTTGGTTAAAGTTGGTTCTTAACAATATGAGTTTCCCTGTTGTCTGATAACCTCTAAGAGTCTGTATATAGAGAGAAAATGTTCTGAGCAAAGCTTTAAAGATAATATTACAGGAAACATTGGCCAAGGAATGGGATCTTGTACAGTTGGAACTTTTCCTTCTCTGATTTCTACCATTCTATTTAGTTTCCATAATTTTGTCTTACAATCAATAACTCCAGCCATACAAGTTTGCCAAACAGACTATATAAACAATGAAAAGCTGATGAGGGATTTGTAGATTCAGACTTCCAAGTGTGACACATTATCTGTGATGGCCAAAATGGCTTTGGTTATTGAACTCTTGGACAAAGGAACTTTCCAAGTCGTTGCTAATGATACCACAGAGATTAGCTAAATGGCATTACGTAGCTCAGTTTCCTTGATCCCTTTCTCATGATCACTACCCAATTTATTAATGGTCCAGAAAAAAAGAGAGGAGTTGATGACATGAACAATGTACTGTTCTGTGTGTTTTGGATTCCATTGACAGCACACATATGCAGCTCCATTTGCCATCTGCAATTCAGATAGATTACAAGAACTGTAGATCATTCCACTCAGCAGTCTGTTGGCCTGAGTGGTCTCTACTTTATACCTTGTGCTAAATGTAGAATTTTACACCTCCTCTGCCTTCACTTAGCACAAGTGTAAATGACAACTCAGGATGCAAGACAACAGATAATGTTGCACCATCCCTTTAAAAGTCACAATGGTTCACTTCAAAGTAGCCTTAATGTAAATGAGAATCAGGCCTGATGCTTCTATATACAATTGGCTGCTTTAAATTGTCATAACTGCATTAAGGTTAAGGAAGCACATAGATTTGCACCATGGGAAGATCTGACCCAGTTGCTTAAGTTCTTAGTTTCATGAAGGTCTCTTTATATCACTCTGGCAATGTAAAGTGGGTGTGAAGTAGAGCTGGTTGGAAAATGATAATTTTTTAGAGAGTGTTTTAGTGAAAAATTTGTCTTTAATTTGTGTTGAAACATTTCAAATTTTGAAATGTTTCAACTAGACCTACAGCATCTCATGATTTTGTGGGGCCTGACTAATTTTTGAATGCTTGAGGCTGGCAATCTGGTATACTTTATCAATATTATGAATTATGGATATAAGATATCTGGGGTGAGGCCTTTAACATGCAGGCAAAATTTGTCACTGGGAATCTTGTTTGACTTTATGGATTAATCATCTAGGTTTGATTAAGCATTGTTAAAAGAAATGTACTGTGTGTAACTATAACAGAAAGTTATGATAAAATATATTGAGTTTACCATTACAAATGGTCTCTTATCTGCTACATGTGATTGACACTATCAATCTGGTGACAAATTGCTTGTTAGAGCAATTACACCAGGAAACAGTGTGTAATGTCATAAATGAATGGATACATGCCCATAAGACAAGTTTATTTCAATAGTTAACCTTCTCGTATTTAACTTTGGAAACTGGTGTATAAAAAGTAGAAGGGTTTGTTTCATTTAGCCCAGCAGATTTTGAATCTCCTCTGCCATCAAAATGAAGCTCGCTGTGAGTACATTTACTACTTTCTTCTTATATAACAGGAATGTTGCACAGGGTTGGGATGTGACCATGCACACGCAGAACTACTGCTAACTTCATTAGAAGTTTTAGAAATTTTACTTTCAGCAGAGATTTCACTCCATAAGGAAATGGACCCATCTATGCATTAATCTCTAGAATTTTAATGAAAATAGGAGAGAATTTTTATCCCACACTTAAATGTATGTTGTATTGTCTACAGAGTGCCCAATCCTCATTTACAGTACCTAAGCTTAAATCAGAAGTGATTCCATGAAATTTGAGGGGGTTACAACACTGGTGTATGATCACAGAAGTGAGGGGAGAATCTGCCATAGAATCATGAAATGTGAGAATCTGGATATATGACTGGAGAGCAAAACTGTATTTAAACTCATCCTAGTTTGTTAACGAATTAATTCTAAGACGTTACTGAGTCACATTCAGCACTTACTCGTGAGAAGCTCTTATGGAAGTCAGTGGGAGTTGACATCTGAGGAAAGATTTCAAAATTTGTCTCTAAGACAATAATTATGTCTTGAAATGACATAATGTAAAATTATTAAATGTTACAGCAATATATATTGGCTCTGACTTAGACTAAATAAATTAAGGAAGTTTGAATAATATTTAGCCTATGTAAAAATTATGTATGTATTTAGAACAGAATAACAAAAGCATTTAGCATTATTGTTTTCTGCAATAAATAAGACTGTGTCAGCCCTTCCATTATTTATTTCTGTATTCAGGGGTATTGTTAACATTTTCTTTGGATTGAAACAAAGAAGTGCTACTTATGTAATTTCAAGGTTTGTTTATGTTGTGTCTGTCTCAACTTGAAAATCAATCTCTGATGTGAACTCTTAAATTATGTCCTCTATAAATATCCAATCACTTCCAGCAAAGCATAGTCAGGTATTGAACCAGTCTCAATTTTGGTTTAGTTTGACTAGTCAATATGGGGAAGGAATTAAAGAGAATTCCCCTGCCCGGTGTGACCCACATGGGGAAGGGGTTAAGGAGCCATAAAAGCTATCCAGAAATGCACTTGGAGAAGTACAGAGATGCTACCAAGATGTTCCCTCGGGGCATGCCTCACCCTAAAGGGAGTGGAGAGGGGCAGGTTATGTATCTCTGCACTGTTCTCAGCACAGGACTGTGCTGATCAGGCATGACCTAACTCTTTATGAATACACATATAATGTAATGTTATTGCTCTGGTCAATATTCAAAATAAAAACATCAAGGGAAAAAATCAACTCTCTTTTAAAGAATGAAATATTCCATCCAAAGGGTTCACCTCCTATCCAAGAGTTTATAAGCTTGTCTCCCACATCCTGGACATTCCACTATTTTAAAATACACTTTTTTTTGGTAGGCTTTAAATACTCTCACAGTTCAGGGCAACTGCACATATATTCCCTTTCCATGGTCCATCAAGGACAAACACTCTACGCAGTCAGCTGGTCATCTGTCAGCTGCTGACCAGAGTTTTTCCAGGCTGCACAGTTCCCTGATTACACTGTGATATTCCCAGCAAGCCAAACTATCCAAAAAGGCCAGTGTCTATGCTTTGCTTTCTCTTTGAAGGCTCTGAATGGCTCTGATTGCCTGCACTAACAAGTCAACACACAGCAAGTATATTTATTCTTAAGGTGAAAGCATTACAGAGAAAACATATTAAAAACAATAAAATAACCTACATGCCTCTTAATAAGTTTACTAGAGATCACCCCCCAACTCCATCAAAGGCTCTGACAGGAGTCAGTCCTTCACACTCCACCTAGCCTTTTTCTGTGGTTACAAGTTCATAGCAGCCTTAGCTTAGAACCAGAACAACCATGAATAATTCAGTTTTTTCTTTATACAGCTTGGCCCTCTGATCGTGGCCTCAGGTGATCAGCAGACAAAGGCTTAGGGTGGAGCTTCAAAAGGACTTTTGTATTACTGAGGGTGGGGAATTTGCATTCACCTCCTGCTAGATAGTTATCAGGAAATACACTTCACGTGTACTGTCCCAAAAGACCCTTCTTCTTTGCCATATTGTTCAATATAGTCCTTTGATCATCCAGGCCCACAATAATACATAACCTTTACATTTGATACAATGGACTCCAAATATATTTGAACTTAATTCAGCAAGGTTTTTCAAGGATATTGCTGGAAATTGCCAAATCTGTTACAAATACTATGAGCCAAATGTTGCTCTTCTCACCTAGGCAAAGCATCCTGCCCAGGCTAATAGGAATTTGCATCAGAAAAAGTAACAGATTTCCCCATATGATTATTTCAGCATATTTGAATAATCTTCAAATAGATTACAGGTTAGGATCCAGTCCAGCAAAGCACTTAAGCATGTGCTTAAATGTAAGCACATGCCTAAGCCTATTCTTAGACAACAAAGAACTTTTAGAACATGTTTTACCAAGGCAAGCACTTACATTGTTATGCTTCCAATGTTAATTTCAGATTGTGATTGCTGCTCTGCTCGGAGTCTTCCTAACTCCAATTTTTGCTAATGATGTAAGTATAATGATCAACTCTTATCAGAATGTTTCTTTTGGGCTGTATGAGTTTTCACAGCTGAACAATAAATTTCTGAAAAGGAATCTAAGATTTCCTTAGTGCATTAAACTGACATAGCACAAGATTGTGTTTGCATGCTAAAGAAAATATTTAGTCTGTTTACTTACTCAGGGGGAAAACTCAATTATTGGCAGTTTAGGAAACATCAAATTATATATTGATACTAGTATAAATATTATGAAACCATTGGGTGGAGTGGTGGGATAACGATAGCATTGAGGATTTGATCACAGAAACACAGTACAATGATATCAATGAATGTCTGTTTGCAGATTAATGATGGGGAGAGCTGGATGGGAAACGTATTTTATTTTTCATGGCATTTGTTAGATTGCTATTGTAGGCAAGCTTATCATACCATCCCCTCCATAAACTTATCAAGCTCACTCTTGAAACGAGTTAGGTTTTTTGCCCCCACTACTAGTCTTGGAAGGCTGTTTCAGAACTTCACTCCTCTGATGGTTAGAAACCTTTTTCTAATTTCAAGCCTAAATTTGTTGATGGCCAATTTATATCTATTTTTTCTTGTGGTCACCATTGGCCCTTAACTTAAATAACTTCTCTCCCTTCCTGGTATTTATCCCTCTAATGTATTTATAGCATAATCATATTCCCCTCAGCCTTTGTTTGGTTAGACGAAACAAGCCAAGCTCCATAAGTCTTCGCTTGTAAGATAGATTCTCCATTCCTCTGATCATGCTAGTAGCCCTTCTCTGCACCTGTTCCAGTTTGAATTCATCTTTCCTAAATATGGGAGACCAAAACTGCACACAGTATTCCAGATGAGGTCTCACCAGTGACTTGTATAATGATAATTCCTTATCTCTACTAGAAATACCTCACCTGAAGCATCCCAGGATTGCATTGGCCTTTCTCACGCTACATTACATTGGTAGTTCAGTCACCCTGTGATTGATCAATACACCCAGGTCTTTCTTTTCCTCTGTCACTTCCAACTGATATGTCCCCAGCTTATAGCAAAAATTCTTGTTGTTAGTCCCTAAGTGCATGACCTTGCACTGTGCACTATTAAATTTCATCCCATTTCTATTACTCCAGTTTTCAAGGTCACCCAAATCTTCTTGTATAATATTCCGGTCCTCCTCCATATTGGCAATACCTCCCAGCTTTGTGTCATCTGCACATTTTATTAGCACACTCCCACTTTTTATGCCAAGGTCATTAATTAAAATATTAAATAAGATCAGTCCCAAGACTGATCCTTGAGGAACTCCACTAGTAACCTCCCTCCTGCCTGACAGTTCACCTTTCAGCATGACCTAGTGTAGTCTCCCCTTTAACCAGTTTCTTACCCACCATTTAATTCTCCTTTTAATCCCCATCTTCTCCAATTTAATGAATAATTTCCCATGTGGAACTAGATCAGTCAAATCTACTGCATTTCCTTAACTAGAAAATTGGGTATCTTCTCAAAGAAAGAGATAAGGTTGGTCTAGTATGATCTACCTTTTCCAATACCATGCTGTATTTTATTCCAATTACTGTTCACCTCTATGTCCTTAACTGCTTTCTCTTTCAAAATTTGTTCTCACACCTGGCTAAAAAAATTGAAGTCAAACTAATGGGCCTGTAGTTTCCCAGATCACTTCCCCCCCCCCCACCCCCTTCATACTGTATTTGCAATTCTGCAGTCATAGGAGACTGTATTTACAAATTAGCTCTGAGTTACTACAGAGAATTCTTTCCCAAGTGTTTGACTGGTGGGTATTGCTCATATGCTCAGGGTCTAACTGATTGCCATATTTGGGGTTGGGGAGGAATTTTTCTTCAGGTCAGATTGGCAGAGACCCTGGTGGTGGTGGTGGTGTGTGTGTGTGTGTCTTCCTCTGCAACATGAGGCATGGGTCACTTGCTGGTTTGAACTAGAGTAAATGGTAGATTCTTTGTAACCCCAAGTCTTTAAATCAAGATTTGAGGACTTCAGTAACTCAGCTAGAGGTTATGGGTCTATTACTGGAATGGGTGGGTGAGGTTCTGTGGCTTGTGAACTGCAGGAGGTCAGACTAGAGGATCATGATGGCCCCTTCTGGCCTTACAGTCTATGAGTCCATGAGTCTAAGAACCTTTATGCTTTGGCTCAGATAGTTTTAGCAGCGTCCCAGCCACTCTACAAAGTCTCTCTGTTATATCCCTTTAACGTTATTTTAAGGCCAATGATTTTCCATAGCACTAGTTATGGAAATGGATTTATAGAACAGATCTTTAGAAATCTAAACACATACATGCTTGTCTTTAAAAAAAAAAAAAACAGAAAGGGAATGAAAACAATCAGGGAAACGATGGCGGAAACTCCCACCAGACTGTGAGCATCAACAACGATAAGCACGTGGCCAACATTGACTCAAACAACGGCTTGAACTCATGGAACTCCATCTGGGACTATGGCAATGTAAGTGGCAAACATGCATTTTTGGAGACTCCTTGAACCAACAGCTCTGCGCATTCTGCTCCACTGGATTGGGGCATCAATCACTAGTAAGTAACTGCATTGAAAACAATGGAGTTACGTCAGTGTAAATAAGACTCCAACGAGTCTGATTCTCCTCTCACCACCTGTGTTGCGCTGATGTAAGTAATTAACTCCATTGGCTTCAGCGGAACTATTTTTGATTTATGCCTGTATAAGTGAGAGCAGAAAACAGGCTTGAAAAGAGAATTATTTTAGTTTTCATTAAAATTCAAAACTGGTAGAGTGGTTCTCACCGAAGCCAAGGAAAGTATGAGCAAGACCAGTTAGGTGCAAACTTTCAAACATACGCTTCACTTGCCATCTAAATCTGAATCCAGATCTTCCACGGCAAAAGAATCGAGTGTATTAGGAAAAGATTTTCAAAAATGCCTGGGAGTATCAATGGAACTTTTAGTCCTAAATCCTTTAATGGCTTTGAAAATGTCCTGATTAACCTTTTTACTACTTCTGGTACAATATATGTTGCGTCAGTATTATCAACTGAGCATCCATTCACATGCCTGAAACAGGAGAGCATACCAATCATATAGCCGCACTGGAATGCTTATTTGCTTCATCCATGATAAAAATGCACCAGTCATCATGATAGTATGACTTAACAAATAAAATTCATCATTTGCTTGCACTATAGCAAGTCTCTACACATCACATTTCTCAATACTACTTCATCTATTTTTTAAGCCCCAAGTTCCATTGCTTATTTCATTTGTGACCAAAGAGAGGAGCTGCTTTGAAACAAAATGCCACTCTCTCTGTACTTTTATTTTGCAGGGTTACATTGCAACTAGGATACTTTCAAAGAAAGCCTGCATCATTGCTAAAATGAACAAAAACGTTATGCCTGATGTTGTAGAGCTTCCCCAGCTGATTAAAGAAAAGAAGGTAAGAAGGAGGGGAAAAGGTGGGGATGATTGGTGGGGGGTGGAGCTAGGGAGTTTGCTTGTGAAAATGCATCATCTTAAAATGGTAGAAAGAGGCAAAGGTTCCAGTAGCAAAAGGCATGTTTCTCGCCAAGCATGGTTTGCTCCAAGCCTTTATTCTGGAGCCTTATTGCCTCATTCTTTGTTGCCTTGCATTTTCTGCAGTCATTTACAACAGAACAAAGCAGGTGTAAAATGCTATTAATCTGATCAGGTAGTGTTTTATACTCATTTTGCACTCTCTTAGCAGTCCGTGGTGAAAGTGACTGCCCAGGGTGTGGGTTAATGGTGAACTGGACCCCTAGTTTGCATGAGTAGTGATAAAAGAAAAAGGGTTTTACATGACAGTGGAAATATTGGCAGCACTTCACTGTTCCAATGACTCTTTTCAGTGCCCTTTTGGGGTCTTCAGCCCCTAGCCCTTCTTGGATTCTCCACTTGTGCCCTATGGAAGAGCTGAGCAATGGAGCTGACTCTCAGCTTGCTCCTGGTATCTTAGGCTGTACCCACATTGTCACAAGCTGTGCACTCTTAGGAATGTCACAAAAAGGATCATGATTTTATTCAATGCTGTTATTCTGGCTTTGCTTACTGAATGTTTAGAAAGCCGGCTCTCAAGGGCCTCCCCCAGTGGAACTGCAATTCGCTGTCTCAAAAACCAGAGTCAGTGACCTGGCCCCATATGGGAAGTCTGTTGAATCTATGTGCAGAGGAATTCCAACCTATGTTGCTCGCGAAGCTCATGGTGAGTACAGATTTAACTAATATTTCATGCTGCAAAACCACCCATTGAATTTACAATATGAAACATGGCAAGCGTGTCACTTTCCTACATGGAAACGGGCCAGAAGCAACCTGGGATATTTCAGGAAGACATCAGGATCTGAACCCAGATCTGGATCTGAATTTTGCAGGCAATCTCTATAAGGGAACCCAAAGTTCAGATCCCACCACGCCTGGATTTTATGGGGTTCAAAATACAGAAAAGAATTTTGCAGCTCAGGCTCTCATCTAAAATTTTAAATGAATATTCATACAACTTTCTTTCCACTCCACAAAGTAATGGAGAAATGCAAGGATTTCTTTATTCCCTCATCATCCTTGCAATCTCCTTGCAGAGCAGGTTTAGAGGCTGTTAGAGCTGCATGTAACTTGTCCACTCTCCACTCTATTCCCTCATCTTGTAGTATACCACCCAAAGCAATTTTGTCTGCTCTCAAGCATTGCAACGGCCTTCCAATCAATTGAACTCTTAAATGAGGTTTGATAGCCTCGAAATCTTTCTCTATAAATCAGAATGCTAAAAATCTGAGGAAGAATATATTTGAGAGCACTAAATGCCTCATTCCATTTCCCATGACAAAACTTCTATTTACTTTAATGGGAAGCAGGGTCATTTTGATTAAGGATAATGGAATTTTTCATAGAAATTTAAAGTATTTAAGGTATGTAAAAATAATATGAAGTCATGTAATGTTAGGATCTTACTTATTTCATAGCACTTGTATGGCCAAATTATTGTGATAAACTTCCTTTATTGTTTGAAACAATGGTGGGGGGAAAATGGAGCTGTCTGTGGAAATTGCTAAAGCATTCATTTTCCACCACTGGCTTTTCCTTCTTTGTGCTGAACATTGCTCCAATAACTGATGAAGACTGACTCATGTTTGAAGTTTGGAGAAATAAGAAAAATCATCACATTAAAGTAAAAAACTACTTTTTCTCTGATAAACAAAGACTAGAGCAACACAGCTGCACCGAAACAAATTGTTTATATCTGTTTGCTTAAATCTGAGTCTATAGGTGGCATAATTGCCTTCTGCAAATCACGGCCTCATTGTAGATGAGAAAGAGATTGGTCTTTTTATTTTGATGAAGGTAGGTCATGCTAGCTTAGGTCATGTGTGTATATAGGACAGAGGATAAAGCCTTATATGCCATTTAAATTCCACTTCTGCCCTTTTTAATAGTTTAAGTTGGACTTAAGAGATGCATTGAACTCATGCTGGCTCATTCCACAAAGGTGAACATCACCTGGATTTGTGAGGATCTAGATGGTTCAGAGGACAATCTTATGGCAGAAGTATCTCCTTTCAGCAAAGTGTGTTGAGATGCCATGGTATTGCTCTGAAAACCTCGTAGTCTCCCTATTCAGTAGTGCATTTTTTTTTTTTTAATTATTTTTTGGAATACTCAATAGTTGCCAGTTTTTTATAATGTAGAAACCCAGCGTGACTTTAAGACTGGTACTAAACAAATAATCATTCTATTTCAGAGTTACTGGGCCCTATTACCCACTTTGTTACTCCAGTTTTGCACTGCAGTGATTGCATTGATTTCAGTGCAGCTGTATTGAACTAAAATTAAACCAACCCAATGTTGAATCTGGCCCATTATTTCCTTTTGAGTTGAATCTTTGCTACTTATTGTTAGCAAGATTTTAAAGATGACTGTAATCAGTACTGAAAAATAAAATGAAAAAAATTGAAGAGGCCTCAAGACATGGAGGGATAAATCATTCTCTGTTGATTGTTGACATCACAGTCACACAGATATGCCAATACGGGCAGTGTAAATATCTAAGATGGAAGAACAGATATCCAAGTACTAATGTCCAAGTGGTCCTGAAACTGAACCAAAGCCCATGGAAATAATCTTTTCATTAACTTCAGTGAGCTTTGGGTCATGCTTCAGTATATTAAAATTCTGCATGCAGGAAAGGAGTTTTTTTTCTGATTATAGTAACTCATTGTCATACAAAAGAATTAACTGTAGGGCAGGTAGAATTTTAATGCTGTTGCTCACAAATTAATAATCCACTGATTCCCACATCATGATAGTTCATTGAGGGTTTTTATTAGATGGCATAGACCTTGAATAGTTTGGATTGAATGGGAAATGGTTTGGAATGTTCTTTGCAGGAGAATTATTCAGGACTGTAATGAATAGATGACTATGATAACATTCTTAGCCATCACCTGATATTCATTTTTGTTTTTCTTTTTCCTTAGGAGACAATTATTCTGGACAATGTTTCAAGACTAATATAATGCACACAATGACATTAAACTATTGCAGCTAAACTGCATCTTTCAAATAAAATCGTTGCTGATAGAATCCTGCTAGCAATGCCCCCCACTGATTAGAAAAATAATATATGGAGGAGAGGAAAATAAATATCTGATAACATGATGATGAAAAGAACTGCAACAAAAATGTTTTATGTGTAGAACAAATCTAGGCTGTTACAATATCTGTCAATAAAAGGAATTAGTCAGTTATGCCATGTTTCTAATCATTTCTGTCTTCTGTCACGGATAATGTTTCAGGATGTGATCTGAGAGGTTTGGGCCTGGTTAGTATTTGGATGGGAGACCTTAATGAAAGAGAACCTTGGGGCTGCATGCAAGGAGGCTAATGATTTAGAACTGGGGTGGCCAACCTGTAGCTCCGGAGCCACATGCGGCTCTTCAGAAGTTAATATGCGACTCCTTGTATAGGCACCGACTTCGGGGCTGGAACTACAGGCACCAACTTTCTAATGTGCCGGGGGGGGGGGGGGGCTGGGAGGGGCTCACTGCTCAACCCCTGGCTCTGCCACAGGCCCTGCCCCCACTCCACCCCTTCCCGCCCCCTCCGCTGAGCCTGCTGTGCCCTCACTCCTCCCCTCTTCCCCTCCCAGAGCCTCCTACACACCACGAAACAGCTGATCGGGAGGTGCGGGGAGGGAGGGGGAGGCACTGATCGGCGGGGCTGCTGGTGGGTGGGAGACTCTGGGAGCGGGTTGGGGGAGCTGGTGGGGGGCGGCTCACGTATTACTGCCGCTCTTTGGCAACGTACATTGGTAAATTCTGGCTCCTTCTCAGGCTCAGGTTGGCCACCCCTGATTTAGAAGGTTGCAGTCTCCCATGTCAGTAAATGAAGCAGTTTCCCTGTGTGATGTTAAAGAACACTGGTGCTTTCCATTACTTGAAACTGAGATCCTGAACATGCGGGCCTTGAAGAAATCATGATTCTTTTTGCAAGAATAGGGTTAATGGTAGTGTACTTGCCCAATTCCAATTAGGGCAAATTAATATGATTATCTAAAATTTCCCACTGCAGTTTCAATTGGCTATGGTACACTGATTCATTTCCTGAATTAAACTCTTACTGAACATTGTTAAACAACAGCTGCATTACACGATAAGGTAGCTGTATTTCAATAAGGTTTATTGACCCAGATGGCTATTTAAGCATCAATAAACTGAAATAATAATAATTGAAATCCAGATGCATTTTATAAACACACACACACACACACACACACACACTATATATATTAGGGCTGTTGATTAATCGCAGTTAACTAACGTGATTAACTCATAAAAATTAACTGCAATTAAAAAAATGAATCATGATTAATCACACTGTTAATCAATAGAATGCCAATTGAAATGTATTAAATATTTTGGATGTTTTTCTACATTTTCATATACATTGATTTCTATTACAACACAGAATACTACGTGTACAGTGCTCTCTTTATATTATTTTTAATAACAGATATATGCACTGTAAAAATGATAAACCAAAGAAATAATATTTTTCAAGTCACCTCATACAAGTACTGTAGTGCAATCTCTTTATTGTGAAAGTGTAATTTACAAATGTAGATTTTTTTTTGTTACATAACTGCATTCAAAAACAAAACAATGTAAAACTTTATAGCCTACAAGTCCACTCAGTCCTACGTCTTGTTCAGTCAATTGCTAAGACAAACAAGTTTGTTTATATTTACGTGAGATACTGCTGACTGCTTCTTATTTACAATGTCACCTGAAAATGAGAAAAGGCATTTGCATGGCACTTTTGTAGCCGGCATTGCAAGGTATTTACGTGCCAGATATGCTAAACATTCGTGTGCCCCTTCATGCTTCAGCCACCATTCCAGGGGACATGCTTCCATGCTGATGATGCTCGTTAAAAAAATAACGCGTTAATTAAATTTGTGACTGAACTCCTTGGGGGAGAATTGTATGTCTCCTGTTCTGTTTTACCCACATTCTGCCATATATTTCATGTTATAGCAGTCTCGGATGATGACCTAGCACATGTTCGTTTTAAGAACACTTTCACAGCAGATTTGACAAAATGCAAAGAAGGTACCAATATGAGATTTCTAAGGACAGATACAGCACTTGACCCAAGGTTTAAGAATCTGAAGTGCCTTCCAAAATCTGAGAGGGACGAGGTGTGGAGAATGCTTTCAGATGTCTTAAAAGAGCTACACTCTGGGTTCTGTAGTTTCCTCATCAAACCACCAAAAGAGGAAATCAACCTTCTGCTGGTGGCATCTGACTCAGATGATGAAAATATACATGCGTCGGTTCGCACTGCTTTGGATTGTTATCGAGCAGAACCAGTCATCAGCATGGAAGCATATATTCTGGAATGGTGGCTGAAGCATGAAGCGACATATGAATCTTTAGCGCATCTAGTACGTAAATATCTTGCAATGCCGGCTACAACACTGCCATGCGAATGCCTGATCTCATTTTTACGTGACATTGTAAACAATGATGTGGGCAGCATTATCTCCTGCAAATTGTAAACAAACCTGTTTGTCTGAGCAATTGGCTGAAGTAGGACTGAGTGGACTTGTAGGTTCTAAAGTTTTACATTGTTCTATTTTTGAATGCAGTTATTTTTTGTACATAATTCTACATTTGTAAGTTCAACTTTCATTATAAAGAGATTGCACTGCTTGTATTAGGTGAATTGAAATATATTATTTCTTTTGTTTTTTACAGTGCAAATATTTGTAATAAAAAATAAATATAAAGTGAGCACTGTACACTTTGTATTCTGTGTTGTAATTGAAATCAAAATATTTGAAAATGTAGAAAACATCCAAAAATATTTAAATAAATGGTATTCTATTATTGTTTACCAGTACAATTAATCGCGATTAATTTTTTAATTGCTTGACAGCCCTAATATATATATATATTGTGGCAGAGCTCTGACCTTGTCCCCATGGGTCCTGCGCTTCTAGGCGGTATATGCTAGCCTCAGTGGCTCTCTGTGACCCTCCACGTAGCCCATCTCTCTCTAGGGCCAGGGTTACACTCTCCTGAGCCCTTTTCATCATAAGCCAGCAAGGAGGTTGGTGAGAGAATTCCCACAGTCTCTGTTGTCCCTAGGGCTTGTTTTAGAACAGTTTAGCCTCCTGTCCTGACAGGGGCCTGACTTCCCCTCCCAGGAGGTGTTCCTGTAGTGGTGGGTTGGGGGGAACCCGGGCCCGGGCCCGCCCTCTACTCCGGGTTCCGGCCCAGGGACCCTAATGGTAGCAGCTGTTGGCAGCCAACCTTTCACTGCCAGAGTTGCTACATTTCCCTGGGCCACTTCCCCACAGTTCTCCTGCTTCACCCTTACCTTAGGGCTCCCTTATCAATAACTTGAGGGTGCCTTCATTAACCAGTCCTTCAGCTGCACTTCCTCTCCTCTGGCTCCCCAGCTCTCCTCTGCCTGACTGGAGTGAGCCCTTTTTATAGTATCAGCGGGGCCTTAATTAGAGTCAGGTGGTCACATTAACTTAATGGCCTCACCTGACTCTTTGCAGGTTAATTGGAGTCAGGTGTTCTCATTAGCCTGGAGCAGCCCCTGCTCTGGTCAGTCAGGGAACAGAAAACTGTTAATCCAGTGGCCAGTATATCTGCCTTCTGCTATTCTGTTGTACCCAACTGGCCTGGGTCTATCACATATCCCTCCCCCCTGCTCAACACCAAGGGGTTGGGCAGCTTGGGACGCCAGACAGTGTACGCGTCATAAGCCATCAGCATTGCCATGGCGATTTCCTGCTCTGTGCTCTATGCGGAACTGGAAAGGTTGGAGGGATAAGAACCACCTGGTTACCCTTGTGTTCTTTTCCTTGTTCCGTTGTATCCATTGAAGAGGGGCATGGTCAGTCACAAGGATAAATCTGCATCCCAGCAGGTAATACCGCACCGTTTCCATGGCCCATTTTACGGCGAGGCACTCTCTCTCTACCACTGCATATTTTTGTTCTCTCGGAAGGAGTTTCCTACTGAGGTAGAGAATTGGGTGTTCCTCCTCCCCAACCATCTGCAACAGGACGGCCCCTAACCCTACCTCGGATGCATCTGTCTGTAGGATGAAGTCCTCGGTGAAATCTGGGGCTATCAATACGGGGTTACTGCAGAGGGCAGTCCGTAGGTCCGCGAATGCCCTCTCTGCTGCATCGGACCATCTGATTGGATCAGGACCACGGGCCTTCACTAAGTCCGTTAGGGGACTTGCCCTTGTAGCAAAATGGGGGATGAAATGCCGGTAATACCCCACCACCCCTAGGAATGCTCGGACCTGCTTCTTATGACTCGGCCGAGGCCAATTTTGGATGGCCTCTAATTTATTCAGTTGGGGTTTTACCAGACCTTTTCCTACCATGTAGCCAAGTTATTTGGCCTCCGTGAATCCTACAGCGCACTTAACAGGGTTCGCCATAAGGCCAGCTCGCCGGAAGGTATCAAGGACCGCCCCCACTTTTTCCAAGTGGGTCTCCCAGTCTGGGGTATGAATCACCACGTCATCCAAGTAGGCCGCAGCATAACTGGTATGGGGGCGTAATAACTTGTCCATGAGGTGCTGAAAGGTAGCTGGAGCCCCATGTAGTCCAAAGGGGAGGACCGTATATTGGAAGAGACCTTCTGGTGTAGAAAACGCTGTCTTTTCCTTTGCATCTTCAGCTAGGGGAATCTGCCAGTACCCCTTTGTCAAGTCTAAGGTTGTCAAGTACCGGGCATTCCCCAGACGGTCCACTAGTTCATCTATGTGGGGTATAGGGTAGGCATCAAACTGGGATATCTCGTTTAGTCGACGGAAGTCGTTGCAGAACCTTGTGGTGCCATCAGTTTTGGGCACCAACACTATTGGACTGGACCACTGACTGTGGGATTCTTCGATGATCCCCATCTCCAGCATTTTCCTGACTTCCGCTTTTATTTCCTCCCTTTTGGCTGCTGGCACCCGGTAGGGTCTCATAGTTACTCTGGCCCCAGGGTTTGTGATGATGTGGTGATATGTCCCGGTTGTGCGACCCGGCTTTGTCGAGAATACATTTTGATATTGGGCAATCATCTCAGTTACCTCTTTCTTCTGGGCTGTCGTTAGATCGGGAGACACCCTCACTTGTTCAGGGTTTTTGTTCCTTGGGTACAGCTCTTCTTGAACCACTGTGCACGCCTCTCGCGTATGCCATGGTTTCAGAAGGTTGATGTGGTATATCTGCTCTACTTTTCGACGTCCTGGTTGTCGCACCTTGTAATTTACTTTCCCTATGGGTTCAACTATTTCATAGGGCCCTTGACACTGGGCCAACAGCTTACTTTCGGCCGCGGGTACCAGTACCATTACTCGGTCACCAGGTTGAAACTGACGAAGCTTGGCTTGATGGCTGTAGTACGTTCTCTGGGCCTCTTGGGCCTTCTCCAGGTGCTCCCTCACTATGGGAGTGACCTGGGCTATCCGGTCCCTCATCCATAGTACATGTTCTATTATGTTCTTCCCTGCACTGGGTTCCTCCTCCCAAATTTCCTTGGCTATGTCCAGGATGCCTCGGGGGTTGCGTCCATACAACAGCTCAAAGGGGGAGAATCCGGTGGAAGCTTGGGGGACCTCACGGATGGCGAACATGAGATATGGTAGTAGGTTGTCCCAATCTTTCCCATCCTTGCTTATCACCTTTCTTATCATGGCCTTGAGGGTTCGGTTAAATCTTTCCACCAGACCATCGGTTTGTGCATGGTAAACCGAGGTCCGCAGGGTCTGGATATGGAGCAGGGAACACAAGTCCTTCATCAACTTGGACATGAATGGTGTTCCCTGGTCTGTGAGGATTTCTTTTGGTAGCCCTACCCGGGCAAAGATTGCCACTAATCTTTGACAATGCTCTTGGAAGCTGTGTTTCGTAAGGGGATAGCTTCTGGGTACCTGGTTGCATAGTCTAGGATGACAAGCACATACTGGTGGCCTCGAGTCGTTTTCTCTAGCGGCCCCACAAGATCCATGGCGATCCGCTCGAACGGAACTTCGATGATCGGCAGGGGTACCAGAGGAGCTCTTAGATGTGGACGAGGGCTGTGCAGTTGACATTCGGGGCAAGAGGCACAGTACCGCCGGACGTCTTCATGTACCCCCGGCCAGAAGAACCTGCCTAAGATTCGCGCCTGGGTTTTCTCCACTCCCAAGTGCCCTCCAAAAAGGTGACTGTGAGCGAGGCTTAATATTGCCTTCTGGTGTTTCCGGGGGACTAGGAGCTGGTGTACCTCTTGCTCCTGCATTTGCACGACCCGGTATAGGAGATTCCTCTTGATCACAAAATAAGGCCCTGGACCCCGGGCCTTTCCCTCTATGGGTACCCCATCTATCTCAGCCACCTCCTTCCTGGCGTTCTCGTACCTTGGGTCTTCCACCTGGTCCCGTCCAAAAGTCTCTGTCTCTGGGCTTAACAGCCCAAACTCTGAGGGATCTGTCTCTGCCCTCCCGGCTGGCTCCATGAGGTTGGGGTTGGAAGTGGTCTCTGACCCCTCCTCTGTCTCTGGGCCCTCTCCTTCAGTTGCCCATGTACGTCTGCCTACACAGGCGACCCTCTGTCCTTGTATCAGGATTCGGGTACCCAAGGCCTTGGCCACCCTTCTTTCTCTTTTGGTCTTCCTGCCTTTCCCCGGGACAGGGAATAGCTCCTGGGACATTTCTGCGAAAAATGGGAGGTGACATTCTACCGCGGAAGCCTCCTGAAGTTCGGGGAGCTCCTCTCCCTCCAATTCCTCCAGTGGAAGCAAGTTTCCAAACCCGGGGAAATCTCCCATACCCTGTGCTCATAGGTAGAGATTTGGGACTACCCCTGCTTTCACCCCGGTGACATTTCCCTGAATTTCAATTTTTACTGGTATGATGGGGTAGTAGCTAACAGTCCCATGGACACAGGTTACCCCCATACGCTTGGCCTGCATTAACTGGCTGCGCTTCACTAATTTACCCGAAATTAGGGTGATGGCACTCCCCGAGTTTACGAGTGCCATGGTTTCTACCCCATTCAACTTTACCTGCCTTATATATTTATGTGGGGTGACTGCGACCCCTACAATATTGAGTAGGCTACATGGGTCTGCCCCGTTCCCCAGGTTACACTGCATTGGCTCTATGACATTGGGGCACTGGGCAGCTATGTGCCCCAACTCCCGGCACCCATAACACCTATAATTGCTTCTAGTCACTCCCCTATCACGTGGGTTAGGGGGTTTAGTCCCAGGGTTCTCCCCACTTAGGCCTTCCTCTTCCTTCTGGGTTCCTGACTGGTTTTCGACCTCCCTCTTCTTCCACCTAGGATTTCCTGGGGGTTTGGCCGCCCGACCCGCCGCGGTCGGGGTCGAGTGTTTGATTCGTGAGGGCCCTTCCTTGGGTAGTTGGGTTAATTCCCTGGCTGTCATCCGTCTTTCCACCAATGTGATCATTTCATCGTAGGTAGATGGATCATTCTGGCATACCCATTTGCGGAGATCTGGTGGCAGTCCCCACATGTAATGGTCTATGACCAAAGTCTCTAAAATCTCCTCTGGGCTGCATGCCCCGGGCCGTAACCACTTCCGAGCGAGGTGTATGAGGTCGAATAGTTGGGACCTTGGAGGTGTGTTCGCCCTGTATTTCCACTCCTGGAACCTCTGGGCCCGTACCGCTACCGTCACCCCGGATCGTCCTAGGATCTCTGCCCTCAGCCGGGAATAGTCAGCAGCATCCCCAGTGGGCAGATCAAAATAGGCCTTCTGGGCCTCTCCGTACAAAAAAAGGGGCGAGAATGCTGGCCCACTGCTCCAGGGGCCACGCCTCATGCTGAGCAGTCCTTTTAAATGAGAGGAGATACGTCTCGATATCATCGTCTGCCGTCATCTTTGGCAGACAACTGGTGGCCCTCAGGGTTCGCGTCCCATTGGACCCCCGGGCCTGGGTGGTGAGGATCTTCAGTTGGTCCACAACCTCGCGCAGGAGGGCTCGATCTTGGGTTGCCTGGCTCATTAATAATTGGTTGGTTTCCTGCTGTAACCTCATGGACTCCTGTTGCCCCATCGCCTGAGCCCGAGTTGCCTCCTGCTGGGCTGCTGTGGCTTGCACCAGCGCTCTCACCACCTCCTCCATGGTGGTACAAACAAAAACCAAAAACCAAAAACCCCAGTGCACTTTTTTTTTTTTTT
>NW_020664404.1:3719546-3720111 GCF_002925995.2 Terrapene triunguis | reverse complement strand
CTGAGCCCTTTTCATCATAAGCCAGCAAGGAGGTTGGTGAGAGAATTCCCACAGTCTCTGTTGTCCCTAGGGCTTGTTTTAGAACAGTTTAGCCTCCTGTCCTGACAGGGGCCTGACTTCCCCTCCCAGGAGGTGTTCCTATAGTGGTGGGTTGGGGGGAACCCGGGCCCGCCCTCTACTCCGGGTTCCGGCCCAGGGACCCTAATGGTAGCAGCTGTTGGCAGCCAACCTTTCACTGCCAGAGTTGCTACATTTCCGTGGGCCACTTCCCCACAGTTCTCCTGCTTCACCCTTACCTTAGGGCTCCCTTATCAATAACTTGAGGGTGTCTTCATTAACCAGTCCTTCAGCTGCACTTCCGCTCCTCTGGCTCCCTGGCTCTCCTCTGCCTGACTGGAGTGAGCCCTTTTTATGGTATCAGTGGGACCTTAGAGTCAGGTGGTCACATTAGCTTAATGGCCTCACCTGACTCTTTGCAGGTTAATTGGAGTCAGGTGTTCTCATTAGCCTGGAGCAGACCCTGCTCTGGTCAGTCAGGGAACAGAAAACTGTTAATCCAGTGGCC
>NW_020664404.1:3718838-3719446 GCF_002925995.2 Terrapene triunguis | reverse complement strand
ATATATATATATATATATATATATATATATATTGTGACCGACCCAGACCAGTGGGGTACAGGAGTCTGGTCCTATTCGGATCCAGGATGTGGGCGGGCTTTGCTAAAGGATCCCCCCCCAGCTTAAGGGGGGATCCACAGGACCTGGAGACCAAAAAATTACGGGGGACAACTAATAAAAGAACAGGGACAGGAGTGAGATCAAAGGGTCAAAAGAAAGGAACCAGATGGGGACACCGAGCAGAGAACCCCGGACAGCGCCCACTGCTCCTCGAAGGCGTCAAGGGAGCCAGTGGACGCCACCCAGAGGAACTCTGCCCGGATACGTGAACGAATGGAGGACCGGAAATATGCCCCACAGTCACAGGAGATTCCATCGGCCAACCTCCTCACTCTGGTTTTATAGATGGCCAGTTTTGCTAGGGCCAGGAGGAGGTTGACCAGGCGGTCACGTGACTTTCTGGGGTGACGAATAGGGAATGCATAAATAAAAAGGTGAGGGGAAAAGTGCAACCAAAATCTTAACAAAATATCCTTGAGGAGCCGGAATAGGGGCTGCAGCCTGGCGCACTCCAGGTAAACATGCGCCAGGGTCTCCCTCACGCCGCA
>NW_020664404.1:3717966-3718438 GCF_002925995.2 Terrapene triunguis | reverse complement strand
CTCCTGTCCTGACAGGGGCCTGACTTCCCCTCCCAGGAGGTGTTCCTATAGTGGTGGGTTGGGGGGAACCCGGGCCCGCCCTCTACTCCGGGTTCCGGCCCAGGGACCCTAATGGTAGCAGCTGTTGGCAGCCAACCTTTCACTGCCAGAGTTGCTACATTTCCGTGGGCCACTTCCCCACAGTTCTCCTGCTTCACCCTTACCTTAGGGCTCCCTTATCAATAACTTGAGGGTGTCTTCATTAACCAGTCCTTCAGCTGCACTTCCGCTCCTCTGGCTCCCTGGCTCTCCTCTGCCTGACTGGAGTGAGCCCTTTTTATGGTATCAGTGGGACCTTAGAGTCAGGTGGTCACATTAGCTTAATGGCCTCACCTGACTCTTTGCAGGTTAATTGGAGTCAGGTGTTCTCATTAGCCTGGAGCAGACCCTGCTCTGGTCAGTCAGGGAACAGAAAACTGTTAATCCAGTGGCC
>NW_020664404.1:3654367-3717866 GCF_002925995.2 Terrapene triunguis | reverse complement strand
ATATATATATATATATATATATATATATATATTGTGACCGACCCAGACCAGTGGGGTACAGGAGTCTGGTCCTATTCGGATCCAGGATGTGGGCGGGCTTTGCTAAAGGATCCCCCCCCAGCTTAAGGGGGGATCCACAGGACCTGGAGACCAAAAAATTACGGGGGACAACTAATAAAAGAACAGGGACAGGAGTGAGATCAAAGGGTCAAAAGAAAGGAACCAGATGGGGACACCGAGCAGAGAACCCCGGACAGCGCCCACTGCTCCTCGAAGGCGTCAAGGGAGCCAGTGGACGCCACCCAGAGGAACTCTGCCCGGATACGTGAACGAATGGAGGACCGGAAATATGCCCCACAGTCACAGGAGATTCCATCGGCCAACCTCCTCACTCTGGTTTTATAGATGGCCAGTTTTGCTAGGGCCAGGAGGAGGTTGACCAGGCGGTCACGTGACTTTCTGGGGTGACGAATAGGGAATGCATAAATAAAAAGGTGAGGGGAAAAGTGCAACCAAAATCTTAACAAAATATCCTTGAGGAGCCGGAATAGGGGCTGCAGCCTGGCGCACTCCAGGTAAACATGCGCCAGGGTCTCCCTCACGCCGCAGAAGGGGCAGGTGTCTGGGATAGGGGTAAACCGCGCCAAGTACACGCCCGTGCTCACGGCTCCATGAAGGAGCCGCCAACTGATGTCCCCGGTGGGCTTCGGGATCAGAGCAGAATAAAGGCTGGCCCACCGGGGCTCCTCACCCTCCAGAGGTGGCAGAAGGTCCCGCCCCTTTGTATCGGGGCGGGACGCGAGGGTGAGGACATGAAGAACATGGAGCACGAGCGTGTATAGATGTTTCCTTGGCGCGGTCCGGAACAGAACCGGCTGCAGATCGTGCAGCCGGCTCATGGCGAAGGGACGGGGAGGGGCCGGTTGGGTCCACGGGGCAGGGGCCCGATGAAAAAGTCTGGAGGGCACGGAGTGGAGGGTGGGCGGGGCGTGCCCTCTCGCAGGACCCGGTCGAGACAGTCCCGAGCAGCGGGCGGCAAAGTGGCCCTCACCTCCTGAAGTACGCGCCGGGGAGTACGAGGTCTGGCGAGCCCCATGCGCTGAGTGAGCGTCAGGGAATCCAGCCAGTCTCCCCGGTCGTAGTCCAGGAGGTCTCCGACTTTGGTGACTTCTGCTAGGACCAACCTGTGGCGCACCATGGGGGACTCCGCCACCTGCACACGAAGCTGGGGGTTGTGTAGCAGGGGCTCCGCGAGGAGATCTGCCCCCACGGTGGCCGCCACGGACCTGGTCACTGAAAACAGTTTCCAGGTCCGGAGGAGGTCCTGGTAGAAGACCGGCAGCTCGGAGAGGCCTCGCCCAAGACCTCTCGAATGCAGACAAAGGAGCTGCCGGTCATATCGGAGCCCTCGGAAGCAGCGCAGGAAGGCGTGCGCCAATACGCTCCATGCCGGACTACCTGCACCATAAAGGAGCCTCTGCAGGGCCTGGAGGCGGAAGACGTGGACCTGAGCGTGCAGACACTTCAGGCCCTGCCCTCCCTCCTCCAGGGGTAGATGGAGAACCCCCGCAGAGACCCAGTGCAGTCCTGACCAAAAGAACTCCAGAATCAACGTCCGGAGGGTGGTCAGGAAGCCCGGGGCCGGGACCAGGGTGTTGAGCCGGTACCAGAGCATGGACAGGACTAGTTGATTGAGCACCAGTGCTCTCCCTCGAAGGGAGAGACACCGGAGCAGTTCTGTCCATTTCCGGAGCCGCTCCGACACCCTGCCCTCTAAACCTAGCCAGTTCTCCGGCGGAGATGGATGCGTGGCAGAAAGGTAAACGCCGAGATAGAGCAGCGGACCTGCGCTCCACCGGATGGCCTGAAGCGCGGGTGGGAGGGAGCTCGCCTGCCACCCGTCCCCTACCACCAGGCCAGAACTCTTGACCCAGTTGACCCGGGCGGAGGAGGCCGCCGAATAGACGGTCTGGCAAGCCTCCACCCGCACCAAGTCGCCCGGGTCCTGGACCACGAGGAGCACGTCGTCGGCGTACGCCGACAGGACCAGCCGCAGCTCCGGTTCCCGCAGCACCAACCCTGCCAACCTCCTACGGAGGAGACAGAGGAAGGGCTCGATCGCCAGAGCATACAGCTGGCCCGAGAGGGGGCACCCTTGACGTACTCCTCGCCCGAAGCTGACCGGTTCGGTCAGGGTCCAGTTGAGCCTGACCAAACACTCTGCGGAGGCATACAGCACCTGGAGAAAACCCACAAACTGGGGCCCGAAGCCAACTGCTCGCAGAGTGCCCAGGAAATACCCGTGGTCCACCCTGTCGAACGCCTTCTCCTGATCCAGGGACAGGAGGGCGAACGACAGACCATCCCTGCTCCCGAGTTCCAAGAGGTCCCGGACCAGATACAAGTTGTCGAAGATGGTGCGGCCCGGGACGGTGTAGGTCTGGTCTGGGTGGATCACGTCCGCCAGCACGGACCCTAGCCGCAGCGAGATGGCCTTCGCTACGATTTTATAGTCCGTGCTGAGGAGCGAGATGGGACGCCAATTCCGTAAATCGCGGAGGTCCCCCTTCTTCGGCAATAAGGCGAGCACGGCTCGCCTGCACGAAAGAGGGAGGACCCCGCCCTGCAAGGACTCGGCCCAGACGGTGACAAGGTCCGGGCCTAGGACGTCCCAAAACACGCGATAGAACTCCACGGTCAGCCCGTCCATGCCCGGAGATTTATTGGTGGGCATGCGGCGGAGGGCTTCCGAGAACTCGGCCAGAGTGAGAGGCAGCTCCAGCCGGTCTCGGTCGCCCGCGCTGACCGTTGGGAGTTCATCCCAGAGCATTCTATAAGCGTTAGGATCGGTCGGATCCGGGGAGAAAAGGTCTGCGTAGAAGGCCCTGGCCCTCCCGCACATCTCCGCCGGATCCGTGAGGGGGGTGCCGTCCTCTGCTAGAAGGCAGGTGACGTGCTTCTTGGCCCCCCTCTTTTTCTCTAGGGCGTAGAAGAAGCGGGAGCCGCGATCCATCTCCCGAAAGAGGCGGATGTGGGATCGAACAAAGGCACCTTGGGCCCGATGGTCCTCGAGGGTCCGGAGCGCTTCCCGCTTCTCCCGGCACGCTCCGCAGAGGGATGGATCACCGGGGCTGGCGGCCAGACGCCTCTCCAGCTCTAAGACCTCCCGTTCCAACTGCCCTATCGCCGCATCCCTCCGTCGGCTGGCGCCCCGGGTGTAGTCACGGCAGAAGAGCCGGGCGCGCACCTTCCCCAGGTCCCACCACCGCCGCGCCGAGGGAAAGGCACGCTGCTGCCCTCGCCAGGCCAGCCAGAACTCCCGGAAGGACGCCACGAAGCCCACATCCTCCAACAAGCTATTATTAAAGTGCCAATAGGCCGGCCCCGGCCTCTCCGCGCAGAGAGAGGCTGTCACGGTGGCTAGATGGTGATCTGAAAAAGGGGCCGGCTGGACGCTGGAGGAGTGGGCCCGGGAAAGATGGAAGCGTGACATATAGATGCGGTCCAACCGGGAGTGGTACGACCGATGGACCTCCACCCGGACAAAAGTGAATGTCGAAATGTCATCCGGGTGGTGGTCGCGCCAGACGTCCACCAGGGAGTGATGTTCGACGATCTCCCGGAGGACATCAGCGGCGGCCTGGTGCTGCTCGGTCCCCGAGCGGTCCCGTTCCTCAAGAGTGGCGTTAAAGTCCCCGCCCAGGACCAGGCACTCGCGAGGATCCAAGGTGCCGAGGAAGGCAGACGCCTGCTGATAAAAACACAACCTCTCCGGGCCCAATGTCGGGGCGTAAACGTTGACGAGATTAACCACAAGCCCCTCCATGCGGACCTGGAGGTGCAGCAGGCGGCCTGGCACAGCCTCGGCGACCCCCAGCACCTCGGGCCGTAGGTCGGGGGAGAACAGGGTCGCCACTCCAGCCGTACGAACTGTGAGGTGGCTAAAATACACCCTGTCCCCCCACTCCAGCCGCCAGCTAGCTTCAGCGGCTGGATCCGTATGGGTCTCCTGCAGGAAAATCACAGAGTACCCCCCCTCCCGAAGGAAGGAGAGCACCTGGCTCCTGCGGAGACCCATCCTACAGCCCCGGGTGTTCAATGTTGCGAAGATGATCGGTGCCATGAGGAGGGCTGGGGGGGATCCTCGCCGATAGAGCCGCCTACGGCCTCCGTCGGGCCGCGCAACAATCCATGACCTACCCCGTAGCCGATTAAGGAGTCACAGAAGAGGCGGACCCGTTGGTAGGCCACGGCGGCCTGCCTCCCGGTCCTCTTACCCTCCCCCATGAGGGCCCTCGCGGCCCGGAGGATCTGATGGAAATCCCCCCCATCACTGGAGTGCAAGCTGTACCTTGTTGCGGGAGCCACGGACGTCCTCAAGGAACTCCCGTAGCTCCTCTCTCAGCGTATGGGGGGGTGGGGTTACCGATCTATGGCTATCCCCCAGCGGGGCCCCCGTAACAGCCCCGTGGCCCACCGAGACAGGCAAGCAGGGGGCAGACCCTCAACGTGGCGTCCGATGGGCTGGCGCCACGTGGCCTGCCTCAGACCCTGGCTCAATGGGGGGCGGCGGAGGGAAAATAGCCGCCCCTGGTGTGTCGGGACAGGGAAAAACAAAGGCCGCTCCTTGGGGGTCATCCTCTGGGATATGGAAGGACACAGCCCCAGGGGCGGCAATAGCATCATGGGAAGTGGAGGGGACAGGGACGGGGTCGGTGTCAGGAGCAGGGTCGGAGTTAGGAATAGGGATAGGGGAAGGGGCGATAGTGGGATCGGGGGCCCCAGCAGCCAGGCCACTGGGTGGGGGGGGTGGCACCCCACAAATGGGCTCAGGGATTTGCGGGGAGGGAGGTGGGCCCTCGGCGATGCCGGACTCGTGCTCCAAGGCAGATGGTAAGGCCACGGCATCCGTAGGTGGAGAATCAACGATGGGGCCCCCACCCGGAAAGGAAGTCAGCTGCCCCTCAGCCATGAGGGAATCCCCTGGCGACTCGGGTCCCGGTTGCATGGCACTGGCCGTCGCCTCAAGAGGCTCGGCGGCCGCTAGCGGGGTGCCATCTGCAGCTGGGTTGGTGGAAGAGTCCAGGGGCTCCTCGGAGGCGGGAGCGGAAGCAGTGGGTAAGGGGACGGAACATGGAGAAAGGGGGGCTGAGGCGAGGTCGCTCAGATCGAGGCCCGCTGGCAGAGGGTCGTCCTCCCCCTGGGTAACCGGGGTCAGACCCAGGGCCTCGATCTCCTCATAAATGGAAGGGAGATCACCTTCCACCACCCCAGGGCTCTCCCCGCCTGCACCCGAAGCGACGCTCGCCTTGGTGCTTGCAGGGGCTTCAGATTGTAAGGGGGCGAGTGGGGCTCCATCAGGGGCTTCCATAGGAAGGGACTCCGGAGGAGGGGCAGTGCTATCCTCCGATGCTGCCACGTCTTCCCCAGCCAGCAACAGTGGACAAAACCCACCCGGGGGCAAAGCGGAAGGCTCAGCATCGGTGTCCCCCTTCCTGGTTTTCCGGGGGCTACCGCATCAGATGGAAGGAGCGGAGCTCGAGCCTTCCGCTTGCCCCGCTTCCCCTGTACTAAGGACCAGCCCTCCATGGCATTATCCGGGGGCTGGCTAACAGGAGTCGGGTCAGGGAGCAAGAGCGAAGGCTTAGGGACTCGGGGAGGCAACGGTGGGGTAGCATGTAGGAGGGAGGATTCTCCCTGGGGCATGCCCTCTTCTATGCCCGGCGATATCCCTACCTCACCCTCCTCCACAGGCCCCGCCACATCGCAGGTGGCATAGGCGGGGCCCTCCCACTCGTCTAGGCGCACTGGGGGAGAAACCCCTTGTGCCCGAGCGGGAGCGTTGGTGGGCCGGAAAGGAGGAGGGGCGGCTTCGGGCGCCGGGCAGCTAGGGGCGCCGGCGATGACGGGGCCGGCGCCCTGCTGGGCCTCGGGGGTCCCGGATGTCCCTCCATGCCGGGCCAAGGGGCAGTCCCTCCGGACGTGTCCCATCGCCTGGCAGAGGTAGCACCGGGCCTCCCCCGTTGAATAATGCACCCGGTAGCGGGCCCCCTGGTAGGGGACCAAGAAGGACCCCTCGAGTGCCTCACCGTCACGTGCCGCCGGCGGCAGTTGTAACTGTACCTGCCGGCGGAACGAGAGGACATGACGGAGGGCGGGGTCTTTGCAGCCCAATGGGAGAGGGCTGACCACAGAGATCGGCCTCCCCAGGGTAGAGAGGGTGGGTAACAAGGCGGCATTTGGAAGGAAGGGAGGGACAGAAGTCAGGACCAGTCGGGTGCCCAGGTCTTCTAGCGGCTCCAGGGGGACGTACACGCCCCCCACCGCCAGGCCCTTCTCCACTGCCTCCTGGGCGGTGGCCTCCGATGCTAGGAAGAAGACAACCTTTCCGTACATCTTGGAGGCCGCCATAATGGCCGTGGGACCCACCACCCTCGCCAACGCCAGCACGTAGGTCTCCACGTGGGGCGAGGCGGGTACCAGGAGGCAACGGACGCCGTGCTTCCTGGTCAAGGTGGGGAAGGGGCCCGGCCGCTATAGATGGTAGCAGAGGTGGTGGATGGGGGAGATGACGTAGCGGCAGGTGGGGGGGCCGCCGCCACCTGGGCGTATGCCCTGGGGGCTGGGGGAGGGACTCCCACAGAGCTGGTGGAGGGAACAACAGGGAGGGATGCCGCAGCCGGTTGCGGGGCCGCGGCAGTGGGGGCACCCCCTGCCATGGAGGGTCTGGCTTTTTTAGCGGGGTCTTTACCCTTCTTTGTGCCCTGGCCCTTCCTGCTGGCTGGGGGGACTCCCCCAGGGTCAGAGGGGGCGAGGGACGTGGCAGCAGCGGAGGTCACCTCGTTACCCGCCGCTGCCGGCGCTCCAGCAGGGGTGGTAGCAGGTGGCTCGGCAGTGGCGGTCGAGGTAGAGGCTAGGGGTACGATGGTGGGGCGGGTGGAGGAGGGGCAGCAGGGTCTGCCCGAGGGGTCTCACTCGCCTTGTCCCCTGCCATAATGAGGACGGGGGGAGAACAAACATCGGAGGGGGGGTAGGGAAGGGGGAAGCAGGTCGACCACTCCTCTCCGCTAGGCTGCAGGCAGGGGAGGAGGGCGCCAAAAAAGGAGGTGGACTGGATGGGGGTGCTATTAAGGGCTAGGGGTCAGTCACCAACTCGGGGAGGGTTTCCGGCTCCTCTAGTTGCACCAAGGAAGGGGGGATATAACAGCAGTGGGGGGGTGCAGTGAGTCAGGTTCAAACTAAAACGGGGAGGGGCACAAGCGCATAGGAGGGGACATGGGCGCACGAGGGGAGGGGCTAATCAGGGCAAGGGGACCGCAGGGGGAAAGGAACAACCAGGCGGGGAATGGGGCAGAGGAACCACAAGGCTAGCTCCAGAGGCTGGGGCGGGTCAAACAAACAAAGGCTGCAGAGGGAAAGGGCGGGGCAGGCAAACAAACTGGAGCTAGCGAGGGGCTGGGGCAAGGGGGAGGGGCAAAAGGCAGCAAGGGGCAAATCGGTAGGCAGCAGGGGCAAAGCTGGGGGCTTGCTGCAGGGGGGAGGGGGTCAGTCCAAAAGGGGGGGGGCACGTGCACCCACGTGCGCTTGTAACAAAAAGAAAGTCCTTGTAAGCTGGCTGCTGTATCAGGCCCAATGGTGGCAACAGGGCGTGGCAAGCCTAGGTGAGCAGCTGAGTCCCAGAGGCAGGAGCTCAAGGTAGATGGTAAGTAGCCAGTGGGGGTGGTGGAGGGGGCAACGATGATGGTGGTGGTGGGGGTCGGGGGGGGGACACAGATGGACCAGGGGGCAGGCTCCATGCCACACCCCCTGTGTCCCCACAAACACAGTCTAGACCCCCACCACAAGAGCACAGTTCAAAAGTTACTCAGTCCGGGAGGGCCCCCTCCACGGTGGTCTGTAGAATTCCTACGCGCTCCCCCACTGGCAGATGGTCCTCTTCTTCTCCTCAGGGCTCCAGCAGCTCCCCAGCAGCAAACGCAGCAGCTCCAGGCGGCAGTCTGGTGGCCAGCAGGAAGGACCCTTCCCAGGTGGAGGTGGTGGTGGCATCCCCAGCAGCAGGAGCAATGGCTGGGGTCTCTCCCCCCCCTCCTCTGGGGAGTGGGCTAGCAGGCCTCCCCCAAGGGGCTGTAGCTGGAGCAGCGGCAACCAAGGGTGTGGGTGGGTCTAGCAGCCAGCCAGCAAGCAGGTAGCAGAGAAAGAGGAGGAGCACCCCCTACCTCTCTTCCTCCAGGCCAGAGGGCTACAGGAGAGTGATCTATTAGTCCCAGGTCAGACAGGGTTTCTGTTCCCTGAGTGACCAGAGCAGGGGCTGTACTAGAGTAATCAGGAACCTGCTAGAACCAGTTAAGGCAGGCAAGCTAATTAGGACACCTGGAGCCAATTAAGAAGAAGCTGCTAGAATCAATTAAGGCAGGCTAATCAGGGCACCTGGGTTTTAAAAGGAGCTCACTTCAGTTTGTGGTGTGAGTGTGAGGAGCTGGGAACAAGAGGTGCAAGGAGCTGAGAGTGAGAGTGAGAGTGAGAGGGTGCTGCTGGAGGAATGAGGAGCACAACCATTATCAGCCACCAGGAGGAAGGTCCTGTGGTGAGAATAAGGCGGGTGTTTGGAGGAGGCCATGGTGAAGTAACCCAGGGTCTTGTAGCTGTCATGCAGTAGTTACAGGAGGCACTATAGACAGCTGCAGTCCACAGGGCCCTGGGCTGGAACCCAGAGTAGAGGGCAGGCCCGGGTTCCCCACCAAACCTCCCAATTGACTTGGACTGTGGGTTCTTCCAGAGGGGAAGGTCTCTATGCTGTTTCCCAACCCCCATGGTGAATCTCTGAGGCAGGAAAATCCACCAATAAGCGCAGGACCCACCAAGATAGAGGAGGAACTTCGTCACAATATATATATTTGTGAATCAATATACTTATTATTGAAATAATAATTATTGAAATCCAGATTCATCTGTGTAGCTATTTGAGGATCAATAAGTGTATTATTGAAATGCAGCCACCTTACAATGGAGCGCAGCTGTTGTTTAATGGTGCTTAGTAACCGTTTACGACAGGACGTGAAAACGTATACTCATTTCCAATTAAAACTGTAAGTAAAGAGAATGGAATTAGGCAAGAGCCAGGGACGGATGTCAGGGGACAATCTACTCAAATTTATGATGGATGCCCAGGGCCCACAAAGACTTCTTGCAGCAGCAAGAGCTTGTGCGAGGAGAGGGATGTTCTGTACTCACCCTCTTTCTCCCTGGATTGCACCTGGCACTGGGGGTTGGGACAGGAGTAGTCTAGGAGCCACTTTGCCTGTTCTAGAACATCAATGATTACCCTAAATCAGGGACAATTTTACAGGGTCCAAACGTTAGGGTTGAGTGGCACAACAAGCATCTGGAACAGGGCCAAGAATCTTGTCTATAATCTTCAAACACTTCACAATAAAAGGCATGACCATAAATGCCTATTTTTATTATAATTTATTATTACATATTGCAATATTTCATCCATCTCCAACTGCACATTTCCCCCCATGGAAATGGCCTGTAAAAAACATAACTAGGCAGATCCATCAGTATATCTTTACAGTGAAGCATCATGAATGTTACGGAAATCGAGCTAGTGAACCTAAGCATTCAAAGCAAGTCTGAAATCTGCAAAGAAACTTTAGTGAAAAACAAAATTTGATGCCTTAGAATGGACTCAGTCAAACATATAAATATAGCTAAGGAAATTGTTTCTCAAGTGAAAGTGCTGTCACAGAAAGCTAAGTTCTTCAGAAGTGGAATTACTTTTTTAGATGAATCACATTGCATTTGAAAAACCTTAAGAATTTAATTCAAATATTATGGATCTTGGTTTCTTGCTAAGATTGATTAGGAAATCATTATACTGCATGATGAATATAGTATTGATTGTTCAGCACAATACCATAATTGTACTTGAGACAGCAGAAATGTGGACAGTTGGCTTAAAACAGACTGAAAAGAGAATAATTTCCACTGAAAGTAAGGAGGAGGAAATCAAACCAGAGATTCCAAAGTGACTGGTTTAGTAGCTCAAAAGAGACTTCAGTAGCTGTGAATTTAATAAAATGATACTTTCTCAAGAATGCATATAGATATTTACCTTTTTAATTTAACAAAAGAACTCAATTTCAAATCAGCAGGAAAAAAATGACCTTCCTCAGTAAAGCATGGGCTTGTTTTTTGCTAAAGGAAAATTCCCATTATCTGTAGTGCTTTTATTCGCTGTACTTTTATTCCCACTAGCAGGGCTAACTTGGTGTTGCCAACTCTCACTATTTTATCGTGACTCTCATGATATTTAGTGTATTTCTTAAACCTCAGCTTGTGGAGTTATGTGAATGTGTGAGAATCTCAGTTTTTATTTTTTAAAAAAGTTTCTAGACGTTGTTGCAGAAAAAAAATTAATAATGTGCCCTAAAGGCCCAAAAGCCAGATGATAAATAAAAAGACCCCTATATATATATTTTTTTTTTTTTTAAAAAAAATACTTGTGATGTCATGATTTCTGGAGTTTGACTTGTGATTTTTGAACATTTGGGGTTGACAATACTGTTGTATCTTTGACACACACAGTTGAGCAGATCTGACATTCTTCCTAGCAGAAAACAATATTCCATGTGCAGCGCAAACTAATCTATGAGAGAGAATTGTGACAGTGGATTCTGACTCCTACCATGTGATACGAGTTAAAAGTACAGCTGGATGAAATGTTTTGAACCAATTTTTTTGGGGGGGGTGAGAAATGCTGATTTGGTCCATCAAAACATTCTGCAAATTCATGTTGAATTCACCAAACTGTTTTGGTCAAGAAAACCGAACTGCTCCAAAATTCTGAAAAATTTTCAAAACCAAATATTTCAACTTTTTGATTCAGAATGACTTTGTTTTGCATTTTACTTCAATTTTATTATTTTTTAAAAAGGTAAAAAATAAAAACCACAACTATCTAAATGAAAACAAAAAGTTTCATTTGACCTGAAACAAAATATTTTCACCTTTTTTTGAGTTCCCTGAAAAATGCAAAAGAATTTTCAATTAGGATCAATCTGAAACAATTCTCCCCCCCTCTATTTTTTGGGTTGGCCACTGTACCAAAAAAATCAGTTATACTCACAGCTCTAGTTATAACCTTCCATAACCCTGAGCCTTGTCAGGGAACAGGGCCATAAAACAAAGATTAAGGGTACATTTTTCAAAAGCACTCATGTGATTGCAGAGCCTATGTTCTGTTGACTTTCAGTAGGACTTATGCTTCTAAATCACTTTGGGGTCAGATTTTTCAAAGATATTTAGTCACCAAAAGACACCTAGTGGGATTTTCAGCAGCACATAGGCACCTAACTCCCATTGGAAAGGAAGTATATAGTATATTGCTTTTTTGCTGGTCAACATCCATATCTCTGAATTGACCAGCAAATGGGCATAGGGCCAATATGAGTAAGGACACAACTAGAAATATCACTAATAGCCAGTCAGATACTCATCCCAGACAGCAAAATGTCAACTCTGTGATACTGTTGGCTTCCCTGGTTAAATGAGTATCCCTTCGCTATCTATAAAAGAGGTGTAGTATCTACCTCACAGGGTGATCAGAAAAGAAGAGCAAGATGATGGCAACACACTGTAAATACTGGACCCTTAGACTGAGGTGATTGCCTTCCTCAGAGAGTGTGGAAGCTCACATGCAGGACATTTTGATCAATAGGGCCTTTATGTTTATCTCTCAGTCACTGGGTGGGACCCATGTCCCTCTCTTCAGTGGCAGGTTTTCCCTCCATTTGCTATCCTAGCCCATGTTCTTTGTTGGTTCAATAGGAATTTCTTCCTTTTGCTCAGCCTCCAGAAAGGGTTGATCTCCCGCTCCTCAGTGTCAGATTTTCCCTCCATTTTCTTGCCCTAGCTCAAACTCTCTATTGGATCAATGAGAGTTTCTATGTTTCTGTCAGCCACTTGGTGAGGTTCGTCTCATGCTCCGCAGTCTCAGGTTTTCCCTCCATTTTCCCACTCTAGCTCATATTCTATGTTGTTTAATAAGAACTTCTGTGGTATGCTCATGACTGAGTGAGGGTGAGGGTCCTCTCTTCCCTCGTGCTGCACAAGAGCAGTTTCCTCTCCATTTTCCTGCCATGGCTCAGGGAGCAAGACTCTCTATTTGTTCAAAAGGAGCTTTGTTTTTCTCTCAGGACATGGGTTGGGATTCTTCTTCCCCTCAGTGTTTTCCCGCCTTTTTTCTGTCACAGCTCAGGCGCTCTATTGGTTAATAGAATCTTCTGCTTGTCTCTCCGGCTACAGGGTGGGGTTCATATCTTCCCGTTCCCACTTCTCAGTCACTTCACAGGCTGTTTTCTAACTACCTCTGCACTATAATTCATACAAGTATGTACATCCTTCCTAGCACAAATAACATTACTACTTTGGGGAATATAATCCCCATTTATTGTATGCACAATGCATCCCAAAAGCACCAATGGGAGATTTTCAATGAGGGAAAGCCATGTAAAACCTCTTTTGATTGTGTAGCTGAATACTTGCTATGTTCACTAAAGCTAGGTAAAAGGTTAGACACCAAAGGCCATAAAATTTCCTTCAGTCTATGTGCAACGCTTTCACTAATGTCAATCCTTGTGTAGAATGAAAGCAGCATAAACTAAAGATGGCAGGTTTGAATGTCACTCAGCAAATCTGAACTTTCAGCTGATTATTTGCATTTCCCTTTTTGCATCAGCTGTTCTTGGTCAAGGCTAGGGGATAGCAAACTTTTCCATCCAATGGCTGCAAAATCTGTCATTACTATTCTACTGTGTTATTGTGCTCAAAGTCAGACAGGTAACATCATTGCAGAGAAGAGAGGAGGAGAGAATGGAGCGTGACTAAGGTGTTGGAATGGAAAAAAAGTTCTGTAAATGCTTTGTAAAAATAGAAAAATAAGTTGCAGGAAATTGCCTCTCTCCTAGATACTTTCATGGGTTCAATTCCTGCTGTAGCCTATACCAGACTTTGATATCATTGCAGCCAATGGATTTAACACAGATTACATTGATGTAACCAAGAGCAGAAGTTTCATTATTTTAGTCCCAGCACCTGATGTCAATCATTTAAATACAAGAGATGTAGATTTTTGAAAACGATAAATTTATAAAATTGTAGTTAGAGTCTTTTTCTAATCTGCAAAATTCTTTCATTTCAACCAAGCAGAAGCAGGCTAATAACACCTGAAAAACCAGATCAAACAAACTCAGATGAAAAAAACAGTGATTCAGAAATCTCCCCTGGTAAATCAACATTTCCTGAGATGCTTCTGATAAGTATTGACTTCACCCACAAGAGATAAGAGGTATAGGACTATAGAGCTATATGCCACCACCTAAAAGACTAACAAAATGTGCCACTCTGACCTTTGCATTCAGTTATTACGCCTCTGCTGAACTTTCCACCTAAAGCAAATAACGTGTAGCTGACAATGTATTTCTCAGTTCAGTACTTGGGGATGAATTCTCTGGTAGGCTCTGAGGAATTGAAATGCAGCACAGTGGGAGATGGGTGGCCCAAAGGATCAGGTTGTGAATCCCTGATGCTGGGGACAATTCTATACTGCCTTCCAGCTCACTGCCCTAAAATATTTTGGCACCTATCCTAACATCTGCCAACTGGGTATTGCTGAAGTGCAGGAGTTCTGTAGCCATCTTCTCTCTCATGCTCCTTCTGCCAGGGCCAGTGTAGGGATGAATAACAGAGCTGGGGGGGGGGGGGGTGTTGGGGGTTTTTTTCCTCCCACACCCAGAAATTTTGACTTTTAGACAAAAATTTAAATCAGAAATATTTTGATTTGGAAATACAGCCATAGTGCTTCATGCTCCAATTCTCCTTTAGGAGGTAGGCTCCCTTTCCCCATGATGGACCACAGGCAAGTAGGAATAGAGAGGTTATGTATTACCTCTGTATTTGGCACTGGTGTGACTGCTACTCAGAGCCATCTCTAGGGTATGGCGAATCGGGGCGACCGCTCCGGGACCCACATTTTGGGGGGCCGGCGTGAGTGTCCGGCGCGGTCGGTCCCAGAAGTGACAGGTCGGTCCCGGAAGTGACAGATTCGTCACTTCTGACCCGGGCCCCACCACCCTGCTAGGGACGGCCCTGCTGCTACTAGAATACTGTGTCCAGTTCTGGTGTCCAAAGTTCAAGGATTTTGAGAAATTTAAGTAGATTCAGAGAAGAGCCATAAGAGTGATTAAAAGATTGAAAAACATACCATATAGAGAGAGACTCAGGGAGCTCAATCTATTTAGCTCATCACAGAGAGGGCTGACTTGATCACAATCTCTAAATACCTACATGGGGACCAGAAATTTGGTAATAGAGGGCTTTTCAATCTAGCTAACAAAGGTTTAACAAGATCCAATGGCTGGAAGTTGAAGCTGGACAGGTTTAGACTAGAAATAAGGTGCACATTTTTAACAGAGAGGGTAATTAACCATTGGAGCAACTTACCAAGGACTTTGGTGAATTCTCCATTAATCTTTTAAAATCATGATTGGATGTTTTTTTTAAAAGATATTCTCTAGTTCAAACGGGAATTAATCCAGGGAATTCCTATTGCCTGTGTTATATAAGAGGCCATACTAGATGATCATAGCAGTCCCTTCTAGCTTTATAATCTATGAATCTATTCTTATCCAGGTCCAGTTGCCTGCCCCTAGGTACCTTCTGCACACCATAAGAGAACATTTTTGGCAAAGCATTAAAGCCCATGCTATAGGGAACAACCCTGAATTGGTCATGGAATGGGACATCGTGCAACAAAGTATTTTCCATCTCTGATTTCTGTGAATCTAATTAGTTTCCAAAGCTTGTCACAGACTCCAGAGGCCCAGCAATGCAAGTTTGACAGATAGACTATAATGAGCAACCAACAGTCTAAAGGGGATTGGAGATCGACATTTCTAAGAGGCACATGTTGTCTGTGGCAATTGAAACAATTATGGTTGTTGAAGCATTCTTAGTCACTGCATCACAGAGATTAGCTGCATCCCGTTGCTTCGTTCAGTTCCTTGATGCCCTTCTCATAGGAACCAGTAAATGTTAAAATTAATGTTTGGCAGAAAATTAGAGGATTTGGAGACTGGGGCTGGACTGGGAAGAGGAGCCAAGTCTGGTGGATCTGCCATGACTCTAACCCAGTGGTTCCCAAACTTTAACAACCTGTGAACCACTTTCACTAAAATGTCAAGTCTCGTAAACCCCCTCCTAAAAATGAATATTTCCAGGGATTTTCTCCTTTACCTGAGTATAAATTATAAAAGCAGTGATCTTGGAAATATATTTTTTTATGACAAGCTTATTACACACTATTTATTATTAATTATTATTTATCATTACAGTATTTTTATTACATTATGAAAACGGCAACACTCTTCCAAGATCTCACTTTCATAGCTTGTATCACTTTGAATAAGTCTGTTATAAGACAAGGCTCCTATGTTTCATCAAGGAGTATCAGATGTGAAACAGCATGAAGGTATTTAAGAAGCCAACTCAAAGAGTTCCTCGTACACAAGCATTCAGGTCTTGAGCAGTCCAGGCAAACAATGCACGTTACAACAAAGCTTAAACTTGTTCTTCATAATAATTTTAAAAACAATACTAGCTGCCAATTTAATTTTAAAAACAGCAAAAAATATCCACCTCCCTTTCCATTTCTTATAAGGAGTCTTGAAGTTTAAATCTCCTCAGTGTGATAGATATGCTTGCTTTGATCTGCTTAACTCTTGGAAGTCCAAGGGCTCCGGGCTGCTGGCCCCATGCTACCCGGAGTCCCAAGGGACAACTCTGTCCGCCATTAGGGAATTTTTTCCCGAAACCCCCCTGTAACATTTTGCGAACCCCCAGGGGTTCACAAACCCCAGTTTGGGAACCACTGCTCTAACCCTTGGTAGGACTGCCAGTTCCTGGGCAGTAGTAACCAGGGATACTCCCGGGCCACATTTCACGCCAGATTCTGGCCTTGGGGGCTAAAGGAAAGATAACATGGTCTTAGGACATATTATTTTTTTCTGCTTATGGTCCATAAAGCTGGAAGGAGGATGCTGTGGTCTCCCCAGCATTGTCCCTGTTCCATCTATTTCTGCTCCCAGCATGCCTTGGACCTACCATTTCGCTCAGGGCAGCCCCCGAACACATGGAGATGGCCCTTCACAGTGCCAGAGGAGCCAACACATAGCCATAAAGGCAGCTAACTCTCCCTTTACATGTGGGGTGGACTAGACCCATAGGGGTCCCTGGCACAAACAGATGACATCATACTTTATCAATACTATAAGTTATAGAGAGAAAAATGTTTGCTGGGCCGAGGCATTTGGCACGCAGGCACTATTTTGCACCAGGAATCTTGTTTGACTTTAGGGATTGAAAGTCTGATCTCGATTAAGTATCACTGACCCTTATCTGCTGCAGGTGACTGACTCTATCAGGCCAGTTTCAAACCCCTTTGTTTGCATAGTAATTGCACCAGCAGATAATGTGCAATGTCACATATCAATGGCTACATGCGAGTATGATAAGTTTACTTTCCACACCTAATTTTGGGAGCCCCTGATGTATATAAAGTGGAAGGGTTTGTATCACTTCCTCAAGCAGATCTTTCACCTCCTCTGCTGTCAAAATGAAGCTCTCCGTGAGTATAGTTACCATTTGCTTCCTACAAAATAATATAGTATTGACAGTCTAGTTGGTCCAAAAAGGGTAGTCTTTACACACGCAGAAATACCAGACATTTCAATGGGAGCTGCATTGGTGCAAGGGCTGTAGGGTCACCAGTGATTTCACTGCGTCCGGAAATGCAACTTATCAGACCACATTAAGCTGAATAAGATTTAGATGCATATTGTATTGTATGCAGAGGGCATGGGGCATGGTCCAGTGCCAATTGATGTCAATGAAGTTATAGCATCAGAAAACTGGTGTAACACAGTGATGGATCAAGCCCACTTTTTGTAACTTTTAAATAGTATGAGCATAATCCTGCTCTCCTTACTCAAGCAAAAAAGTATTTCCCAAGCTAATATGTAAGCGAGGACTGAAGAATCTTTAAATAATCTTAAATAGCTGATAATGTAAAAAATTAAAGCAATGGAGCTGAATCGCATCTCACACTAGTGTCAGCAAAGACATAAATCCACTGAAGTAATATGCATCCAGTGTGAGAGTGAAAGCAGTCCAGATACGTTACTTTACATCAATTTGGAGGAAAGGTGTGTGTCAAGGTTCTTCTTACTATATTTTTAGCCATATCAGCCTTTATACTGATATGCTTTCAATGTTTATTTCAGATTGTGATTGCTGGTCTTCTTGGAGTCTTCCTAACTCCATCTCTTGCTACTGATGTGAGTATAAAGATCAAATATGTTTCATAATATTCCTCCTGTCAATTTGTTTAATTTATGCTTCATGAATTTTCACATCCCTGAAAGATGTTTCTGAAGAAAAATCTAAAATGTCCTTAGCACATAAAAATGCAATATCACAAGACTGGATTTGTGTTCTAAAGAAAATAATTATTCAGCTAACCTATTCAGAGAATGATTTTGCTATTAACTTTACTGCATGTCAGACCAAACATGAAAGGAAAAATTGTGTAATATCTATCGCAATGCATCAGTATTGTTCTGCCATTGTCAAGCTGTTGTGGGTATTGATCGAGTTCCTAGTGGGAAAATGAATATTTGTTCCATCAGTGGAAAAAATTCCATTGAGATACCATTTTATATATATTATGAACTTGATTCTCATTTATACTTACTCCTTGTTATGCTGCTCAGGTAGTATAAACAGTCCTTGCAAAGGGCATATATTTAATTTACACACAATTTAAGGTCCTTTCCTACTGTCAGACTGGTGTAAAAAGGCCTTAGCGTAAATGAGAATCACACCGTAGGAAACTACTGAGTATATTAATAATGATGGAAATTTGATAACAAAGATATGTTAATATTTAGGAATGGTTCTGACTGCCCCATAACAATAGGTTAAAACAATGACAAATGTATGTAACCCAATGGTAACTTCACAAGAGTTTCTTGTCCGTTGCAGAAACTTAATTCATTATACTATAAATGTGATTGAAAACAACAAACCCATCTCCAAACAGGCTTTTAAGCATGATTGTCCTGATTCATGACTGGGGCTTGTGGATGCTACAATAATTCAAACAAACAAATCGTTTTTATCATTGGTGGTGATCATGATGATGATGATTGAGTTCTCTCCCTGTTGAGCATCGTCAGTAGGATCTGGAAAAGTGAGGGTCTGTCCTGCAAAGACAGATGACCCCTTACTTCCATGCAGGAAGGGAAAATCTGTTAGGGATGATCTGTGATTGAATGATCTAGCTATATTTTAACTGAAGCCAGTTGGACAAATTCTTACTGAGTTCTCACTCAGGCAAAACTCCAGCTCTAGATTTGTATCAATAGCATTTGCTGAAGAAGGGCTGCATAAGATAGAATAAGAGATTTCAGAGTTTGGCATGAAAGCTTTAGTAGCCTCTGCGTGGCTAGGCATGGCTTACTTCATTACATCACTATAACATAATTTTAAGAGCAATGATTTTCCAAAGCCCTTTTGACGGAGAGAAACCCGAAAAACCTAAATGTTTGTCACTTTTTGTTTTTAAATCCAAGAATGTGAACGAAAACAATCAGGGAAACGACGGTGGAAATTCACACCAGACTGTGAACATCAACAACGATAAGCACGTGGCCAACATTGACACAAACAATGGCTGGAACTCATGGAATTCTGTTTGGGACTACGGCAATGTAAGTGGCAAACATGCATTTTTGGGAAACTTATGGAGTCACTGACTGGAGTAGTGCCTAAATGATTAGTCATAATGCATGGAAATTACTAATAATTTATCATTTATAAAATTGATCTAAATGTCGGGGAGGAGGGGAAATCTGTATTAAATGTTATTTAACTTCAAAATTAAACAAACCTGATTTGAGTCTCATTTATTGTGGAGCCGCTCAAACAAAACGTCTAGCTCTTTGTAATTTTATTTTACAGGGCTTCATGGCAACCAGGGTATTTTCCAAGAAATCTTGCATCATTGCTAAAATGAACAAAAATGCCATGCCTGATATTGCAGTCATTCCCAAACTGATTAGAGAAAGGAAGGTAAGATGGAAGGGAATGCTGGAACGATGGGTGGGAGTGAGGTTGCTTTTTTCTAAGGCAGTGGTTCCCAAACTTTAACAACCTGTGAACCCCTTTCACTAAAATGTCAAGTCTTGTGAACCCCCTCTTAAAAATAATATTTCCAGGGATTTTCTCCTTTACCTGAGTATAAATTATAAAAGCAGTGATCTTGGAAATATAAAATTTGTTTTTGTGACATGCTTATTACACACTATGTATTATTAATTATTATTTATCATTACAGTATTTTTATTGCATTATGAAAACACTCTTCCAAGATTTCACTTTCGTAGCTTGTATCACTTTGAATAAGCTTGTTATAAGACAAGGCTCCTATGTTTCATCAAGGAGTATCAGATGTGAAACAGCAGGAAGGTATTTAAGAATCCAACTCAGAGTTCCTCCTACACAAGCATTCAGGTCTTGAGCAGTCCAGGCAAACAACGCATGTTACAACAAAGCTTAAACTTGTTAAGAACATAAGAACGGCCATACCGGGTCAGACCAAAGGTCCATCTAGCCCAGTATCCTGTCTACCGACAGTGGCCAATGCCAGGTGCCCAGAGGGAGTGGACCAACAGGCAATGATCAAGTGATCTCTCTCCTGCCATCCATCTCCATCCTCTGACAAATAGAGGCTAGGGACACCATTCCTTACCCATCCTGGCTAATAGCCATTAATGGACTTAACCACCATGAATTTATCCAGTTCTCTTTTAAACGCTGTTATAGTCCTAGCCTTCATAACCTCCTCAGGTAAGGAGTTCCACAAGTTGACTGTGTGCTGTGTGAAGAAGAACTTCCTTGTATTTGTTTTAAACCTGCTGCCTATTAATTTCATTTGGTGACCCCTAGTTCTTGTATTATGGGAATAAGTAAATAACTTTTTCTTATCCACTTTCTCCACATCACTCATGATTTTGTATACGTCTATCATATCCCCCCTTAGTCTCCTCTTTTCCAAGCTGAAGAGTCCTAGCCTCTTTAATCTCTCCTCATATGGGACCCGTTCCAAACCACTAATCATTTTAGTTGCCCTTTTCTGAACCTTTTCTAGTGCCAGTATATCTTTTTTGAGATGAGGAGACCACATCTGTACGCAGTATTCGAGATGTGGGCGTACCATCGATTTATATAAGGGCAATAATATATTCTCAGTCTTATTCTCTATCCCCTTTTTAATGATCCCTAACATCCTGTTTGCTTTTTTGACCGCCTCTGCACATTGCGCGGACATCTTCAGAGAACTATCCACGATGACTCCAAGATCTTTTTCCTGACTTGTTGTAGCTAAATTAGCCCCCATTATATTGTATGTATAGTTGGGGTTATTTTTTCCAATGTACATTACTTTACATTTATCCAGATTAAATTTCATTTGCCATTTTGTTGCCCAATCACTTAGTTTTGTGAGATCTTTTTGAAGTTCATCACAGTCTGCTTTGGTCTTAACTATCTTGAGCAGTTTAGTATCATCTGCAAACTTTGCCACCTCACTGTTTACCCCTTTCTCCAGATCATTTATAAATAAGTTGAATAGGATTGGTCCGAGGACTGACCCTTGGGGAACACCACTAGTTACCCCTCTCCATTCTGAGAATTTACCATTAATTCCTACCCTTTGTTCCCGGTCTTTTAACCAGTTCTCAATCCATGAAAGGACCTTCCCTTTTATCCCATGACAACTTACTTTACTTAAGAGTCTTTGGTGAGGGACCTTGTCAAAGGCTTTCTGGAAATCTAAGTACACTATATCCACTGGATCCCCCTTGTCCACATGTTTGTTGACCCCTTCAAAGAACTCTAATAGATTAGTAAGACACGATTTCCCTTTACAGAAACCATGTTGACTATTGCTCAACAGTTTGTTTTTCTATGTGTCTGACAATTTTATTCTTAACTATTGTTTCAACTAATTTGCCCGGCACCGACGTTAGACTTACCGGTCTGTAATTGCCGGGATCACCTCTAGAGCCCTTTTTAAATATTGGCGTTACATTAGCTAACTTCCAGTCATTGGGTACAGAAGCTGATTTAAAGGACAGGTTACAAACCTTAGTTAATAGTTCCGCAACTTCACATTTGAGTTCTTTCAGAACTCTTGGGTGAATGCCATCTGGTCCCGGTGACTTGTTAATGTTAAGTTTATCAATTAATTCCAAAACCTCCTCTAGTGACACTTCAATCTGTGACAGTTCCTCAGATTTGTCACCTACAAAAGCCGGCTCAGGTTTGGGAATCTCCCTAACATCCTCAGCCGTGAAGACTGAAGCAAAGAATCCATTTAGTTTCTCTGCAATGACTTTATCGTCTTTAAGCACTCCTTTTGTATCTCGATCATCAAGGGGCCCCACTGGTTGTTTAGCAGGCTTCCTGCTTCTGATATACTTAAAAAACATTTTGTTATTACCTTTGGAGTTCTTCATAGTAATTTTAAAAACAATACTAGCTGCCTATTTAATTTTAAAAACAGCAAAAAATATCAACCTTCAAGACTCCTTATAAGAAATGGAAAGGGAGGTGAAGTCTCCTCAGTGTGATAGATATGCTTGCTTTGATCTGCTTAGCTCTTGGAAGTCTAGGGGCTCCGGGTTGCTGGCCCCGTGCTGCCTGGGGTCCCTAGGGACAGCTCTGTCCGCCGTTAGGGAATTTTTCCCCGAGGACCCCCTGTAACATTTCGCGAACCCCCAGGGGCTCACGAACCCCAGTTTGGGAACCACTGTTCTAAGGGCTTGTCTACACCCCCACACATGCTCTCATTCATGACTAAAGTGGCTTTAGTTCACTGTAGTTTAATCCTCCACAAACTTGGGCCATTTTCTGAGATTGTCCACACTGGGGGCAGGGGGGTGTTAACACACTTTAATTTATGCACATTAACTTCACACCTTTAATGAATTCATCTTAACTTTCCTGAGTGTCCCCATATAAACAAACCCTAGTAGCATAAAGCTAATTGTGCAAATGAATCATCTTAAGATGCTGGAGGTAGAGCTGTTGTAGGTAGGAAAACGTTCATCAAAACAGTTTTCTGTCAGAAATTCCTGTTTAGATGAAACTGAAAATTTTTACAATATCATATTGATTTTGACAAAATTTTATTCAGAAAAAATATGAAAAAACTTTAGAAGAGTCCTGTTTTGACATTTTTGTAACAAAAATTTTTTTTGAAGCTTTGTTTTTAAATATATATATAATATTTTCATTTTGATTCTGCTTATTTTTTTATATATATATAAAAAAAAACCCAGCAGGGTCAGAATGAAAATGAAACATTCTGAATGTATTGAAATGAAACAATACAACTGAAAATATTTTTTCCAGAATTTCATTTCATGAAAAAATTCAAAATTTTGGTTTTTCATCCTAATTAGGATGAACAAAATATCAAATTTCAAAATTTTTCACATCAGATAAAATCCATGTTCTGAACAGCTGAAATTGGAGGGGAACAAATGTCTCTGGCCAAACATGGTTTTCTCCAAGGCTTTAGAGGCGGCCAATTTTTCAAAGGAACTCAAGGACATATTTTCAATGGCTCAGAACACACAATTGGGGCTAGATTTTCAAAAGAGCTCAGCCCCTTGTTACAATTCCACCATACAACTAGAGGGATATTTCTCAGTCCTCCCTGCGAAATATGACATAACTCTGGGGCTCATCGAAATATTCCTTAAGAACATACTTTCTCACTCTGGAGAAGACCAGATTGCACCGAATTAGGGACAGATTTGAGGTGTTTTTAAAATTCCTTATTGGAAGATACCCCATCATAGTCCATCACAGCCTTCAGCACTGCTTCAAATAACCCAAGCTCAACAATAGAGCTAGCTGGGAATTTTTCAACAGAATGATTTTCTGATGGAAAATGCAGTTGCTGCAAAATTGAAATTTTCTATGGGAAATTTTGTTTTTGATTAATTCATTTTTTTATTGGGAAAATATAAACTAACTATTTTGTTTTGGATCAGTTTAACCCAAAATGCTTCATTTTGAGTCAGTTCAATTTTACATCTCTCATGATGCAACAGAGTTTTTCTTCTGACTGAGTGGCATTACATGTCATGGGAGTCACATCATTGCAGGTGCATCATGGGACATGTACTTGAGTCAGAGAGCCTGCCCACAGAGGAGAACAGGGACATCAGGCAACCTGATCTACAGCTTCAATGAGGCAATGAGCCAGAATAGGAAAGTACAGTTTAATGCTGAACTGACACAAAAGACAGCAGTTTGGGTCAGTTCAACAAACTGAAGAAAAACAATTTGATTCAAAAATATCAAAATATTCCTTTTTGATCAAAAATGCAAAATGAAATTTTACATTCCCAAATCAAAAATTTTCTGGAATTTTATATTCCTTGAAAAATTTCAGTATTTCAACTTTTTGTTCCAATTCATGATGAAAACAAATGTTGAAACATCAGGTTTTTTTGTGGGATGGAAATTCCAATTTTCACTTAGTTCTACCAAACAATATGCCGTTCTATCAATATATTCATTAGCGTTCTCAAGAACGGGTTGTAAACATTTCCAGCAAATGTGTTTAATACACATGTTCCTGCCTTCTCATTTGTTATGGTTATGAGAAAATAAATTAATAGATTCCCAACCCCTCACTTCTCCTATCTACAAACCCATGTACAGGATTGAGCATAGGATTAAGGGAATATTTTAGAGAGAAGGCCCAGGTAAAGTATAGATTACTTTTCTCTTTTCCGCAGTCAGCTTTATGGAGTTTCAATGCTCTTCTCATAATGCATGATTGCGTCTTCTGTCCCTACCTCCACTTTGTGCCCCTGTGTGAGATCTGAGTTGAGGAGCTCATTCCCTGCTTGCTTCTGGTCTGGAGGGCCCTATTCAGCCTGGCACACACTGTGCACTGTGTCAGAAATGTCAGTACAGGAACATAAATTGTAATAAATGATTCTAGTCCTCAGTTTTATTGAATGACATTGTTCTGAGTTTGCTTTCCGGATGTTTAGAAGACCGGAGCTCAAGGGCCTCCTCCGAAGGAACTGAGATTCATTGTCTCAAAAACCAGAGTTCCTGATCTGACCCCTTACGGAAAGAACATTGAAGCTTTATGCAGAGGACTTCCTACCTATGTGGCTCATGAGGCTGAGAGTGAGTGCAAGTTAAAGTAACTATTCATGAAGTGAATTGAGTTGCATTTCCTGCATGGAATGAATGTTACTGTCCTAGGTAGAGATGGACAAGAACAAAGAACTTGGTGTGCTTCAGAAGGGTATTAGACTCTGGATCTGTTTTTTTTTTTTTTTTTTGCAGTCAGTCTATACCTCTATAATGGTAAAAGCTCAGATTCCAACACTCCCAAACATTGGGTTGTTCAAACTCTGGTACAGAATTTTGTACCTTGGATCTATCTCTAAGATAAAGAAGAGAGACAGTGTGGTTTAGTAGAGTAAACTTGGTGCTGGGATTCAGGAACTACTAGCTTCTAACCCATTCACTGCTGACTCGGCCATGGAAAAACTGCTGAGGGCTCAATCCTACAGTGGGACTATTCATATGCCAAAAGTTAAACATGTTCTTAAGCGTTTTGCTGGATCAGGCCACATTTCTTAGCACCTTGCAGGTTCTTGATGGGAATAACAGCTATTACTTAACTACCACACATGATTGTTGAGAGGATTAATTAGCTAGGGATCATTGAAGAATACAAATTAGCACAAATTTTTGGTCAGTCATTTTTGAGGCAAAAATCCAATTGGCTTTATTGATTGTATTTTTTTTATACTTTTATTTATACATTTGAAAAAATTTTATATTAAAAAGATTCTTTGACCAGAGTAATAGAAATATATTCTTTTATAACAAATGTTGTTGAACTGTTACCAAAAATAGTAGAGGTCACAAACCATGCAGAGACAAATCATCCACTGTCTGAGGTGGCTGCTATGTCTTGTCCTACTTGATCTCATTAAAATTTTTATTTGTTCTGCAGGAAAGAAGTTCCTTGTTACAGGAACTCAGTGTTATTCAAGGAATCAATCCTGTAGAACAGTGGGAATTTTCTGGGTCTGACTCTCCATTACCTTGCACATGTTGCCACTCTGATTGGGTAGCATTTCACACCTACTTTGTGATCACTTTGTGCAGGTGTTAGTGACTATATGAGGTGCAGGGTTCTGTGTGGCTTGAACTGTAATGAATGCACAGATCTCCTAACATCCACTTCAGGCATCACCTGACAATAACTGTTCTTTTTCTTTTCATTAAGGAGCGAAAGGAGCAAACTACTTCTCTCTAACCTGTGCTGATGCTAGCATCCTGTGGGTTATTAATATTGCCTACTGTGACATGTCATTCAAGTAGTAAATTCTTCACTGCTTGGAACTGGTCTGACAATGTGTCCGCTGATTGGATAAAATCAGTTCTGTCATTATTCTTCCCGTGACACTCCATTTTCTTGATGTTTTGTCTTTGTCTTCCCTTTATGCTTTGTGTGTAGAAAAACCTAGGCTGTTACGATGTCTGTCAATTAAATACATTTAGCATTGGAATCAGCTGTGTCTTGTTTCTCATCTTTTATATCCTTAGTCATACAAGTCAGGATGTGATCTCACATGCAAGTCAAGGCTGGATCCGGTCAATATGTGGGTGGGAGATATTCAAGGAAACCCAACAAGTTTCAGGAAATGAGGTTACTGATTGTGGTGCACACCTTTGGGTCAGGACTGAACCAAATCTCAAGCATGGCATGAGGGAACACTCTATCCTTCCCCCAAGGGGTACAACCATATCCCCATGCAAGAGTACAGACATGGGATCTCACTCCTCCTTCCTCCCCTGCATGGACATCTAAGGCTGGACTACAAACTGTCTCTAGAGAAGCTTTGATGAACTAGGTGAATTACAAAATTTGGAGGAAGTTAGGGTTTTTTAGGCTTCTCAAGTTAAAGGGCTGTTGTGGACAATTAAACTCTTGAGCAGTGGAATTATTTTTAGTTGAAGCACATCATTTATCTTTCCCAAGCTTTAAAAATGTATCTGAAATATTAAGGAACTTCATTTCTTGCCCAGGATTAGAATATCATTATTTCGTATGATGAATGTGATATTGCTTATTTGGCCTAATGTAGTGCGTTGTACCTGAGACAGAGAACAACTGTGGACAGCCAGTTTAAAGCTGACAGAGAAGAGAATAAGTTCTACTGAAAACTGAAAGAGGGGGAAGCCAAGCCAGAGACATCGAAATAACTGGTTTAGTGGCCCAACAGATGGATCAGTGGTTGTCAAGATAGGCACTCAAATGGCCATGTGCCCCTTCCCAACCTTATCTTTTCAGAAAGTAACCCTGGTATTGAATAAACCATGTTCTTGATATAGGCTTATTTCTTATTTAGCTTATTTTTTCTGTTTTTAATTTGGCATCACAAAGTGTAGATGTGATGTGACGAACTTTAAAAAATCAGGCCATGCAAGGAATGGTTGTACTTTGCTGCTTGTAAAAGCCTTGATAAATACATGAGAGACAAGGTGGGTGAGATAATGACTATTATTGGACCAACTTCTGTTGATGAAAGAGACAAGCTTTTGAGCTATACAGAGCTGTTCAAGTCTTAAATACAGACATACCCCATCGACGTCCATAGTTCTTGTGGCAAACTTTATACAATGATTCATACAGTACGTGTATGTAAAGGGCCTGTATGTGGAAAGAGGTTAGGGTACATGGAAGAATGGCTCTTTGATTCCAATAAGGAGAGTGGGTGTACTGAGGGCAGAATTAAGGTATACAGAAAGCAAAGCCAAGATTGGCAGGGAGGCTGTAAATGAAAAATTCCTGATTTGAGGTTTGAGGGGGTTTTTTAGGGGAAGGGCTTATAATTAAAATTTTTCATATAAATTTAAAGTCTGTAAAAGGATCCAGATTGAGAGTCCAGAAGAGTGAACTCTTCTCTCCACATGATTCACGCATGATACAGCACAGATTCCTAGCACATACTTGTAGTGTATGATTCACAGATCATAAAGCTTTCCTTATGAACTCATGAACTTTATAATCTATGAAGCAGTGAATTCCAGGAGAAAACAGCCAGCCACAGACAATTCCTCCATTCCCAACACATTTTAAGATTTTTACTAATCCCTTTGGGTTTTATTCTTCCACCAGTTTGGAAGCAGACTGAGTTTGCTTGGTTACACCGGCCTGCATTTCAAGAAAAGTGTCTAAATGACCACAAATTAACTCTAGTGGGAGACGGACTTTTCTTTTTTTATTTTTTACTGTTTGAGCTGCTGTCAGCTCTTTTCTTGTGGCTATTTCACTAGACTTTCATTTTTAATCCCTGTACACAGCCTCAATTCTCTTCTTACACAGGATGCTGTGATGCAAAAAATGACAGAACAAGGCAAGAATCAAAGTGCAGCAAGGTTTTTCATTTATTTTTGGAGGAATTATGCAGCACCTTCAGGAATCTTCAAACTTGTGCCATGACCTACTTTGCTCTCTTACTGGTATTTCTCTGCATAACTTCCCCCTCTAGCAGGAACTAGAACGAAGGTTTTTAGAAGAATTTATTTTTAAAGCCAAAGTTTGCACAAGCTAAAGAATGGAGGTTTCAGTCACTTATCAAACCCCAGCTCCAAAGAAATGCTGCTCAGCAACAACAAAACAAAACAAAAAAACCCATTGTCCATCTGTCATCTAGCTCCCTGAGAATGAGGGCCCAAGTCCCTTAAGAATCTCAAGAAACCACATCCAAAAGAGGATTTACAGAAATTTAATCCATCCATCGGCCCTTCCTTCTATTTTCTATCCAGGGTTGAGACAAAGATCTCATGTCACTTTGCCGCTTCCCAAAGTTTGTGTACCTCAATGCACACCCCCTGTTAGCATATATGCAAATGTGCTTCTTGCCATTTCCAGCACTGGTCTGAAGATGACCATTCTAGAGAGTAGCTGACATTTCTGACACAGTGCACAGTAGGTGCCAGGCTGAATAGGGCCCTCCAGACCACAAGCAAGCAGAGAATGAGCCCCTCAACTCAGATCTCTCACAGAATGCTCTGAAAATTTGTATCATCACATGATTTAGACAACACTTAATCGAAAGGGTTTTGAAAATAAGACTGTGATGAAAACAGACTGAGAAAAGGGGGAAATTCTCCTTTGGTTGCATTGAACCAAACTCCATGGTCTATTTAATGCTCATGTTTGTATCATTAATCATCTCAAACAGAAGGCTTTGATAAAGACTGTTGACAGGGAATATGTGTTACCCAGCCTCATAGATAAATATAGAACACAGAAAATATTTAGTTTGCTCCAGTGTTTCACTTCTGTTCGTAATGAGAAAAACAAATATTTTATCTGGGGGCTTTTGTTCAGATCCAACCTTGATAAAATATATAAGGTCAGTTCAAGACATATAAATACATTTTCTTCAGCATTTTGTGTCAAATCAGCATCAAATCCAGGTTGGCTTCAAAATGAAGACACTTGTAAGTAGTTTTGACAACCTACATTTTCTGTTAAATGGTTTGTATTTTAGTAGATTTAGGGCCCAACTCTGGGCTGTTCTGAGAGTCCATGGTTCCCATTGAAGTCAATGGGATAGATAAGATATAAGAAAATGGGAGATGGGATTGGGAAGGGACTCAGCACCTGACAAGACTGTGCCCTTAGGCCTAATTTTTCACTATTAGTGGCCACTAATTTGGGGTGCCCCAATTTTTTGGAGTCCAACTTGAGATCCTGAGGACCTGATTTTGAGACATGCCAAGCACCCACACTCAAATTTAGTCAACAGGACTCAGATTTACAAAGTTATTTCAGGACCTAAAGATGAAGATAGGCACCTAATGGATGTTACAAAAGCTCTTAAGCAGGAGAGGTGTCTAACTTCCATTTAAAGTCAATGGGAGGTAGGTGCCTATCTCAGGCCCTTTTGTGAAGGCCCCCAATCCTGCAACAATACATCAAGGTATAATCCTGGTCTTGTTTAAGTCATTAGCAAAACTCCCATTGATTTCGATGGGGCCAGAATTTTACCATGAAGCCTGTACTCAGTCTTTCCTTGCCGAGTGATGACTGATGCCCTGTTCCTGAGAACCAACGAGACTAGGCACATGAATAAACTTAAGTACATGCATGAAGTGTGGGCAGGAACATGACCTGAGTGAGGACTGCAGGATTTGACTCCAGGTTTTTTAAAAAATGCTCTCTAAATAATCAAGAACGCTGCATGGAGAATGCTAGCATGTCAAGCAATTAAACCATACTTTCAATATTTTGGGGGACAGGACATGACACTTAATTGAGGAAGAAATCCCATAGTTCTGTATGTAGGAAAATAGCTATTGAGTTAAGTTAGAAGCATCCCGTTCTACTTAATGGACCAAATTCCAATCTCAATTACACTAGTATAAAACTGGAGTAACAATAGAATCACTCTGGGGACTGAGCTCAGAATCTAGCCTTACAGGTGTTACATTATTAATTAGAATGATCCACCTAAGTACAGTTGTATTATGTAGCCCTTGTGAATAGAAAAGATAAAATAAATGAATTATAAAATCCCACTCAGTAACTTACGTGAATTTGTGGAAAATCAGAAAGACTGAGGAGCTGCTTATTACCATGTGATTTTAGTTGCATTTGGCAATTAAAAAGGACCTGCAGAGTGTATAGAAATCTCCCTTAATGTTTTCCATGCTGTATTACAGATTCTGCTTCTTGTCGTTCTGGGTATCTTTATGAATCCAGTCTTTGCGAGTAATGTAAGTAGAGGGCCATGTGTCAAGTTTTATGATTCTTCTTTCATGGATCTGCTTTGCCATATTGTTTATGAGATTACCATCCTTATTAAATCAAAATATGGATCTTTCTTTATGAGTCACTCTCTGCTAATATGTGAATTAATGTAACACATTTATGACAATGTTTCCCTTAAATTCTCCACACTCCTGCTATTGCTTAGCATGTAAAAATCAGTCTCCAAAAGCAAAAAACATTTGCTCATATTTTATTTGAAAAACATAGCATTGCCAAGTTATATACAAAAAAACTTAAGTTGAACTCTCCCAGTACTTTTCTTCATTATAACTTGGCTCATTAGCGACAATAGTAGGCAATGAGCTTGCTTGCTTTAAAGTACTTATCTATGGTTCTCCTAGCTATTGTGTTAATTAATAAAAATGACACTATAACACTGAAATCTCATGCAGCTGGCTGATCTTCTATATGGGTAGGGATAGACTAGCAGGTGGGTACCCTCTAAAAGCTATCTGGAAGGAACAGCTTCCTTTATAACCATCCTCAAAGTTTCATGCATTTTATTTCTGCAATGGCCTGAGATGATCTTGAATGGGAAATCTAAGGCACCATTCCTTAGAACCTAGTGGAAAAGATAGTTCTCGTAACAAATAGGCTAGACTTCCTACATTTTCACAACCAATAGATCCTTTGGTAGTAGGAGTTAGAGCAGAGATTCACCAACTTTTTCATAACATTGGTCACATCTTAATGGAGGGATTTGTCTTGTGGAAGCCTGCTTCCCTTAGTCATTACACAAACCACCACCCGTCCATCGGGCAACTGCAACATTTGCTTACACAAAATTTTTTAATTACATTTAATTATTTTTACTTTCATTTAATGCAATTATCATGTGGAAATAAGGAAAAGGAATGAGCATCATATGGCCAATGAAGTCTTTGGGCATCAGCAAATATTCAGTAGACCACAGTTTGGGAACAGCTGGGTTAAACCTAACCCTATCCATAAACCAAGCAGTAATCCTAACCCTATCTTTAGCCTTCAGGCAAGGAATGACCCTAATCCTAATCCTGGGCCAAACGGTAAATATAAACCTAACTATAATCAAAACCCTAGACCGAATTGTACCCTAGCCATAGGGTGAGTAGTGGAAGTTGTTTAGAAGTGGATGTAAATCTGAATCAGACCTTTCCCCACTATTGGGTAATCTAACTGAGTTGGACTTTTATGTATTAGCTTCCCTACTATTCTGATGTCACCATTCTTCTCTGTTAGATGCAACTGTTTGAGAGACATTTTTAGGTTGCAATACAATGTTATCTGACAATAAATCTTTCATTTTAGAATATCCAGCTCATAAATCAGGGAAATGATGGGGGAACTGTCTACCAGACAGTGAACATCAATCATAATGTGAACGTTGCTACATTCAACCTTTATTCCGGAGCACACTCCTCCAATGCAATCTTCGACTACGACCATGTAAGTGTCAAAAGAGGTGATCTGGTTGCTTTGTTCAGCTTACATAACGTTCACTGCAAATAGAATAAAAATATGTACTTTAAGCAACTTGAAAGATGTGCTTTATTTCTCTGAAAGCTCTCACTGGAAAGGAATGACATTAGACTTGAAAGCAAATGGATAATCCATCCACTATTGAAAGATGAAGTAATTTAGCATCTTTTTTAGATCATATGGAAAGAAGCTAGCCCCCTGGTTAAATTCTTAAGATAATTTTTTGTCTACCCCCACAGCAGACATTATTTCTTAATAAATGAACAGACAGGCATGGAAGCTATGTGTGTTAAAAAATACAAAATTCCATTATGAATAGAGCAAAAGACAAACTACCATTTTATACATGTAAATGATAACACTTACATCAATGTTCCATTTAGAAATAGTTTATTAAGGGTTAATAAATTATTAGTAGAAGTTTTAATAAATGATTAATAAATTGTTATAGATTGTTATAGAGTCCAAAAGGTCAATAGGCTGCTTATAACCATCTATAGCACCTTCTAATGATGTGCTTACAACCTTCTATAGCACATACTACTCAAGTCTGTAACATGCTTATAACACCTATTAATCATTTTTTAACCCTTTATCGATATTTTTTAAATGGAACCTTAACATGCAGTGTGACCATGTTAACTGTAATGCTGGATTTTGCTTGACCTCTATACCAGGGCATAAGGTGGTGTTAGGAGCTTTCTGCTCTGATGTCCTTCATGTTAAGGACTGTTCTGATCTCCGTGCAAGGACTGCTCTCTGCTAGCATTCTTTAATGGACTAACCACCCCAAAGGGGACATGGAAGAGGCAGTGTAGTCCCTGGTGGCCAACAGAGCTGGCAGGCATTTGAGTCAAGTGCATATTTCAGTCTCCTACAGACCTGTGCAATAGATGTGCAAGCTCCTGAAACATTAAATAAATAAATGCCCTTTTCTTAGAGATATTTTCATTTTCCAAGCAGATTTTTGAGCATTTAGGTCTTTATATTAAATTCCAAGAAGTGAAAGCCAAAATATCTAATATTTAACTGGTATTCCCTACCACCACTGCTTTGGAATTCATCTATTTCATATATATTCAAAATTAATTCATAGTGAAGACACTGGATTGTAAAATCATACAAAGGCCAGCTGGAGTCACATTCTGACATTATTCCAGATTTTCATCAGTGTAAATATAAGTAGATTTTAGCCTAGGTGTCTTGATTCTCTTGCTGGACCTACCATCTGAACTGGGCAGACTGTCATTTGCTACATAATCCTTAAGGCTGTTTGGAGGTTGCATGAGTGTATTTTTAGAAGCAAAATCCATTGCACAAATGTGTCTGTGGCGTAGCTGCATTGAAATCCATAGAGTTACACAAGAGATGAATTCAACCAGTGCATTGAACTCTGATTCTTGTCAAACTAGAAGCAAAGTGCAAGTGTGAAGCAGCTTGTAAATATCTCAAGTACCCTGATTTGCAAGAGTCTTTAAAATAGGATAAATTATTTGGAAATGAAAGGAAAAGAAGATTTGCTGAAACTTGTGGTTGTGTTTCACAGGGTATAATTGCTTACCACATGCCATACAAGAAGATATGTGTTGTTTCCAGAATGAACAGGGCAACCTTTCCAACTTTAAACCAACTTGAGGATATGGTCAATAATCAAAGGGTAACTAAGACAAATAATAGTTATATGTGGTATATGCTTCTACACCTCTTTAGGCTAAATCCTGGATTCACTGACGTCAATGGCAAAACTACCAATGAACTCAATAGGAACAGAATAAGACATTGTTTCCTTACACATTAATCTCACTTTAAGTGTGTATATTATATTTTTACACACACACACTAGGGTTACCATATTTGCACAATCAAAAAAGAGGACATGGGGGGAGGAGTCCCGCTCTAGCCCCGCCCCTGCCCTGCCCCGCCCCATCCACTCCCTCCCACTTCCCACCCCCTGACTGCCCCCCTCAGAACCCCCAATCCCCCCGTTCCTTGTCCCCTGACTGCCCCCTCCTGGGACCCCTGCCACTAACTGCCCCCTAGGACCCCACCCCCTATCTAAGCCCCCCCTGCTTCTTGTCCCCTGACTGCCCCCTCCTGAAAACCCCCCACCCTAATTGCCCCCCTAGGATCCTACCTGTCCCCTGACTGCCCCGACCCTTATCCACACCCCCACCCCATATTCACACCCACACCCCCAGACAGACCCCCGGGACTCCCATGCCCTATCCAACTGCTCCCCGCCCACTGACAGGACCCCCAGAACTCCTGACCCATCCAACCTCCTCTGCTCCCTGTCTGCTTCAACCCCTCTCCACAACCCTGCCCCCCTGACAGCCCCCCCAGAGCCCCCGACCCACCCCCCCCCCCCCCCCGTCCCCTGACCAGGGCCGGCTTTAACAAGAGCCCAGGAATCGGGCTGCACTCCGGACGGAGTCGCGGGGCTTGGGGCCGGGCCAGCTGCCCTGGGGCCCAAGCTGGGCCGGAGCCGCTGGGGCCAGCACGCTCGGCCGGAACCGGGGCCGCCGCCCTGGGGCCCGAGCTGGGCCAGAGCCGCTGGGGTCAGGGCTGGCGCGCTTGGCCGGAACCGGAGCCGCTGGGGCCGGGGCCGGCGCGCTCGGCCAGAACTGGGGCCGCCGCCCTGGGGCCCGAGCTGGGCCAGAGCCGCTGGGGTCGGGGCCGGGCCGGCGCACTCGGCCGGAACTGGGGCCGGTGCCCCGGGGCCCGAGCCGGGCCGGGCCGGAGCCGCTGGGGCCGGAGCCGCTCGGCCAGGGCCGGACTGGGCCACGCCGCGCCTCCCCAGAGCCCTCCTCCTCGCGTCCCCCCGCCCCAGCTTACCTGCTGCTGCCTGCCTGCCCCTGCATCTTTTCAGAGTTCCCGCAAAGATCTGATTCGCGGGAAGCAGGGGAGGGGGAGGAGCAGGGGGGCGGAGCGTTCAGGGGAGGGGGAGGAGCAGGGGGGGCGGAGCGTTCAGGGGAGGGGAGGAGGGAGAAGACAGCTGCGGAGCCGGGGGCGTGGTAAGGCTGCAGGGGATGGGGGGAGCCGAGAAGGGGCTTTGGCTGCCGAGCGGTGCTTGGCCGCCGCTTTTCGATCTATAAATAGCCGACCGGGGGGAAATCCTGGACATTTTTAGATTTTTTAGAAATCCCCCTCGGACGGCTATTTATAGATTGAAAAGCCAGACATTTCTGGGGAAATCCGGACATATGGTAGCCCTAAAACACACACACACACACACACACACACACACAGAGGTTGGCAGCCACTGGATCAATATAATACTGTCTTTCAAATGAGTTGTAAAACTGAGCGCCTACTCACCGGTGGTTTTTAAAGTTCCTTTGGCACTTTTTGTAGGGTTATTAATCCTAGTGCCCTAACCAAATTTCAACTTGTCTAAATTCTCCCCAGCATTTTCAATCAGATGTGGTATTCTTCTCTTCCTGTTCTAAACTATTGCACCATGAGGCCGAACAGACGCCACATTCCGAGACATAGGTGGCTACATTTTAGAAACAGGTGAAAGGATCCTTCTGTACATATAGTTTAGGGTCTGGTTTTCCACTCAGTTCTCTTGGTTTTATAACAGTATAATTTTACTGACCTCAAGGAATTTCTGCTGATTTCCACTGGCGTAAGTGAGAGGAGAATCAGGCTTGTAGGTTCCCATCATGCTCAGAAGTGAATGCACACAACTCTCATATTCATCTGCAGAGATAAATTGGCCTGTAGTCTGTGAAGTGGTTTAGGGAATCCATCAAGATATTAGATGCTATATAAATGCATTATTACCATCGTAAGTATTATTAACAATTCAAAAGAAGCTGGGAAGCCAGCTAGATGTCAGGGCTGATTCATGCTTTTGGCCAAAGCAAGTGGTTAATCTTCCATCATTTTTTCAGGACCTGAATTCCCTCCACAGAAGCTATGGGATATCCCGCAACTATGTCAGAAATGTAGCTGGACTTGGGGCACCCATCCAGGCAACATGTGGAGGACTTTCCACCTACTGGGCTACTGAATATGACAGTGAGTTCAGCCTGAGCTTAACGAGAAATGTATTTATTAATTATGATGATGATTATTGTGGTAGTGCCTAGAAGCACATTGTGCTAAGTACTGTAGAAACACAGAACAAAAAAACAGTTCCCCCCTCAACAGGGTGACCAGATAGCAAGTGTAAAAAATCAGAATGGGGGTCGGGAGTAATAGGTGCCTATGTAAGAAAAAGCCCCCACAAATTGGAACTGTCCCTATAAAATCAGGACATCTGGTCACCCTACCCCTCAAAGAGCTTGCAGTCTAAACAGATTTACTGAAAGCAGCCTTGAAAAGTGTATGTAATGATTTTTTAAATTGGCCGGAAGTGTACACTCAGCATCTGAAACAACCTTTACTGATTACATTCAAATGACTAGTGGTCAAAACTTCCTAGGCCTGATTCACCAGTGGTGTTATACCTACATCAGGTTGAAATTTTTCCAACAACGTATTTTTTTTCATTGAAAAACTGCCTTTCTCCCTCCCCCGAAACAAATCGGTTTGAAAAACCTTTGGCTTTAAAAATGTTTCATTCTTTGCAAATTTGTATCATGAGATTGTTATCAAAAATGTTATGAAAACCATTAGAGAAACTTGTTGGAAACTGTGGCACATAATAGTCTGGTCTCCTGTGGGCTGTAATACTTTGGTCTAACATAGGTTGTTGGGTTAGTGTGCAGGTGCTGTTTGGTGTTTGGTGGCCTGTGATACACAGGAGGTCAGATTAGATGTTCTGACGGTCCCTTCTGGACTTCAACTCTGTGGCTCTGATTATTTGCGATCAATTTTTTTTTACCAGCTCTAGTTACGCCAATGTAAAATTGGACTTACATGGTGCTTGATCAGGTCCCGTGCTTCTATTAATGAGGGGTACAGTAGCCTAGTATTTCATAAATACTAATATGTACACAGAAGGCCACAAGATCAGGAATGAAGGTGGTTGGCATTTTAGGAGATTAATTTTTAAGAGGTTGGTTAGTGGTTTCTACTAGAACTGCATTTATTTGAACAATGCATTTCAGATGTTTTTATGAATGCAAAGATTTTGAGGGTTTTGTTGTCGTTGTTGCTGGGATGACTTATCCTGTCTTTATTTTATAGGACCACAAAATTTACTTAGTGGTACTGGCTGCGTGGGTGTTAAACTCCTCATTCTGGATGTGAACCTGTGTGGCGGCCTTAAGCTCTTCTAACCAAGAGACATAGCAGAAGCTTATAATATTTCAGCCTCACGGCTCACCACTATTTTACTCAGTCTCATTCCAGAGAATGGTTGATCTCTGGCTCTTCTTTGCAAAGCCTGTGCTGACATGCAGCCACAGCAAACACTCCAACTGTGAATGGGAATAAAAATAAAATGATGATTGGAAAAACATACGGACCATGGCCAATACAATTTCTGACAGCATCAATATTTGGAACAAAGAGTGGAATCCACAGCTTTACTTGTGAATGCTCACAGTTAACCCACACCAGATATCACATTTCACACCTGTTCCCTTCTCTGTAATGAGCTGAACCAACCAAAACCCTTGAACGGCCCCTAATCTGAATACACCAGGCTGCTGGAGAGTTTGAAATCTGGATGGGAATTTTGTGGCCGGGGCCTGTCTCTAGCTGAAATGACATGTGTGTTTATATGTGTCAGAAAGGAAAGAAGAAAAGTCTGATAACTCTGCTGTTAGTTTCTACAAATGCTTTGCAGTAAAGATTCCTTTGGCTGATCTTTCAATCTTTCAATCAGTCAGCCAGCCTGCCAGGCAGTATATCTGTATCTATCTACCCAGGTACTTATAACAGCATTCAGTAGCATAGTATCTAAGCTCTTTATTCAGCCCTTATCTGCCTAAATTCTTTTGTAGTCTGACTGCAATTGCACTGAAATCAATAGGAATTTTGCCTGAGCAAAGATTGCAGTATACCTTGATGGATACCTTGTATTATTAAAATAAATCATTTTTTTTTCTTTTCCTTGCCCAGTGCTGTCATTTTGTGACCTCAAGCCCATTACTATGGAAACGTAGTTACAGGGAAATTGCTCCAAAATGACACATTTCCACATCAGTAACCAAAGACTTCATCAAGATAAATGCTATTATTTGGACACCGTAAGAACAAATAATGACTGCACTCTTACAGAATATGCTCCTTGAATCTCAAAGATCAGATCTGAACATACCCATCAGAGAAAGAGTGAAATCCCAGCCTGGATTTTGCTTAGACAGAGGATGAAGAGGTCATATTTTGTTTTGGACTTTGCAAAACTTCTGTGGTTAGGTTTTGACTTTACAAAACCAAACCAAAACTCAGCAATGCTTAGGATCCATGGCTCATTTTATCTTAATCATCCAATTTCTGGAGTGGGGTGTTCATATAAAAGTTGTTAGTTTTGTCCCACCTGGGCTGGAGTAGGAGGAGAAAAATATTTCCCAGATGCCTCCAAAGGAGGCGAAAGGAAAGCACTTCTTATGACTGCTTTTGTATTGTGGTGATGATCATTTTGTTAGGTGCTCACATATGGCAGTGTTCTGCAGAGTATAAATGATTTGTTAGATAAGAGACAGACAAGGTGGGCGAGGTAATTGGACCAACTTTTATTTGACCAACTTCTGTTGGTGAAAGAGACAAGCTTTCGAGCTATACAGAGCTCTTCTTCAGGTCTCAAAAAGAAGACGAGCTCTGTGTAGCTCCAAAATTTGTCTCTTTCACCAACAGAAGTTGGTCCAATAAAAGATATTACCTCACCCATCTTGTCTCTCTAATATCCTGGGACCAACACAGCTGCAAAACCATTATTAGATAAGAGTCAGTGACAGAAATAGAACATAGATCTTCTGACTCCACACCTTGTGCTCTAACCACTAGACCATGATCCTTTCTACTTATTAGTTTTATTATTTAACATTTAGATTGCAGTAGCACTGGTACAACCAGATCAGGGCCCCATTGTTCTGGGTGCTATACCAAAAAGCTTACAGTCTGAAAGTGATAAAGAGTAATGAATAATTCTTTACTTATAACATGGTTGTCAGGTTTTCTCCAAGTCTATTTTTACACTGCAATTTGGAAGGGATGAGTCAGACACTGATGATTGTTTGAACATGGGGCTTTAGGCAGAATAAGGTTGTATTCTCTAGTTCTCACCTGACAGTGGAGGTGTTTTTCAGTCACACATTGCTAACAGGAACTCTGTGACTCCTCACAAGCTGCTAAAACACCTCTAACATTGCAGCTTATTTTTGCTGTTAAAATAAAATACAGTAGGATTTTTTTTTAAGCTCTTCAGGATTATGTAAACTGAAGTCTGTAAATCTGAATGTTTTATTATATGCTGGTTTGCTCCCTCTTGCTGAGCATATGTGATGAGCCTTTTACTTTAAATCCTTTGGAACATCAATTCAAAGGACCTAATGCTTATTCGAACACACAGTGCTTTGCTGGTGCTGTTTGCATACTCATGCATTACACCACAATCAGATGTAAATTGCCTAGTTAAATGCTACTGCCTTATTTAGACTTGAGCATTACAGGGTTCATACTATGTCAACAATATCTCCATGTACCAAACATGGGATATGTAATGCCATAAGAATTAACTAATCACTTATATTTGACTAGTGAAGACTGCAGTTAACCCAGTACTAGGTTGTGTGGGCTAATAATTGACAGAGGGACTGAGAGTCAAGACCGCTGGGTTCTATTCTTGGCTCTGTCACACCTGGATCCTGCCCTACCCTGGTTTGAGGCTGGGGCCTAGGTATGACATAGGTGACTGGACACCTAGAATGAGGCAGCAGTGCGCATGCCTGGCACTGAGGGAATTTTTACAGTGGGAATTTAGATGCTGAGTGACTTTAGGCGTCTACAGCGTTTGGCGGCAGCTGAGCGGGTTTTGATGTTTGCAGTGGTGCCTAAAACTGGGACTTAGGTGCCTAACCTCCTTTGTGGATCTGGCTCTAGGTCACTGGGTAAACTTGAGTAAATCATTTGAGCCCAATGTCACTAAATGGTGTGCTCCTTTGAGGGTCAGGGGCCTGGGGACAGCCAGCCCTGTTTGATTATCAGACCCAGCTAGGAAGGGGTCAGATGATCATAGAATCATAGAAATGTAGGGCTGGAAGGGACCTTAAGAGGTCCCTTGATGCCTATAAAGGGCTGAAATTGGTTAGTTTCTTCCTTCAGATCTCTCTGCGACTGGCCCTAGAGCAGAGATAGAAGTGCAATTGGAAAGGCCCATAGGCCCTGCAGCCTGTGTTGGTCAAGGGAACATCAACAAGGTATCACTCTGAAATCTTTGTTTGTGTTAATTTACACACAAAACTCTCAAAGTAATAAACTCTGTACTGAGCGAAGGACCTGAAAGAGACTTGGATGTGGCGTTAGTCCTTCTGGGTCTGGAGGACACAGGCTGGCAGCCCTACATCCAAATTTTCAAAAGCTGCTTCCAATTCTGAGTGTGTCTGGTTTTTTTGAGTGACCCACTTTAGATGCCTGATTTTCAGAAGTGCTGGGCACCCTCAGTTCCCATTAACTACAATTGGAGTGGTAGGAGCAAGGTACCAGTGGGAATCAGCTGGACCCTAGTGATCTCCATTAGGCTATGCAAAATCAGAGGCACCCAAAATTATAAAGGTCACTTTTGACAATAGTTGCCTTAACTTCTGCTTATCTAGTTTATAAAAATTGCTTCACTATATTGCTGTGTTGTTGTGAGAAGGCATGAATGCAGGTAAAGTGCTTCAAAATTGTTGAAATGGAGATGCTAGAAAAAGGAAAGACCTATGAGACCATTCACTTCATTTCCTGTCCAGGGCAGGACTGTTCTCTATGGCTCATTTTCTAGTGTTTTGGCCAGTCTAGTATTAAATTTCTCAAGCAATGTGAAATTGCTTCCTCTACTTCTTTTGGGTGACTACACCACAGCATAATACCTCTCACTGTCAGGAAGACATTAAATAGACATGCATTGAATTAGTGGTATTATTTGACAAGCTCTAATCAATAGAAAGACACTGGACCAGGGTGCCCGGATATTATAGCAGAGGCCAAATATTGCAGAAACAAAGTCAGATGAATCGAAGAGGAAGAATTCATCCAACCCATTGGAACACAGGAATGACCTAGAGGGAAATAAATCCACTTGGCCACTGGGTGCCAGTCTTGAACCACATTTTATTTGAATATGATTTTTTTTTTTAAATTAAACAGCAGCCCCATCATGACATGCACATAAGGGTCCCGATCCCTAGCTGCTATAAACTGATGTGGCTCCATTGGTGAACATGAAGCTATGCCGATTTCCACCAGCAGAGGATCTGGCCCAATGAACCTAAGTAACCACTGAATGTTATTATTGTAACCCTCATCCTCTCTCTCCTTCTCTGCTTCTTTTTGTTGCTCTGACTCATGGCCTCATGCCTAAGCACGTGTTGTTGTTGTTTTTTAAGCAAATTCCCAGCAGAGTCAGGGATAAAGTACTACATCTCACGGAATATGCACGGAATGTAGTCAGCAGAAGGGCACTGCCACATTCCCATGCATAAGGCCAGGCCACTGGGTCCTCCCAAACTGCTGCTCTGACATGACGCTGTTGCAGGCTAGGGAAAGAATCTGTACGGAAGGAAGGTGACAAGACCGTGCAATTGTGGTCTTTTCTGGCATATGCAGATGCCCGCTTCCACCTCCCAGCTGAGACCCCAGCTGCTCGTCTTCCAAGCAATGATGGCACTGGCTCTTTCTTCTGCTCTAATGGCACCGGCGGAGACCCAATCTAAAATGGTGGACTGAAGGCACTGAAAAATTGCGGCATTGAGCTAATTTCATGGTTTCCATGCAGTCTGGGTCTAGCATAAGCTCCTTGATGTGGGGACTGTGGGTGAAATCTTGGCCCCATTGAAGTCAATGGGAGTTTTGACATTGACTTTCATGGAGTCAGGATTTTACCTGTTCTCTTTAGCTCAGCACATGTTAGGTACTTTATCAATAAAAATGAATATTGTTAATTTAACCACAAAGGATAGACTGAAGTTTAAAGTCAAGCATGTTGAACACAGTCCTTCGAGGATTGGCTTTTCAAATAATTAATAAGGCATTGTTAAATTTTTGCTGCTACTATGCCTAACATCTCTTGTGATAAACCCACTGCGGAACTTTTTAGTGCACATCAGCAGGGTCCATATGCCAACTTAGTGTACAGCAGTTTAGTGTGCTGTATGCTCACAAGCTTCCCACAATGCTGTGTATGAGAACTCCCATGAGAACAGGGCAATATGCTCACTGCACATCTCACTTCATAAAAGAAAACATTCATTGTAAGAGACGGGCAAAACCAATAACACTAGGGCTCTAAATTTCAGAGGGCTCTCATGACCAGTACAACAGGGAAGATAATAAGACTGGGGAGGGGCAGACAGGCAGCCTACAGCACTCTCCCCTATACTCCCCCCCCACCCCCGCATCATTTACACACAGAAATTAGCTTCACACACAAGCGGCACCAGCTGTAGCATAATTACATACAGCAGTGCGACAGTTAATGTGTTAATTCTCTCTCTGTCTCACGCACACACATACTGCAGCCCATGAAATCCACTTCCCCAAAATTACTAGGTCTTTAACACAAAGCTCTACTGTGCTTTTCTACAACATTTCGTGTCTAGCATTTTTAGTGAGTGAGGGACAGAGAGAGGTGGAAATTCTGACATCCTGCCCCCCCACCCTCCCGCCTCGAACATGGTTGCCAGAATCTGTAAAAGAGCCAGGGCTTCTTTTTGTAGGCACAATCATCTTGCCACTGTCACTTGACCACAAAGAAAAAAGCAGGCTTGCAGAGAGGAACAAATGGATGAGAAATAGCTCTAAAGAAAGAAAACCCAAAGCCAAGGCACAGTATGAACTGCTTTTCACTTTATCAGTTGCTCTCCCCATCTTGATCACTGCTTCAAGCTTTCTCAGATGCCTTATTCACTGGCTCTTTCCCAAGCCATATTGAGCCGACTGTCAGCCTGAATCCATAGATGCATATAGGGAATATGATTCCCTGCCTTTCCCCTCTTTTTTCTCTGCTCGCTTAGAGCATCTGGCCAAACTTATTTTCCTGAGGCTCTTTCAGGATTTTCATTGCTTGCTTTTTCTCATCTCAGGGCCAACTGGAAACGAATCTAAATATATATAATTTTTTTTCAGTTTAGCTTTTCACTTTTAGCAGGTTATAGGCTGAGGGCTGGATTCTGACTGCAGTCATGATGGCGGAAGCCCGGAGCTATTCTTCTGACTTTGGTGAAGTTACGGTGGTGACCATGAGACCAGAATCTGGCCAAAGCTCGTCAAGGGATTTTTTTTTCTTCACCCTTCCCACTTAGAGGAATTTTTGTTTCTTGTATTCAGATCATTTTCTTCATCAAATGTCTAAACTCATGCACAAGCCAGGCCTCCCTCTCCAACACAGTACCGCACCTAGGCATGTGCACCAGCCTTTTACACAGCTGCCCGGTGTGTTTTCAACATCGGCCTCACAGCGGAAGTCCCTCAAGTGTATGTTTATTAGATTTAGAAGGGTCTCCCAGGTGAAACTTTCAAATGCAAGATCCTTTCTGTTCTGCGTGTCCATATACCCTTGCTACAGGAGCTATAGCTGCGCTCCAGAGCACCCAGCGGCTATTGTGGCTGCAGAGTACTGAAGCAGCCAAAATGCCACACATGGCTTAAACAAGATCTGACCATTGAAAATCTACAACTTAAAGCCGAGTCTTTGAGTCTTCAACTCAAATGTTATTTCTACCCCAACACATTGATGTGAAACCTGGGAATCCATCATAGGCACAGGCTGACATCTAAATGTCTTTGAAAGCAAATGGCTAAGGAAAATACTAGATAGTTGATGGATTGAATTTATAAGAAATTCTGAGATTTGTCAAAGAGTTCAACAATTCCTTATCTCTAAAGTTCTCCAGAAGAGAAGATGGACATATGTGGGACATGTGTTAAGAATGAAACCAAAGCATCTGCCATGGCAGGTGTGCCATGGGGTAGCTGGAGGAACATATAAAAGGGGTTGGGTGAAAGAATCCTTACACTGAAAAGTACATAGAAAAGAAAAACTCATGGGACTTAACAACACAGAGAAAATGCAGAAAGACCCAGGATAGACAGGGATGGTGTAACCTTGTATGTGTCCTAAGCAATGTCTGATGGCACTGGAAGGATTCCGATTGGTGAAAATATAATAACTAGCTTAAATGAGATCTGTTGAGAGCTCAATGCCTCTGGAAATCCGTGTTGTTGTAGCCATGTCGGTCCCAGGATATTAGAGAGACAAGGTGGGTGAGGACAGTTATTTAGCTGCTGAGGTATGGGCTTAAAAGCCCAACCTTAATAATCCTAGTTCTTTTTTATGTTTAGATCGCTAAGAGCTTTACAAAGGAGATCGGTATCATTACTCCCACTTTACAAATGGGGAAACTAAGGCAGAAAGCAGGGAAGTGACATGCCCAAACTCACCCAGCAGCTCACTGCCAGAGATGGGAAGAGCGCACAAGTCCCCTGAATCCAACGCTGGTGCCCTAGCCACTTAACTACAGGTTGATCTGCTGCCGGCTAGGAAGCCATTGGTGCAGTCAGGAATAGAACTCTGCTCTCCTGATTCCCAGCACAGGCCTCCCTAGACCACAGCTAGGTGAGCACAGAACTACTCAGAAGAGATTTGCTTATTTACCACAAGTAGTACCATCTCAGGCTCAATCCAGCAGTGGCAGCCATAGCAGCAGGTGAGAAAAAAGCCACTCTCCCCTAGCACTGCAGAGTTCCCCCGGGGTGTGCATGGACTGTGGGGCAGTAGGGCTTGCTTGTTAACCTCCCCCCCACATTGGAGGTGGAGTAGGGAGTCAGGGACTCTGCAAGGTCAAGGTGAGTGGAGGGCAGGCCTAACATGCATGCGGAGCAAGTTCTGGAAGCATTTAGGCTAGTATGTTAATGGGGATGATACCCAGATTCAAGGGGTGACATATTCTGTGAATATTAGGATCCAGACATAGGTGCCTGTTGCTTGCTCTTAATCCAGCGTTGAACAACTTTTGCAATCTCATTGATTATTTGTGTTTTTTTCTTTAAACCCCAGCTCCTAGAGTCAAGATATTTACATGAGAATCTCCACTTTCATTTAAAAATAAGGAGGTGTCTGGCCCTCGTGGCTGCAGAGAAACAGCTTAAAAGCCAACCCCTGCACAGCTAAAAGGCTCAGAAATCAAGGTGAAATAAAAAGGACCCACAATGTGTCATTCAAAAAAACCCACACCTCATGATTTTTGAATGCTTGGGGTTGTCTCTACTACTAATGATATGCGAGGCTATTGCAATGTCTGTGGTATAACTAGGCTTAGCTGATGTTTAAACAATAGCATAACACATAAGCTTAAGGATCCCACAGGCTAGCTTAGTTCTTTTGTAATACTCTCCTCCACCCCATCTATCTCCCTTATTTAAAACCAGGCAAACTCCCTTATGTCACTCTCCTTAATGAGTTCATTACAGACACCTGAAGCTGCCCAGCCAGGGCTTTGTGGGCTAATTAGTTGGTGTTGGTCCTGCTTTGAGCAGGGGATGGGACTAGATGACCTCCTGAGGTCTCTTCCAACCCGAATATTCTATGATTCTAATGTTCAGCTGCACTGCTGTTGCTTTGCTAATTCTTGAGAGGTATTTGGTAGATGGGGGTTCATAAATTATCTTGCTGTGTTGCTAGATTCACTCCCTATTCCCAGTGGCGGCTCAGCACCCTGTGCTCTGACAGTGAGAATTTTCCCTAGCATACAAGAACACAGGTGGGCTCAGACAGGATTCACCTGTCTAAACCCACAGAACTGCCTTTGCAGATTCCAAGAAACCATCTTGTAGCAAAGAATGAGTGGGACTACAGAACCTTGCTGCGTTTTCTTGGCTAATCAGCCAGGCAGGAGAAATGCTGTAGCCTCAGGTGCTGAAATGAGCTTATTAAGGGAAATTCTGGAAAGGCACCTCCTTGATTAGGTAGGGAGATAAGTGTGCTTAATAAATAACTGCATGTTTAATGACTAGAAAAATACACTGGGCCAAACTCCCTTTCATTTACTGCTGCTGTAAGTCTGGAGTAACTCTGGCTTTACACTTATGTGCCTGAGAACAGAATTCAGACCCCTACCTAAATGGGTGGCAAACACCAAACATGTATGTGTGTTATGTTATGTAAGTGAGTAGTCCCAGGTAGGCCCGTGCATCAGTGTATGCAAGATAGGTCACATGTATGCAACCAAAATTGCTGCAGCATGCACTTTGTAAGCTCAGGGCATGAGTGTTCTATCTAATTAATATCCTTTCAGAGGCTCCAGTCTGTTTCGTCAGGACTTCACCACAAGATGGCATTCTCTGAACTTTCTTTTGTAAGAAACAACAAAACCCACAATAACAATAATAATTAAGAAGAAACACTCCAAACCCTCCTCAGATTCTCTGAAATCTGGGGCAAAGCAAGAATTGTCAGGAAGTAGTTTCTCCTGTTGCAAAACAATGATACTGCTTTCAGAGAGCTGCAGGGGAGAGTGACGGAGAAGTCCCTTTAAATAAAAAAAGCGAAATACAGTATTGTGCATCTTGAAATCTGAAACCAAGAAACAGAACTGCAGGGGAAACAAGGGGAAAAAGTCTTGCAATTTCAGAGGACAATTGCTGCAAGTGGAGTTTAAGGAGCAAAATATATGTATATACATTTCAAAGCCATTGAATGGCATTTTTGGAGAAGGCTGTGAAATAAGGGAGCTTTGGAAGAAGAGAACTTTTTCCCCCCCTTTCTGGATATAATGGCAATTGCAAAGCAAAGAGTCTTGAGATTTGGCTTTAGATTTCTCTTCTTCGCAACGTTTGTATTAGCCTGTGATGGACAAGGTGGAAAAAAAGAGAACGGAGGTCCTGCTTGTTATGGAGGATTTGATTTGTACTTCATTTTAGACAAGTAAGTTGGTTTGTTTTTGTTTTAGATGAATCCTTCGCCAAGGCATGGACATTTTATCAATTGGCACTTAAAAGAGGCTTGACTTAGGGTTTGTAAAAGACATCATCTCCAAGGGACCTGAAAAAGGTTCTACTCTTATGGCTTTATTTTTGTTTTGGTAACTTCTACAGTAGCTACAATATGTCTTTCTGCAATGATATATATAGTAGATTTGCCCAGCTTTGTGAATTGAAATGTTTTGTTATTGTGATTAGTGTAGATGCTATAGTGGATACTTTACAGTGTCCTAAAATTGGCAATGGGGAAGGATGGGAGGGAGGGGAAAAAACCTGGTTATATCTGCTTTTTCTCTGACCTGCAAAGGTTGAGGCACTTCTAAAAGGAGATGGCAAGGGAACGTTACCAGAGGCATTAATTTTTAGCTCACCTCTTACAGAGGAAATGCCAGTCTGACTGAAATGTTACTGTTCAACCATTTTCCCCATTAGATCCAAATGTTCCAGTTTAAGTGACTAGCTGATTAAAAAAAAACAATTCTTTAACGGCTGAATACTCTGTTTCAAAGAAAATCTGATTTTGGTCACTATGATGGAAAATATATAGACTTTCTTAAGGCATTTTTTTAAAGTCAGCCAGTTTTTCTCAGGTCTCAGTCAGATTTTCTTTGTTCCCAGTTAATGAAATGCATATTTTTACTGCTTAACTAACCAATAGTATACAGTGAGGATAAATGCTTACTCATGTTATTTACCACTCATATGATACGTCATTGTTTTTGCATTGGTGGCTTCTTGCTGTAATTTAAAGACCTTCAAATTGCACTATATACAAGTCAAAAAGATAGGAAGCTCTCCAAAAAAGTGTGGAAAAGAAACTAGTTAACCCCCTCTATTTTGCAGTGGCTCCCAGATTCCATTAGTATAAAAGCCCATTCTAAATTACAATTAGTTATGCAGCAAGATACCTGATTTTAAAAAAAGATAAATACACTGGATATTTAGGAAAACCAGAATGTTAAATACTCAAGGAAAAAGTGATTTTATTTTCATTTTACTTAGTCCAATGAAAAAGTTCTTCTCACCTACAGCTTCTTATTGCTTTGGTCATTCTGTTCTGTCATTTGGAATAGTTCCTTTTATCACCAGATTTCAGAGCAATGCTTTTAGAAAAAAAGTTGAGTATGACTTTACATACACTAAGTTTCCCCTAAGGTTAAAGTTGAGGTGGCTGGAAGTTTTTCCCCTCTCCGTAGAGATGCTTTGTTATACCTCTGAGTTAGTTTAATTTTCATAGCCATTCATCTAAATCGAAGGCATCCTCTTATGACACAAAAAGTGTAACCTGCTAGACTTGCTAAGAGGATTGTGAACTTGGGTGGAAAAGTGAAAATTTGCTCAGCCAGTACAAACCCCAAAGGTAGAAATGCTGCACCAGTACATGTATATCACTGGTTCATGTTACACTTCCGTAAGCCTCATTTTGCACTGGTGCAGCTTCTCTACATTTGGGTTTTTCACTGGTGCAAAATTCTTTAATGTAGAAAGGGTCACAGATGGGGCCTGATTCAAAACCCATTGAAAAATGTCCATGGGCTTAGGAGCAGGTTCACAGTGCTTAGGTACTACCATGTTGGATGCTCTGTGGACCTGATCTTGCAAGAAACTGAGCACCTCTGTGGAGATGGGTATGATCAGCACCTCACAAAGGGTACTCAGCACCCTGCAGGATTGGGTCACCCAAACACCTTAGATAGAGAGTAGCAAGAAATGGCCAGAGCTACCACCTCCTTTATACCTTCTTTATGTTTTGCAAAAAATGGGTTATCTGGTCCCCATCAGCCCTGATCTAAGTGTATGTAATTCCATCAACTTCTGTGGAGTTGCTGTCAGGCACAATGGGTCTGAATTTGGCCCCATGTTCATATGCTGTCTGTTGTCATCCTATCAGGTTAATTGCCCATATGTGTTGTGTGGCTGAGCAGTGATCCGTGGTGTACCTGGTGAACCTCACAGTCTACTCCTCACCTACTGACAGCGGTGTCTAGGTGTCGTTTTGTTTGGCGTGGGGAGGGCACAGTTTAAAATTGCATCTTTTCTTCATCCTGCTGATCTCAGGGTCATTCTTGTTCAGCTTCCGGACAGGGTTTAGCAACCCAAGGTCATGTGGCCCTGTGGTGGATGGGTGGGAGGGGGAGATCTCGGAAGGATGGGCTTTCACCAAGTATCCATTGCTGCCAAAATTATAGGAAACCTTTACACACTATCTTAGGATGTGTCGGGGGAATAACAACCGGCCTCAGTGATTCCCTAGCAGGGTCACCCCACATGTCTTAGGCAGTCAGTCAGTTTGCTACTCTCATGTTATCATTCTGGGGCATAAAGACAGAAGGAGAATACTGGGATTATTCTTGATCCGGCCACCATGTGAAATGGTCAGTTTGCATGCAGGGTTTCAGACCATTCTGTCTGCAACCTGGATGCCTCTCCTGTCCATGGTCTGGGGGAACACATTCAGTTCAACAGTGTATCAAGTGAGTAGCCAGGACCCCATAACGATAATGCAGAACCCTCTGTGCAAGGACAAGGCATGATGGCACAGATTCTGAGCATAGCCTGCAATGACCATTTTTTTTCAATGACAGATTACATGCTCATTGTAAATATCCTTTTTGCTGTAGTCTGACTCTGAGGGAAGCTCTGAGAGCCAGTCAGGGTTCTGACATGAGATTCTGCATGCAGTACCATCAACAGCCATGCCATGTTGTACAAGTAACATGGTTATAGGGCATGACATGGATTTAAATGGATACTAAATCTAATTAAAAAAACAGGAGTACTTGTGGCTGCTACTCTGAAACCTGAAATAAATCTAATTAGGCACTGAGGCAGAGGAGACAGTAGAGGGCTCCAGCATTGCTTGACTTCCAGGGCTGTGTTTATTTTTTTAATATTATTTCTTATGTCTCAGAATGAAACTCTTCCCCGTTCCTGATAAGGGTCCTTTATCACTGGGGCTTTAATTATTTTTAAGGTAGATCCAAATGAAGACAGTGAAGCAGATCCTGATCTCATTGCTATTCACGTCCTGGTGCACTTAGAGGTACAATCAGGAACTGTTCCCTATTGTACAAAACCCACATGAAAACATGCTTCCTGCCTTGAAGAGTTAAGAACGTGGGAATTGGGAGACCTAGTCTCCTGTCTCTGACAGTGGCCAGCAACAGATACAGTAGAGGAAGAACTGAGAACCCCACGGTAGCAGATGTGGGATAATCTACCCGTTTGCATTACGTCTCATCCTGATCTCTAATAGCTAGAGATGGGCTGGTGATCTGAAGTTTAATATCCTTTCCAAAAGGATGATGATGATGATAATTATGAACACTCAGAATATTCATGATATCTATATAAATGTCCAATCAATTTTTTCTTAGTTGAGTTTACAATCTGAGGCCCCAATCCTACAAACTCTTACACATTTCTTCTGGTGTTTGAGCCTTTAGAGTTCTGGTCAGGTCACATTTTCAAACTTTTCTCTGTAACCAGGAGGGCTAGATAGTTATTTAACAAACAATAACAACAAAGCAGCTGAGGTGATCCTGTATTCACTTGGATCTAAGTAAAACACCAAATATCATGAGACTCATCAATTGCCAGTGCTGGGTTTCTTATAGGCATCTTGCAGAAACAGGTCTCAAGAAGAGATTTGAAGGTGAAGAGGGTAGTACAGAAGAGATGAGGGGTGGCATTCCATGCATAAGGGGCAGTGTGGAAGAAGGTCCCGGTGGGAAGCTAGCAAACAGGCAGACGAGGTTAGCACTACCAATGGAGAAGAGGACCCAGGATGAAATAGGGGAAATAAGACAGAAGGAAAACTTGTGAAGGGTCTTGAAAATGAATGAAGCTTGAACAAGGAATCAAAGTCAAGCTTGAGTTTGTGTTGGAAAAAGAGGGAGACAATGGAGAGATTTGAAGTCAATGGAAAGATTCCCAGTGGGCTTTGAATTAGGCTCTCGAAGGAGGTTAGAATGACAGGGAAAGAAGACAACCTTATTAGCTGGGTTTTGTGTGGACCGAAGGGGTACAACGGGATGTCAGGTATGCCAGAGAAGAGTTGTTTATGATAATCAAGACAGGAGACGAGGAAGGCTTGGATAAGAGTTTTGACTCTCTGAACAGCACACAAAGAATTGCTCTTAGAAATGTTACAGAAGCAGCAGCAAAATCTGGATGCAGTCTGGATGTGCAGAGCAAGAGAGGAGTCAAAGATCCCTTAGGTTATAGATCTGAGTGTTGAGTCCTAATTCACCTAGTCAAAACTCCCATTGATTTCAAAGGGCGCACTCCTGAGACATCAATGGATATTCTGCGTGCTGAGAACCACTCAGGATTTAGCCATTTGTAACATTGCCTGAGAAAGGAGGCTAGGCTTTGGATTAGGAATTTTGCATTAGGAACTCAAGCTTTGGTCCAGTGAGAGAAAGGAATGACTTTCCACTGTGGTTTATTTTAATCCTGATATTTGTACTTCTGCAGCGAAAAAGATCAATATCTGAAATCAGGACCTTCAATATTACCTGAGATGTTAGTTGCCAGTGGGGTCTGAGCCCTATAATCCGTGGGCTCAGGTTTTCAAAGTTGCCTTAAGATATTTAGACCCAGATATTCCATTAGTTTTAATGCAGGATCTGGGTTTAAATCCCCTAGACTTTTTTTGAAAATCTCAATCTATACCTTTTCTTTTGGTTTCCTTGAGGAGAGGGGTTTCTTAGGCAAGAAATATGAAGTTATCCCAGCCCTTCAAGTACATACTATCACCATATAGTATGCAGTGCCCATTCCAACAGGTTCCATCAGTGAGAACAACTATTTGGATAGAAAAAAAGGGAATTTTTGGACTGGCTGGTTTATTGTTTAGCAATGTGCTGAACCAATCAGAGATTTCTCTGACTGCAGAATGTTTTCCACAGATGTGTGCAAGTAACAGGAACTTCTTTTCATCCCTGGTTTTATGGGGTTATTGGCAAAATGTACCCGGAGGCAGATATTTTTTGATCATGCAGCATAAACTGCATTGCTGCGCAGTGCAGTTAGAGGGGGCTGATGTTCTTTAGCACTGGTGTTTTTAGATTGTACTGTATTTACTTTTGGATTAATTAATTAGATGGTGCGATAATGGAACTCATGAAGAAATCTCTCCTGGTATCTCATTATGTTGGACCTGAGTATTATGGAAATAAGGAAGCTGGGTGTAGTTATGGATGTTTGTGTGAATTAGTGGTTGGGACAGCCACAGCCATTAGTGGTTGTGGCACATCACCTTTTTATGATTTGAATTGCAGTATTGCCTAGGAGACTCAGTCGTGGACCAGGACCCCATTGTGCTAGGTGCTGTACAAACACAACAAAAAGATGCTCCCTGCTCCAAACAGCTTACAATCTAAGTCTAAGATAAGAGACAACAGGAGGCTACAGACAGATAGGGGAGTCTATGGAAACAACGAAAAGATATTGGTCAGCATGATAGGCAGACCAGTTTTTTGTTTGGTTTGTTCCATTCACTATTATCTAACAAACTTGGGGGGAGGGATAGCTCAGTGGTTTGAGCATTGGTCTGCTAAACCCAGGGTTGTGAGCTCAATCCTTGAGGGCACCACTTAGGAATCTGGGGCAAAATCAGTACTTGGTCTTGCTAGTGAAGGCAGGGAGCTGGACTCAATGACCTTTCAGGGTCCCTTCCAGTTTTATGAGATAGATATATCTCCATATAGGTGTCACAGCATATGATTGACTAATGCATTTATCCATCCCATTTACAATATGTCTAGCACCAGACTACCTAGGCACCAGCCACTTGAACACTGGTTAGGAGAGGCTCACGGAACCATTGATTTGCAATTCAAGAGGTGAATAATAAATCCTGGCACTAATATTTTCTGTCATTTACAAGCCCAAGGTTAAAGGCCTTATTTTCAAAGGGGACTTCTCAGAACAGCCGGCATTTTATACCCACCCACACGAACAAATGCATGAAACTGATTTGTCGGTGAATGCATGCAAACAGGTGTGCGCATGCAAAAATTTGCATGAGCCAGATGAAAAATCTGGCAGTAAGAGAACAGTGATGAAGGGAGGCAAGAAATCTGAGCCATTTCCTGTGATCCTTTCATTGTCCATCCAGCCAGTTATTCTATTTTTAACAAACCGCATTGAAATGAACTCCCGCTATTAAAAGTACATATAACAAATAAAGGGCTAGATCTTTCTCTCCCTTATACTAGCTTTACTTGGTATAACTCTGTTGACTTAAATAACTCCTCATTTGCACCAATATAAATAAGGGGAAATTGATCTCACCGAGTGATGGGAAGCAGACAAAAATAAGAAGCATTTGACATCACATAGAGACAAGACTGTCCTCCAGGAACCACTTCCTGTGGGGAGGGGGGTGATTCTTCCCATGGGAGAAACAAAAGCTCTAGCAAAATCCATCCACAGAACTTTCTGGAACAGAGTGCTAGTCTAGCTGTTTTAGTCACCAGAGATACAGGCTCTGTGGAATGAAGACACTTTTGCCTCTAAGGAACCAGTTCAAATCTGTCCCAGGTCACTTGAGACAAAAGCTTTTTACTATCTGATGACTGGTGACCATTGTGAAAGGTCTCAATCCAGTTTGTCATGGTCTGGTGTCTACCACACACAGCTGGCACAGCTGTTGGTTGTCTCACTAGGTTGACCAAGGCATATTGGCTGAGCTTCCTGCCCATTATATGTGTTTCTTTAACATTAGGTGTAAGGTGTGTTGTCAGGACTGTGGAGAAGCTTGTAGTTCAGCTGTCTTTGTACCTGTTGTGTGGATAAATGTAACATAAGAATGGCCATACTGACCAATGGTCCACCTAGCCCAGTATCCTGTCTTCCAACAGTGGCCAATGCCAGGTGCTTCAGAGGGAATGAACAGAACCGGGCAATCATCAAGTGATCCATCCCCTGTTATCCAACCACAGCTTCTGGCAAACCGAGGCTAGGGACACCCAGAGTATGGGGTTGCATCCCTGACTATCTTGGCTAATAGCCATTGATGGACCTATCCTCCATGAACTTACTTAATTCTTTTTTGACCTTCATTATAGTTTTGACCTTCACAACATCCCCTGGCAACTAGTTCCACAGGTCGACTGCATTGTGTGAAGTACTTCCGTTTGTTTTAAACCTGCTGCCTATTAATTTCACTGGTTGGCCACTGGTTCTTGTGTTATATGAAGAGTAAATAACACTTTCTCCAAACCATTCATGATTTTATACATCTCTAACACATCCCCCCTTAGTTGTCTCTTTTTCCAAGCTGAGAAGTCTCAGGCTTTTTAATCTCATCTCATCTGGAAGCTGTTCCATGCCCTTAATCATTTTTGTTGCCCTTATATTAAAATGGGAAAACATACTGATATCTTTTTTGAAGAGGGGGCAACCAGAACTGCTGGCAGCATTCAAGGTGTGGGTGCGCCATGGATTGGTAGGTAGTGTCTGTTGCCTGATCTACAAAGGATGAGGGACTGTCACAGATTCACAACTAATCAGCCTGGTTCTTTGGCTCAAACTGTAAAGATATTTGCATTTAGCTCTGGAGATCTGCAGTTCAATTCCTGATGTCTAACACGATGGCAGCTGTGACATAATCACAGGCTAACTGACTTCAGTGGAATTCTTGTTCTCTTAGACTTGGACTGCATTTAGTCATAAGGACAAAACTCTGCTCTGGTTGCACCTGAGCAAGCCCTGAAACACAGATCACACATCACACTACAATGTTTAATGGTTGGTCTTTATTAGTGAGTGGCCGTGTAGGCGGGCGCAGACTCACCCGGCGGCGCCTCCTGCTGGTTGTCCTCAGAGCGCCCTCTGTCAGCCGGTGATCCGCTACCACTGCTGGCCCCCATGTCCCTCCCAGGACCCCGGTGCCCCTTTAACTGGGTGTTGCCCCCTGGCAGTACCCCCACAGTTCTGGGTCTCCCCCTCCCAGGGGAACCCCCACCCACTGTCCCCACTTCACCTCAGTCTTGGCTACTGCCCAGTCTCCATCTAGCCCCGTTCACTGGGGCAGACTGCAGTATAAGCCTCTCATCACAGGTAAAGGGGTTTGGACCTGCTGCCTCTGGCTATCCGTGGGCTGCCCCTGCAACCCAGTACCTAATAGGCCTTACCAGGCCTGCAGCCTGGGGCTTTCCTAGACCGGAACTCCCCGGCTCCCTTGGCCTTTCCCCAGCCCTGCTCCACTCCAGATACCTGGTTAAGCTCCCTGCAGCCAGGCCCTTCTCTCTCTGAATGCAGAGACAGACTGCTGAGCTCCTGGCTCCCAGCCTCTTATACAGGCCAGCTGTGGCCTGATTGGGGTGTGGCCCAGCTGCGGCCGCTTCCCCAAACAGCCCAGCTTTTAGAGCTACAGCCCTCTTTCAGGGCTGATTTCAAGCGCTTCAGGGTAGGAGCGGGTGACCACCCCAATACGTACAGGCCTCGTGCAGCTCAAACAATAGAGTTAAATCACTTTGCTAACAGTGATGGGGTATGTCCAAACCTATTGGCTTTTTCCAAATGTCTCTTGGAATACTTGGGAAGATGGAATGAAGCGGCTGGCTCTTCCAATAAAACCGTACTGATCTCTAAAGAGCGCAGTAAGATGCTGCAACAAAATTTCCTGGGCCAAATTCAGCTCTCATTGACAGCCATGGAATGAAGTGGAGTGACTCCATTCTTGCACTGGCATAACTGAGAGAAGAATCTGACCTCCATCAATCTCTAAACCAAACACCTTTCTTTTTTGTTTTGTCCGCTGTTGGCATGTACGTACAAGTAGATATGAGCTTAGATTCGTAGATTCCAAGGCCAGAAGGGGCCATTGTGATCACTGATTGCATGAAGTCCATGGGCCTGATTCTGTCTTCGCATACACTGGTGTAACTCCACTGGCATCATTGGAGGAGAGGAAACCAGTGTAAGTGTGAACAAGTGTCATTGGAAGTGTAAACAAGTGTGATTGGAATTGGACACTGTGTGTGGTGGGGTGACAGTGACGTAAAGAGCATGAATAATAATTTGGCCCTAATTCAGGAAAACACTATAGCACATATTTAACTTTAAGCATACTTTTAAATATTGATGTCAATGGGACTAAAGAATATGCTTAATTGCTTTCCTGAATCAGGGCATTACCGTGCAATGGTAGAAACTCTGAGCCAGATCTGGTTCTCATTATACCAGTGTAAGTCTTCTAGCCTCATTTGGATTTACCAAATGCTAATGTCGTTGATAGTGGAATTTACCTACTTGCTACAGGCATAATGGTTTAAGTTTACTCCAAGTATGCATTTTTTCTGCAGTAAAGAGAGGTCCTTGCACTCTCATTATGATATTTCTTAGCTGTTCTGCACACATACTGTACAAGCCATAAGGTTGCATCATGTTGTCTGGTTGGTCATTTTGTTCCTCTTGCTAGATCTACAGTTATAAACATAACAAATTCAGATGTTTTATTTTAAACAGTTAGGCTTTATAGAAATGCTTATCCCATTCAGACAACTTACTGATTGGTACTTAAAAAATTATTATATCATTTTGCAGCAATGGTGCAAAAGACTGCTAGTAACGTAATCGTAAGCTATAGCATTTTGTGCTATTATGGTTGATTATAACAGTTGTTGGGTTTGGGGTTTGTTAATTTTTTAATGACTGCTCCCTGGTTAAATTCAGACATGGATCCAAACTGCACCAGGTTTTGAGCTTGCAAGAGCAAAACCATGCTCATCTCTATTTGATATGAGCTAAACTGGAACCAAATATCTGAACCTCCTGAAAGTCTAGGAGGATCAGCTAAATGGGACCCAGATCTTGTGACCCCCTCCTGGTTTGATGGTGTTCGTGACGCAAAAACCAAAACCACTCACTGCTCTGGCTAGTCCTGTGTTCTTTTATTAGATTCGAGGGGTCCTTTCAGAGATATAAGAGTCTTTACTCAGGCAAAGCTTCCATTGATCTCAATGAGATTTCCCCCAACCCCGCAGAGTATGAATAATAATAAGGGGGCTTGGTACTCCTTCCATTGAAGTCAATGGCAAAACTCGTATCGCTTTCAGCGTGAGCAAGATGAGGTCGCAAGCAGGGATTGAAGGATTTGACCTTTTGTCTAAAAGAGAGCCTTTGAATTCTAGATTTTGCTGCCTTTTTGGGTTTTTTGAGGATAAAGAGCAAGCGACAAACAGTGCCAAGTAAACAGCTCCCAATAAAACCATGTCTGATGCAGCTGTTAGGGTAGGACTTGCCATGGCTAAATGTCAGGTTGAAGACGCTCTGAGAAGAGGAAGAGCAGAAAGCAGGGGTGGCTGAATAACTGAGGGTATGTCTACTTTGCAATTAGACACCCACGGCCGATCCGTACCAGCTGGCTGGGAGTATGGGGATGTTTATCTGCTTCAGCCCGAGCTCTGGGACCCTCCCACCTCACAGGGTCTTATAGCCCGGGATCCAGCCTGAGCCAGAATGTCTACACTGCAATTAAACAGCCCCTAGCCCAAGCCCTGTGAACCCGAGTGAGCTGGCATGGGCCAGCTGTAGGGTTTTAATTGCAATATAGACATAACCTGAGAAGTGGATAGTCGAAGAGGCTTCATTGTCATTACAAAATAATACTTGGCCTATGCACAGTGCCTTTCATCTGCAGATACCGCTGTGCATTATGTGTATTAATGAATTAAGGTTTGCAATGCCCCTGTGATCATCACCATCTCCATTTTAAATGGAGGCATGGAGAACTTAAGGGATTAGAGTTTCATATGAGCTCAGGTGCCATTTAAGCGCCAAAATAAGTAGCTAGGTTTTCAAAAGTGCTCAGCCCTTTGGATGTACATTTGGGTGCTGAGCTCTGTTGTCAATCTGGCAGCAAGTGCCACAATGAGGGATGCTTTTGGAAGATCGGACCTTTCTTTAGTTTCTTGGATGGGAGCTGAGCTCCCTTGACAATCTGGCCTCGGTTGTGAGCACCTGGACTAGAACTTGGGAGACCGGCCTCTGAGTCCCCGGCTCTAACCACAGCTCAGAAATGAGAACCAATCAACATTACAATATGTACAGGGAGGAGAACTGAAAATCTCATCACTGGTGAGGCTGCTGCTGTTGCATCTGTAGACACAGTTGTGATGCCAATTTGCCCGGCTGAAGAGAGCGTACCAATAGCAAACAGTTCCACTGGGTCATGTGGGCAACCCACAGTCCCAGAAGCCATGTTACTGGATAATATACGGGAAGGTGGAACTACAATATTTGGTACTAGTGTCTGGGACTGTGAATTCAGCATCAACAAGCTCTTCAATGCATGCATAGTATAATAGCTCTTGATTGGATTTTGCTAGCATGGTGTAACGAACTGGCTTTGTGTGTGTAAGTTAATGAGGGCCCAGAGAGAGGGTAAGAGATCTGCTACTAACATTAGATAATGGACTTTTTGATAAGTCAAATGTCTGAGAACAGGTTGGGAAACCAGCAACTACTGGTCTTCAGTACCAGTTTGGATACCTGCTCTCGCTCTTTCTCTCTCTGTCAGGCCTCAAGCAAGGCACTTAACATCCAAGAAACTGGAGGGATAGCTCAGTGGTTTGAGCATTGGCCTGCTAAACCCAGGGTTGTGAGCTCAATCCCTGGGGGGGGCCTTTAGGGAACTGGAGTAAAAATCTATTTGGAGATTGGTCCTGCTTTGAGCAGGGGGTTGGACTAGATGACCTCCTGAGGTCCCTTCCAACCCTGATATTCTATGTCTTTCCCACCTCTGTAAAAATGGGTATAACAGTCCTTACCTATTAGACAAGAGCTGTCATGACAATTAGTTACTTGGAGCTTGTGAAGAGTTTTGAAAGTAGAAATGACTGTATAATAGGAAGGATGATGTGTGCTTGTCATGGAGTAAAATGAGCATTCTCAACATTTTCCATATAGTGACACCACATGCATACATGGAGCACCCCTTTCCCATCTAGCAGGGACCCCTCTCCCTTTCAGCAGTAACTAGACTCCCTAATATGTGTTTGTTACCCCAGTAGGGCAGGGGTCAAACCCCCCACATTGAGAAGACCTGTACTAGAAGCAATGGCATACAGTCAGTTATATGCAAAAGATTTAATTTTGGGGAACCAGTTCTGACCTCACAGTGGTGTAACTCTGCTGAAGACAATGGATTGAGTCTGGATTAACGCCTCCCTACCTGAGATGAGAATCTGGCCCTTTTTGCAGGGGGCCAGTGAGTTGTTTTTATAAATATCATCATAGAGAGAAGGATAAGAAGCTCTGCTAAACCCACATGTGAAATCTCTGCCGGTCTTGGACCTTGTGCTGTTCTTCCCCTCTGTGTGAATATATGTGTGGGAAGGTTTCATGGAAAAAGAAGAGCTGTAATTTTAGATGTTTGGATTCTTGTTCCAAAGGGATGGGGGGAGGGTGAAATTGAAACTGCAGCTTATGTGGAGTATTAAAAAGCAGTGTGTAACTGAGAAAACTGCCTTTTCCAAAACCACTTAAAACCAAGTCCAGTGGAACAACAATCACAAAGGCAAACATTTAAACAGAGAATGTAGTTTGCTGGCAACTGGCATACAAGCAACTAGGTTTTAAACTCAGTTCTGGCTAGTGCTGTGCTTTAAAAAAAAAAAAAAAAAAGAAAAAGAAAAACCAACCCCAGGACTTCTCTGAGCCATGGAAAATGGCACTGTTTTATATAACGACCTACATACCATATGGGCTCTGTGGCTGTTCCTCATTTGCAGCTGCCTCACTGTGTTTAAGAAAAAAAATCATGAAAACCAGCTTAGTTCAGAGGCTTCTAATAGGAACATAGGAGTACAATGCAACAATGGTCAGTAGGATGATGATTCTGGTAGAGAGAGGGAGTGTTGCCTAGTGGAAAGAGCACTGAACTGGGACTTGGGAGAGCTGGGTTCAATTCCTGGCTCTGCCACTGGCCTGGTTTATGACCTTGGTCAAGTCACTTCTCCTCTCTGTGCCTCAGTTACCCCATCTGTAAATGACCCCCCTTTTTGTAAAGTGTTTTGAGATTTACCAATGAAAAGTACTGTATTGGAACTAGGTATTATTATTAGGATCCAAATTCTGATCTCATGGAAGTCAATGGGAAAACACCCAGTGATTTCATTGAGAGCAGAAAGAGGGCCCATGATCAAGTTTCATCTGAAACTATGAATTTACATGCAAGCCTGAAAGCACTGCAGTGTCATTGACTAAAGTGAAGAGCGCACAAAGCCATGTAGCAGAACTACGGTTCGGAGTCTTAGAACAAGAAAGTAAATCAGGCTTTTACTGAGTTGCTGTGAACAAAAATGAAACAAATCTATGAATAATCCATACACTGTGGCTTGGCTTTGCATTGCACTTAGTCAGGGAAGTGATGTCACGTCATTAACAGCCAGGCCGGACTTGTATGCACCAGCTTCTGCATGTTGTGATGATTTCATTTATGGCTCTCAGTCTGGTTTCCCAGAGAGGAGACATAACAGAGAAATGTTAGATACTTTTACATGTTTTTCAAAAGCTTATCCACGCCCAGCCCCAAACCTCCAAATTTCTAGTCTCTTGGATGATATTCAACTCAGACTTTAACAGGAATATTGTTGCTCTTTCAGTTGTAAGACTCTGTAACAGCAGAATAAAGAAAAACCCAACCGAGCGGATTGAAACAATGTAAACTCAATACAGGGCCGGCTCTAGGATTTTTGCCGCCCAAGGCAAAAACAATTTTGGCCGCCCCCCCCCTCCCGTTTTTTAATTACCCCACCCCCGGCCCCGCCTCAACTCCGCCCCTTCCCCCCAGGCTCTCAAGCCTGGGAGGGAGGGGGAGAAGCGGCGCCCGCACCGTGGCCACTCGGAGTCTCCCCCTCCCTCCCAGGTTTGAGAGCCTGGGAGGGAGGGCGAGTAGCGGCGCGCGAGCGGCAGCAGCAGCGGAGGTGAGCTAGGGCGGCCGGGGCACATTTTTAGGGGCAGCATTCTGGCGCTGGCTGTGCCACCCCTAAAAATGTGCCGCCCCAAGCACCAGCTTGTTTTGCTGGTGCCTAGAGCCGGCCCTGCTCAATAAGAGTACTTGTGTCAGTGCTCACCAGTGTTAGTAAGGATTGCACAAATCTATGCATAGACTGATAAGCAGATTTGCTGCGTAGATTGTCTAGTTAACCTCACTTTTTTGCTGTTTATCAATGTAAAAAGGAAAAATCTTGGCTCAGTCCCAATCCAATAAAAATCAATGACAAATCTCCCTGTGAACGCACTGGGAGCAGGATTAAGGCCCAATCGGTGTGACCCTAGGTACCCCTATATTCGCACCCTACCCACTACTGCAATAATATCTTGATGAAATAGGCCCTGTGAGGTATCATATGAAAGCTAATAACATACTGGTTATTAATATCACTGTAAAATGCATGTATTAATATTATATGTGAAGTTGTGAATTCCCTCTGCATGATGTTAGTAGGACAAATTTAAGACAAGACAATCTAGTGTAGGTAAAGGTGATAAACAGGTCTGTCCTAGATAAAGGAATGTGGCTTTACCTCAGTTTACATGTTAGCTGTAACCGAAGCTATCAAACTAAACCACTGGGGGTTATCCTGCTCCTGAACTCGAGAGAGAGAGAATTAACATGGCTCCTGTACCCCAGAGAGAGACAAAAGACTGAATCCCCGGGAGGCCTTCTTGACTTGTAAGAAAAAGGCAATCTCTTTGGGACTATAAGGAGCAAAGAGAGACTCCATCTTTATCCTTCATCTTAGGAGACAAAGAAACCAAGTGATTTGATCTCTGTGGTGGGTCCTGGCCAGTAAAAAAGCTGGAAAGGAGACTGTGTGAGAGAGACCATCTTGAACAAAAACTGTATCTTGCTAGCTTAAGTTTTAGACTTTTGGATGCATGTTTTCATTTTTATTTTTTTGCAGCCATCTCTACCTTTATCTCTTTTACTTGGTATCACTTAATCCATGCCCTTTTGTTAATAAATTTGATTTACTTTTACTATAAACTAATTCCTTGCTGTGCTTGAAGGGAAGGGTATATTTACCCTGTTAAATTAAGAAGCTGTGATGTACAGGCTCTTTAACAGAGCACTTATCTTCTGTCAGTGTACAGCAGCAGGGGCTGTGCATTGCAAAAAAAAAATCTCTGAGGAGCTCGGGTGCTGGCATTCACTGATTGCCACCTGCTTGGTAAGGTTTAGGCCGGGAGAGCCTTGAGGAGTCTTCTGGTGAAGAAGACAGACTGGTGTGGCAGGGAGCTGACAGACAGTCTAATCTCCAGCAAAACTCACTCTTGCTGAGGTGGATAGGTAACTCTGTGGCCCACAGCGCTGAGTATCCCAGCAGCGTATTACAGTCTTTTACTAGAGAATACACCAGTTATGGCTGAATTATAGGTCTAAGATATTTTACCTCTCATTGTCACCAGCACAATGGAAACAGTGGTTTAGATTTAGGAATCTTTCCTTCCTTCCAAATGCATTATGTTCCCCAAATGCACTCAAGCTGATAACTAGGCACAATGACACGGTGAGTAAGCCAATGGAATCCACCCAAAATACTTGACAGTGACATAGATCAGCGCTAACCCTGGGTTATTTGCTTACTGCCAAGTTAAAGGTCTAACGGAGCTGCCATATATTCTTGTCAAGAAGCAGCCTCAAATGCTCAACTTAAGTATAAATTATATGCTTCGCGTTTCAAAGCTGTGTCTGAGATATGATGCGATTTCCACCCCCCACTCCCTAACCCCACTTTAAGGAAACACAAAAAGGAGTTTTAGTTGTAGAAGTTTAGGTGTAGTTTTAGTTGTAAAAGAAATGATGAGATGAACAGATGTATAACAATACATTAGGCTGGGAAATAATAAAGCAGTGGCCTAACTATATGAAATTAAGCTAATATTTCCTGCAATGATTGTTTTCCCAGATCAGGAAGCGTCCTGCACCACTGGAATGAAATCTATTTTTTCGTAGAACATCTTGCCCACAAGTTCATAAGGTAAGAAATGCTGGTTTTGCAGATAAACCCAACTGGGTGATGTGAGCTGCGAACTCGGAGTCAGATCCCATGTGGTGCATAAGGATGTATGCTGATTCATACCAGCCGACAGTCAGACCCTAGGTCTTTTTAAGGGATTGAGTCCTGTTCACTTTTTTTATGCAAGATGCCCCATTGATTTCAATGGTAGTACTCCATAGGTAAGCAGCGATTGTCGCAAATGCACTGAGCCCCTGAAGATGAGCAAATAAATCACTTCTATCTCTAATTTCTATGGGTCAGATTATACCATCCTGTGGAAGTACCATGGGGAGGGTAAAGATACCTCTAAGGCTCTCAGCTGCCATGTGGTGGAAGAGGGGGAGTGGAGTTTGCCTCTGCAGGAAGCAATCAGGAGCAATGTCTTTCCAAACCCCTTGAATGTTCGAGTAGCTGTGGGGCGAGCCTGTGGGTCGTGAGTCCAATGTGAGAAGTGAAAAGACACAGGCTAGTCTCCTCGCACCTCCACATAGTGGTAAGGGGACACTGAAGTGTACAAACTTGCTTCTGTGGCATAACTTCATTGTGGAAATTATGCAAACAGGAATGGCATTCACTTCTAGAGGGAACTGCTTAGGAATTTGCATGGTTTTGCAAGGAGGAATGAGACTTCATAAGGCTCCCATCTGCTGATTCCAGCCGGCTCTATTTAGGCCTCCATCTTCTTATGATTACATTATTATTATGTATCAGAGGGGTAGCTGTGTTAGTCTGAATCTGTAAAAAGCAACAGAGGGTCCTGTGGCACCTTTCAGACTAACAGAAGTATTGGAGCATAAGCTTTCATGGGTGAATGCCCAATTCATCAGATGCGTCTGATGAAGTGGGCATTCACCCATGAAAGCTTTTGCTCCAATACTTCCGTTAGTCTGAAAGGTGCCACAGGACCCTCTGTTGATTATTATTATGG
>NW_020664404.1:3642322-3654267 GCF_002925995.2 Terrapene triunguis | reverse complement strand
GTTAGTCTGAAAGGTGCCACAGGACCCTCTGTTGATTATTATTATGGTAGCAGTCACAGGCCCAATCAAGATCGCACCCCCATTGTGCTAGGCGCTGTACATACATCTAGTGAGAGAGAGTCCCTGCCCTAAAGATCTTACAAGAAGACAAGACAGAGAAAGGGTTGGAGGGGAGCAGTGGTACAAGGAAGAGTCATTGCGAGGAGCCAGAAGGGTAAAGCAAGAGAGAGGAGAAATACTGACTAGGTGAATGAATGGAGAAATGGATTGCAAATCATTCACTCTCATTTCTGTCTATTCTCCGTCTCCAGTCCCCAGCTGAGGATGTCATTCATTGTTTTCTCAACTAGAGGCTCAACTCTAATGAGGTTAACTGAAGACAGGTAAGAAGAATTTGGGGCAATAGCACAAAGCAATGTCCTTCCTTTTGCATTTTCTCCCTATTTCTGGCTAGTGCATTCTGACTTCATATCAAATGACTTGATAACTTTAAATCACTCGGCTGTATTTAACATCTGATATGCATGTTAGGCTCTTAAAGGAAGAGCCAGTCGAAAATTTTAATCAACACCGTTTTTTGGTGGAAAATTGTTTCACCCACCCACCCACCCAGAGAGTGTCTGCTTTCCTTGAAAATTTTTGATTCTTTTCATCAGAAAAGAAAATTGAAAAACCCAAAATTTTCAGCTGAAACCCGAAGTTGTTTGTTTTGACAAATACTTGAAATTTTCTGTGGAAATTTCTTCCACCCCCCCTTCATTTTCTGTCCAGTGGTTCGCCTTTGTGTCACAAAACCTGGCTTTTGTTTAGTGTTTCAGTACAGAGGCAAAGGGCTAAATGGGCCATGGAGATGGGTGACTGGGGAGGAAGGGGAAGCCAGTAATTCCCCCTCCTTCCCCCGCCATTGAGTCCCAGTGAATCCTTTCCTTTCTCTTCTTGCATCAAACTCATGCTCTTTTGTCCTCTTCTTCAGAGTCTTGTATTGTCTCCCCATAATCTACCCCTCTGCTTTAATTTCCCCCTATTCCCCATCTTGTTCCCAATTCCTACCATGTTGTTCCTCTCTTGCTCCTACTCCCAGCTTTATACCATCAGTTATGTTACCACTGGCTCCTGAAACTGTTTCCCCTCTACTTGGCAACCTAGGTGAAGTCCCCCTCCTTAAATCTACTTCTTCTAGAATAATTCAGTACTTGGGTTGCCTCATTGACAAGCCTCCCTACGCCTTCCTTTACCTGAACTGTTCTCCCATGCCTTTATAATGATCCCTACCATGGGTTCTCAGCACCTGGGACACTGAGCACCAAACCACAGATCTCTGCAACTTGAGCAAAAAGGAGTAACTCCATTAGCTGGCAGCAGTAGTAGGCTATTCTCGTCTAGAGAGTATTCAGTTACTGGGGGTGGATGCTTCACAAGTGTATTACATCTTGTCTTGTCCCTGCTTTCCCCATCTATCTGAACCTGCAGATTCTTCAGAGCAGAAAAGAGGTCTCACTCCAGTTTTGTAAAGCATTGTGTAAATTTGTCGCACTCGTACCTGATTTTTAATAACCCTATATTAATAAAGTGAGCCAGTATACCAATCTGTGGCCAGTAGAGCAGTTGAATTGGAACATCAGAAAGATCAAGTTTGGAGCAATTGTTTTGAAAAGGATCTTCTTTGTGTGGGTAACTGCAAGAACACCAACAGGAATTCTATTGGGGTCTTGCTTTCTCTAGAGGATTCTGAGTAGAACGGGGAGTGCAGGGTGGGAGTGGGATCTAGCCCGTGGAAGGGTAAACTCTAAAGACTTGGGCTGAGATTTTTCAAAGCTATCTAAGGGATCTGGATGCCCAGTTTCCATTGTAGTTAATCCAGATCCCTTCAGGCAGCTTTGAAAATCTCACCTTCAGAGAATAACCCTCCGCTTCAGGATCTTATTCTCACCTTTCAGGACCTTTCATGGAGTTTACTCACCTCTGCTCTAGGGGCGAGAGATCAAATGGACAGAAGAAGAGTGTCTCTGTTTGTGCAAAGTGTGGGAACTATGGTCAGTCTCCTGAGAAACATTTGTAGGTGGTTCCTTCACCATTCAAAAAAAGGAACCTCCCCCCCACCAAATAACCTATCTCCCCCTGCCATAAACCAAAACACCCTGACAGCAGGTTTCATAACTGCCTAATAGCAGAGGAAGCACCTGTGTGCCAGATTTGGACAGCTGAATATGTGCCAGTTCTGATCTGTCTGAAGTGCACATGCTGGTTGCTTGACTTTGAGCGTATTGAAAGGGGAAGAAAGAGAGAAATCAGAGCAAGACGTTGTTCCCCCATCATAGGCCTGTCCTTTGATTTTTTTGCCTTTTCTCCATGCTGGAAGGGGAGGAGTGGGGTTGCTTTCACCGCCAGTGCAGAGAAGCCCAGTGCTTTTCCAAACATTATTTTTCTCATCTCCAGTTCACCTCTTTCCAGACACTTTGTTTGGGGTCCCTGTACTATTATGGAAAGTGCCTTGAAGTGGGTGAGAGGTTGGAATTGACTGATCTGTATAATTACTTAGAGGCATTTGTGATGGATATTAAGATTAATGAGAAGCCTTTGAAATGAATAAGGAGCTATAACACAGGCAAGCAGAGGATCTAGGTGGGTTGGGTGGTTTTTGACCGGGCCAGTTTATAAGCATAACACTTTTGGAAAGTATTCCCATTGTTCCCTCTTAGAAAATCAATGGGGGTCTTTTCATTGATTTCAAGTGTAAGTTGGATCAGGCCCCTTTAATCACTACAGTTTCCTCTGTTAACTTCATTGCCACGTGGAAGAAAAAATGTGTAACACATGCGAATGCTGTATGAATAGCATATGTTTTACATATTGGACTTCTCTGAGATTGCATACCAGCATAGCTCCTGTTTATGAACTAATAGGAAACTGGCCACTTTCCTATAGTATAGTCTACATGCATACCAGCCTAAAAAATGCTATTAAAACTGGCCAGTCGGGGCATGAAATCTACTCCTCTGCCATTTACAATAACAATGGAGGACAATGAGAAAATTAATTTTATTTAACTCGATTATCAGACGAAAACCCACCCCCCTACTGAATGGGCAAGGATACTTTTGCAAGACTGCATGTCACATACATAAGAAGACCTGCTACGTATGTACGTGAAACCTTTGTTTCCATATGGGAATGTATAAACTTACCCAACAGACCTAGAAATGATGTTGATTTCAGGCAGGACGGTAGTGTGGCACTAGCTAAAATCCAGCATGCTGGCGAATGTAAGTCTTCTGTTTCGACTGGAGGATTGACAGGTAAAATGAGGGTCTGTTGGCATGTATCATCTGCCTTCCTAATGTATAGCTGTGTGCAAAGGCTGTAATTAGCAATGGCCTTTTCTTTTACTTGGATTTGTAAAAAAGCATCTTTGGGTGATAGTTTGGATGAGCCCATTTGGAAAAGGGATGCTGCCAGTGCATGTGAGATCCCCAGCAGAAAAAGTGAATGGGGCACTGAAGCCCCGTTTGCGAAGTGCTGATGCTCTGATTTAGGACATCTCTAAAGAACATGCTCAGCTTCCTGCTAAGTGTTCAGCTTCACCAGTGTCCAAGGGCATCTGGAAGTGACGGACACTCTTGGGAGGCTCTCGGTCTCTTCTAGGACTGAGCTGTTAACAAGGAGCATGAACCCAGAGTACACGCCAGGTGGGAGGAACCTTAGCATGTGAATTTAAAAATCATAATTCCAAACTGAAAAGTTGCTGATCGATATTAATGCAGAAAATGTTTTGGTCGGCATAGTAACCCTGGGCTTTGTTATTAATTTGTATTGAGAAAATCTCCCCCTGCTCCATCCCCCATCCAACTTTGCCTTTAGTGTCACAGGTGACAATGACTCATTCAGCCCCCAGTCCTGCAATCCGTTCCACAAGGGCAGATTCCCCTCACCACCCTGCTGGTGCTCTGCATAGATTAGCCATGTAGATCCAATTGCAGACTCGGGGCCAGACAGTGCCATGTATATTACAAATCAAAGAAGCTTTGATTACCTGGGGTTTATTAACCAGAGTATGTTATCACCATAAAAAGGAACCTTTTAAAATGAAAACATATGAATACCTAGTGCTTGTAAGAAGCTGAATCGTTCTGAAAATTTTCCTTTGGAAAATTTGTTTGCTTGTTAAAGGATGGGGAATCCAGTTCAGATAAAATAAGATCTGATATCCTGGAATTTCCATCTCATCCTATCCTATTTTGAAAGTGCCTATCAACGTTAAGACAAGCTCATCCTTGAATTAACTCCCTTTAATAACTGGAGATGAATTTGGCCCAATTTATCTAAAGCCAAACTGAATTGCCAGAAGCCGGGAATGGGTGACAGGGGATGGATCACTTGATGATTACCGGTTCTGTTCATTCCCTCTGAAACACCTGGCATTGGCCACTGTCAGAAGACAGGATACTAGGCTAGAGGGACCTTTGATCTGACCCAGTATGAGCGTTCTTTGGTTCTTATGAATTTTTTAGTGTATTTAGGACAGCTCAATTTTTCAATTCTTGTTTTTCATTTTTCTATATTTTGTTCCTCTAAGATCTACCAATAGAAGGGTCAAAGTATCCTGAGACAGTCTGTTTTTTGAAATTCAGAGCCTCACTATATCCTATTTGGATGATTCACTATATCCTAAAACTCATGAAAAAGCCTGTATTTCCAGCTGGGGAGCAGTAACCCCATAATTTTCAGAAGTGAGCTCATTTCTCAGAGAATCGCTGCCCAAATTTGAAGACTCAAATGGTACAGATAGATGGAAGCATGGAAATTTTATCCCCAAATCATTTTTGGTTCTTGCATTCCTGGAAGAATCCTGGACCCATACAGCAAAAGAGATGTAGAGCCATGTGGCTAAATATCTCTGGCATTCAGGCCTGCAGAGTTAGTGTGGTCCTGCATACAAATTGATTTAATCTAGTTCCCATGAAGATAGCATTAGTTCATTCAGAGATACCCTGCATACCACAAAAACTTCATCTGGGCTTTATAAAAACATCTAAACTGTACTCAGCTCTTACACGTTGGTGTCTGCAACTCAGTGAAACATGTCCGTCCCCCCCACCCCGCTTAGCTTCTGATTGATCAGTCACTATGCCTGGGTTTCCAAAAGATTAAATGGGACACCCTGAATCTTAAAGCCTTTTCCATTAGCTCATTAATCTTGAAGCTGGGTTTGGCTGGGAGTGGAAGGCATCGTGTCCAAATATACTGGAGCCTGCCGGATGATCTTATATTATCGATATCACATTCCTGGCTGTTTGATTCAGCTTGTGTCATCACCAAGCACAACTAAAGAATAAGAGCCAGATGTAAGTCAGCAGCTCCACTTGTCTAGCCACAAGATATACTGGGGTTGTAAAGGGAGTATGAGTGTGGAGAAATACATATGCCAGAATATCATAGGAGATGTTTCTGTCGTGATGCTTTCTCCAGGCTGTGAGACTAACAATGAATATCGACTCTGGTCTAGTTTTCACACCCCTAGAGAGAGAGGCAGTCACGTGTTCCCCTGTTACCGCTTAAAAATAAAAGCCTTTAATTCTTAGGTTACCAAGACTGTGGCCAAAGTTTGTACTTCACTGCCTGACCTGCCATTATGTAGCCAATGGAATAAAATGTTTCTTTGTTATTTACAGTAGCACAGATAGATGGCCGAGAGGAGGGAACTAGGAGCATTCCGAAACATAGCAATTTTCTTTCTCAAATACCTGCCTTTAAAGCAGGGATTTAGATGCCCAAATTCAGCGACCTTTGGTTCTTTTGAGCATTCCAGCCTTAAGTGCCTTGTTGGAAGTGGGATGCATGCTCCGGAAGCTCTATTGATGTCAGTGGGTGGGTGCTGCAATCCACTGCAGGACCTGAGCTGACTGGGCTATGTCTACACGCACAACGCACTACACGAGAGCTCTCCCGTAGGCATAAAAAAAACCCCCACCCCCGCAAGTGGCATAAGCTGTGTCAGCAGAAGCTCTCCGACCAAGATAGCGCTGTGCACACCAGTGCTTACGTCAGTGTAACTTATGTCCCTCGGGGGGGTGGAATATTCACACCCCTGAGTGACATAAGTTTGCTGACAAAGGCTGTAGTAGTGTAGACATAGCCTGACTTTTCTCCATGCATGTACCCATTGCCTTCCACCCATCTGCCCGCATGTCAGATCCTGACCAACCTAAAGTTGCTAACAGAAATCTCTGCACCTTGAAGTCTTTAAACCACAAGTTGAGGACTTCAATAGCTCAGACATAGGTCAGGGGTTTGTTACAGGAGTGGGTGGGTGAGATTCTGTGGCCTGCATTGTGCAGGAGGTCAGACTAGAAGATCATAATGGTCCCTTCTGACCTTAAAGTCTAAAGTCTATGAGAACTAAGGGAGCGTCTGTCTTAATATTTCAGGGATCAGATACGTCAAGGCCTAGAAGAGCTGCAGAAAGTTCTGCCGGGAGGCGACACTTACATGCACGAAGGATTTGAAAGGGTGAATAAACGAATCTTAAAGTGCTTCTACAATGTCTTTCGGCAGGGGGGGCTCAGAGTGCTTTGCAAACACTAATTAATTCATGAAGCCATAGAACCACTCCCCCCCGGGAGGTAAGTGGAATTATCCATGTCTTAACGGATGGGATCCTGAAGGCAGAAAGATTGAGGAACTGGGCTATGTGGGGAGGGGTGTACATCATTCACCCTGCAGATTTTAGGCTGGAATATTATCTCCTCAGGCTATAGTATCTTCCTGTGTCCCTGTCTTTGGTTCTGGGCGTTCCCGCTTCAGGAGAGCGATCGAGGGCACAGGACAGCTGCACCCTGTCCACGGAGCTCCATTTGGAGCTGTGCTGCTAAAGGGGGGCAAGCTGCAGGAGACCCTGAAGCCAGCAAGGGCCTTCGTGTGGATGACCTTGGCCTTGAGTGGATCCTGCAGGTCATCGGCTAGGTTTGAGGGCTGGCCTCACAGCCTGTTCCATGGGGTGGATAAGCCACCCCACCTTGTAGTCTCTTCTCCCTCTTGCCTTGCCCTGCTGCAGACTTTATTAGCTCAAACATTTGCATGCAAACCGCACAGGATTTCTTTATCCCTGTCTCCCACCTTCACTAAACATTTTAGAGGCTTTTGAAAGCAATTATGCCCCCCGATGAAGATGAATTGCATTCCTGTAATCCAGCACATGGGAAAATTACAGTGCATTCCAGGCTGCAAGGAGAGCTAGCCAAGATTTGGTTCTAGCCAGAAATGAGCCTGAACAAAACTCCCAGACCCAAACACCCCCAAACCTTGCAGGGGTGCTCAAAATCCAAAGCCAGATCCAAATTCAGCAACCAGAATCCTAGCTCCAAAGAGAAGTTCAAAGCCCAGATGCAGACCCATCTCTTAATTCCAATCTCCGATACACACAGAAGTGTTTGACCTCTGTCTTGCAAAATCTGCTTGTTCATGTGTAAAGCGTAAGATGAAAACAGAGGAATTTCCACCTGAGATAAGATTAACACAACTTCTGCTAGCTCACCCCATTTGGATGAGCTGAATTAGAGTGTAGGGTGCACATGGTATCCTTGTACTCCCCGTCTGTCTGTGTGTCTCCTTCCACCTTTTGTCTTATCCTAGACTGTTAGCTCTTTGGAGGCAGGGACTGTCTTTTTGTTGTTTATGTGTACAGCACCTAGCACAATGGGGCCCTGGTCCATGACTGCGGCTTTTATGTGCTACAGCAATAGACATAATAATATTAAGAGCACGCTAAAATTAGCCCAGGCATTAGGCTGGGGCTCCCAAATTCATTACAGTCAATGGTGATGCTAAATTTGACTGTGACACACTAAGTAAATGATGAGATATGCTATAATATCCATCTCAAGGGTTGGCAAATGGAACACAGGTACAAAACAGTGTCAGGATACATGCAATGTGAACCCCCAGCTCTTGGAACTGAGCCTAAGCAGTGGGAAATGTAAAATTGAAAACAAAATTGTGCAGCAAAAGTTTTTTGCATGGGGTTACAGAATGTAAAGGGGACATTAATTTCAGAATGAATGTCGCCTGTGATAAAATGCAGCCTCCAAATTTGGTATCTTTGCTGCCACTTCCAAGTTGTTAGCAGGTCAGTTAGGAGCAATCACTAAGTATTATTCAGTTATTGCTAATGCTGCTGTTTGGATTTAATTTCAGGCAAGTGAACAGATTTACTATGAAAATGTGCAAGGTAAGAGTGCGTTTTCCCTGCTCCCCTCGCTTTTTGTCTGTGTGGTTGACTTCAGTCCTGGAGCGTAAACTTACTACAGGACAAGGGTGTGACTGTTGCTTTTTGCAGGAATTCAATGTTATTCAATGCAGTTTCCCCTGAAGAGCAATAAAGGACTTTGAATACATTTCATATTGAGGACTGAGGGCCAGTTGTGTAAAGAGGCAGATTGGTGTTGTGATGTTTAGTGATCCCTCAGTGTTTAAAGTGCTTGATTCGGTGTCCGGTTCCATATGGCAGTGCATAACAACAAAACTTCACCGTGCCAGTCTTAGACTCTGTCTGGAAAGCTCAGCCCCATTAACTCCCCCCTTTCCCATATATATAATATCTATATATGAAACTATACCATTCCGGTTTGGTAATGTTTTTCTCTCTCACACACACACTCTCACACTGCAGAGGTACAAATGACGATGCAATGTGCAAACCAGTGGAGAATCAGACACACAATTCTGCAAATATTGGCCTATGCATTTTGTATTTTCACGAGGCCTGGCATTCTGTTTTCTTTGTACTCATTGTGCTTTCCATCAAGTCATTGCTCTTTTATTGTTGCATGATTGTGTGAGAGAACCTTTTTATTAGTGTAGGCTGGGATTTTCAAAGGAGACTAAGCGAGATAGGTGCCTAAATCCCATTGACTTTCAGCAGGAGTTGAGTACTTGATTTCCTGTAGGTGCCTTTGAAATTCACAGTCTTACCATATAACACCCTCATTCATTTCTATAAGGACATTCAGTGTCCCATGAGTACAGGCTCCTCCTTCCATACTTATAACTCCCCAAGGTCAGGAACCCTGGCACAGGCTGTGTGATAGTCTGGTCACAGAAACAGAAGGAAAGTTTGTGCCTGTCTGCAAAAGCAAATGGACCCAAACCAGATCGTTCCAGCAAAAGTTGGTTTTTTTCCTCTTCATCAGCACAGACAAATGCCCATCTGTTCATAACTGCATGAAAATCCTCCTGATGATTTAGGACATTTAAAAATTAATTAGCCAGATTTTCACTTTTTCAGAAACAACCTTCAAATTATATTTAGCTTTTACTAAAGTGAAGTATCAATGTTCACGTGTAATGCATGACCGCACAGCTGTTTTGGATTTATACCAAGTGTCTGTTGCCAGAAACCCAAATTAATTCCATTCAGTGCTGCTGTAAATTTACACAGAAAGAAGCCCATACAAGCGTGGGCTACAATCGATATTATAAAAGAAGATTACAGTCTTCTTGTTACAACTCCATTGTCAGTATATATGATTGAAAGGATGAAGAGGAATTAAGCTTTTTAATAATTTTCCTACCAAAGTCTCATTAAATTCCAATTTAGCCTTAGAAGACCTAACTATAAACTGAAAATCTCTGTGGGTTTAGAGAATGGATAGATAGCATGCATAAAGGCAGGAAATAACTGGAAATGTTTTCAAGAAATTTGTAAATGGCTGCTGTGCAATCATTCAAATCTGTTTGAAATATTAAAATATTTGTTTACTAGGCTCTCAGTTTAGAGTGATTCAGACATCTTTTGGAGGAGCACAATATAAATGCCCAGAAGTCTGATAGATACAGTAGTAGGGTTGCCAACTCTGACTGAAGCTATTCTGGGAGATTTTCCCCCCCAACATGACGTAATGTCATTTTCTTAAAATATCCTATTAAAATCTTCCGGATTGTTTTCAGTAGTCACCAGGAGATCGATGCCGATTCTGGGAGACTCCAGGCCAATCCTGGAGGTGCTTTATTAAAAGTGGTCAAAAATTTCCATTGAAACCTGGGGCCTTGTTAATGTAGGGTGTTAAACAGAGGTGAAGGATATAAAGTTTGGAATATATCACTTCTGACCCTATCAGCCCACTACCGGCTCACTGGCTAGGTGTTTGGCGCACCAATTTAGTCCGATGAGCTCTTTTTGTGAAAGATTCTTTGTTTAATTTATGTAGGCTACAGAACTGCTAGTGTCATCATTGCACTGACGGATGGCGAACTCCACGAAGACCTCTTCTTTTACGCTGAGCGTGAGGTAAGAGATTCAGGGCCTGGCTATAATGCAATTGCAGGGTTTTAATCTAGCTAGCTTGTGTACTGGAGAGGAGAAGCTGTAGTAGTATGGGCTAGCCCTACGAGTAATTACCCAGGGTTCTGGGTGGGCTTGTATAGCTTGTGTCGAAGTCTGTGATGCTACAGCTTCACTGCTAGTGGTATCTGAACTAGCTAGATTAAAGCTACCCTGGATATATCTACATGTACCCTGTGATTGCAGTGTAGACATACCCTTATGGTCCATGCTCTTGAGACCGCAGTACCAGAGTTTCTGTCATTTCTGCCAAAACAAGATATGTATGCTAAGGAAGCATGTGTTTGTAGGGATAAATACTAATAGAAGCAAGATTTCTGCAAGGCTTTCAGACCACAAGATTTCTGCTCAAGTTTTACAAAAAGCACTTTGAGTGCTGATTGCTTCTGAAAATATGTCTGTAAGTGTCACAGTGAGAGCTGCTGAGTGCTGCTGGGCTCTTTTGGAAACTTTGACCCCAATTCTTGATGCTCCATACATGAAAATCTGGCCCTGCGCTCTTTTGAAGAGCTGGCCCTGAAAGTCACCAATTCAGTAACAAGGCCTTGCAAGAGAAGTGTTTTCCTAATGGACTTTGAATACCAGAATACTTATAAATAAATGGTTTAAAAAGAAAATTGAAAGGAGAAGAATTTTTGTGTGCAAATTCTCCACCTCCCCTTTTAATGATATTGTAAATAACTAAGTGCTATAGCTCTGCAAATAGCTATTGTACTGAAATGCCTCCTACACTAAGTATGAGGCGATACCATGGTTATCATAGATCCCAGGAGCAATACATACCATTTTTTTCAGGGCTTCCACTGTCCTTAGAAATGATATAAACTTTGAGGGCTGAATCTGTTTCATTTGTTTTATACTGCACACTTTCAATGGGCAAATGTTGCTAAATTGGAATGGCTAGAAATTGGATTTGTTTGGTAAAAGAATGGATAAATGTTTTTGTTTACCATGCAAGTAGCTACTATAGGAATAGACAAACTTCTGCATCTGCAGGAGAGCAGAATGTTAGAGTCAAGATCTGCTATCCAGATCTGAGAGAAGAATTTGGCCCTAAGACTTTTAATTCTATCCCTTATCATGCCCCCAGTCCTTGATTTTGAGGCAAGTTCCACTTATAGAATGACAGCAGGACGGAGATATTAAAAATACAATTACAAATGTACAGAAATCTGCATCTGTAACATGTACCTGTTTATTTACAAGTTTTGCATTCTGGTTCCAGGCTAATCGATCTCGTGACCTGGGAGCCACAGTGTACTGTGTTGGGGTGAAAGATTTCAATGAAACACAGGTAAATGAGTCATTTTTGTTTGGAATTCTGGCAAAGGTGGACTATATTCTGTCAGTTCACATACAGCAGCTATGAGTGGACTTTTCATTTGAGCCTAGCTGGGGCAATTTCAGGTGCTGTTCATGTCCATACAAGAGCCAGACCTTCAGCTAGCATTAAGTGATGTAACTCCATAGTCAATGGAACAATTCCTATTTACACCAGCTAAGGATCTGGCCCATACATATCCCTTCTGGGATCTCAATTGAATTATTAGCATCTGTTAAACTCTGATAACCTTGACTCCCCCTAATTATTATAAATCTTTCTAGAGTT
>NW_020664404.1:3611510-3641922 GCF_002925995.2 Terrapene triunguis | reverse complement strand
CCTGGCCTCTCTCTCTCCAGCCAAAGGGGACCACAAAATGCTCATCTGCTGCCTGTGCTTTGTTTCCCCCCCTCCTCACACAGACCCACCGCCTCCCACTACCTACCCACTTTCCTATTGCTGCTGGCTCTGTGATCATTCACCCTTGGGCATGTGGCCTCTGCTTCTCACCTGCCAACTTCAGGAAACCTTCTCTGACTCCCACAGGTCCCTTAAAATCAACCAGGCCCGTGGTATTACTGTTAGCTAATTTCCAAAGAGTTACAGCGTATTAGCAATTCACACTCCATTGAGTATTGATTTTTATTTGCAACTGTATGCATTTGAAGAACTCCTTTTAATTTGCTGACGGCTGGCTAATTTATACCATTGTTGGCTTTTCTATTTTTTGCTGTTCTGTCAGCTGGCTCGAATTGCTGACAGCAAGGATCATGTCTTCCCGGTGAATGACGGCTTTGAAGCCCTGCAGGGGATCATAGATTCTGTGAGTATTAATCTTGGCTGTATGTGTGTGGACATGTATGCGTGTGTGCGGCGGCTGGGGGAACCTGTCTATCATACTCTAAGTGACAGGTCATCACTATTGTATTGCTTTTTTAAGCTTTCTCTGCTTTAGCTGGAGGACAAATCTGATTCTAATATTACCACGTTGGAAGTATCTGGTACTTTCTCATCTGATCTGGTTTAAAAAAAAGGTGTGTGTGTGGGGGGGGAAGGAATCATGAAATTTTTTCCTGATTTTTCCTTCCCTCTGAATCCCCAAAAACAAAGTAACTGAAATTTCAAACGTCAAAACATTTTGCCCACCTCTAGTCTCCCCATCCCTTACAAGAATTACTCATTCCTGTGAGAAGTTGTAAGTACAGCAAGTGCTGGTATTCCCATTTTACACATGGGGGAAACTGAGGCAGTGAGCGGCTTAAATGACCTATCCAAGATCACACAGTGGGTCAGTGGCAGAGCTGCGAGTAGACTCCAGGATCCCAGTCCCCTGGCCTAACCATTGAAACACACTGCTTCCTGAAACAAAGAGGGGCTCCATTCTGCTTTTCCTCCTGCTGCTTGTTGTGTCCTTCCTTTGTTGGCAGATATACTCCGCTGCTCTGAGTTTTGGTTCTCTGTGGTATTTCTCCTCTTTGCTAAAGAAAGCAGAGCATGAAGATGATGGGGAAATAAGAGATGGACTTTCCTAGCTTGCCTGAAGTCCTAAAAAGCCAGCCATTCTCACTCAGAGGTTCATGGGTCGGGCCTCCCTGCAAACAGGCCATTTCTCTGCTTGGCTACATTTCTCCTCTAGAGTTGTTCAGTTGCCTGGGATTCCCATGTGTTGGCTGCAGCAATAGGAAGCAGTCAGGGAATTCAGAGAATTATAGAGTTTAAGGCCAGACGGGACCACCAGATCTTCTAGTTTGACCTTCTGTATATCACAGGCCACCAGCACTAAGCCAAAAACAAAACTAACCTCCTCTTGGAGGTGGTGACACTCTAGAGTCAACAGCCCCCGTCCTGATCAATAAGAGTTTTGCCATGTGCTTCCCTGGCAGCAGTATCAAGATCCAAAGAGAGCTGTAGAAAATGGTAATGCAAACCCCGGACTAGCATACAGGTCCCAGAACTAATGTACACATTCCAGCTACGCTTGCTTCACTCATGCAGATATCCCCATTAACTTCAATGGGAATAGGATTGGGACCTGTAGGGCCCTTCCATCCCTGACTCCAGTGGTTTCATAAGTGATCTCTCTCTCCTGCCATCCATCTCCACCCTCTGACAAACAGAGGCTAGGGACACCATTCCTTACCCATCCTGGCTAATAGCCATTAATGGACTTAACCTCCATGAATGTATCTATTCCTCTTTTAAACCCTGTTATAGTCCTAGCCTTCACAACCTCCTCAGGCAAGGAGTTCCACAGGTTGACTGTGCGCTGTGTGAAGAAGAACTTCCTTTTATTTGTTTTAAACCTGCTGCCCATTAATTTCATTTGGTGGCCCCTAGTTCTTATATTATGGGAACAAGTAAATAAATTTCCTTATTCACTTTCTCTACACCACTCATGATTTTATATACCTCTATCATATCCCCCCTTAGTCTCCTCTTTTCCAAGCTGAAAAGTCCTAGCCTCTTTAATCTCTCCTCATATGGGACCCGTTCCAAACCCCTAATCATTTTAGTTGCCCTTCTCTGAACCTTTTCTAATGCCGGTATATCTTTTTTGAGATGAGGAGACCATATCTGTATGCAATATTCAAGATGTGGGCGTACCATGGATTTATATAAGGGCAATACGATATTCTCCGTCTTATTCTCTATCCCTTTTTGAATGATTCCTAACATCCTGTTTGCTTTTTTGACTGCCGCTGCACACTGTGTGGACGTCTTCAGAGAACTATCCACAATGACTCCAAGATCTCTTTCCTGATTAGTTGTCGCTAAATTAGCCCCCATCATATTGTATGTATAGTTGGGGTTATTTTTTCCAATGTGCATTACTTTACATTTATCCACATTAAATTTCATTTAATTCTGAGTAATCCTGTCTGACTCAATGCATTTCCAAAGCCTCCCTGGGCAGAGCAGGGAAAGCAGCACATGAGGGACTGTCTGGACCATTAATTTAAAAGTAAAAACACTCACTCACTCATGCCTGTCACCCCAGTCGGGGTATGGGCCACCAACCACAGATCTCCAGAGTCCTTTATCCTGGGCCATTTGCTCTAGCTGGTTCCAGGTATAGCCCATTTTTATGCTATCAGCCTGAAGGTCACGTCGCCAGGTGTTTCTTGGACGGCCTCTTTTCCGCTTGCCTTGGGGGTTCCACCGCAATGCCTGTCTAGTGATGTTGGTTGGCTGCTTGTGTAGTGTGTGTCCTATCCAACCCCACCTTCTCCTTCTAATTTCTTCCTCTGCTGGAAGTTGATGGGTCCTCTCCAAGAGGTAGATGTTGCTGATGGTGTCTGGCCAGCGGATCTGGAGAATCCTTCTAAGGCAACTATTTATGAAGGTCTGGATCTTCCTGGTGGTTGTTTTAATTATCCTCCAGGTTTCAGCTCCATACAATAAGACTGATTTCACGTTGGAATTGAACAGTCCAATCTTTGTTGCCAAAGACAGCTCTTTAGAGCTCCAGATGTTCTTGAGCTGTAAGAAAGCTGCTCTTGCCTTACCGATCCTTGCTTTGATGTCTGCGTCCGTGCCACCCTGTTGGTCGATGATACTGCCTAGGTAGGTGAAGGACTGCACTTCTTCCAGAGGGCTTCCATTCAGTGTGACTGGGTCATTACTGATGGAGTTAATCTTGAGGATCTTGGTCTTGTCCTTGTGGATGTTGAGGCCAACCTGTGATGACATGGCTGCCACTACGTTGGTCTTCTCTTGCATCTGCTGTTTGCTATGCGAAAGGAGTGCAAGGTCATCGGCAAAATCCAGGTCATCAAGCTGGGTCCACAACGTCCACTGGATTCTGTTCCTACGCTCATAAGTGGATGTCTTCATAATCCAATCAGTCACAAGGAGAAAGAGAAATGGTGACAACAAGCATCCTTGTCTGACTCCGGTTCGCACCTGGAAGCTGTTTGTAAGCTGCCCTCCATGGATCACTCCACAGTGTATGCCATCATATAAGTTCTTAATCAGGTTGACCACCTTTGCTGGGATGCCATAGTGCTGAAGGAGCTTCCAGAAAGTCTCTCAATCCACGCTATCGAATGCTTTCTCATAGTCAACAAAGTTGATGTACAAAGAGGAGTTCCACTCCATAGATTGCTCGACTATGATGCGGAGCGTTGCTATCTGGTCCGTGCATGATCTATTTTGCCGGAAACCTGCTTGCTCATCTCGTAGCTGTGGGTTGACGGCATCCTTCATTCTCTCTAAGAGGACTCGGTTGAAGACCTTCCCTGGCACCGACAGAAGTGTGATTCCTCTATAGTTGGCACAATTGCTGAGGTCTCCTTTCTTGGGGATTTTAATAAGATATCCCTCTTTCCAGTCTGCCGGAATCACTTCTTCTTCCCATATCTTCTCAAAGAGGGGATACAGCATTTCCACTGAAACATCCAGATCTACTTTCAGGGCCTCTGCTGGAATATCGTCAGGTCCAGCCGCCTTCCTATTCTTCATCATAGTGATGGCTTTTCTGATCTCATCTCTGGTTGGTCTATCACAATTGATTGGAAGGTCTTCGTTGGCTGGGTCAATGTCTGGTGGATTTAATGGTGCTGGTCTATTCAGGAGTTCCTCAAAGTGCTCCGCCCATCTATTCATCTGTTGTTCTATTTCTGTTATAGACTTTCCCTGCTTGTCTTTGACGGGACGCTCTGGTTTGCTGAACTTTCCAGACAGTCTTACAGCTTGGTGATGTCATACAGCTGTTTCATATTACCGTTGTATGCTGCCTGCTCCGCTTCTGCTGCCAGTCCATCCACATAATCTCTCTTATCCTTCCTAATATTCCTCTTCACTACTCTATGGGCTTCAGCATACTCTTTTTGCGCTTTAGCCTTTGCTGCTCTAGTCCTGCTGTTATTAACTACTGCCTTCTTCTTCTTTCTATCTTCTATCTTAGTCAAGGTCTCTGCTGTGATCCACTCTTTCTGCTGATATTTCTTAATTCCAAGCACTTCCTGGCATGCTGACCTAAGTGTCTCTCTCACTTTCTGCCATCTGTTGGATACACTGTCTTCCTCTTCCTCAGACCGATCCTGTAGTACTGAAAACTTATTCTTCAGCGTCAGTCCAAAATCTTCCTTGATCTTATGATCCTTCAAAAGGCTAACGTTGAACTTCACTCTTCTATCTGACGCGTCTATCCAGTTCTTCTTCAGCTTCAATCTGGCCACCACTAAGTGATGGTTGGACACTACGTCTGCTCCTCTTCTAACTCTAACGTCCTGCAAAGATCTTCTGAACTTCTTGCTAATACAGACATGATCGATCTGGTTTTCTATCGTGCCTGCTGGCGATACCCAGGTACTCTTGTGGATCCACTTGTGAGGAAAGATGCTACCTCCTATGACCAAGTTGTTAAGTGCACACAGATCCACAAATCTCTCTCCATTCTCACTCATCTCTCCCAGAGCGTGGGTCCCCGTGACTTGTTCATATCCTGTGTTGTCAGGTCCAATTTTGGCATTAAAATCTCCCATAAGGATGGTAATGTCTTTGTCTGGGAGAATCTCTAATATTTTGTGAAGTCTATTGTAAAAATAGTCTTTGTCCCCCTCTTCACTGTCATTGGTTGGAGCATAGCACTGTACAACATTCATCTTAATCCTCTTCATTTTAGTTCTGAAGGATGCTGTGATGATCCTGGAACCATGTGCCTCCCAACCAATCAGTGCTCTCTGTGCCTGCTTGGACAACATGAAGCCTACTCCCTGTGTGTGGGGTGCGTCGCTCTCTTCATGTCCGGAATACAACAACAGCTCTCCTGTCAACAGTCGTCTTTGTCCAGCTTGCGTCCATCTTGTCTCGCTAATGCCTAGTAGGGTCAAGTTGTTGCTCCTCATCTCTGCTGCGACCTGCGCCGTCTTTCTTGACTCGTACATGGTCCTCACGTTCCATGTACCGATGGTAATCCTCCTGGTTGCAAGAAGGGTAATCGGCTTAGTGGCTTCCTCACGACTTTCACCAGCCAGCGTCATGCGTCTTCGAGTCGAAGACCCTTCTTTTTCCAGGCTAAAAGTCTCTGTTATCTCTATTGTTGGCGTTTCTATAGCAGGCTGATTTTTTACGGGGTGGAGTTGCTAGCCCCACGCCCAACCCTCCTCCTTTATCCTGACAAGCAGATGGCCCCAAAGGACCTCTCTGGTGGAGTTTAAAAAAAAAAAGTGTAAAATATTCCGAATGTTCTCTAGGAAAGGATCTATTTTGGGATTTTTTTTTTAGTTTTCCTTTGCTCACTTGGAACACATAGCTATTCTAACCGGATTGAGTTTCCCAGGGCTATGATGCCGGATGGGGAATCTTTTTAAATGTGTGTCTATGTACTGGCCATTTGGTATGTTTTTTTGTTGTTGTTGATAAAACCCAGAGCAAGGAGAGTCAGCTTCATAAAAGGGATCTAGGATTTCTGTTTTTTACAATAGTTACATGCTATCCTGACCACATGGTATCAAGCAAAAACGATTCTTTCCAAGACAAGCTCTGTTTCCCCAGCTCTTTCTCTTGCTGAAGGAATATGATTCCATATTACTCGTTTTCCTGACATTTTGCAAATGTGGAGCTGCTTTCCCCAAATTTTCTCTTGGATGATCAGGTGTTGTCTATCTTCTTAAAATCTTGGTTCTCAGCCTGGCAGTCTCTTTGCAGCTGTCTTTAATAAAATCCAGAGGTGGCTCTCTGACATTCTCTCTGTGGCTGTATATCATAAAACATAAGATTTCAGTCTTGGGAGCCTAATTCAGAGCTAATTCAGTTAAGTGCTGCTCCATTTACCAGCTACACCAAAAAAGCATAACTGCTGCAGTAAGTTTGTGGTGGGATTGTGAACAGACTATGATGGTCTGTCTGAAAAACCATGGGAAATTGCCTGCCAGGTGATTATGCTGTCTGGTGATTCCTACTGTATAGCCAGAATGTGCCACAAATGCTTCCAAATACACCGAATGTCCTGATTATTCATCACTTTTAATGGGGGCATCACCAGAACAGCAGCAGCATGGACAGTGCAGTAGGGAATTAGCAGCAAAAGAATGTCAGAACCTGGAAAGGTTCAAGCTGAAGGAATTGTAACACGACTACAAAGCAGTGGGAGGACAGGTAGTTTGAAGACTACCTTTGGGTTCTTATCGCAGTGTAGAACGTAAAGGTTTTACCTTTGCGGAACTGAACACTTCAGTGCAAAGCAAGCAAACAAGGCACCTGCAGTTGGCTGAAACTTGGCTTTGCTCACGGCTGAAAGGGTGCACCTCTGGCAGCCCGGCAGTGAGCCCTAGCACTGCGCATGGGCACTGGTTCAGGATCACTTCTGAACAACGGAGAGAAACAAATGGAAAACTATGTGGCTGGGGGGCAGGGGAACGCATCAGAATTTTTTATTTTCAAACCTCAGAAGTGGGTTTCTGGGTTTATTCAAATCTCAGGCGAAGCTTTGGGCCGGCAATGTTGCATGAACCTCTTTTCACCGCTGTGACGGCTTACCCCCCACTCCGAAGTGCCACCTGATGTACCGGGTTACCGCTGAGCTCGTCTGTTTCACCAGTTGGGGCTCCCTTACATTGTCCTGCTGAGCCAGGCCCTCAAGCCTCCTCCAGCGCACACACAGGTAGGGACACACCCAGCTGCAGAAAGATACAGACACTGAAATCAGCTCTGCATGGGAAGACTCAGCTAGGGAATTGCCCAGCACTTAAGTGCTCACCTCCTCTGGAGTGTAAATTGACAATTGTATTGTCTTGCGCTGCACAGAAAACTGTACAGCGTAAGCTCATAAAAATTACCCCATCCCTCAGTGTGGAGGAAGATATGCACAGCTTCCTTTTTAAGGAGTAAGGAAAATAAGGCAGACACCTGGTCCCTATGAGCTGGACAACAATTCAGAGGAACAAAGTATTTTATAGCTTTTTTTTGTTACTGTGGTTTCCATGGGAATTTCTGCAGATCGTAACTTGTCAATTTAAAGCAAACGGAGCAAGACCTAGAGTGAAAACCTGAAGCTCAAATTCATCAACTGCTCAGGACTTCTTTGTCTGGTATGAGGAGTGGCCCAGGCTGTGAAATATAGAACATCATGAAAGTTAGGATAGGATACCTTTGTCATCTCCCTTATAGACTGTAACCTAAACAATTTAGTAACACAACTATGACTCGGAAGCAGGAATGCTCCCAGGTCCTTGCAGTTTGCTGCAGCTGAAAACTCATTTCAGACATGGAAAGGATTGTATCTCGAAAACCAAAAATGAAAACAAGATACTAATCATATATGACTGTACAAATTATGTATGTGAGGTTAAGGAGGCAGCTGTGAAAAAAGGAACTAGAGGCAGAATTATATTAGACTTCTTTTAATCTTTCATTGTATCTAGAAGAGAATCCAATCATCTATATTCCTATTGATGGTACCTTTGCATAATTTATTTCTCCTCTTTAACTTAATACCCTGCTTGTTCATTACATTTCAACTTTATACCCACATAGGATTTATTGGTCTCTACTGCATTCCCAATCTCTCTTCATATCTCAGCTCTTAAATTTGTTCTGTCAGTGTTGCATATACATTTGCCATAGAAAGTTTTAAGATGGAAAATGAAACTCTCCAAGTGCTGTATGTTACACAGGTATCTGAACTCCTATAGGAAAATGGTTATACCCAAAGGACAAATCTTATCCCAGAATCCACTGATTTCAGTGAGAATCTCGCATGTGCATCCGAAAAACCAAATTGTTTGTCCTTTGCCAAATCTAAGATGCACCATTATCTTTTCTTGAGATCATCTTATGGCCAGCTTTTCAAATGGGCCTCTAAAACTATACATGCAAATGTTTCTTGTGTGTCCACCAACATGTACAAGTCAGATGAGCATGCACACATAAGGATAGTGAGAGACAGTTACCTAGTTTGCAACACACGGGGTGTGCATACTTAAGAATCCAGTTTGAAAATTTGGACCAAGTGTGTATGTTGTGCATTATGACATATTTAATGTTTACAATTGCTTTTCAGCATGATGTGTGGTCACATCTGACACTTCTTCCCTCTTCCCCCAAATCATCTCTGAAGCATGTTGTTTTTTGATGTACCAAATGCTAGCGATGCTGGAAAGGAAGTATTGTATAAATAGAATTAAATTACTGTTTTGTAATTGGCAACAGACTTTGTTTTGCAATGATTCACCAAATCTTGGGTAATCAGTACCTAGACTTAGACTACAGGTCATTCACACTAACAGACATATGCAGTACCCCTCCTCTAAACTTCCACATCCTGTTTGCTCATTAAAAAACCCAAATTCAATAAAACCCCCGTTAACAGAAAACGTCCTCCAGCTGCTGTGCCGAAGAAGCCTAGGTATAAACTGGTGGGCCAACTCACCAGCCAGTGCATCAAATAAAGCTCCCAACAGCATCTGAGTTTCAGTCCCTCTCTTCAGGGATGGGTTTATTCCTCAAAACAAAACAGTCCAACACAAGTCAACCGGTTTCTTTTCCTCGGACCCAGGGTTTTCTGCAGATCTCTCTCCCAACTGAGCTGTTTGTTGGCCTTGATCTAAGGACCAGGTGAGCTACAGGCTATCACCTGATCCCTGGCCTCAGACCCCTCACCTGTGAGGCTGTGGGTTAGTCACAGGTAGGGCTAAGCCTGCCTCTCTTAAAGGGCCATTCTACCCTGTGATATGAGCAAGCCATGAAAAGTGCTTAAGTATCAATCTTCCGTGAGAACACATTATACAATATTTACATTTTCAAAGTTGTTTACAAACATTAACTAACCAACCCCTGTGAGGTAGGGACATGTTTATTATCCCCTGGGAATACATGAGGAAACTGAGGCAGTTGAGCCTAAGATTCCTTATTCAGGAGAGCACTTAAGCATGTGTTTCTCTCTAAGCATGTGCCATTGAAGTCAATGGAATTTAAGCACTCCCTCCCCCCACCCCTTCTGTCCATTTAAAGCATTCTTGCTTTTTTTCCCCGGCCCAAAGGCCACACAGAAAGGCATTATTGAATGAGCCAGGACTGGAGCGACGGGGTTCGCCAATCAAACACGAGGCTAGATTTGTCGTGAGTAGGATTCACCACTAGGTCAGTTGTACTGAGCACACTGTAGGAGTGATTTATACTAGGTCTTCTGCCTGGCAACTGACTGAACGCTGTCAGACACTATTTCGCTGGCTTGTTTGAGCCAGGTTACCTAATCCCTCCAGCAGTGTACATGCAATGCAAGCAAGAGCCTTCCACCACCCTGGAAGGGAGGAAAGCAGCAAACCCTCATGAAGCCTACTAGGGCATATCTTACTTATATGTGAAGTCCTTTGATACTATTGCTTCTCATAATGATGAAAGGTGAGGACTGTTGGAATGATTACTTAATGCTGCTGGGACTTCGTTGTGTTTATTAATGATGTTAGGGTACTTAGAGTCATGGATGCTTGTCTTTTTATTATTTTAAAATCTAAATAAATGCAAACAAATATTATCATAGGTATTCTATTGAGTCCTAAAGGCCAGCTCAGAGGTGGAAAAAATAAAAAAAAAATTGTACTACAGAGTACAAAATAATACAGAAATAAGGCTGGTTTCAAAAGGAATTAATTTTATTGTTTTTTATTTGCACTTTGTTGCGAAGGTGTTTATCAAGCTCTAAGGTTTGTTGCCCCCCCTTCCTTTTTCACCTTTTCCCTTCGTCCTCCATGTTTCCATTTTACTGCTGAAAAGGGGGCATAGGGAAAGGAAAAATTGAAAACCAAAAGATTTTTGGTTTGGGGTTCCACTGAAAAAAGGCAAAACTTAAGAAGAATAGACAAAAGTGTGTGAAAAGTTTCCATTTTTGAAACAGAGCCATTTGTCAATGAAAAGAATATTTTTTCCTTAGAAAAATGTCAACCAGCTGTATTACGCTGACTAGTATCTCCCCCGCATGAATGGTCAGTGGGGCCACTTGTGGAGTAAGCTAGTCCCAAAATCTGGTTTTAGGAATGGCTAGACAGCACCCGTGTGGTATCTGGCAGGCAGCATATTACAGCACCTACCCACCTCTAATCTTGAGTGTCCTTTCTCTGATTCTGCTTTCAGAGCCTTCTTTTGCTTGTCGATTGTGCTCTTGACTGTGTAACTGCTGCTTCTCTCTCTTTCTCTCTTTGTTTCTCCCTTGCAGTTCCATGTGACTGGCCTTGTTCCTCCAAAGCTTCTCCTTTTCCCCATGCACTGTCAATCTGTCAGCAGCTCAGAAGGACCTGGTTCTCTTCGGTCCCTGGTATCCCAGAAGACTTTGGCATCACTGTTTCTGAGTGACTAATAAGCCCTTCAAAAAAAACAACAACCCCCAAACAAACCCATAACTATATCTGCACCTTTTGCAAGCAGGTATTTCTGACGCATGGAGCCTTAATTACAGTGAAATGCTGGATTGTCTATTTTCTTAACATAATTTATCATATTAGCTGTAGTTTGTTTCTTACAGATGTTTCAGTTTAAGGTTGGGAAAACAATTTTGCTGCTGGATTGAGTTGTGTTGCTTGGCCAACATTATCCGGCCTCTCAGAGCTGGCTAGCTTATGTGCTGCCTCTCCGATGTCCCGTTCCAGAATGGGGCTGGCCAGTCCCAGTTCCTGGTTAAGGCCCCCAAACCTGCAGAGACTTACACATGTGATTGTGGAACAACTCACAGTGTGTATAGTGAAGCATGTGTATCGGGCTGTGCAGCATCAGGGCTGTCATTGGCAAAGAACAGCTGGATCAGTTCTAACATGGTATTTGAATAGTAATACTCCCAACCTAGTGAATGGCTGGCGATACGCTCAGCCCAACGTTCCAAAGGTATGCATAGCTTGAAACTGAACCTGGGCCTTAGGGGATAGGTCTACACTGCAGTTAAAAACTCACAGCTGGCCCATGCCGGCTGACTTAGGCTCGCGGGGCTGTTTAATTGCAGTATAGATGTTCGGGCTTGAGGTGGAGCCCAGGCTCTAGGACCCTGCAAGGTGGTTGGGTCCCAGAACTTGGGGTGCAGCCCAAGCTCCAACAGCTACATCACAATTAAACAGCCCCACGAACCACAGTCAGTAGTCTAAGGGTGTCTAATTGCAGTGTAAACATACCCAGAGACTGTTTACACACAAACTTGTATCGGTTTAGTTAAACTGGTGCAAACCTGTGTACACTCACTTATTTCAGTTTAGCTTAAAACCGTTTCTAATTGAAATAAGAGCACCCACAGGTACATTGGCTTAAAAACAAACCTTAAGTTAAATTGGTGCAAATCTGCATGTGGACAAGCCGTTAAACGTAGGGTATGTCTACGCTACATCTATGACAGAGGCACAGCTACGGTGTAGCTGTGCCTCTGTCATAGGCAGTCACTTCTTGCACAGACAGAAGGGGTTTTCCCATTAATGTAGTCAATCCACCTCTGTGAGAGGTGGTAGTTAGGTTGACAGAAGAATTCTTCCATCAACCTATCCACCTCTACATAGGGGCTTAGGTTGGCTCAGGGTGCAAAATTTTTCACAGCTCAGAGCAACGTAGCTAGGTCGATCTAATTTTAAGTGAAGTTCAGGCCCTCGACTGTAGGCTTAGGGGGCTAGATTCTCATTTGCACCATTCTAGCAGTGTAAATGGGTGTCATTTTCAGTGTGAAGGGGCATTAAGGTAAATGAGAACAAAGGTCCTTGGAGTTATGCCTTTACGTAACTTAAAAGTTAGATCTATAAAGCTATGTCACTCAGGGGTGTGAAAAATTGCACACCCTTGGCGCTGAAGCTATGCAGACCTACCCCCTGGTGTAGACATGGCTAGGTCGACAGAAGAATGCTTCCATTGACCTGGCTACCGTTGCTCAAGGAGGTAGAGTTCCTACATAAAATGTCCTCCAAGATATTTTATCACATTTCTTCTTTCTTTCTTGGCTTCTAGATTTTGAAGAAATCATGTATAGAGATTCTTGCAGCGGAGCCTTCCAGTATATGTGCAGGAGGTAAGTTTAAACCAGTCCTCCATGTTTACCAGTGCAGTTGTCTCTATCCACCCATCCCTGATCCCTAAGGAGCCCAGAATGATTGAGTTAACTGGAGTTAATTTCTAAAATATTTTGCTACTTTTGTGAAATTTCACAAAACAAGATTTTTTTTTGTCTCAAAATGAAGGAAATTAAAAACAATCATGCTCAGTTCTGAAAACGAATCTTTGTTTGATCTAAATTATGACCTTAACTCAAAGCAGCCCATTTTTCATCAAACAGTGCTAACCTTTAAGCAAAAATGCTGTGAAATTTCAAAGCCAGACTGCAAAATGAGATCATCTTTGTGAGGAGACAGATTTGGAGGTTTTCAGATTCCATTGTGAATATTTCTTACAATCTGCATTACTATAAACAATACACGCTGGCAAGCAGCAAACCCCTCTAGGTTAGCCTCGCTTCATATATTGTCAGAATATAAATCAAGTGTGGGATTTTTTCCAAAGCACTCTGAGTTAGTCTCACCCTGCTCCCATTAAGGTGAATGCTAAAACTCCCTAGCGGGGGTGGGCCTTGAACACATGGTTGTACAAAAATTTGCTGGAACCCTTGAAAATGATTGTAAGTGGCCAGTTAAGACACCATACACTTGACTGACACTGAATTGTGCTGATCCCTTTCCCAGTGCTCATTCTAATACAGTTATGCCATTTACTTTGTGGATTAAAAGTCCCTGGGAAGTATTTCTGTGTTCAGCAAAATCCAACTCCAATCTGTACAATCTTGTATTTAGCTGTGACACTCTGAGTAAGTTTCCCAGACCTGAAGAAGCACCCTGTGTAAGGTCAAAAGCTTGTCTCTCTCACCAACAGAAGTTGCTCCAATAAAAGTTATTGCTTCACTGCCATGCCTCTTGAATATTATGGGATCGACATGGCTACAGCTACACTGCATACAAAATCCAACCCCCTCAGACTGGAGCTTGAGAGATGCTCTCAGCATTGTCCAGCTACTCTCCATATGATTCCAGATCCAGCTTTTTCCCATGAATTTTGCTAATTTTGCAGAGTGGATCCCAGTTGTTTAATGCAGAACAGTCCACTAGATAGAGGGGCCAGGACCAAAGCCAAAGTGTGCAGAGCAGTACAACGAGTCAATGGTGAACTCTGCCAAAAAAAAATTCCATTTAATAATTTTGTAGCCCAAATAGGAAAGCCAGTTGTAATAAGTTCTTTGTGTTTTCAGTTCAGAAGCATCTGTTTGATTCATCCTTCTTGAGTTTCCCACCATTGGAGTGACTGGGCATCTGCATTGCTAGCAATGAATTGATACTAAGTTGTATTTAATAAAGAAATGATCGTGTTTTAATAGCAAAGTCAAGGTCCTGAAAAGAAAATGCAGATAACTTTTGCATTCAGTTATCCTTACTGTCATTTTTGGTTTTAGTTAATGCCGAGACTTAGTTGATTTGAGTTTGTTTGTCTAAGACTTATTATTTTGCTATTTGTCCCGTCCCCCCCCCTTCTGTCCATTTAAAGCATTCTTTGCTGAAAATCTGGACTGCATCAGTAATGACCTCTTGCATTTACAGAGAACCATTCACCCAAAAGGACTACAGAGCAATTTTAAAAATGCTATTCAAATGATATACAGGAAACTCTCTATTCACCACTGAAATGCAGTTGAATCTGGGCTGGACATAACAGGGACTTTGGCAGAGCATAGTAACAATGTATAAAAGTTTTGGGAAAGAAGTGAAGAAGAATACTAGGTCTCACTTTATATTCCATTTACACATAATTTATGAAGGGTTAATAAATACTTAACAGGCGATTTATTAACTGGTTCATCAATTGCAATAGATGGTTATAGCGTCCATAAGTTACTTATATTCATGGTTTATAATTTGCAACACCTTTTATGTGCTTAGAACTATCTACACCACTACATCTATAAATCATGTCACTAACATGCTTGTAACATCTATTAGCCACAGGCAAACCATTTACAAATGGAGCAGCCTTAATGTGACTGAATACTGTATCCAATTGAAACAGTAGGAAGGAAAATATTGGAAGACATTATGTAATGACTCAAGTTAGAAATTGGCCAAGCTGCCACAGGGGGAGTGATGTTAACCCTGAAAACTGCCAGGGGACTTTTTACTGACCGCGGTTACTCATCCAAGACCGCAGTGTTATGCCTTTTTGGAAAGAGAGCATCTTGCACAGTGTGGTGCCTCTTAGCACATGCTGGGTACCAATTCAATAATAACACAATGTGCCAGCAACGCTAATTTGAGCAGTAAGTTGTTATTGCTTGGTGGATGACATGGGGCCCAAAATCCTAAAGTCTGGGTTCAGACAAAACCTGTATTGAGTTCAAAGTGCAGTGGGAGTTTCCCCCGGCGTGAGGATTTCAAGCTTGAGCTCACAGCTAGTAAAAATGAAAAGAATTATATAAATCTTAATTGAATTAGTTCCTCTGAGAATTACAAAGGGACGAATTATGGCAACTATAGCTCATGGTCTGTGTGAGAGAGGGCACCATTCCTCCTAGTGTGCTTATGTAGATCATGGCTGTAATTTGGCTGCAAGCCTGGGGAATGCAAGGTGGGGGCCCAGAAAGGATCTAGACTAGATCGGGCCGTGATCCCCACACCCTGTACGTATTAGAATGGCGTCACTGTGAGGAGGGCTGGCTACACCTTCCTGTCCTCTCTCTGGTACCCTGGAGGATTATGATTTAGCATATGTCTACACTGCAATCAGGAGACACACCCGAGGTAGTTAAATGAAAGCTAGCTCAAGTAACAATAGCAGTGATGCTGTGGCAGGATGGACGGCTGCAAGGACTAGCCCCGGCTGCCTGGGAACATATGTGAGAGCCTCTGCCCATCCTGCCTTGGCTTCACTGCTGTTGTTACTCGAGCTAGTTTTGATCTAGTTACCAAAGCTTGCTCGGGTATGTCTACATGTGCTGTAGCTGCAGGGTAGACATTACTCTTACGCTGGCACACTGGCTCCAAACACTGCGGCTTGAGCGCTGTATCTTGTGGTGTTCAGTGATCATGCAGTACTGAAGGTGCTTGCAAGAGCTCTGCTTTATTCTGTGTCCACTTCCAACAGCCTGTGCCTAAGAAGAGCTTCACAGTGTCACTCCCAGACATTCAGTCTGGGAAGCCCAGCCCTTAAAGGCACAGTCCCCAATACCACACACCTCACCCCCACCCTAGCCTAGGTCAGTTAGCAGCAGCGACGCCCCATTCTGAAAAGTTAGTCTCCATACTTGTTGGTTTTGCGTAAATATAGAAATGTGATAGTCATCGCTGGGCTTGTTAATTACAGTTCCAGACTGGATACATTATCACAAAGGTTTTTGTACTCTTCTGTACTTGTAATCCCATCCCATACGATTTCCATAATTGCGCCTAATGATTTTATATCCCCCCACCCTCCAGAGCTCAGCATTGCTCCCTTTGTTCTTCTTGAATGAGCTTGGACAATACACAATGGGATTAAAAGGCAGCCTGCTTGGATAGATGTGCTGGGATTGTTTGCAGCTGACTTCTTCCTGGCTATAAGAAAATGAGACCTGGAACACAGCCCAGATTCCAGAGCGAATATGCTATTCTGGCAGCTACAGTGCAGGAGTCCCTCAGGGCAATTAGATAAGGTGGCTTCTGTAATGTACAAGGAACAGCTTTGAATCGGCAGAAATTTGGATCGGTTTTGCTGCTTAAGAAGTTTAAATGGCAAAGAGGAGTCTTAATACAGAGCTCGGGTCATGATACACTGACTGCTCCTGCATCTCCTCGGACATAAAATTGTAAATGTTTTGTCTAGGTGAGCCACAGGCCATGTCTACACTATGGACCTTGCAGTGGCACAGCTGCGTCACTGTAAGGTTGCCTTCTATGATGAGACAGCTGCTCTCTGTCGACGGGAGAGAGCTCTCCCACCAGCATAATTATACCATCCGGAGCGAGCGGCGGTAGCTGTGTCTCCCGCTGGTGTAGTGCTGTCCACTCCTGCACTTTTGTCGGTGAATCTTATGTCAGTCAAAGGGGTGTTTTTTCACACCCCTGTCCAACACAAGTTTTGCCGACAAAAGTGCTGGTGTAGATAAAGCCACATGCATGGTGAGACTGATTTACAAGTGTCAGTGGGAGCTGAGTACCAATCTCCCCCTATTATTACTGCAGATGTCAGCTCAGCTACAAAACTCCTCTTGATTTGATTTTTCTCCAGCTTGGGGCTCCAAGGGTTGCCCCCATGGTAAAATTATTCTTTTGTTCTAGAACCTGATTGCCTTCTATGATGAGATAACTGGCTCTGTGGATATGGGGAAAGTGGTGGATGTGATATACCTTGACTTTAGCAAAGCTTTTGATATGGTCTCCCACAGTATTCTTGCCAGCAACTTAAAAAAGTATGAATTGGATGAATGGACTAGAAGGTGGATAGAAAGCTGGCTAGATCGTCGGGCTCAACGGGTAGTGGTCAATGGCTCGATGTCTAGTTGGCAGCCGGTATCAAGCGGAGTGCCCAAGGGTCAGTCCTGGGGCCATTTTTGTTCAACATCTTTATTAATGATCTGGATGAAGGGATGGATTGCACCCTCAGCAAGTTCACAGATGACACTAACCTGGGGGAGAGGTAGTTATGCTGGAGGGTAGGGATAGGGTCCAGAGTGACCTAGACAAATTGGAGGATTGGGCCAAAAGAAATCTGATGAGGTACAACAAGGACAAGTGCAGAGTCCTGCACTTAGGACGGAAGAATCCCATGCACTGCTACAGGCTGTCTAAGTGGCAGTTCTGCAGAAAAGGACCTAGGGATTACAGTGGACGAAGAGCTGGATGTGAGTCAACAGTGTGCCCTTGTTGCCAAGAAGGCTAATGGCATATTGGGCTGCATTAGTAGGAGCATTGCCAGCAGATCGAGGGAAGTGATTATTCCTCTCTATTTGGCACTGGTGAGGCCACACCTGGAGTATTGCGTCCAGTTTTGGACCCCATGCTACAGAAAGAATGTGGACAAATAGGAGAGAGTCCAACGGAGGGCAACGAAAATGATTAGGGGGCTGAGGCACATGACTTACAAGGAGAGGCTGAGGGAACTGGGCTTGTTTAGTCTGCAGAAAAGAGACGAGTGAGGAGGGATTTGATAGCAGCCTTCAATTACCTGAAGGGGGGTTCCAAAGAGGATGGAGCTCGGCTGTTCTCAGTGGTACCAGATGACAGAACAAGGAGTAATGGTCTCAAGTTGCAGTGGGGGAGGTTTAGGTTGGATATTAGGAAAAACTGTTTCACTAGGAGGGTGATGAAACACTGGAATGGGTTACCTAGGGAGGTGGTGGACTCTCCATCCTTAGAGGTTTTTAAGGCCTGGCTTGACAAAGCCCTGGCTGGGATAATTTAGTTGGGAATTGGTCCTGCTTTGAGCAGGGGGTTGGACTAGATGACCTCCTGAGGTCTCTTCCAACCCTGATATTCTATGAATCTATGTCGTAATACAACATGGCACTGCTCAGTTGTGACACACAAAGGATACAGAGCACAGATTGTTCTATTACTCTCTACCTCATGTGATACAGCAGGGCCAGAGAGCAGCAGGAGAGTGATTGATGGGAGGTATATAAACCCCAGGATGATCAGAGCCTTATTCCCTGTAGACTAAGGAAAGGTTACTATAGGTTAATTAGAGCACCTGGAGCCAATTAAGGCCCCACCTGAGACCTAATAAAAACCCCTGCTTCAGTGAGACAGGAGGATGGAAGGAGAGCTGACTGTAGTTTGGAGGTGTAGTTTGGACTGTAGTTTGATCAGAGGATTAGAATACCAAGGGAAGGGAGCCCCCACCCAAGCAGGGCAGAGGGACTCCCCCAGCACAGAGAACCGAAAGAAACCCTGCCCAGGAGGAAGAGGGTAAGAAACCTGTGAAGCCGAAGGGGCTGGGACCGGAGTAGGGGGGTGAAGCTGGGTCCCTTCCCTGCTCTCCTTCTCTCCCCCTCCAGAGCACTTGAGGAGCCCAAGACTAGGGCTAACCCTAACCCTGACCCACCACACCAAGGAAAAGCACGGACCCACCACAATAGCATTGGCCATTTGCCACACTCAGCTACAAAAGTAGCTTTGCTGCCCATAGCCATGGGTCATATGGAGCTGCAGAACTTCCTGACTCCACCAAGAGGTTTCTGGGAGTATGGACAAGGGTAACCCTTGTTGCATCCCCTCTGTGTGCAAGAATGTCATCAGTCTTTCCCATCATTGCTACTGTTGGTTCAGCTCCAGTTGCAGCAACACTGGAAGTAAGATTGTAGCCAGGAATCCAGGAGTCTGCTGGTGCTTTAACCATACATTATCTAACCATGCTTGCTCAAAGCAGGTCTCTGCTCACTGTGGTGCTTAAAATGTCTAAGCTAGCACTTCCCTTTCTGCTACCCACCAGTAGAGATGAACAGCGGTAGTATGCAGCAGTAGGAAAAACGTCAGCAAGCCTTGGGGAGCACCAGAGCTGTGATTGTGACTAGCATGCCCATCCAAGCATGCTAGATTTCCCCACCGGTGCAAGACTAGACACAGTCTAGCTAAGCATTTGTGTCCATCTTGCAAGCTAGTATTGTAGAGTGTGGGACAGACACATGGAGACTGGGACAGTTTGGCAGATTTCTAGGGAAATGGTCAAAATTTGCCATATGGGAAGTTTTCCTTCCTCTGAAAAATACGGTTTCATCAAAACCAAATTTTCCACAGGGAAATGTCAGCTCAGGTGAAAACTTTTTATTTTTCCTGCAGAAGATGTTGAAATGAAAATTTTTGTTTCAAGTCCACTTAAAATGTTTCATTTCAAGTTTTTGGTTAAAAAACCCCAAAATATATTAAGTTGAAACAGAACAAAACATTCCATTCTGTTTTGAAATGTCAGTTCAAAATGAAAATTTTTTTAATCAATTTGAAACTTGCCAGGGGAAAACTGAGAACCTTAGACTGAAAAATTTCAAACCAAGGCCTGGTCTGTATTACAGGGTAAGGTTGATGTAGGCTGCCTTGCATTGTCCTAGCTGTGGAAGTGTCTTCACTTAAATGTGGCTCCCGATGACGTAACTGCCTCTCTATGCCAGTTTAGTAACACCACCTTCACGAGCGGCATAGAGTCATGATTGATGTAGTGAGGTTGACGCAGTGTCAGTGTAGACACTGCATTGCTTACATCGATTGATACTGGCTTTTGGGAGCCATCCCACAATGCCCCTCACTACCAGTACAATCGATGCAAGCACTCCTGGTGAGGACATGCACTGCTGACAGAAGGAGCAAAGTGTAGACACGCATAAGCGATGTAACTACTGTGGTGGCTGTATGCTGACATAAGTTAGGTTGACTTAATTTTGGAGTGTAGACAAGGCCCAGGACTTTTTGTTAGAAATTTCTTTCAGGAAGAAATTGTCTGTTGTCTGACCAGCTATAACCAGTCCCCGTTATTACTGATGCAAGGCAAATAATCCATTTCATCTTTGCCTTAGAGTCATTCCAAGTCGTGGTGAGAGGGAATGGTTTCCGACACACCCGGAACGTCGATCGAGTGCTCTGCAGCTTCAGGATCAATGAAACGGTTACTGTCAGTGAGTAGTTTGTTGCTATACCTTTACTAGTGGCTGTTTTCCTCCAAAAGACTTTGACAGTTTAGTTTCTCTGGGGGTTATCGTACTGAGAGGGAGAGCTCTTGAATGTAGGATGTTGCAGCTCAGGGCTAGTGCCTGTGTTGCAGTGAACTGAAAGAAAACCTCTCCCTGGGCATGGCTTAGTCAGGTATTAATAAGCAGGGAGGTGCACACCAATGAGGGACTAACACAGTTTGGTGGACAGGCAGTGTGAATGCAGAATGCTGTATCCCAAATAAAAACACATCTAAGTTTTCCTGGCAACCACGGCAGCCTTTGCTGCATCTTGCATGGGTGGAACAGAGCTGGCCCTAAGTGGATTTTGTAGCTAATAGCTAAGAACTGCATAAATTGGCTCCAGATGCACTGAATAGTTCAGCACTCTTTTCGCTGCTGCTATGTCCAATATGGGCAAAAGACAAGGCAGCCTATTCTGTTGGTTTAAAAGTTAAACAGATTATGCCAAGCAGCAAAATTTGAGAGACACTCATCCTTCCTCCTGACCCCAGACCTCAATCAGGAAAATGGAAATAGGACCCTTACCCATCCCTGCGCTCACAAGAAAGATTTGATCCACTTTTAGGAGTTCCATCAGTAAGAGATGACGTTCATGTCACACGATAAACCCAGTGTTTTGCCTGTATTAGACCTGTGACTGTGAGTATATGAATGGAGACACTTAAATCGTGGGGGAGAAAGATATCCTTATGTATGTATATGAGGGTTCCTGTGTAGATATTGTGGGAAGTGTGAGTCTAGAGTGGATCTGTTTCTCCTCTTGCTTTTTATTATTTGTATGCCTAGGAGCCCTAGTCATGGATCTGGACCCCATTGTGTGGGGCACTACACAAACACAGAACAAAAAGACAATCCCAGCCCCAAAGAGTTGACAATCTTAGGCTAGGTCTACACTGGGGGGGGGCGGGGTTCGACCTAAGATACGCAACTTCAGCTACGTGTATCTTAGGTCGATTTACCTGGCCGTGAGGATGGCGGCGAGTCGACCGCTGCCGCTCCCCTGTCGACTCCGCTTCCGCCTCTCGCCGCGATGGAGTTCCGGAGTCGATGGCAGAGCGATTGGGGATCGATTTTATCGCATCTACACTAGACGCAATAAATCGATCCCCGATAGATCGATCACTACCTGCTGATCCGGCGGGTAGTGTAGACGTACCCTAAGATCTACCTTATACCAGTATAACTCCATTGGCCTCAGTGGTGTGACTCTTACTTTATACTAGTAGAAGAGAGAGTTAGGCCCAGTGTGTAACAAGGTGAAAGGAGCTATTGAGTCATAGATATTTTTATTTTCTGTCTGCTCTGGTATTCCTGTGAGTCAACTAGGGTTTGAGAACCAAATGGCATAGCTCATTTCTAACTCTGTAAGGGAGGGGAGAATTCATCTTGCATAATGTGGAATCAATGCAAAAGCTGATAGATTGAGAACAGGGCTTGACCCTTCAAAGAATAAGATTTTTTTTTTTTTTAATTTTCTCTGACAATACATCAAAGTCAAATGGCCGAGCACTGGACTTGCTCACTTTTGTTTGGCAAAGCTGCATCAAGCTGGACAGCTTTCCTGGCAGCAGAGATTTCCTGATCCTTGTAATAGCCCAAGTGTTGATGATGGCGCTGAACGGTGTTGAGCTAATTGGCTGATTCAAAGGAAATTAAAACCAAGCGCTTGCACACAGAACTCATCTGAGCACATTGAAGGTCCCACTTCTCCCTTTGGGTGTCTGTGTAATTTGCTAGTTAAAACCTAAGAGCGGCTTACTGTGGCTGTCTGCCTTGCAAAGAATAGGGGTAAGAGGTCAGAACATGCTTGTGCGTCTGAGACTTAAGGAGTGTAACTTGTGTCTACTGGTCTGCCAGACACTCCTAGAAGGCAAAGTTCCTGATTCTTCCAGTGTTATGTTGCTTGGTTATAAGCAGAATATTTGGTTGGTCATAGGTTAACTGTTTCCAACCTGGATTTCTTTTCGCTGAGACAGTAGGAAGGGAAGTAGTAGGGCTCAGGTGAGCGCTGTCAGTGGGAAAGCTGGAACAGTGAGTTGGGGAAGGAGAGGCAAGCAAAATCACTCCCAGGGTGAGTGGGGCTCCTTGAAGAGGTGGCTGGTCAGCACACAGATATCAGCATCAGTTGTGCCAACTGGCCAGTGATGGGAGCTGCAGCTGCATACTGGGTGCAACAGGGGAGAGGTGGGTTTCAAGAGGAAGAACTGCAGAGCCGGCTCTCGGATTCTTGCTTTCCGTTATGAACCCCCAAAATAAAACTGACACTTATCAGAAAATCCTGGGCTCTGGATCAAGGCCACATGAAAACACTGAGCCTGATCTGGCTTCTACCCCAATGATGCAGCTGAGCCACAAAGTGTCCTGCTCAGATCTGAAGTGCTCCAAAGCTCAGTGGAGTTCAGATCAAGGGTTTGGTTTGGGCCCCTCTCTGTTATAAAGTCTCACATAGCTCTGCTCTACAGCTGGGAAGGAAATTACTTTTTTTTACCATTCAAATTTAAAGGAAAATGAATCTTTGGTTTCGTTTTTTGCTGAAAAATGTCTTAGAATCTTGTTTGGGTTTTTATTAAAAAAAAAAAAGTCATTATCAAGCCAAAAAAAAATCAGGTTTTGGTTGCTGAAAACTGAAAATTATTTTAGCCTTCTGTTTTTTGCTTTCAATGAAAATATGAACATTTTCTACAAAAACAGGATTCTCTCTACGTGAAAATTTCCATTTTGTCAAAAAATGTTGATGGGAAAATTTTGACTCTCTCTCCTTTATTCCAAGGCCTCATTCCTGAGCATCCTCTGGGCTTGAGAGCCTTTTCGGAGGCCCAAGGCCTCACGGCCCTTTGACTTCTAGAAGAATAGTCACATGAACATGTTCAGCGGCATTCTAATTTTGGGACCACACAAGGCGAGGATTTGCGAAGCGCATGTGTGTGGTGGGGGGGAGGGGGAGGGAGATTAAGGATCGGACTGGCTGTTAAATTATACCCTAATCCCATTGGTGGCTCCACAGAATCATATGAAATATTGTGAAACAAGCACAGCAATTTTCTTACAATGCAGCTGTTTTATTGTAAACCCTGTCCTGCTTGAAGAGCTGCAGCGCTGAATGGAAGCAATGTTTACTAAAAAGTCTTGGCTGAGAAACCTGAAGGCAGTTGGGGCTCTCCGGAAGAGGTCTGATTTATATTTGGTCTCCTGTTTGCAAGCCACGCTGGTGGTTGTTGGGGTGTGAGCAGTCTTCTGGGCATGGTGGTCAACAGACATTGCTTAAGATCCACAAAGCAGACAATGCACATACAACTGCAACTTTATTTGTATGTCTCGGGCACAGTGAAGAACCAGGCCTTCTGTATCTGAATCTGTCCTTCAATGACTTCCCTAATATCTATGGAAGAGCTGAGAGTAAGACTTGGGTCATCTGACTCCCACCCCTGGGCCTTGACCAACCTTGCAAGCATTTAACTGAGCTAGAAGAACAGCGAAAGTGACAGTAGACTTGCATGACAATGAGTTAGTGCCTAGCTGCTGTCTTGAAAGCTAAATTCCAGTACAGAATGTGCTATAAATAATAGAGATAAAATTAGAGCAGTGACGTGATAATTTCTGAGTCATTTTGGTAAAACAACACATTACACGGGGTTAGTGGCAGTCCCTTCTGTAGTACCTTTCATCTGTGGATCCCCAAATCACTCTACAAACAATGTAGGAGAAGAAAATCACTAAATCCATTGGTGAAATGGATCTGGTTTGGAGGTGGAAGGTGAGCAGCCAGGATAATACTATGCTTGCACCCCAACACTACACGACAGAAAGTGAGGAATAATTTATCCAGTGGAAATTACAGGGACAATTACAGGTAGACTGAGTGTAATTGACCATCTGGATTCTGGCAAGATCATTGCAGCAGACAACCTGTTCTTGCAAGCACGCGCTATTTAATCTTTGATGACCATGAGCAATCAGGCTCTGCTACATACATAGAAACCAGGCAGGGCAGCCGTAATCTAAACAGATAGTTTCAGAATTAGAACTCGGAGTGGGGGGGGGAAGGATGGGTCAGTGGTCAGGTTGCTACCCTGGGATTTGGGAGACTTGGGTTTTATTCACTGCTTCACCAGAGACTTCTTTTGTAACCTTTGTCAAGTCACTTAGTCTCTCCATGCCTCAGTTCCCCATCTGTAAAATGGGAACAACAGCACTTCCCCAGGTCTCAGGTTCTCAGACCCTGGAGTAATGGGCATTTTCCTGTTGACCTAAAGTGATGTAGGGACAAGTTCCAACCTCCATGCCTCCCACTGATTGCAATAGAATTTGCACAAACAGCATCCAGGAAGAGAACATGTAGTCTTAAGTGTACAAGGGAAATCAAACGGCAGAAGTGAGTGCGCAGGAAAATGTGCCTTCCCGAAAGGAGATGTGGTAACTAAAAACACAGCAGTTTAGGGACAGGAAGGACACCTGGGATGTTGTACTCCACTCCAGATGTTTTTGGAAATTGATACATTTCTTTATTTTCTTGCTTTATTTAACGGAAGTTGCTGGACCCCCATCCCACCCTACATATCCATGTGCATCACCATCACAAAGCAAACAATGGACTGGTACGGTGGCATTAGAGGGGTAATCCAGTAATGAGGCTGCCAGAAAACAAGGAAGAGGAGCAAATCCTTGCTAATTTTTATTATTCTCTATTTAGGGAGCCTCTCTGGGACTGTAGGTGTTGTTTTTTATTTTTTGTGCAATAGGCAGGAAGAAAATATGGAGTTTTGAAGAGATAGATGCAAAACGAAGAGCCTGATCCGAAGCCTAGAGCTGATTGGGGATTTTCTGACAAAAGATTTTGAAAATGCCAATTTGTCAAAACCAGAACTGTTTACAGGAAAGGGCCAGTTTTAACTAGTCTCCTAATTCAGAAACATTTTGAAAAAGAAAATAAGTTTTGAAATTGTTGGAATGTCCTAGTTTGACATTCTCAAAATGGAAAGTTTAGTTTTTTCAGTTCAAAACAACTCTTTGTTTTGAAATTTTAGTGAAATTATACTTTAAAAAAAATTAAAAGGTTGACATTGAAATAAAATGTTTCAAAAGTATCAAAATGAAATTTTCAATTGACCCTATCAGAAATATTTTCAGGGTTATTTGTTCACAAAACTTTGAGTTTTTGATTTTTCATCATGATCCAGGACAGCAAAACCTTTTGAAATCTCCCGAGGGACTATCAGCTCTATTGTTGACTTCAGTGAGCTCTGGATCAACCCTGAGTAGACCAGTTTAATAAGGAAAACTCAAGTGAAACTCGACAAAGAGTCCTGTAGCACCTTATAGACTAACAGAAGTATTGGAGCATAAGCTTTCGTGGGTGAATACCCACTTCGTCAGATGCATGGGTCTGACGAAGTGGGTATTCACCCATGAAAGCTTATGCTCCAATACTTCTGTTAGTCTATAAGGTGCCACAGGACTCTTTGTCGCTTTTTACAGATCCAGACTAACATGGCTACCCTTCTGATCTAGTGAAACTGTGAACTGATTTGTGGTATTGGCAAGAGCAAGAGGCAGTTTTGTAATCTTGTTCTTCCCTCTCTTCCCATGGCTGAGGGGACAAAATCCTTGTTGTGTTGTAGATTCTGAACACTTAACAGTGCTAGGTCTGAACCATAACTAGGAATCCAAACCCTGCCCCGAGAGTTTGGGGTGTTCATACCCTGTGTCCAATTCCAAGTTTTATGGCTTGATCCCATCTTTAGTCAGTAAGTGTGATGGCCAGAATCAAGAAAATCCAGAATAACAATGGGCAGAAGTGTGTGTGTGTGTGTGTGTGTGTGTGTGGAGGGGGGTGAAGAAAACTTCTAAGTGTCAAAACTGAAAGTCCAGCTGCTGTCTATTTTATCTGAGCCATTTCATCTATCCCTCGTTAACAATAGCAGTACCAGTTCCACTCCATCTAGTTTCCACAATGGCAGCAGTACAGTGAATCTGCTTTGCTAGTTTCCATAAGAACAAGGAGCAGCTGGGCATTGATTGTGCAGAGCTATGGGAACGTGGCTCCACTAAGTGACTAATGAGGAAGATTCAGTAAATCGAGAGAAGAGTGTTTCCATATATGTTCCTTGCTGCTCTTTTTCCCTGACTAGAGTGATGGTTGAAGGAATTTCAGGTTTTTTTTTTTTTTTTTTTTTTAATTTTTGCCCTGAGTTTGTAAGTTGCTGTTTTGAAACAACCTTCTGCTTCAAGAGCTGGGACTCATAACGAGAACTCTGAATTTGCACTCCAGGGCAATTGGAAATATGGTCCTTATCTTGATGTTTGAACTTTAATTCTTTTTTGAAATATTGAAGATAATTAGCATTTTTCATCCAAAATGATCAAAACACCTCCTAGGCTATGTCTACACTACAGAATTAGGTCGGATTTATAGAAGCCGGTTTTATAGAAACCGGTTGTATGCAGCCGATTGTGTGTGTCCTCACCTAAAATGCTCTAAGTGCATGAAGTCGGCGGACCGCGTCCACAGTACCGAGGCTAGCGTCGACTTCCGGCGCATTGCACTATGGTACCTATCCCACAGTTCCCGGAGCCTCCGGCGCCCATTGGAATTATGGGTTGAGATCGCAATGCCCGGATGATACAAAGCAGTGCCGCGAGGGGTTCTGGGTACATTGCGTCAGGCCCCTCCCCCGCCGTCACAGCAACGGCAGACAATAGATTCGCGCCTTTTTACCTGGGTTACCTGTGCAGACAACATACCACGCCAAGCATTGAGCCCGCTCAGCTCAGCTTACCGTCACCATATCTCTTCCGGGTGCCGGCAAACGTGGGACTGCATTGCTAAACAGCAGCAGCAGCTTACTGCCTTTTGGCGGTAGACGGTGCAGCATGACTGGTAGCCTTCATTGGCGATCTGGGTGCAGGCAGCTGTGGGGCTGGCAGCCGTGGTGCTGCATTGCACCAGCCCCTTGCCTTTTGGTAGAAGATGGTTTATTACGACTGGTATCCGTCGTCGTCGTACTGCAGCGGCTGTCAATCATGGGCACCCGGGCAGACAATGATGGTTATCAGTCGTAGTATGCTATTTTCTGCCAAGTGCCCAGTATTGTCTGCTAAGCACCCAGAAGAGGCCGATGGCGATCTGGGTGCTGGCAGACATGGGGCTGGCAGACGTGGGGCTAGATTGCTACACAGCAGCAACCCCTTGCCTTTTGGGCAGTAGATAGCATATTACGATTGGTATCCATCGTTGTCGTACTGCAGTGGGTATCAGATGGTGCAATAGACCTGAAGGCTTACTGCCAAGCGCCCAGTATTTGCTGCCAAGCACCCAGAAAATGCCAAGGGCTATCAGTCATGCTGCGCCGTCGTCTTAAGATGTAAAAAATAGATTTATTCTCCATTCATTTGCTTCCCCCCTCCCTCCTGCTAAACCCAGGCTTTTGAGTTCAATCTTTGGGGGGGGGGGGCATTCTGTGTGACAGTTGTTTGTGTTTCTCCCTGATGCAAAGCCACCTTTCTTGATTTTCATTCCCTGTACCTGTACGCGGTGTCACTCGCCCCTCCCTCCCTCTCTCCCTCCCTCCCTTCTTCCCCTGGTCCGTCAGATACTACTTTCGCGCCTTTTTTCAGACCAGACGCCATAGCCAGCACTGGGATCATGGAGCCCGCTCAGATCACCGCGGCAATTCTGAGCACTATGAACACCACGCGCATTGTCCTGGAAAACATGCAGAGCCTCCTGGACATGCCAAAGCCAAACCAGGACCAGCTGAGGAGGAGGCGATTGCAGCGCGGCGACGATAGTGATGAGGAAATTGACATGGACCTCTCACAAGGCACAGGCCCCAGCAATGTGGAAATCCTGGTGTTACTGGGGCAGGTTCATGCCGTGGACCGCCGATTCTGGGCCCGGGAAACAAGCACAGAGTGGTGGGACCGCATCGTGTTGCAGGTCTGGGACGATGCCCAGTGGCTGCGAAACTTTCGCATGCGTAAGGGCACTTTCATGGAACTTTGTGACTTGCTTTCCCCTGCCCTGAAGCGCCAGAATACCAGGATGAGAGCAGCCCTCACAGTGGAGAAGCGAGTGGCGATAGCCCTGTGGAAGCTTGCAACGCCAGACAGCTACCGGTCAGTCGGGAATCAATTTGGAGTGGGCAAATCTACTGTGGGGGCTGCTGTGATCCAAGTTGCCAGGGCAATGAGAGACCTGGTGATATCAAGGGTAGTGACTCTGGGAAACGTGCAGACCATAGTGGATGGCTTTGCTGCAATGGGATTCCCAAACTGTGGTGGGGCCATAGACGGAACCCATATCCCTATCTTGGCACCGGCGCACCAAGCCGCCGACTACATAAACCGCAAGGGGTACTTTTCAATGCTGCTGCAAGCCCTGGTGGATCACAAGGGACGTTTCACCGACATCAACGTGGGCTGGCCGGGAAGGGTACATGATGCTCGCGTCTTCAGGCAGTCTCTTCTGTTTCGAAAGCTGGAGGAAGGGACTTTCTTCCCGGACCAGAAAATAACCATTGGGGATGTTGAAATGCCTATCGTGATCCTTGGGGACCCAGCCTACCCCTTAATGCCATGGCTCATGAAGCCGTACACAGGCAGCCTGGACAGTAGTCAGGACCTGTTCAACTACAGGCTGAGCAAGTGCCGAATGGTGGTGGAATGTGCATTTGGCCGTTTAAAAGCGCGCTGGCGCAGCTTACTGACTCGCTCAGACCTTAGCGAAAAGAATCTCCCCATTGTTATTGCTGCTTGCTGTGCGCTCCACAATATCTGTGAAAGTAAGGGGGAGACATTTATGGCGGGGTGGGAGGTTGAGGCAAATCGCCTGGCCGCTGATTACGCGCAGCCAGACACCAGGGCGGTTAGAGGAGCACAGCAGGGCGCGGTGCGCATCAGAGAAGCGTTGAAAACCAGTTTTGTGACTGGCCAGGCTACGGAGTGAAACTTCTGTTTGTTGCTCCTTGATGAACCCTCTGCCCCTCCCCCACCACCCTGTTAACTCTACTTCCCTGCAAACCAACCACCCCACCCTCCCCTACTACCCTCACCCCTTCGAGCACCACTTGCAGAGGCAATAAAGTCATTGTTGCTTCACATTCATGCATTCTTTATTAATTCAGCACACAACTAGGGGGATAATTGGAAAGGTAGCCCGGGATGGGTGGGGGAGGAGGGAAGGAAAAGGACACACTCCAATTTAAAACTTTAAAACTTATTGCTATGGAAATCATCTAGGGTGGAGTGAGTGGGTGGCCGAAGGCCCCCCCACCGTGTTCTTGGGCGTCTGGGTGAGGAGGCAATGGGACTTGGGGAGGAGGGCTGCTGGTTACAGAGGGGCTGTAGCGGCGTTCTCTGCTCCTGCTGCCTTTCCTGCAGCTCAACCATACGCAGGAGCATATCACTTTGATGCTCCAGCAGCCGGAGCATCGACTCTTGCTTTCTGATTACAAGTTGACGCCACCTCTCCTCTTCAGCCCGCGTTTCAGCACGCAACTTCTCCTCTTCAGCACGCCACCTCTCCTCTCGCTCATATTGGGCTTTTTTAAAATCAGTCATTGACTGCCTCCACGCATTCAGCTGTGCTCTGTCAGCGTGGGAGGCAGTCTGAAGTTCAGTAAACATTTCGTCACGCGTCCTTCGCTTCCTTCTTCGAATATTCACTAGCCTCTGCGAAGGAGTAAGATTTGCAGCTGGTGGAGAAGGGAGAGGTTGTTAAAAAAGATACATTTTAGAGAACAATGGGTAGACTCTTTCACGTTAGATTTTGCTGTTCACAACATCACACAGCACATGTGCTTTCGTTACAAGGTCGCATTTTTCCTCTTATATTGAGAGTCTCCTGGTTTGGTGTGAGAGATCACTCACGCAGTGCCAGGACACAGATTTCAGCTTGCAGGCAGCCATGGTAAGACATATAGTCTTTGGGCTTTTTTAACCTTCTTAACATGTGGGGATGGTTTCAAACAGTTCTGCCCTCATTTCCCATACCAAGCACCCGTGCCATTTAAAATGGGTTTGCAATGTAAAAGGAGGGGCTGCGATTTCAGGTTTAACATGCAGCACAAACCCAACTAACTCCCCTCCCCCACACACCCAATTCTCTGGGATGGT
>NW_020664404.1:3488079-3591510 GCF_002925995.2 Terrapene triunguis | reverse complement strand
GACTTCTCAAAAATTGTAGACCAGTGTAATTTGCCCAAGGTCAGACAGGTCCCAAACCAGAAAAATGTTTAAGCATGTGGGTAACTTTATGCATGTAAGCTGTTCCATTGATCTCAATGGAACTATTCATGTGCTTGAAGTTATTCATCTGCATAGCTGCTTTACTAAGATATGGGTCGCAGTTACTTATTGGTAGAATCAGGAACTACCAGATCTGGTAGAAGCCAGATCTCCCTACTTCCAGTGGTAGGCTTTAATGGTTATACTAGAGATATTACAGTGATGAGCATGTTATAAATGCCTAGACAGATGCATGCACACACTGACTGTTTTTTCTCTTGAGCCAGGAAATCAGTTCAGGTGAAATAGATTACCTGAACCTCATTCAAACCTTAGAATCATAGCGTCATAGAATATTCGGGTTGGAAGAGACCTCAGGAGGTCATCTAATCCAATCCCCTGCTCAAATCCTTAATCCTTTCTGAGGGTTGAAAAGTCAAAAATTTAGATTACCGTTTCCAAAGAGTTCTAAGGGAGTTAGGAGTGTTGATGGGAGTTGGATGCCTAATTCCCATAAGGCTCCTTTGAAAATCCCAATCTAAATTCCCTTACAACCTCTACCCATCCTGATTTCATCAGGGATTGGAAGCAGAACCAGCACATTAATTCATAAAAAGCTACTCTTGCAGTATTTCCGGTCCAGCTAAAACCAAGGAAGCACCTGAAATCTTAAGGTTTTGAGCCTACTTTTGGTGAGATTTTCTAAGCCAAAGAGGTTGGCATAATCACCTCTGAACATTTTGAGGTTTGCACGTCTCTAATTATGGGGCAGTTCAGAAGCCTACAATCCTTGATGGACAGCAACCTCTACAGCTTGAGAATAACAAATTTTTCAGTAAATCATAAAATAAAAAAAAAATTGTTTTGAACAAAATGTTTCGTTTGATCCAAAATGAAACGTTTCATTTCAAGTTTGAGCATTTTTAACACATTCACATTCTTTTTTAATACAATTGAAGGGAAATTTGAAAGAAACAGTCATTTCAAACAGAGAAAAATTGAAATATTTTGTTTTGAAAATGTCAACTTTTTCTGAATTTATTTGGTTTGTTTGTCAAAATGAACAGTTCAGGAAAACTGACACAAATTGGTGAAATGTGTGTTTTGGCAAATCTGCATTTTTTGTTGAAAATTTCACCCAGTTCTAGTAACTGCATAGTGCAATAGCAGAGAGAGCACTACATTAAACGCACCTAGGCATGCATGCATGGGGCTCCTCTTAATTAACTGAGCCTCACAACACCCCAGAGGCAGGTAAATATTATTATCCCTATTACACAGGTGGGTAAACTGAAGCACAGAGAGGAAAAATGGATTTGCTTAAGGTCATCGCACCGAGTCAGCGGGGAGCCAGAAATAGAATCCGGGAGTTTTCAATGCAGTCTGACCACTAGATTTCCACCCCCACTCCATGTATTTATATATAGATTTGGCAGAATTAGATTTTTTAAAAAATAATTTTGAGAGACATCTATTTTTAATCTTCTTTTTATTTGTATCTATTAAAATTTTCACAGTTGCACAAGACTATGGACTTTAAGCAATATTTTCCCTATTTTTATCAACTTAAATTTTCACAGTGGAAAATTAATGGGGTTGTCACCTGGGGCAGGGTCAACCAATAATTATTTAATGACAGTTTGATGCTGATATTAAAAAAAATTAAGGTTTGATAACCATTAAAACACAAATTGTCAACATTGCATGTCACGCTATACAAAATAAATATCTTTACATTAAACTCTAAGTTCTCAAGCACCATATTTCTCACTTTGTTTAACTCTACATTTCAGCTATTATCAGTGGAAATATTTCCTCATCAGTTGGTATGTGTACAGCGAAACAGACATTTACTGATGTTTACAGATTAAAAATCGAATCCTTCAAAGCCTATTTATATGCCATGAGAGAGAATTAAGATGTTGTAAATTTTATGGTAATCCTAATTTATAAATGGTGTGTTACCAATCTCCTCACACATCAGACCACTTTCTCTCTTTCTTTCTCCAGATGAGAAACCTTTCGTGGTAGAAGATACCTATTTGCTCTGCCCAGCACCTGTATTACGAGAAGTTGGCATGTAAGTTCTTAGAGATATCCACCAGCATTTGAAATTGACTGATCCCATTTATTGCCTGAGGAAGAATAATTGATTTGTCTGCTTTTAACTAACATACATCCCTGTATTCACTATTAAACTGGGCCACAGTTACTTCCTATCCACAAATTCCACGCAGGAAAACTGAACCACAGTCTGTTGGTCATGTATGGACATGTCAGGACTGACTAGATCTTATCTTAATTGTAAAACAGTAGCCTTAGAAGCTCTCTCTGAAATTATTTCAATAGTGTAAAGCCAGGGCCGGCTCCAGGGTTTTGGCCGCCCCAAGCAGCCGAAACAAAACAAAACAACAACAACAAAAAAAGCCACGATCGCGATCTAAAAAAAGCCGCGATCGCGATCTGCGGTGGCAATTCGGTGGGAGGTCCTTCACTCCCAGGCGGAGTGAGGGACCGTCCGCCGAATTGCCGCCGAATACCTGGAACTGCCGCCCCTGTCCGGAACGGCCGCCCCAAGCAACTGCTTGAGAAGCTGGTGCCTGGAGCCGGCCCTGTGTAAAGCTAGACAGTGGGGTATTGAGCCTCCAGTGCTCCTGTGACTCAAGATATGATCCAAACAACGGGATTTTGTGAAAATCTGCTGATCTTTGGGAGTTGGGAGACAGTTAAAAAGGGGGAGAACTGGTCATAAGACAGAAGTGGCCCAGTCCTGCTGCCCTTTCTCACTTAGAAATCCAGATCCAGACCCATTCAAGTCAACTGATTTGAATGGGCATTGACTCAGTTACTGTTGACTTATGTGAAGAAGGATGCATGATTGGCTTAAAGCATGGAAGACAATGCTGAATTAGTTTGTCTCTGACTGCCCATACTGCACAGCTCTAGAAGTTCTGCAGTGCATCATCATTCCTCGGTTTTAAGAGACCACTTTGTTATTGGACAACAGTCACTGCATCTGCTCAGTTCTTCCGCACAATGTTATACTAAATGTTATACTACCGTGAAGCATTGCAGCTGGAGCTGCGAGAAATCAGTCATCACCTGCAGATTCTGTAAATCTGGCCTGTTAATAGGTTTAAGAGATCATACAATTTTTTTTTTAAATGTGTGTTGCTTGTTTGTGTCCCATTGCCTCTTCCCACTGCCTCTCCTATAGTAACATCACCATAATGATAAGGCAGGCAGGTGCATTACTAACTGTCCACTGTATCCAAAGATTTTGTACTGCTGTCCATCACCAAGGTATCTCCTCTCTTTTCACATGCATTGGATTGGCAATAGCAAGGTCCCTAGTAGAGTTCATGGAGTCATTCCTTCCTCTTCCTTTTGGGTTATAGGAATTCTGCTTGAGGAAGGCATTTCTGTTTTTCATTTTGTGTGGGAAGCAAGCAGAGTGGGGCTGATGATGTAAATGTCATTCTGGTTATGGTGGAAATATGATATGGTAGTAAGAGAGTTTTTTGCAACTTTCCCTAAAGACAGGCAGATTCTAGATTAGTCTAATCTCCTCTGGAAATTCATTCCATAGCAGGAACCCTTCACTAGAGAATGCTTTGTCCCCAGCTCTCATGTCCCTTGTTTTGGGCTTTGCGCTCTGTACTCCGCAGTTCTTGACATATTTGTGACGTCCTCTCATCCAATGAATTGAGAGGGTCAAGTGTTTTTTTTTTTATTCCCAATTGGAATAGAAAGTACAGAGCTCGAGGAAGATGATGTAATTTTTAATCCCGTGTCAATTAGTAGAGGGAAAACAGTTCTTTATATGGGAGTGGGGAATACCCTGTTGTTATGCTGGAGAGGGAGTTTGTATGTATGTTCTGACCCTAATAAACAGAACAGACAATTGTTAACCAAAGGTACAGACATTTAATGACTAGTGAGATTAAGGAGCGCAAGGCAGACTTGTCAGTAGCAGGTAGGATCTAGCAAACCTGGAAGCAGATAGTAGAAATACCCGATAATACAGCCAGTTAAGGAAAATATAGAGCAGCTCTAAATTGTGCTAAGGCTAGGTTGGGCCTAGGACTAAGGGAATGAAGAGGTGATATTTTGCTCCCTTCTTTTCTCAGCAGTGTCAATTTTTTCTCCATATAATACATTGCACAGTTGGCTGAGTGCATTACAATATGGGGGTGAGGATGGGGGGGAATTAGCCTATGTTTGAAACCTCAGGTACTGGCCAGAACCTGATATCAGGATCCCAGATTCAAGGGGGGCATGTGTCTGATGCAGCATGGCAGATGGCTGTCCTGGTTTTTCTTTTTGCAGGGAGGCAGCTCTTCAGGTCAGCATGAATGACGGCCTCAGTTTCATCTCAAGTTCTGTCATCATCTCCAGCACACACTGTGTAAGTTTCAACTTTTGTGCATAAAATTTTTCAGTAGCAAAAGGGTTCTAAAGCACATATAATCTGTGCTAGTACTGGTGCTTGAGGCTTGGGTGAGTGGTATGCTAAGGAGCCACCTCTCTGCCTTAGTGGTGAGCTCTTATGCATGGCCCTCATGCACTACCATTCCCCATGTGGTGTGCACCTTAACGTGGGTTTGGAGCAAGCAACTCGTGCTCTATCTGAGATAGAGCATGTATGGGAGACGAGGAAGTGGTTTTGTGATATAGCAGAGATGTCAGGGCCTGGTTCTCCACTGCTTTGCTCCTTGCACGGTGAGTGCAAATTGCACCAGCTAATCAGACATGTCCACTCACACCGGTGGTAGCTGTTTAAATCCACTTTGCATAGATGTAAATGATGGCACAAGTTGCAAGGCAGTGACAGTCAGACCCTTTGTCTATAAATCGATATCCCCCCAGAAGTTTGGGGAGCTCTGCATAAGTGCAGAGCCAGCACTGACCCCACATCCTCCTTTGCTAGCAATGCTTGAGTCACTTGTTCTCATAAGCCTCTTGCAGCAGCCGGAGCAAAGGAAAGCAACTTCTTACAGTTAATAACACCGTTGTCTTGAAGGGGGTTTTAATTCTGCTAAAGTGAGACCATTGGGAAGGGAGGCCTCATGGTAGTAAGGATAAAGGAGATTTGGGAGGAATTTACTTTGTGCTCATGAAAACAGAAAATATTGGGAATCTCATGAGAAGGTGGGAGTTCTGACTGAATAGAATGTGTAGGATTGGGACCCATGTACATAGCATGTGAGATTCATAAGTTTGGTCAAGCCTTTTGACTGACCTGTGTGGGCTTAAGCTAGTGAAAAGGGGGTTCTGTTATATACCGTTGCTTTGAAATAAGCTGTTTTATTAAGGTAAGGTCACAGTTATAGGGCACAACCCTACCAGGTGCTGAGTGCCTCCTGCGTGATTCTAAGCACCTTAGGTTACCATTGAAACCTGTGGGAGTTGAGACCCTTAGCAGCTAGCAAAAGATATTCAGAATCTTTTGGGGTCTGGCCCTGGATCTCTAAGCATCACTAATCAACACCCATATTGATGCCATTTAAAACTTCGTTCTTCATGCAATGATGTGTTTACATCTGGCTTTCTTCACTTCATCGCTGTTCAGAGAGACCAGCATAAAGCCTATGCCCTGCTCTTACGCCTTGTGCTGGCCCTCTGCACTGTCATAAATTTCATACGAAGGACCAATTCCTGCAGTCAATATTCAGCCAAAATTTCCCAGGGAGTCTTGGCTGAGAAAGGACTGCAGGATTTGACTTGAAGACTTTTATGGCAGGTCTCTTTGCCTGCCCCCTTAAAATCTGCCAAACAAAATTGCAACATGTTTCTATGTGGAGCTAATGAAAGGCCAAGTTATGTAATATCCACATACCAAGACTATTCAGCTGTGATCCATGAACACTGATGCACAGGCTTAGGGGGAAAATATCTCCTGTACCATTTCACCTGTCGCAACAACGACAAGATTGTCTAGAGACACCAGCATTGTCTACATGATTAACACATCAGTTTTCAGAGCTGAGATGAAGGCTTATTTCTCTGCAATTGACAAGGGCATCTTTATGCCTTGAGAGAGGGGCTTTTATTTCAGCTGGATTTGATATTTCAATTCAAGTTCTCTTTGCTGCCATGGTGAAAGAGTGTGTGTGTGTGTGTGTGTGTGTGTGTGTGAGTTTTCTCTCTCTCTCTCTCTCTCTCTCTCTCTTTCTCTTAATGTACAATTTTTCTGCTTTGCCTTTTGAAGCAAGATATGGATATGATCAACACAGACAGCAAAATGCAGCTGTTTGACATCTGCAACATGGGGCAGATACTCAGTTGGTATAAATTGTCTTAGCTCCAACAGCACTGTGACAATTTACACCAAAGGAATATTGGCCCCATTGACTTCAATGGAGCAGCTCACATATGAATTGTGAGAGCAGAACTTGATGATTTCATTCATTTCCAAGAAGGGGATGGACACTAAAAAAAAAAATTAATGGAGATATCCTGTCTCCTAGAACTGGAAGGGACCTTGAAAGGTCATTGAGTCCAGCCCCCTGCCTTCACTAGCAGAACCAAGTACTGATTTTGCCCTAGATGCCAAAGTGGCCCCCTCAAGGATTGAACTCACAACCCTGGGTTTAGTAGGCCAATGTGCAAACCACTGAGCTATCCCTTCCCCCCATAACTATTCTCGCTTGCAACATTTAGGATAAAAGCAATGAGCTGTTCCTTTAGTGCAGTCCCTGTCGGATGATGCTTCATGCAAGAAGCATGAGAACATTTAAAACACAAGATTTGTAGGATTCAACATTCTAATTAAAAAAAAATTCTTCCTTTGAATTTCTGGTTTTCCATATGTTCTGTATTGGGAGGCTACTCAGCCAACACATTCAGAGTAAGGTAAAAATCAGCAGATTCGGTATGTCTAGAGGTAAACACAAATTATTTAAATCTGCTTGTTCATTCTATAAATGTGTGTATAGCGGTATAGATTTCAGAGACTCATAGATGGAGAGACAGATATGGCACTACACAAGTGTATAGTACAGTATATTTTTGTATCTCTGCCTGTTCTAAGTGACCCTAATTTGATCCTAAGTATGGAGCTTTCATCACTTAATTGGGACATAGTTGGATAGAACTCACTGTAGCAACCTTTTCACTGATACTTCCCCTAATATTTTTGTGGGAATTATTTCCAGGCAGTAGGCTGCATAATGGTGATCATTTCACCTACACTGGGTGCATAGAAAATTTCCTCCAATTTGAAAGCTTTTGTTGGTTCTGGCAGTATTCCCGGTGACAGCCACCTTTTCAAAAATACCTGCTAATCTTCAGTACCTCTGAGTTTGAGTATCCAACCTGTGAAACCATAAGCCTGTTTTCCAAAAATGCTGAGCAACCCCACCCCCAATTCAGATCAATTCCAGCATCTCTGAAAATGTAGTTTGCATGTGGTGTGTCAAGCATGGTGTTCAAACTCAGTGACCTGCTTTGAAAATTTGGTTGTAAATGTCTCTTAAATTGTTTGGAAAGTTTCTTTTGGAGAAGATAGGGTGACGAGACAGCAAGTGTGAAAAATCGGGATGGGGTGGGGGGTAATAGGAGCCTATATAAGAAAAAGCCCTAAATATCAGGACAGTCCCTATAAAATCGGGACATCTGGTCACTCTAGGAGAAAAGAGGGGTTTATTTATTGTCTGTGTTTAAATAGCACCCGCTGTAGACATAGTAACCGGGATCATTTCTCAGATTCTTGATCTCTTTAAAGAAAGCTAAAACAAGGGCTCCAATCTTGCAAATGCTTACATACGTGCATAACTTCAGGCAATTGATGAATAGTTGTGACTGGCTTCAAGCTTGAAAGATGAGCACATGTGTGTTTGCAGAATCACGCCAAAGCCAGTAAATTTGGAAAGCTGCAGCAGGAGGTGACAGTACAGTGCAGAGAGAGCTTCTTTCCTCACTTTGCATACAAACCTTGGAGGGGAGGGAAGGGAATAGGTCGTTTGTAAAGACTGAAGTAAATCTTTCCTCCATGGCACGTCAGTGAAGCTCTTTGCAGACGGCATGCAAAAACTGCCGTAGATCTGGAACGATGTCCTGAACGTACCACAAATTCTTCCCGTCTGTGCATCTCCCACCCGGATCACAACAACAGCTCAGTGTTTGGCACTTGTGCAAACGCTTTAACTCTCAGAACCATTGCTCACCAGAAGCTGCGGTTTATTGGGCAAATGAGTAAGCAAATAGAGGTTTCATTCAGAAAGTGGTGCCCACACCAGTGTTTCCATATTTCCTGAGGTTTGGGGATTGGCCTCCTACTCAGAAGATGAAAGTGGGTGGCACCATGCTATGTGAAACCTCTGAGGAGCCAGAATGTATGTATGCTTCTTTAAAATATATGTGTTTGCCCAAGTCTGGAGAATCAGCAAATGGAGTGTGGTGCACCTGTCTCATTTCCCAATCCAGCGTGACTTGTGAGCTGCAAAGTTTGAAATTCTATCAATAGCTCAAGAAATCATAGTAACAATCCTTCCGGCTGGAGACGGGTTCTAGCCAGAAGTTCAGATCCAGATTTCAAGCAGTCTGAAGGTCAGGAGTGTTTGGATGCAGGGAGCTTTGTTCTGTTCTGAAGACTGGGACTGTTTGTAAACATGGAGTTGGGTTCAGATTTTCCTCCACCCACCTGAGTCCCATATTTGAGGCCGTATAGATGCAGGCCCAGCATTAATTACTGAAAAATAAAGATCCAGTCAGTCACACTAGAAGCATTGTCTAGGGTTTCACAGATGTCTACACTGTAGCTGGGAGAGAGCTGTGGGTAGACACTGGCTTTAGTTTAGCTTGACCTAGTGTGCTAAAAATAGCCGTGTGGACATTGTGGCTCTGGTGGAGGCTTGGGCTAGCTACCGAATCCAAGCCTACCCAGCCTCATGGGTTTGAACTCAGGTAGCTAGCCTGAGGCTCTTCTGGAGCCTCAAATGTCCACACTGCTATTTTTAGCGCATCACCTCCCTTGATGCTAGCATGTGTCTGTCTCCCCGGGCTGGGAGGCTCTCTGCCAGCTGCAGTGTAAGCATACCCCCAGAAAACAATTAGCATTAGCTCGCTTTCTAGCAAGCATTTGTCCAAAGAACTGGCCAACATCCAACTCCCATTAAAGCCAATGGAAAGACTCACCATTGGATCAGGCTCACAGGGATGAGAGGGGAAGAGCTTATGATGAAAGATTGGAATAACATATTATAACATGGCAAAATGACCTCTGAGCAGGGGGGACGTAACTGCCAGTTTGTAAAGGCCGTAAACATCAGAGAGGGGAGTGAATATCTGAGGCTGTTGCCCGTGGGTATAAACTTTCAAAAGGAATGTTTATATTCAGAAACCTTCCTATCAGTGACAGGTTTCAGTGGTAGCTGTGTTAGTCTGTATCAGCAAAAAAAACAAAAAAAAACCGAGGAGTCCTTGTGGCACCTTAGAGACTAACAAATTTATTTGGGCATAAGCTTTCGTGGGCTAGAACCCACTTCATCAGATGTATATGTGTATCATGATATCAGTGAGATTATTAGCTGTGGAGTAGTCTCCCAAAGGAGGTGGTTCGGACATTTTAAATGTAGATGTCAGAAAACCCTGGAAAATAGCTTGTTAAGGAACAAACCTGCAAATAAAGGGACTAATACTGTAATGGGCTTTACCACTTCTTTCTTACACGATTCTACAACATAGCAACAAATTCTTACAACACATTCTCATGGCTTGGAGATCTTCAAGATAGACTCTGTCATTTCCCCCATAACTCTCGGAAGAAGGATGTTTCATGCAAAACTATCTAAAGTCCATCAATGGATGGAAAGGAATTTATATAAAACTCAGAGCTGATCTAATCCTTTTGAGAAATTAGACATTTTGATTTTAAAAAAGGAATATTTTTTCTTCTGAAATTTCTTTTCCATTGTTTGACCAGCAATCTCTCTCTCTCTCTCTCGGGGGGAGATTTTCAAAGACATCAAGGGAAGTTATGGGTCCAACTTCATGGGAGTTCCCCGCAATAAGTTACAGAGGTCTGAAAGGAACATGCTTTGATTTAAATCTGCAATTGGCATTTGGATGATTCCCTAATTATCTTTCAACAAGACGTTCCCTTTCTCTCTCCCGTGGAGTTCTGTGCTGTTTGAACAAAATTGCCTGGCACATCTCACTCTATTTGAACTGTATCCAGTCCTATGGTGCCAATTTAAACTATCTCCCCATTGGGCAATGTCAGTCAGACACAACCCACTAATATGAGATTTTTCAAAGGGAGCTATGGGAGTTAGGCACCCAAGTCCCATCGGCTTTGAATGGGAAGTGAGTGCCTAAGTCCCATAGGCTCTTTAGAAAATGCCAATCGATGGGCTCGATCCTCAGTTATGCTAATGTCCCTTTATACCATTTTAAGACCCTCTATGCTGCCACAGTGGTATAAAGAGGTATTATCAGGCCAGATTTCCCTGGGTGCTTCTAGAGCCCAACATTAAATGTGCTACTGTAACTGCTCTGTGTTACATTGTTTCTTACGGGACTCATTCATCAAAGATACATTTCTTTTGTTGGAATATACACCGCTAACACTTTTGTCAAAACCCATCATCCAGAGCATTAGCTCTGAAGCTTTCAGAGAATCCAATCCACGACACCCAAGGATTAACTGTTCTTAACATTTCATTGGTAATGCTACAACCCTTCTCAAAGAAGAGAAATGAACAGCTATTAAGAGGAGAACTGATACTCACGTAAACCTGCACTCCTAGCAACCAATTACCTAAAATATACAAGGCATCATAAAATCTCCCCAACTCCTAAATCATTGATGCATTGATTAATGCCATCATCGGATCACTAACTGAATCTGTCGGCACCATCACTCCTGCTTGACAAAGTTTTATAACACCCCATTGCCTGAAATCCTCGGCCAGGTTCTCAGCTGGAGAAAACTGGTGCAGTTTCACTGATGTCAGTGGAACTAAGCTAATTTAACAGTTTAGGGTCTGCCTCCTGTGTCCAGCATCTAAAGACTCATAGAGAAGAGAGAGAGACAAATCTATCTATCTATCCCCCAGCTCTGCAATCTCTCTAGATATATAACATTTTATCAAACAATGAGAATACTAGATCCAGGCTAAAGTTTTCAAAAGCATTTAATGTCTAGGAGCCTAAGTCCCATTTTCAGCAGGGATTTGGGGCCAGATTTTCAAAGGTATTTTAACTCCTAAAGATGCTGATAGACTCCTAACTGCCACTGATTCCATTGGGAGTTTGATAGACTCCTAACTGCCACTGATTCCATTGGGAGTTAGGAGTCTAACTTGCGTCGGCATTTTTGAAAATCTTACTCAGCACCTTTCCCCATTTTTAGGCACCGAAAATCTGGCCCTTAGCCACTTAGGATTTAGATTCTCAAATATATTGGGGCACCTTACTCCTATTGATTTCAGCAGGAGGTGATTTAAACGGGAGTTAGGCACCTAAATGACCAGATCACTTTGGAAGTGACTCCTAAAGCAGTGGGTCTCAAACTTTTTTACTGGTGACCCCTTTCACACAGCAAGCCTCTGAGTGCGACCCCCCCCAAAATAAATAAACTTTTAAATATATTTAATGCCATTATAAATGCCGGAGGCAAGCGGGGTTTGGGGTGGAGGTTGACAGCTCGCGACCCCCCTTGTTATAACCTCGCGACCCCCTGAGGGGTCCTGACCCCCAGTTTGAGAACCACTGTCCTAAAGCTATGTCTGTGGGTGTGACTCCTCTGATAGTGTACACATACTCGCTCTAGCGCTTATCAAGCTAGCACAAGCATAAATGGTCGTGTAGCCACAGTGGCACTAGCAGTGACGGTGCAGGCACGGCTGAGCCATGCTGAGTATATACCTACCGCTTTCAGGTGAGTTTGTACTTGGCACGGCTCAGTTGTGCCTCCACTACTACTACTAGTGCTACTGTGGCCACACGGCTGTTTACATTCATGACAACTGGATGAGAGCTAGTGTGAGCCTGTGTGCATGAGCAGGGGAATCACACCCCTAACTCACAGTGTAAACATAGCCCTAGTGAAATATGTATGAGTGTATATGGAACATGTATGGAACATTTCACTGGACTGAGGTGCAATTCACTAGCTCTAATATTCTCTCTATTTGATAAAAACATTTGTTTTAAGTAACCAGGATGTTTCATCTGATGGCTTTAATCAAACACATGAACACCTCATTCCAAATTACCATTATTTAATATTTGTACGGCAGTAAAACCCAAATCAGGATGAGAAGTCCTCATTGTGCTAGGGGCTGTACAAAAGAAACAGTCCTTCCCCCAAAAGAGCTTGCAAAGTAAAGGCCAGATTGTGAATCCCTTACTCCCAACAATCAACAACTACTCACACCAGTAGTTCCATTAAAATAACTTGTGGGATTAAGTAACTGCTCATCACTGTATGTGCTCAGGGTTGACAATCTGACCCTAATGAAAGACTAGATGCACTGAGTGGATATAACAGACAAACTGGGAAGAAGAAGGTAACTGCAATGAAACACATGAATTAACGACCTGTACAATTTGCAGGAATTGTGTTTCTAAATGTAAATAAACAACAAATATCAGCTGTATCCGTAAAACCTGTGGGCCCCTTGCCTAGCTATTATAACTGCATATCTTTAGCTTAATTTGCCTTGTTTTTGTTTGCATTGATTCTATTCTTTCACTCTTCAAGAAAAAAAATGTAACCAATGCTTCCTTTTGGATTTTATCTGATCCTGTAAAGAAAACTGAAACCCTAACAAACTTAGCCTTAAAATACTTAATTCAGAAGAAAAAAAACCTCTTTTTTTAATATACTCAGACTCAGTTTTTGCAAGAGTGGAAAATTTTGACATTCCTAGGAAGGAGCCGTAAGTGATATTGAAAAATCCACGCCAAACCAATTTCCAGTGAGGTGCTGGCAGCACAGCCAAACCTCGGCAGCCCTCTGGGCAACATATTCAGCATGATTGCCTGGGAGCTCACAGAGTTGCAGGGAGTTCTGTTTATTTGATTTGTTACATCATGTTAAAAAAATCATAGATTTGTAGATTTTTAAGGCCAGAAGGGACCATTCGATCATCTAGTCCATCCTCCTATATAACATAGAATATAGCATTTCACCTGGTTACTCCTCTATGGATCCCAGTCACCTGTTTGACTAAAGCATATCTTCCAGAAAGGCATCCAGTCCTGATCTGAAGACATCAAAAGATGGAGCCTCCACCACTTCCCTTGGTTGGTTGTTCCAATGGATAATTATTGGCACTGTTACAAATTTGAGTCTTATTTTGAATTTGTCTGGCTTCAACTTCCAGCCATTGGATCTTGTTATATCTTTCTCCTGTTATGTTTGCACATCAAGGTGTTTACTGCCCATAATGTGTCATTAGAGTCCGATCTTGCTCCTGTTGAAGTCAATGGTAAAACTCCCATTGTGTTCCTTAGGAACAGGCACTTACAGCTGGATTTACCATTGCATATAGTCATTTGCACCAGTGCAAAAGGGGGGTAAAATGCCACCATTCTGGTTTGATAGAGCTTTGCACTTGTGCATGGCAATGGTAAATTAGGCCCTTCATGAGGAAGTGTGATCCAGTGAGGCAGGGCCATCCCTAGAGCGGTGCAGGGCCCAGGACAACACCCTCCCCCTCCGGCCTGTAGGGAATAGAGAGGCCCCTGCAGAAATCCCCAGGTTAGCGGGGAAAGGATGATTGATGTGCTATATGAATTTTATGTGGAAGAAACAAAGCTGAAGTCCTGAGTAAAAGGAACCTGAGCCAGACTCTGGGCACGGTGCCACTCCCTCCTAGCCCGGGGAGACAGGCTAGCGGTGTACGTGCTGTTTTGTGGTTCCAAATACAGTGATCATTGAAATAGAGGGCTAGATCCTTAGCTAGTATAAATTGGTGCAGCTCCGCAGACTCCCTCTGAGGATAGGCAGAACTTTATGTGAGCGCATAGAGTCTAACATAAGCCATTCCTTGCATTTCTCCACCTGCAGTGTGAAATCTGCTGCAACGTTTCAGGGAATAGAAAATGAGGAAAACATTTTGAAGACGAGGAGTAAAAAGTGTATGTGATGACTAGCTTGGTCCAATTCCAAGCCCTTTAGGAAGCCCCAAAATAGATCTCATTTCCAGCACTGAGGGATGGTGCTTGTCAAATACCTGTCAGTCCCAGATCAGTCACAGCTATATATATATATTTTTAATCATGACAACAGAGAGTTGTTATAGTATAGAGCTGAAACAACCTTCAAAGCTGCAGGCTATGCGTGCAATCTCTGCACATGCATGTGCAAACAGGCACAGTGGAATCTTGACATAAGGACTGACGCCATTGATTCTGCCTCCCACAGTTCTCAAGAAATTGTACAAACTTACTCACTTGTTGGAGAGGGGATAATGTTGCAAAGTTTGAGGGATACTCAGGTCTGGGATTTAGGTCTAGGCCTGCCTCCCCAGTAATAATCAGTACTTATCTAAGCCCCAGCTTGGAAACTGCTAGGTCGACAGAAGAATTCTTCCGTCGACCTAGCTGCCACCTCTCGAGGGAATGGATTTACTACAGCAACAGAAAAAACCCTTCCGTAGAGGTAGTAAGGGTCTTCACTACAGCACCACATGTGGCCCCTGCTACTGTGCACTAAACGATCCCTACTATACAGAACATTCAGTGCACCCTAGCATGGTCCATATGGCCACAGAGCATATGGCAGCCTAGAGCACTGTAGATGCACACCCCGATTTACCATTCACGACGTCTCTGTGTAGACAAGACCTTAGTGACTTGCCTAAAGTCAGACAGACCTTGATGCAGGACTGCACTTAAGCATGTGCTTAAGTCCATCTTTATATATTAAAGCAAAATCCCATTGGCCACAATGGGACTTAAAATATGCTTAAAGTTTAAGCATTTTAAGCACTCTTCCTGAATAGAAACGCTTTTCTGAATGAGGACCTAAGGCAGTGACAGAACCAAAAATGCGAGGACAAAATTTTCAAAAGTGGCTAAATCCCATTTTCAAAAGTGACTAAAATGGGACAAAGGCTCCTAAGTCACTTAGGAAATTTTACTCCCATGCTTTTCTTATAGTCCACTAGAACTCTCTGTCTCTCAGAAGAAATGATGATAATATATCCAGTTCTTAATATAGCATAGATAAGCATGGCTTACTGAGTAAAACATTTAAAAAATGAAAAAAAAATGCATTTTTTCCAAAGAGAAGCATTTGCAGTCAAGGGTCTGTCAGTGTTTCCATAATAAAGTATGTTTTTGGAAAAATGTAATAACCTAGAAACAAAACAAAAAGACGTGATCTGGACTGTACAAAGTCTACATTTAAAAAAAATAAAATTGGCTTAAATTGGCTATTTCCAAGCCTGAGATGTGAAATAATCTGCAGGAGGTCAGTGGTTTAAGATTTTATTTTTCCTTCTTACATCTTAATCACAGAATGGATTTTCAAAAGCAATTCTTACAGACAGAGAAGTTAGTTATATACATGAAGCCCCTTTAAATGCCTTGTGCTAAGTATCAGGTAGTCCAGAATTTGACTAGAGATGCACATATCCATTAGCAGAATAAACCAAGTTCCAAATGCACAACTGATGAGGATGTGGGAGTGAGGAAGAACCCAGCTTGACTTTCAGATCTCATGGCAGGGATGACCCTTGGCTAAACAAAGGTTCAGTTGTCATTTGATCATATCCTTCTGGAGTCAATAAGAGACATTTACCTAGAATTCCACAGGTCACTTTTACAGAGTCGAGTCTCTCTTTAGCACAGAGAGAAATCAGATGTAAGGAAAAGCTGTAGGCCAAATTCTCTACTGGGGTAAAGCAGGAGCTGTGTTTGATGTGGAATTTCAGTACTTTCACTTCTGGACTGACACAAGAAGTGCAGCAGTGCATAACAACAAAGCAAAGGGAAGGTTTTAGCCCCAGTAGATGTTTTGGTTCAAGCTCTGAGTGAAGATTGATTCAGGCCTGTCTGTATTTTATCTGAACCATTGCTGACACTCTGAGCAGCACTCTTCATCTTACTCTATGTCAGCTCTGCTGGTGTCCCAGCAATATAGGGGCCCAAGCTACAAAGCTGAGATCTGAACTTCCACAAAGTTAGAAAGAGAGATTGTGTTCAGAGCTGATACATTATTTAAGTTTGGCCCTTAATAGAGTTAGGAGTGAGCTGTGAAATCTGGATCCAAACTTTCCCAAGGTTCAGAGCTCTTGGAATCTCTTTAGCTCTAATTCAGGATTACATAATTGTAATAAGTTAGAACTGGAGTTACATAAGGAAGGATTTCCCTCTAAATCTCATTACTGTGATTTTTAAATTAAATACCCCACCCCCTCAATATTACTCTGTCACAGATTGTTTTTGTTGTGTCTAAATATCTTATTGCTGTTCCGATATTTGAGGGCTGAAGTCTATAACAGGAAACCTGGCTGGTCCATGCCACACACCTGCGAGATCATTAAACCTAAGAGCAGAATTCCATCTGCCAGCAATGGAAAATCAGAGTATCCTGCAGAGGGGCCAGGAATATCGTATCCAATGCTTGCCAGGTTATAAAGTGAGCCTGACCTAATTAATTAGCCAACACCTACCCTTAGTTGGTTAGAGAGAGAGCACGCTTTGGCAGATCGCAGGGTTGGGCTGAGCTGAGGGAAGTGATGGCAGAATCTGGCTGGGGAAAATGAGATGTTTCAAGAAGGCCTGTATTCTGTTCCTATTCCCGCATCCTCCACGTGTGCCCGGAGCAGGACCAAAGAGCCAAATGCAGCTGGCAAAGTCCAGAGACAGGGAAGGTCTAGGTATGCTTGGTCCTGCTTCGGTGTAAGAGGATGGACTAGATGATGTCTCAGGGTCCCTTCCAGGCCTACGTTTCTGTGATTCTATAAAGCAAGGCCAGCCACCAACCTCTCCCTGTAGCTTCAGGGTATAGAGAGGTTTTTATCGCTGGTGAGGTCAGCCCATATATCCATCTCAGCTCCTCTATCAAATGCAATACAAACCCAAGGGCATTTTCATAGATCATCAAACCAGGAGGGTTCTCTGTGATTATCTAGTCTTACCTCTTGTCTAACACAGGCCATAGGATTTCCCTGAATTAATTCCTGTTTGAACTAGAGCAGAGCTTTCAGAAAAATGTCCCATCTTGATTCAAAAATTGCCAGTGATGGAGAATCCACCACAACCCTTGGCAAATTGTTCCAATGGTTAATTACCCTCACTGTTAAAAATGTACGCCTTATTCCCAGGCTGATTTTATTAAGTTATGGAATGCAGATGAAACCCTTCAGTTCCCAATATGCTGTTACTGCAGTGCTCGGTCTTGCAATATTCGGGTACCCCTGTTCTAATATATGAGAGAGCACTGGGCCTGCTGGGGGTGGAGGGAGATTCTGTCTTTTTAAATATTAAGCTTGTACCCTATTTTCTCAGACCAAACCCATATTTCTTGTTTTCCTTTCAAGGCTCTGCTAGCTGCAAGCCAAAGCTGAGGATGGCTGTGTTTTGGCTGGTGATGACAAGCATTAGAAAGTTGGCTTTTTTTCAGTAACAAGGGGAAATTACTGCGTAAAGCGGGGGGGGGGGGTGTTTGTGGACAAAGAGCTAAGTTTTGCCCCCACTTACTGTCATGCAACCCCATTCAAGTTGAGTAGCTGTGGTATGGGTTTAAGTGAAGGTGGCATTTGGCCATTGGCAGCTACCCCATCAGAAAAGGGAATGGCTGGCGTGAGTGCATTATTAAAGTCCCAGAGACAGTGGGCTGTTTATACACTTAGTTGTGGGATAAGATGCCAGGATCTCCAGTATGACATGGCTCGGCTGGCTGGAAATATTTGATGAATTTGTTTGTCTTGGAGGTTTTTTTAAAGTTGCCTTTTCTAAACTTTTACCTTTTAAAAAAGGAAGCACTGTTTTTCTTTGACTTGAAAACTTCCTGTCCCCGTGTAGAAAGCAGGGGAAAGAATCCTCCCCATCTCCATGAATGATTCTAAAACTGTGCATTACCTGAAGCAAAAAGAAACACAGGGTCAAAGACGGCCAACATGGGTGAACTTAGTGTTAGGGAAAGGTGCCAAGTATACAGCCCTGAGACTTCAATCCTCTGTATAGACAAAGAACAGGGACAGAAGGAGCAGGGGTAAAGGGAAGGAATGACCCAGTGGTTCGAGCACTAGACTGGGACTCAGGAGATCTGGGCTCGATCCCAGCTGTGCCACAGGTCCCTGTGTGACCTTGGACCTTCATCTCTCTAGGCCTCAGTTCTCCATCTGGAAAATGGGGATAATTATTATTTGTATTACCATAGCACCATAGTGCTAGGTACTCTAAAGAGCTTCCCATCTATGGCCTTCCTTTCTCCAGTCCTTTGCCTGTCTTGTCTATTTAGGATGTAAGTTCTTGGGGCAAGGACTATTTCTCACCATATGTTTGCGCAGCACTTGGTACAACGGGGCCTCCATCTCCGATAGGGTCTATAGGCACTTCTGTAGGACAAATAATATTTAATAATCAATATCCTCCATGCTGCCGCTGGAGCAGGGGATTGGACTAGATGACCTTCTGAGGTCTCTTCCAACTGTAATATTCTATGGTTCTATGAATGTGTCTCAACCCATTCCTGGTGGGATCGGGGGTAGGAAGAAACCTCCAGTTTTCTTCAGCATTTATTATGAATGTAATTATTATTTATGTGTACTGCAGTAGCACCTAGAAGCTCCAGGCATGGACCACAGCCCGGCATTGTACAAACGCAGAACAAAAAGACAGTCCCTGCCCCCAAAGAGCTTACAATCTAATAATTTGGGAGATAAGACTAGTTTTCTTACATACTAGAATTGTTCTTGGTCTCAGCGGGCTGCTGCCAGCCTGTTTTCCAGTGTCCTAGAAAGGTACATGTCTTCCAGGGTGGGCCTTTTTGTTTTTAGGAGATTCCCTTTTTTTCTGCTACCAAGACTTTGTGCTGAGCGAAGCCAAAGTATCCCCTGGCTCAATCAAGCCCTAAGTGTTTACAGTTTGGATTGAAGAGACAGCAGGACACAGTTAGGAATAATTTTTAAATATATAAATGGCTTGGAGTATTTGCATAGACCAAGAAAAACTGTGATTTTCTATTCTTATGACTATTACCAACTCCCTCCCTGCTGTATTTAACACTGGGTTTATCCAGGGCCTTTTAACATGTCTGCCTAAGAAATATATTCTTTTATTTGAGATAGAAAATAAGGATCCATGTAGTCTCCAGACCCAGAAATCTGGAACTTCACAGCTGGTATTTATGCTACAGATATCATACTGCTCCACATTCTCCCCCTTTAATCAGAGAGCCCAGAGGCTACATCTTGTGACAGATGGTAATTAATAGTGCAGTTTTCAAAAGTGGCCTAATTCTGCTCCTGTTGGAGTCAATGGGTGTTTGATCATTGACTTTAATGGGAGCAGAGTTAGGCATTGTTGAGCACTTTAAAAATCCTTCCTTGTGGCCCTGACGATGTAAGGTGAGCACCCTCAGCAAATTTCAGGATCAGGCCCTACGGGATCATTTCAGCTTCCTTTGATATGGATTGAAGCTCATTGCCAATTGCATGCACTTAGTTGTACTGTCCCCTGCAGTGTGACAGTGTCAATGGTACAAATATAATTTAGTGCTTCCTTAAGTTCCAGCAGCCCAGACGAACATGAATGCATGCAGGACATGTGCTGCAGCTGTTTGCACTAAGGTCTTTGGCAACTTTATACTTGCCTCACCTAAGGAGAAATGTAAAGCACTTCTTTGCAAAGGGACAGGATGGCTCAGAGAGTCAGTGAAGGAACAGGAGAACCTTTCAACACTAGGTTGAGCATTCAGATCTGCCCAAGGTCAGTAACATAAGAACGGCCATACTGGGTCAGACCAATGGTCCATCTAGTCCAGTACGCGGTCTTCTGACTGTGGCCAATGCCAGATGCTTCAGAGCGTTGGCTTTCAACCTTTCCAGACTACTGTACCCCTCTCAGAAGTCTGATTTGTCTTGCGTAGCCCTGAGTTTCACCACACTTAAAAACTACTTGATTACAAAATCAGACATGAAAATACAAAAGTGTCACAGCGCACTGTTACTGACAAATTGATTCCTTTCTCATTTTTACCATATAATTATAAAATAAATCAATTGGAATATAAATGTTGTACTTATATTTCAGTATATAGAGCAGTCTAAACAAGTCATTGTATGAAATTTTAGCTTGTATTGACTTTGTTAGTGCTTTTAAGGTAGCCTGTTGTAAAACTAAGCAAGTATCTAGATGAGTTGATGTGCACCCGTGGAAGATCTCTGTGTACCCCTGCATGAGAATCACTGCTTCAGACTAGAGCAATTATTGAGTTGTGGTGATCTGCTATTAGTTCCATGGCCCGTGGAGTGACTCCAGTTCACAGTGGACATCTTCCAATGTCACAACAAGTAGTCTCAGCAGGGAGGTCATGGATTGAATGAGCATGGAAAAATAAGCAACGCTTTCACTTGGAGTGAAAGGCACGAGTGAGGCACATTAGCTAGAGGCAGCATGGAGGAAGGTTACGTTGCCTCCATACATGCTGTGACTGATCTCTTCAAAGGTGTCGATCCATCCCGCACCTATTAAAAAAACAACCCCCTGCTCATTACACAGCTTGAGACTCTGAAGCTGCAAATGGCTCTTTGAGAGGAAAATCATAGAGTGATCTAATGCCTAGCCAGGAAGCGAGCACCTTCACAGCAGCTGACAGTCCTGGGCAGCGTTTCACATTTAGAAAACAGTGCAGTACCGGAATTGTTGGAACAGCTGAGCCAAGCCAAGCCTCGCTGTGGAATTCAGAACTCCTTGGAACTCTGTCTCGGTGTACATGGGTGCCTGTGACTCACTGCACCTGACCCCAACTTGGGAAAGATGGAAGGCCTTATGGATTAGAGACCTGCCTTTAATGAGGCAGTCGCCACACCGCGATGGAGGTGACAGGGGTGACCAGTAACAAATTGCCTGGGATCTCTGGTGAGGAATAAGGTGTGTTACAGGCCAACCACTTCAGAAACCATAAGAACTGCACTTTGATTCCAGTTCTCCCATGGGTGTATCTCCCATTAAAATTAGCGGGAAGGCAGAATTGGGCCTCTTAACCTTCTCTCAATTTTAGAAGTAAAACTGGGAGGAAAAAGGACTCTTTGATGCACCTTGTGACGGGTTGGATCACAGAAACCCCCTTGGGAGCTGCCACCCGATGTACCAAGACTACCCCTGCTTCTGTTTTCCCTGCCAGCTCAGGACTCCAGCACCCTGTCTTGCTGAATTAGACACTCCCGTCTGCTCCAACACAGACCCCAGGGTCTGAATCACTTGTCCCAAAGCTGCAAGTTTACCTGAAAACAGCTCACAGAAGTGTGCTTGTCTTTAGCACTCAGATGCCCAACTCCCAATGGGGTCTAAACCCAGATAAATCTGTTTTACCCTGCATAAAGGTTATGCAGAGTAAACTTATAAATTGTTCGCCCTCTATAACACTGATAGAGAGATATGCACAGTTGTTTGCTCCCCCAGGTATTAATACATACTCTGAGTAAATTACTAAATAAAAAGTGATTTTATTAAATACAGACAGTAGGATTTAAGTGGTTCCAAGTAGTAACAGACAGAACAAAGTAAGTCACCAAGCAAAATAAAATAAAATGCGCAAGTCTATGTCTAATCAAACTAAATACAGATAATCTCACCCTCAGAGATGCTTCAGTAAGTTTTTTCTCAGACTGGACACCTTCCAGGCCTGGGCACAATTCTTTCCCCTGGTACAGCTCTTGTTCCAGCTCAGGTGATAGCTAGGGGATTCTTCATGATGGCTCCTCTCTCCCTTTGTTCTCTTCCACCCCTTTATATATCTTTTGCATAAGGCGGGAACCCTTTGTCCCTCTGGGTTTCCACCCCCCCTCACTGGAAAAGCACCAGGTTAAAGATGGATTCCAGTTCGGGTGACATGATCACATGTCACTGCAAGACTTCATTGCCCACTTGCCAGCACACACATATACAAGAAGACTAACAGGTAAACACAGTCATCTGCAGACAATGGTCCTGGTTAATGGGAGTCATCAAGATTCCAAACCATCATTAATGGCCCACACTTTACATAATTACAATAGGCCCTCAGAGTTATGTTTTATATTTCTAGTTTTAGATACAAGAGTGGTACATTTATACAAATCGGATGATCATACTCAGTAGATTATAAGCTTTGTAATGATACCTTACAAGAGACCTTTTGCATGAAGAATATCCCAGTTACGTTATATTCACTTATTACCATATTTTTCTAAAACTATCCCAGTTACATTATATTCACTTATTATCATGTTTTTATAAAACCATATAGACTGTACAACGTCACACACCTCTTCATTCAAATAGGTTTTGTGGCCATTTGGAAGACAGCCAAAACTTAAACCACTTTCAAATGTTAAGCAATGGTGGGTGGATTTGATCTTTAAACAACAACAACAAAAAACCCCATGTGACTCTGAAAAGCACTGCAGACTGTATTAAAAACAACAGGCCCCCTTCACCCTGGGGTTATTTTCTTCAATACAATTCCTTTCAAAATGAATTTTTCAATTCTAACTCTCTTCTGGGCTGTAGAATGAGGGCTTTGCCAATTATCAGTGTTCCTAAGTCTACAGGCAATTAAGGTGAACTGCACTGTTGTATCAATAGAAGCTTTGTGAAATGCAAACTACATTTAATGAGCATTTTCCTAGGCCCTTGACCTGTATCTTATTAGTTGAGGGAGTGCTTTATGGGGACTATAGGGCATATGGTCTAAAATTTGTTTTTAAAATAAATTGCTCTTAATTACTTTATGCTGCAAATATAATTTGCATTGACCTTTTCTGCTAATACAGATCACACTAGAAGTTGAATTGCTGAAATTGGTCTGCGCACTGACATTGCTAGGTAGATTATTTTATTAGCACTCACAAGTATGCTAGGTACTCCACAGAAAGCATGCTCGTGCCCTGTGCCACTTACAAGCTAAGGTCCTGATTGGAGCTGGTCTGAATCAGAAAGAAAAGTTAACATTTTTCATGGAAGCAGATATTCCCCCACCCCCACCCCCTGCAAATTGATCCATCTTGAAACATCTTGCTTCTATGACATTCAATAATTTCATTTCAATCATGTTCAAACATAAAATATGAAATATAGTGCATATATATCATATTTAATGTATTAATAGAACATTATAGCAAAATACTACTTTTAAAAGTCAAAACAAAATTAATGGAAATGATAACATCAAAACAAAACCTTTTTACCTGACAAACAAAATGTTTCAACACTGTCAAAACAAAATGAGAAAGTCATGATGATTCCTTCTGAAACTTCCCCCCATCTAAATTTTTCTTGAAATCGACACATTCCCACAAAATGTTTTAATTTTGAGAAAACAGCATTTTCCATTTAAAAAAAATTATTTTAATCAGTTCTAGTCCTGATCCTGCAGGTGGATCTGTGCACTCGTGTGGAGTTCAGTGGGATTCCGTGCAGGCAAACTGGGCCACCAGCATAGATCCAGTTGCAGGACTGGGGCTGCAGAAGTGAATCTGAGAGGCAAGTGAGAGAAGATTCTTTTGAAGTTTTTCCAATCACTCCTCTAGTACAGTTTCTAATTTACTTGGTGTCGCGTACAACTATGGAGAGACAAGTCATTCAGAACTGTTATTTTTCTTCCTTCCGCAGCCCACAAAACATAAAACCCATCAACACAAACACTGACCATTGTGAGAAAAATCTGTTCTTCCACTGTCATTTCTATAGCTTCTATTACTTCAATTGATGCCCAAAGAAATGGATGTAGCATATTTTTAGTAAGGGTTGGCCTATGCACAAACTTGCATCATAAGAACTAAATGGGTTTTAATTAATATTTTTGGTTATTTCGGTGCAAGTGTGTGTGGACAACAGACTCCGATTTCTAAATGAAAGTCTAGTATTATCCAGAGAGACGAGGGAGGTGAGGTAATATCTTTTATTATTATCTGCTCAAGAGAGATCAAAATACGTTGCTTTTGTTCCAAAATAATAATGCCCACACCCAGACTTGCATGGAAAAGATGTTAGTTATTTCAGTGCAAGTTTGTGAGTAGACTGGCGCTAAGAGAAGCAGGTTGCCACACACAACTTCTCTGCTTCCATCCCACAGCACTCACTTAATGCCAGGATAAAAGGAATGGGTTGGGAAATGTAACAACCTCCGTAAAAGAAGATAATAAAGGGTACGTCTATACTTACCTCCGGGTCCGGCGGTAAGCAATCGATCTTCTGGGATCGATCCCGGAAGTGCTCGCCGTTGACGCCGGTACTCCTCCTCCGCGAGAGGAGTACGCGGAGTCGACGGGGGAGCCTGCCTGCCGCGTCTGGACCCGCGGTAAGTTCGAACTAAGGTACTTCGACTTCAGCTACGTTATTAACGTAGCTGAAGTTGCGTATCTTAGTTCGAAGTGGGGGGTTAGTGTGGACCAGGCCAAAGATACTCATCTACTGCTGCAAACAAAGTGCTGAGACTTAGCAACTGTGAGGCTCCGCTCATGTTGATCAGAGCTGCTCCTTACTGCAAGGCTGTTAATCTTTTAGAACTGTAGCACCTGAAGTCTGATTAATCCCGATAAAGTAACAAGGATCAACGTGACTAGAGTTGAAGTGTGCAGCTGTTCACTAGTGCATGGTCCTATTTCAGCCTCTAGCATAGAAAGAGCGGGGCATTTAATACATCTGAGGCCTGTTCTGCAGCTAATATGGGAAATGTCTTTGTAGATCTCAGGGTATGTCTACCCAGCAATCAGAGGCGTGACTGCGGCATGGGTCGACACACCTGAGCTGGCTTTGTTCTAGCTAGCTCAAAGAACAATAGCACTGTCCGTTCTGCCCTGGCTTCGCTGCTATGGTTACCTCAGCTAGCCAGCTCAAAGCTAGCTTGGGTAAGCTGCTGTCACAACTGATTGCGTTGTAGACACACCCGCCGTTGAGTTCTCACTGGAGAGGTGTCGATCTCAGGAAAACCACCTGAAAATCTATAGAATTCATCATGAAAGCCTATAGTCTTTAATAAGGAGGCTGAGCTTTGTGTAGGTTTTTTGTAACCATCCTACCAAATTATATAGCAGAGATACAATTCCTTATTGAATTTTATAGGCAGGACATGGGGGGGAAGGATGGCTTTGTGGTTAAGCGTGGCCCTGGGGCTCAGAAGATCTGGATTCTTCTCTTAGCTCTTCTACCGACTCCTTGTATGTCGTTGGGAAATCACTTAGGCCCCGATCTTGCAAAAGCTTAAGCACATGTTTAATTTGAAGCTTGTAGACAGTCTCACTGAATTAAAAATTAAGCATGTGTAAGTATTTGCAGGATTAGAGCACTGTCCTCTCTGACCTCAGTTCCCTATTTATCTTGTACTGTATTTTTGTACAGCACCTAGCACTTGATGTCAGCAGAGCTTGTAGCACTCCCAGAATACAAATAACAGAGGATGCTCCAAAAGCCTACACAAAGGTTCTCATCTTTTAAATTCAGTTGGGTTTTTCCATAGGGCATATCACTTCATAGCAAGGTAGACTAGATTACATAGGCTGGGTGAGCCTAGAGCAGGTATTTTATGGTCATGTCCCTCACCGAGTTGGCTGCCACTCAAAAAGATGCACACAGCATGTGATCAAAGCAAACTGCAATCTAAAAAGAGCACATTCAGTGAGTTTTCATTTCCTTTTTATTGGACCAGATTGTTTCAAAAGTTAATACATATGTGATAAAAAGAATGATAGATGTCAGCTGTCACTTCCATAACGAAAGCTGTCCCCAGTGAAGTCGAATGGAAATGGGGCTTCACAATAAGAGCCATCTAAATCTGTGGTGAGAAGAAGGCCCACCCATTATCCTCTCTTCCCCTGTACATCAAAAAAGGAAATTAAACAACAGAGAAGTTTCTCCTTTCTCTCCAGGTTCATTCAAAGCTGTGCGTGGGATTTTCAGAAACACTGGCCTAACTCTGCTCACACCAAGCCAATGATTAAATTCCCATGGACTTCAATGAGCGTTGGAGTTAGGCCAATTCTAAGTGTTTGAGGTAATCCCCCTCAGTGTCTAAAGGCATGTCTGTGCTGCAATCAGCGGGGTGATAGAAGCACATGTGGACATACCTGAGCTAGCTTTGATCTAGCTCGCTCAAATAACAATAGCAGTGAAGCCGCAGCCGCACGGACTGTCAAAGCCCTCCTGGGACTTTGGGTACATAGTTGAGCCGCTTTGCCATGCTATAACCTTGCAGTGCCTCCATTTTCTCTCTCTCTCTCTCTCTCTCTAATAGTGATAATACTCATCTCAATGACGTATTGTGAGAGTTTAGAGCTAAGACACAACTGTTAAATATGGAACTGAATTTTCAATCCACCCTTAAACCCAAATTTCAGTGTGAGGCGATCCAAGGTTCTGGTTCAGGTTCCTCTCTTATGAACACACCTGAGTACCATGGGATCCTTAAAGACCAGTACTTAGATGTTAAGTTCTTTGTTGCAGGGACCATTTTTTTTCTTTGTTTGTACAGCGCCTAGCACAAAGGGATCCTGGTCCATGACTGGGGCTGTTAGGCACTATGATAATACAAATAATAAATAATAAGTGGTGGGACCTCAGTTTTACTTCTTGTCTGACAGATGGGCACCTCCAGTGGCACAGCACCCACTAACACCAGACTGAAGTGTTGATGCAGAATAGAATCCCAAAATAGAACTTAAGTGAAAAGTTTCCCTTATAGAAAAAACTTCCACAGCTACCCTGCATTTATGGATCCTGCCATATGTTTTTAACATGTGTGCGCTTTTCTGTAAAGTGCATTCTTTCAACTATTGATGTCGCTAAGCCAAGAATTCTTGGATTTTATTATGATTTTTCAGGGTGGGGGGAGGAAGGAATCTATTAGGAAATGCCTCCAGTATGTTTTCTATAAGATTTCCTATTAATAGAGCAAATTTATGTTTTACAATATATTCCAGTGTTTGTTTTCATTGTCCTTCCACCGCCAACAACACTCTGCAGCATTTTCTGGCTTTGCTGGACTCTTTGGCAGTGAAAATATGGTTTCATCCCACATCTGCCTTGCTCTCTCTACCAACATATTTGTTTCACAGTCTGGACGTCAGAGTCCTACCATGTAAAATCTGCAGCACATTAGAGGCTAATTTTTTTAAAAAAATTATTTGGTATCATAGCAAGACATTTAAAAATAAAAGACCACTCCAAGCATAGTTGGTGCATCTCAACAGTTGTCAAGGAGTAAATTACACAAGTTTTACACCTAGGCTAGTGTTTGGCAGAGGTTTTTACAGCTGTCTCAGCAGTCTGGATTCGCTCAATCTCTCAGGACTCATGTAGATTTAGATAAAAGGCTGATCACTCTTATTTTTAATATGTTTTGTGTCGGAGTACACAGTGCATAGGCTGAGAATATCAGTAAATTGGTAAAATAAAACATTATATATTTCAGAAGTTGTAGTCACAAACTCTAGATTCAATCTTTTGAAGTTTGTAAAAATTAAAACCAACATTTTTCAAGGTTGAATTTTTGGTGGGTACATCAGATCAAATCCTGCAATCCTCACTGAGACAAAACTGAACTTCAGTAAGAGTAATGGCCTGAGTAAGGACGTGAAGATTTTGCATATAGAAACTTTCCAAATTTTTTATTTATTTTTTTTATTATGAGATACAGTATAACATCTGGCAACTTAAGATGTCTAGCACAAAACCAGATGCGATAATGTAGCAGGGTATTTACAGGCAATTGCAAAAGAAAAATCTAAAAACAAATTGTGGTTAACAGACAAGTATAAAAAGCTCTAATTTTTCTTTGTTTTGTAGCAATCAGACTGTAGGCTATTGTTAATGAAAAGATGCTTTTGTGAGCTACAGGCAGCAAAGAAGTGATGGGAGCTAAGAGCAATGAGAGCCTAAAGATTTCCTGAGTCTGTTTCTTCTGTGCTTCCGTGGCAGCTAATGCAATGGGGGGACAGTGGGAGGGGAGGTATCTTTTCTGGAGTGCCCAGCACTCAGTAGCTACCTGTGAGAGCACAATGGGTGAGATTCTGTGCTGTGCCTCTAACAGTGAAGCTAAGAACACAAAGCCTAGGGAGTGAGTGGGGTGGGCTATGGTGGCTTTAAGCCAACTTTGTGCCCTTCTGATCCGGGGCTACTGCAGGGATCGTAGGGTTCCCCAGCATATATTAGAGAGTTTAGTTGGGGTCCCGTGAAAGGTTTGGGGAGATTTTTCTTTTGCCTGAGCTGTCTCTCTCCATCTCTCTGTGTTTGGGGGATTGGGTTGCCAGTTTTCTAGCAATTATTTCTAAATTCCCCAAATAGGTTTGAGAAACCTTCCTGATCTGATTTTTCATTGGTTGAGCTCACACTGCTGACAATAACATTGTGATCGGTGATCAGCCAGCCAATGAATGACAGCTACTTAAATAAACACCTGGATAACAGAGCCTCCAGAACCCTCTAGTTCAACCTGATGTCACGAGAGGCCTCCATAAGAAGTTGTAATCTTGATCTTTTTTTAAAAAACTGTCTGGCTCTTAGACCAAAAACATCTCAACTGGACTCCAGCCAAAGCGAATTGCCTGCTTGCTGATTCCAAAGCCTGATAGAAGACAGGAATGGCATAGAAACACTGGCTTATCTCAGGAAGCTAAGAGCTTATCCCTCAAATTAAATCTGGAAGCAATGAGACATGTCATGTTCAATTTTGATCGCTGCAGTGAGTTGGATAGTGCAGAAGTTCTCAGAGTGGGATTTGCAAACAGGTGTCAGGGGGCTGCAATTACCCTGTCCTTCCCGTACTGCTAAATGGGAGAGGGGTTCCAGCTAGATGGGAGGGGAATCCTTAGGGGGGAGATAGGGTTCTGATACGGAAAAGATTGAAAACCCACTGGGTTACTGTGGGTGTGCACCATTGCCATCTACTGATTGGTTTCAGAACTGCCCAACTCTGTGATCTAGTCCCTACACTGCTAATAACTAATGCACTACTGGAAGATGCTGAGATACTATGCTGATGAGCACTGTCTAAGAACTGATATAGAATAGAATAGAAGAGCTAATGAGCTTCACCTTTAGCTCCACCTTTTGGAGCAGGAGGATCTGAGTTCTATTCCCAGTCCTGCCAATCAATTCCCAGTGGTCATGACATGTAGTAGGATGACAACTGCAGAATCCCATGTGGCTACAGACCATTTAACTGGTATTTTGAGCTGCTTCTGAGCCAGAATAACCTTTCACCTCAAAAAAGCCACTATCGTGAACTCATCTAGACATGACGGATAAATCAACTGTGGGACTGGGTGGCTCAAGGCCTTGGTCATAGTGGTCAAACACCTCCCCCCTCTATGGTTAAATCTGGCTACCGTCCGGCTGCTGTTCAGAGGTCTATAAGAAATGAACTGGTAGTCTCAGTCCATTGCAGAGTAGGCAGATGTCCACATCACTCAATAAACCAGCTCTGATTGGTCCGCTGAGAGGCCAAGAACTCCTTTCTTGCCCCTGGAGGTGGATCCTCTTGCATAGCTGCTACACATGTCCTCTGAATAAAGAGATGCCCTCCTTCTGCAGGGCTATGAGGGCGTCAGCTTCCACTAGCACTGAAGTGATTGAGTGATGACGTGGGTGAGAGGAGGAGGGAAGGTGTCAGGGGGGAGGGGAAATGGGGGTCTGGGAAATTATGCTTTGTAAGTAAAAATAAACTGAGTGTGCAAGAGCCTATCAGGGTAATTACTGGGCGCAAAGGACCGCGTGCACTCATACCAATGCAGGATGCTTTGTAGGTGCTGGGGAGGGAGGAGTTTGTATTTAGCTCCTGCTGCAGCTCACATTCTCTTTGCCTCTCCCCCTTGCAGTCTGATGGGACCATCCTGGCCATCGCCTTGTTGATCCTCTTTCTTCTCCTGATGCTGGCTCTGCTCTGGTGGTTCTGGCCTCTCTGCTGCACAGTGGTAAGTCCCCACTTCCACCCCAGTCTGTCTGTAGCAGTAACCGCGCTGTCAGGGGCATGGTGTGAAAGAACAGCAGAGGCGCTGGCATGGTCAACAGACATAGAAAGCTGACAAGCAGTAGCCTCTGATAACCAAACTGCAAACCAAGAGACACTGCTGTGGATTCAAGCCCAGTGATAATTTAGTGTGCATCCGGGGCAGTGAGGGGGAGGATTTTTATTACCGGGAATAAAAGTATTTCTGAGTGACAAGCTCATTTCTAAACACTTAAGTTCGTCTTGGCATATTTTTTAATTAAACAGGAATGACCCAGGCAACATATCAAGCCAAATTCATCCCTGGAATAAGTCCACTGGACTTGTTCCAGGGATTCATCTGGCCCACTGTCTCCTTTGGCATGCACCCATATAAAAGCAACATTGTTTCCAAATGTATCCATGCTTATGGGTCTCCAAAGGATTCTGGGATGAAGTGTGCAATTCATCACTCTATTTACAGTAGATGCAAAGGTCACTCAGTGCATCAGAACAGTAAATAGGTCATGGAGTTACAATAGAGGCAAAACTCCCCTTGACATCAGTGGGAGTTATGGGTATGGGAAGGCTTAGGGTGAGGCACTAACATAGGAAAGGGTTTCAGGAGATGCATACAGGAGCAGGTTCAGAGATGAATGAAACTAGCCCAGGATGCTGTGCTGAATCGACATTTCTACCTATGTGCACTTTGAGAAAACGATGGAAGATGAAATGCCAACTACAGTAGAATGACCTTACAAGCCAGGTTTCCAAAGGAGGATCTATTTGGAAAACACCACAGATGAAATTCTGTTGGAATGGAAATCAGTGGGAGTTTTGCCATTTAATCCAGTGGGACTAGGATTCCACTGCACATTTGCACATGCAAAGTGGATAATTGAAAGTGCAAATGGACAGCTAGGTGCATTACGTGTGCAATGGTTGTTTGTGCACACAAGAGGCTAGCTGTGCTGAGTACAAACCCGCCTGGACGCTGGGGGTACATACTCAGGGCAGCTAGCCACCGCCATTGCCCGTTGCTACACCACTAGGGTGGTGAAGCACTGGAATGGGTTCCCTAGGGAGGTGGTGGAATCACCTTCCTTAGAGGTTTTTAAGGTCAAGCTTGACAAAGCCCTGGCTGGGAGGATTTATTTGGTGTTGGTCCTGCTTTGAGCACAGGGGGTTGGACTAGATGACTTCCTGAGGTCCCTTCCAACCCTGATATTCTATGATTCTACTATTTTTAGCACAGTTGCTCAATGAGTCCGTGCGCAAGTTTGTCTACACGAGTTGGGAATCATATCCCTGGCTGCTAGTGTAGACATAGCCTTTACCTGACCCCACTCTCGGCATGTGAATCCTTCTCATTTCTGTGCCAGAGCTTCTTTCAGTACAGGGGCGAGGACAGTATTTAAATGAGGTGCTGGGCCACACCTCTAACATCTTACATCAGTCTCGGCTTTACCGCGGCTTTCTGGAAAGCTGTGTGGAAGAATCCAGCAATTTGCTTGGTTCTCAGTCTGGACTGCAGCCAGCCAAAGTGTTTGGAACCAAAAGTTGGAGGGGGGGGGGGAAAACAGGAAATATGCTAGAAAGATGCAAGAAGCACTGTTAAACTTGAGGGAAAGGAGGAAACACAGAGTGTGAGTCTACAGTAACCCTGAAGAGCCATAAAATTATATTTTACACCCACTCCCTCCAACTTGTCAGTCATGAATAACAAAAAGTTATATGTACTCTGACACTCATATATTCCCACGTGGATCTGTAAAATTAGGCTCAATTCCTCTCCAGTTAAGATGATTAAAAAAAAAATACAAACAACCTAGTGAAAGACCTGACAACAGGGCCGGCGCTTCCACTAGGCGACCCTAGGCGGTCGCCTAGGGCAGCAGGATTTGGGGGGCGGCATTTCGCCGCCCTCGACGGAAATTCGGCGGCGGGGGGTCCTTCCGCTCCGGGTCTTCGGCGGAAATTCGGCGGCGGGTCCTTCACTCGCTCCAGGACCCATTGCTGAAGTGCCCTGAAGACGCGGAGCGGAAGGACCCCCGCCGCCGAATGCTCAGAGAAGGAGCGCTGCCGCCTAGGGCGGCAAAAACCCTGGCGCCGCTCCTGCCTGACAGGGATATTAACATGGAGAGAGACATTCTCTTAGTACCCCATCCTCCAGTCCTCACTCAGAGCAAGATTCTAATACTCTGGGCCAAAGGCCAAATCCTCACCTGGCGTAAATTGATATAGTTTCATTGACGTCAATGGAGCTGTGCTGATTTACGCCAGATGAGTATCTTATCTTGTTGCTCACACTGGATAGTGTCTTACTCCACGAGTGGTCCCACTGTAGTTAGTAGAGGTATGTCTACACAGCAATGATAAGAGTCCCACAACACCAAGTCTCAAAGCCCAGGTCAGCTGACCAGCTCACAGGGTTCAAGCTGTGGGGCTTGAAATAGCATTGTCGACGTTTCAAGCTTAGCCTCTGAAATCCCACGATTGGGGAGCATCTCAGAGCCGAGGCTCCAGCTTGAGCCCCAGTATCTACACTGCCATTTTTAGCACTGCAGCCTGAGCCCCATGACCCGTCAGCTGTCCCGGGCTTTGGGACTTGCTGCCGTGTAGACGTACCCTAGGACCCACATGGCTTTCAGTGCTGGCCGGCATGAGCGAGGGTCTCAGAATCTGGCCCTCAGTTCTTACCCTCTCTGAAGTCAGTATGAGTTTTGACTGAGAGAAATGAAAGATCTGTCCCTAAGTTTCCATCCCTGCTTCCCTACAGTAGATCCTAAAGGACTCAACAATGACAGTTTCTTTCTTTGACACAATTCCAGCATCCGTGGCTTTTCCTCTCCCTCAGGGACAATAAAGTTACAAGCCATTGTAATATTCCATGGGGGAAACCAGCCTTGGCTTGACTACGAGAAGTGCTCCAGGTTAGATCAAGCTTAGCTAAGGTCGCTAAGTCTGACCTAACTCCTTTTTCCTAGTAGAGATTCAGGGTAACACCTTATAGCTAGTTGAGTTGTACCCTTGCTAGGCCTAACACCTAGGCAGGAGCCTAGGTTACAACCAAACCAGCTAATATCAAGCCACAGGTGTAACCTTGCATCTCTACTTGGAAAAAGGTGACATTTAAGTCATGCTAACTAAACCCAAGCTAAATCAAGACGAGGACAATGAGATTACACACATTCTTTCCACCACAGAGAGGGCTGCGGAGGGTGTGGGAGTGTACTAAGGCAATGAAACACCAAGCACATAAACTGGAATGAAAAGAAAAATTGCCACTCTGGGGATTGTATAAGAGTCAAACATGCAGCTAATCAAGGAAATAATAGCCAGGAACAGTGCACTGCTTGCAGTAGGCCGCATTCTGTTTTTGGTTATACCAGAGTGAGTCTGCAAATAATTCCACTGGAGTTATTCCAGATTTATGCCCGAATAAATGAGAACAGAATCTGGCCCTGTGTGAGCAAAGATGGTGAGAAGCAGAGAAAGGACATTCCTTCAGCTTGTTTCCTTGTTGCAGTCCCTGCATTCCTGCTAGGGGATATAAAATAATATGGACCTACTGAACACAGAGAGAGGTTAAACCAATTTATTTTATCTAGCACCCACCTTTCCTCCAGGTGTCCCACAGCACTTTACTGACATTAACTTTACTAATAAGCCCCATCAGTCAGGCAAGGGTTATCCAGACACAGAGAGGCCAAATTATCAAACACGCCTATTAATTCTTGGGTGTCCAATTTTGACACATCTTATAGGGGCCCGGTTTTCAGAAAATGCTGAGCACCTGTCCTCTGAAAATCAGACCCTTATGATTTGCTTTCAGTTGGGCACCCAAAAATGGAATTGCCCCAAAGTTGAGGCCCAGGAATCCTGACTCCCAGTTTCCTCAACCACTCTGTAACTGACTGAATATTGGAGGCACTATTCTTTTTTTGCCTCAGTTAAACTGAAAAATTCTCCCCACACACCCCCGCCACCCCTTATCTTTTCGCTGGTCATAGAATCATAAAATGTAGGGCTGGAAGGGACCTCGAGAGGTCATCAAGTCCAGCCCCTTGTGATGAGGCAGGACCAGGTAAACCTAGACCATCCCTGACAGGGGTCTGTCCAGCCTGTTTTTAAAAACCTCCAATGATGGGGATTCCACAGCCTCCCTTGGAAACCTGTTCCAGAGCTTAACCACCCTTAGAGTTAGAAAGTTTTTTTCCTAATATCTAACCTAAATCTCCCTTGCTGCAGTTTATGATAATTAGTTCTTGCCTACCTTTAGTGGACATGGAGAACAATTGATCACAGTCCTCTTTATAAGAGTTCTTAACATATTTGAAGACTGTTGTTAGGTTCCCCTCCTCAGTCTTCTTTTCTCAAGATTACACGTGCCCATTTTTTTAAGCCTTTCCTTATAGGTCAGTTTTTCTAAACCTTTTATCATTTTTTGTTGGTCTCCTCTGGACTCTCTCCAATTTGTCCACATCTTTCCTAAAGCGTGGAGCCCAGAACTGGACACAGTACTCCAGATGAGGCCTCACCAGTGCTGAGTAGAGCGGGACAGCTACCTCCTGTGTCTTACATATGGCATTTCTGTTAATGCACACCAGAATGATATCAGTCTTCTTTGCAATTGTATCAGCTCTCAGATCTGCAGGAGGAGGTTGGTTCTCCCCGTCTAAGGAGAAATATTGCTTTAAAACTGGGTCCTTCCTTAGGCAGTTGGATCATAGCAAGGCTTGCTGGATCTGACAATTAGTAATGACTTTTTTGTTTTGTTTCTGCAAATGGATTTCACTTAGATATTCATTCTGAAGAAAATGGGTTAGACATTTGGGGGCAACACCCATTGAACCTGGCCCAATTTATCTGCCTAATCGGTTCAGAAAATCAGCCTAGGAAAAGGGAGTGCCCTTTGCAGATTCTGGAATGTCATTTGCATTCCTTGTGGAATTGCATGTCAGCTCCATTCATCTGCAAACTGCATCACAAGCCAAGATGGAGTTAATTAATGGAAGGCTTTGGTTCTTAATCCGTGGGGTCTAGTCTCCCCTAAACACATGGAGGAGTTTGGCATGAACCACAATTAATATTAAACTAAGTTAGCCACATGTCTGTTTTTGCATGTCAACATGAGAATAAAAGCCAGACACAGTTTCAGATCTGAAAATAGACAGTGTTTCCCACCCCAAATTTTAGAGGGGTTCATATTAAGATGCCTGGATTTGCTCCCACCCTCATGGAATTGGTCAGATTTAAATTTGGACTAATTGGCTTCCTTGCTGGGACTGATTTCCAGTAAGGTCCAGTTGTTTTTCCCCTCCCCTGAGAGTTTGGAGAAGGCTCTAGTTAAGGTAACGGAGTGGGGCAGCTTTCTGAACCTCAGGTTTCTACTCTGATTGGAACCTTAGAACCACAGCCACAGATTTTCAAAAGTGTCTAGTGATTTGGGTCCCCCATTTAAGACATCTCAAAGGGGCCTGACTTTTCAGAAATAGCACAGCACCCACTCTCAGGCCCCTGAACGTGGACACCCAAAAACTGAAGGCACATCCATGCTGAGAACACCTGGCATAGACATTAGAACTGAAACATACCTGCTAGGTCTTGATGCCCAATCCATCTCCTCTAACTCCACCAGTGCAGATTGGTCCCTACAGTCCATTCTCTGGTGCTCTGCCCTGTCTAGCTTTAAATGTCTTGTACCACTGGGCTTCCACCAGTTTGAAAATAATAATAAAAATTAGGGGGTTTACAGTGGCTACAATGTATTAGTTTCTATGACTTTCCGTATGAATAAGGGTCAAATTCCCCCTCAGGTAATACCATTCTCCTTTCCTAAATTACTGCTGTACTTTCAGCTAGATACAGCCTTCTTCACTTCCTGCCTTAAACTGTTTGTGAAGCTATGAACTATCTGTTGTGTTCCACCCAAGAGGCAGCGGTAAATGATGTGATGCCTCTATAGCACTTATTTATCACATAGCGCTGTAAGGAGTTAGTATGTACAGCATTCCAAGCAGGTGGAGATCCTACTCAGCTTCTAACACCGTGAAGACACACTGGATAGGATTCAGGTTTACCCTCAGTTCCTGGAGTTTGCCTTTATTGCTAACCGAAATAACAATGATGCAACTCACATCTCTTCCAGAGCGCGGATAATTGTAGTGGGGTGTTTTTTCCTGTAGGACCTCCTCTGTCCTAGTCCTGGTTCCCTCTGCCTCAGCAACTCAGGGCCTGATTCTGCATCTTCTCGCAGCCATTTACACCTGTGCAAAATTGGTGTAAAAATTGGATTGAATGGGATTTTACACCCACTCCCCCTAGGCAGAGGAGAATCAGACACTCAAGCTCTTTTGTACTTCTAGGTTGTATCTGATCATGCTCACCTGCTCTAACAGAGGGCGGGTCAGCAGAAAGAGCTGCATTTCTCTGCATGGTGCTAGCACCTGACATCAGGGCGAGTCAGGAAAGAGAGCTCTGCATCCGTCAGTTTACAAGCATGTTGAGAACATTTGGTGAAAGATGGTATAAAGACAAAGAATCAGTTTATTGCCCTGAATTTTCACAGCTAAATGTGCAAACGGGCTGACAACAAATCTCAAAGCTTCTTCCTGTGCCAAGAAAAGCCAATGACCACACTCTCCACCCACCCTTGCTACCTTTCAAACAAAACGGCCATAAGGAAGCATTATCATAACATGATGATGCAGCAGAAGCCCTCAGGTGTCTATGGGCTAACTAGCTAATATGGTCGATGAACGATGGTCATTTCTCCCCATCAGACCCAGGGTCCATAGGAGCAAGTGACACCAAGAAAGAAGAAATAGCCTGGGGTTATAAAAACAATTACAACACACATGAACAAACACTTCAGCTTTGCCAAGCTAAACTAGGCTAAGCGTTTTGCTTGGCCAGGCACTCTCCCAGCTGATTGCATTCTGCAGGCCCATGTGGCACACACTGATAGAAAGAGAGGGAGAGAGAGCTACACTTCACAGCCCTGTACAAACCACAGCAGGCTTGATCCTCCTGTCCCAACACACCGAATTCGCACCCATCAACTACACTGGAGCCCTGTTTCTTCTCTGTATTGGGAAGACACTTTATGCTTGTGCAAAGTGAGCAGGTGTAAAACACTGCCCCTCTGATTTGGTACCACTTTACATCCATTGTGTGTGTGTGTGTGTGTGTGTGTGTGTGTGTGTGTGTGAGCAAGAGAGAGAGAGACTACATATAGCTCAAACCCTCTCTCTGGATTTCCAGCCCAATCTGAAGTCCCAACAGTTTTCGATAACTTCAGCTATGCAGATAAATGTTTGGATACTTAGCTTGGCCAAACCTCCCGGGCCTGTTTGTCTGCAGACATATACCAGTGCAAACCAGGAGAAACTCCACTGAACTCAACGGGCTCACACAGTATAAACAATGTGTGAGACAAGCCTAAGGCATCTTTCAGGGGTCATGAAAAGCCTTGAATTTTGGACCCTGATCTGAACTTCCACAGGTTGGATCTGGGGTTTTGGGTCTGCTTCAGAGCTTCAACCCACCACTGTGGCCAGAAACCCAAATATTTCTGATAACGGAGCTAGAAAAGCCTCCGCTGTGGACTTTGGAACTTCTGCATGCACGGACAGCGTTTGTGCTGTTAAAAGCCATTTTCCGGAGGTCTTGTCGTCTTCATGTTCTTAAAACAAAGAGCACCACATTGAATAAACCATCTTGCTTAAACCCATAATTCCATCTCCAGAAAGCAAGGTTCTATTTGATATGGGCTCTTTCTCACCCATTAGAAGCTGAACTCCTTCACCAAGGCACTGGGTTGGTTTAACCCCCTTGGCAAACTATGCAGTGCCCTTTGATATACTCAGAGCCCGTGTGTCTGAGACATTCAAAAGTGCTGACTAATGGAACCCGTGGTCCTAGACCTGCCAGAGGATAAAGACACTCCGGTTAAGCAAGCACACTCCTCTGCGATCTTGTGCCTTTGTGCCTTAAATCCCTTGCAGGATTGGAAATCTGCGTATTTGTTCTTTCTCTTTGTCCTTCCTGAGCCATTTAGCAAACCTGGAAATTCCTATAGCTTGGGGGTGTTTTACGAGCTGTGGAGAAATAATAAAAGGAAGAACCCATTCTCCTTGAGTATGCTTCTAATACAAATAACAAGTCTAACTTGATAAATACACATGAAAGCCCGCATGGTCAAGTGGATTGTGCAGTTGATAGGTACTCATGGGAGTTGAGTTATATTCACAGCTGTCACTGAATCACTCTCCTAATCTATTCTTATCTATATAGGTTCTTATATCATCCTTATCACCATAGTATCTGAGCACCTTCCAGTTGTGCATTAAGTGACATGATTATCATCTGTTGACAGTTCATTCTTTCTCATCCTCTCCCCAGAAGGCAGAATTGTTTGTGGAGTATAGTGATTTGTTTTGGTAGGGGTTTTTTGGGAAGAGGGGGGAATTTTATATATATACACACACACATCCACACTGCTCTGTGTTTATGTTAGAGAAGGCAAGTCAAAGAAGTGCGCCTGGCACTTGCAGTGGAAGGTGTTACCGTCAGATGTTTGTCTGCCTTTTTTCCCCCCTCCTACTTTTTGCCCATCTTGTTTCTTTAGATTATAATCTCTTAATGGTGGGAACAGTCTCTCATTATGTGTTTTTTACAGTGCCTAGCACGGTTATGACACCTAATACACATAACAATAATACATGATCACACTTTGCACTTTTACTGACAAATTCATCCATCTCCTTACATGGTTGCCATCACTGCGGTATCTCATAGTCATTGATGCATTGATCCTCAACACCTTTATGAAGTAGGGAAGCATTATCTCTCCCATTTTACAGATGGAGAAACTGATACACAGAGAGCCAATTGAACCTGGTTCATTCATGATTATTTTAAGGCCCCTTTGCCTGCTCCCAGAGTGGGACAAAGGGAACTTAATGTAACAAAGAATCAGGCCCTAAGGCCTAAAGGTATTTAGGCCTCTAATTCCCATTGAAATCAACTGAAGTTAGGGTCCCAAATACCTTTACAAATCTGGCCCTAAGTGCTTTTCCAAAGGTCCCCTGATACAGAATTCTATAGCATAGCTCACAAAAAAACTGCAGAAGGGGGGATCTCATTCTTTATTCAATTTCTATAGAGCCCCATTTATTTACATTCCTTATATGACTTTTCCATAGGGGATCAGGGAGGGTGAGAGGAAAGTTCCTGGCTGCTGGACAGGGTGGGATTCCTGGAAAGACTCGCCACTTCCTACGTAACCTAACTCCTAACGCTCAGAATGGGAACGTGCATGAGGGGCTGCAGGGAGGCGGAAGAACCCAGACGGTAGCCAAGGAGTGCAGGAATGTGAGGCTGCTTCAAAGGAAGGCATGTTATTGTGCGCAGTAGGGGCCCAGGGAGATGGGAAGGGAGGGGAGTCTTGTTTCTCAGTGACAGGCCAATACAAAGGGTGTTAGCGCTGGGCAACTGTGTTGTAACCTTGTTCCCCGGCTCAGTTATATTCATAATACAATCTAAATGGTGCTCCAAGCAACAGCTTTACTCCATATTTGGTTCCAATGAATCATTTCATCAGATTCTCGTCCAAGAAGTTTTCCAGGATTTTTTCTTGTTGCTTTCCATGCAAACCCTAATGATTTAGGTGTAGTATTGCTGATAGAAATCTGGCCTGTTTATCTGGATAACAGAGTGAATTTATAATCCTGCTAGTCCTGAACTTTTTAACCCTGCTCAGCAATCAGTGCTCATCTCATATTCTCTCTTTATGGTCTGGATCTGTGTGATAGCAGAATGCCATCAACATACAGTGTAAACAATACAGCAGCACACTGTGCAACCAATATGAGGAGCAATTAGAGTACAACCAAAATACAGCGCAAACAGTACATCGTGAATTTAGAATACAGTTGACATACAAACAATATACAATGCAATCAGAATACAATCAACATGCAAAGCAAACAATACAGTAACACACTGCAAACTATATAGAACAACCAAAATACAGTCAACACACTGCAATCAATATACAGGTCAACATGAACACAATCAGGACAGTGCAAACAAGATAAGTACAAACAGAATGCAATCAACACACAATGTACACCGGGGTCGGCAACCTTTCAGAAGTGGTGTGCCGAGTCTTCCTTTATTCACTCTAACTTAAGGTTACGCGTGCCAGTAATACATTTTAACGTTTTTAGAAGGTCTCTTTCTATTTCTATAATATATAACTAAACTATTGTTGTATGTAAAGTAAATAAGGTTTTTAAAATGTTTAAGAAGCTTCATTTAAAATTAAATTAAAATGCAGAGCCCCCTGTACTGGTGGCCAGGACCCAGGCAGTGTGAGTGCCACTGAAAATCAGCTCGCGTGCTGCCTTTGGCACGTGTGCCATAGGTTGCCTACCCCTGGTGTACACTATACAACAACATAAAGTTGAAACAGTACCCTAACAGGCTGTGCAAACAATATGTAGACCACCCAGAGTACAGCCAACATACAGTGCAAACAATTCAGCAATGTGCAGAACAAGAGGAATAGACGGAGCAACCAGAATATAAGCATTACCCAGTATCAAGCTTTCCCTTGCAAGACAATTGACCGGATAAGCTATAGGTCCTTCTCATCTTTAACTCTTGTATTATGCTAAAGAAGAGTAGTGTAGATGACTGAGCACTATCTTGTTGCTTTAGGATTGTTTGATTTGCTACCCGTCAATTCATGGGAGGGAGAAGGTGCATGGAAACGGAAACGTCCCAAGCCTCTTTAAGGCCAGTCACAATCATGCTGAGGAGTGCACAGACACTGTCCAAGCCAGGATGCCCAAAGGATGCAGGGAGAAGTGGAGGAAGGCAGGGCCTTTTGTCCCTGCTACCTTTCGACTCATATAATTCACTGTGCTAGACTCTGTGGCTATGTCTCCCACACTTGCTGGCTCCAGGAACTATGACCTTGTTTACACTAGAGAAATTTAGCATACTACCCACCATGCATGTAACACATCTTGCAGCCGCGCGTACGTTAGTGGCTCCCCCTCGCAGCAGCATTCAAATCTGCATGTGTGAGTTTGGATTAGCCTTGCTTCCGGCAAGCCTACCCACTGTGTCAGTCTGTGCTGAGATTGGGCCATTGTGGACTGGCATAATAGCACCAACGGTGCCTGCTGTTCTGAGCCAGTCACAGCTGTGACCGTCCTTTAGCTCAACCATCAGAATCCATTATTGTTTCGTGAAGGACCTTGGTTCAGTCCCCATTCATGGCATGTGATGTTGACACGTGCATGACCTCGGGTTTGCTGGGCGCATGTATGACAGCTGCTATCTTGGCTGACACACCAGGAATTGAACTGGAGACAAGGCTCCGCAGCTGGGGCTGTAACAGACTCAGAGCCTCTTTGGATCGGGGACACTGTGACACACACTAATCACTGGGTTATACTTGCTGCAGCCTTTCAACCTTTGCTAGCTCCAACCTGCAAGTCAGCCAGAATTCCTCCGGGGATTCCTGCTTGTGCACCCTCCCCTGTAATGTGGCCAGCGGCTTCACCGCCACAGCCTGGCCCTTGGGTTTGCTGGTGCTTCCTTTAATCCTCTTCAGATGTCATTGCTTCCTTCCAAATGGCCTTTTTGCTTCTAAACACAAAACACAAAGGGTTGATTTGGTTTCAGTGCACACGCACAAGCTCTTCAAAGCTTTACGCAATGGCCAATTAAACAAACGGCAGCTACTGTGCCCAGGGACAGGTAGCTGCAGTGACTCGGGGACACCCCTGCTCCGAGTCAAGCCACAAACAAGGGGATAACCCCGACCCCCTGGCCAGCCCCTTTCAACATTGTTACACGAGGGCACATGCTCCTCATTAATGACCACGTTGCATGACTCGGGGCTTGTGAGAGGAAAATAAAAACAGTGAGCTCATCGGAGAAGCAAAATAGGGAACAAGAGGAATTTTCATAAATATTTATGTCTCCGGGACTCTTGTGCAGCAGCCATATTTTTCCTTCCCTTTCTATTTAAACAGTCAAGTTGTTTGTGGAGCCTCGCTTTTAAAAATGACTAACTCCAGGACCTAAGCACATCTGCAGCAAACCTCCAGCAGTTCACACATGCCCCAGGGCCCAAATCTGCGATGTGTTGAAGTCAGGGAAACCGAGGGTGTTTGCCACCTTGCAGGAGACACTCTGCACCTTGTAGCCTCTGGCCCGTTGAGTGCAGTTTAAAGAAAGGGTTCCTTCATTCAGATAAATATGTGGCCATGGGACAAAATGAATCCCTGGTGTAGTCGCATTGACATCACTGGGCTTTCCCCAAGGTTGGATTTAGCCCACTGATTTCAACAGCCATGCCCCAGGGATGAATTTGGAGTTAGGGAGAGATGTTTGACATGCCTGTATGTAATAGCTGTCCCTTTGGATGGCTTTCTATTGCACTTGGAGTGGAGAGCTGTAATAATAGCCAGCTATTTGTTGAGTCCTAGATACAAACTTCATGCATGAACTAATAGCCTCCCTCTCACATAAATTTAAATGGTTTCTATGGAGAATACACCCGATCAGCCCAAAACCTCACCCCAATTGCTTTATTAGTTAGAAATGCTGGGAGAGCCTCCAACTTATATGGTTTTTTTTTTTTAAAAAAGAGAGTGACTTCTTAGCCCAACAGTGTGAAGGATAATAAGCAATAACTGCTTTCCTTCCCACTGCTGAGCACCCCAGGCGGGGCGTACCGGCTTACTTTCACCTCTGGGTTGGTCCTGCTTTGAGCAGGGGGTTGGACTAGATGACCTCCTGAGATCTCTTCCAACCCTAATCTTCTATGATGCTATGTACAGTGCTTAGCACATGGGGTGCTGATCTCAGCTGCAGCCTTTGGGTGATACAATAATCTGTATCTGTAGTTAATCCACCTCCCTAAAACACGGTAGGTAGGTTGACAGAAGTGTTCTTCCACTGACCTAGCGCTGACCACACAGGATCTTAGGTCAGCTTAACTACGTCGCTCAGAGGCGGGGATTTTTCACACCTCCGAGCGACATCGTTGGGTCGATCTAATTCTCTAGTTTAGACCAGCCCATTATTACTCAGCTGAGGGTTTTTTTAGCTGCACTGAGTATTTTGTTCCTAGATCAGAAAGCCGGAGTGTCAGTTCCAAGACTGGTTAGATTCACCTTGACATCACGATTGGCAGCGATCATAGCAACAGGTGATATAAACTCTAATTGGGAACTATAATTAGGAAACGCCTGCATGGCAGGGTTTTACAGTGCCTTATTAGGAATCCCCATGGTTATCCCGACAGCATTAGCACACGTAGGAACCATGTAATCCACATGCATCACAGTCGCGATCGAGGAGCTGGCAGGGACAAATCCTCTATTAAAGTGACTTTTGCATCATGCCGACGAACGAAGTGTGGATTTAAGGTTGTCTGTTTCTGTTTGTTCCTTCCAGATTATCAAAGAGCCCCCTCCACCCCCTGAAGAGGACAGTGAGGTAAGTGACACCAGCATTACCAGCTCTCACTGTGCCTTTGCTTCCAGGCAGGTAGCACACAGAACATAGCAGGAGGCAGGAGTTAGCATTTCGCATTCACCTCCTGTGCTCTTGCACCCAATAGGCAAACGGGGCTGTTTAAGCCACAAGTGAGGTTTTGGGCGCACTGTGCTTTCTGATTAATGTCTTCAGCGCATGTTTCATTCACGTAGGGATCAGTCACCTTATTTTCACAAAGTGATTAGGTAACGAGCCATAGCCAGTCAGAGCTGCGCCTGTACAGCGTGTACAGGGGGCGGGAGAGAGAGAGACTGTTCTCTGCTTTGAGTAGTAGAGCAATGTAGCAAATCAGCCCTGTTCAGGACAGCAGTTAAGTGCATGCTTCACTTTTAACTCAATAGGAAGACATAAGCACACTAGACTATGTCATCTAGACAGATGGGTGAGCACTAAGTTGCACCACATCACCAGTGTGAATAAAGGCTGTATGCGCTATTCCTTAACGTTCCTTTCTAGCGAATTAGGTCTGAAGCCCAAAGGCCAAATTATGAGCTGGTGTAAATTGGTGTAATTCCATTGACTTCAGAGGAGCAGCACCATTTTACACCAGCGAACTGGGCCCACAGGTTTTACTCAAGGAGAGAGAAAAGCAACCTTAAAACTCTCATGTGAAAATCTTAAACTTACTCCCCACTTATTCTTTCTGTACAAATCCAGTCATGTGTGATGATTAAATCTGGATCACTATTGCTTTCCTGGGACAGATTCCTCCCTGATATATGCCGGTCCTTTCTGTGCCATATCCACATACTGCTGCTTTCAGCTAGCAGTGAGAGAGATTCTTCTTTCCCTTCCACTGCTTTGCACTTCAGTTACTAGACTGACTAGACCTTGTCCTGAGCCCACTGACATCAGTGGGACTCTTAGCGTTGATTTCAGTGGGGTTTGGATCAGCTCTTTACAGCAAGAGGAGACTCAAGCCCATGAACAGAGTGGTGCAGTGGGTTTGTTCCCTTGCCTTTTGCTGCTGGAGACGTATTCTCGACTCTCATCCAGCTCACAAGTGAAAATGTGTTTGCTGGATTGAGCCTTCCCCCACTCCCCATGAAGTCTGTCCAGAGAGCACTCTCTGCTCTAAGGCAGAGCTGTTAATGCTCAGGGCTGAGAAGCATTAGCCTCTCCGGAATCCTGCTCCGCTTCTGCTGATGTAGTACTCATGGGAAAGCCAGTGAGCTTCCCATCAGTGGAATGGCTCAGAATAGCTGGAGCCCAAGCCAGGAACGGAACCTGAGACTTTGTAGCTCTGAAGCAGAAACCCAAGTCATAATGCTCCCAAAGTCCAGGAAAGTTTGGATTTGAATCAGCCTCCAGATCAGAATGCTCATCTCTCATAATGGCGTTTTCAATCCGTGCCTCTCTTTGCAACCATCTGACATACTTCCCTAATCAGCTCTGTCTGTTGTTGGGCCCGAAGTAAATCCAACAACTTTGTCAGTTTCCAGCTTCAGAAGGAAAGGGAAAATGTATTCACTTGAAATTGCATGTGGCTCATCTGCTCTGCGCTCCACATGCCTCCAAGTCAAGGGATTCAATAGCTGAAATCAATTAAAATACATCAGGTTGGAATGCTAGCTCTCTGCCCAAACACTGGGAAGGGAAATTGCATCTTGGTGTAATGGGGGGATGTACGTCTCGCACATAAGGAGGCATTTGGTAATCCTGCAAATGTTTTGTAAATAAAGCAGCATTTGCTTCAAGTTCTGTTTGGTTCTATTGGCCAGTTTCTCTTGGCAGAAGCTGAACTAAAGAACAAGAGATTAATTAAACTGCTATGAAGATGCATTTTCCCTGAGTTATATTTTCTGCTGACCCTTCAATGCACAGAGCAAACATGGAGGAGGCCTTGCAGGATTGGAGCCCTTTGCTAAGAGAGATTTTCCTTCTCCTGTTATTTTCACTGGAGATTTTTTTTCTTCTAATGTTGTGTTTGTTATTAGCATTTGTTAAGCCTGAGACTAATCACAGTGTCAGCACCTTGGAAGGGGTAGGGAAATTGTACATAAAACTTGGGGCGGCTGTCTCTCTGAAAACCAGACCCCTCTGACACCTACCTGTGTGCACTGTGATTACACAGACAGTTTCACCATGCTCTATCAGGGAGGCCCAGATCTAACTCCTATTGATACCTTTGAGGATCTGGGCTTGGAGTCTCTTCCATTGGGACTGTCTTTGTAACCCATAGACAGACAAGGCAGGTGAGGTAATATCTTTTATTGGACCAACAGTCGTCGGTGAGAGAGACAAGCATTTGAGCCACATGGAGCTCTTCTTCAAGTCCGGGAAAGGAACTCCCAGCATCACAGCAAAATGCAGGGTGGAACAGATTGTTTGGCATAAGTAGTTAGCACATATTGTAAGGGACCCTTCAAAGTACGCTGCATGTTGGTAATCCACGCACACTCAGTGGGTGGCTGAGCCATAGGTAGAGGCTGATGAGCTTGCTACAGCATTGGTGAGTAGGAGTGGCCTTATTTTTTATGCTTTTCATGCTTTTTACCTCCAGAGGTCCCAGGTTCTGGCCCTACTGCTGATAACCCAGCCAGGGGTAGGGCGCTACATTATGCCTCAATAAATGTGCTCCTGTTGTTACCTAAACCTGTATCTGCAGCTTATCTGTTTTCCTACTGACACAACGGGACTCATACAGCATGTCAGTCACTAGAAGCATGAACAGCTGAGCGGCTACCACCACTGAAGAGAATCCTCGAGGGGGAAATGTGTCCAATGAACTTTCTGTCACAGCTCCGGGCAACTGCAGCTGTATTTTCCCTCAGTGGTTCAGGAAAGGCCCCCCAATCTTGGCTTTCAGCTCCCCAGCTATTGCCCCTTTGGGTGAAGACACGTGTCACTCTCCATTCTGACTGGAGTATTCCCAAGCAGGACAGTCCCCTATCTTCACTATGTCATCCAGGCATAGACAGGTTGCCCTATGACACCTGCTCGCTTTCTCTTTAGAGACAGATAACATTGTAATTGATGCAGATTACCACACAGTTCTTTCTAAGCAAGCCTACTTTATGCATAAGGTAAAAAACATTTCAGAGAAAACATATTACAATCAATAAAAGAACCCACACGCATGCTAATAAGCTTACCAGAGTTCATCCCAGCTCTCGCATGGGTTCTGGCAAGTACAGCCTTTTAATACCCCACCCTAAGGGAATCCTTGTGGTTAAAAGTTCATCAGAGCTGCAGCTCAGAACAAGCCCCCTCATAACATGTTTAGTTCCTTTTTTATACAGTTCAGGGGTCTTTGAACTGGAGTTTCCCGAAGCAAGTAGTTAGTATACACAGGATCTCTCTCCTCAGGGAATATCTCCAAAAGGTTGGCTTCAGAGCAGGAAAATTTGCATTCCCCTCACTTCAGGGCATTTCCTAAGGAAATCCACTTCACACTGTAGAGTTCCAAAAAGACCTTGGAACTTCCTCTGACCTTCCAGAGATTGAATTAATCTTGTCTTTCTGGCAAAGCAGTTCCATACAATTTCACAGGAGTACATAAACATTTGCATTTGTAATACAATGAATTCCAAAGGTGTTAACCCTAATTCAATAAGGTTTAACATCATTCAGTAAAATGTATCTTAATTTCATAAGGTTTGTTCAGGATATTGTAAATCTGTCACACTTTCAACCATCCCAAACCAAAGAGAATCCCAGGGATGCATTCAGTGTTATCCAAAGCTTTCAAAGCAATTGCTGTCTGGTTTAAATTCAGAGCTGGCTAGGAGACGGAACTACAGAACTTGTAACCCTGCGATCAGTATTGTCCAGCAAAGGTCTGAGTAACCTGATTTCTCCACACAAGTGACTGTTGATGGAGAGGATATATTCTCACGTAGTTGAGTTGTTGGTGGGACTGAACAGGAAGTGATAGTGCTGGATGTTTTTAATTTTGCTACCGTGAATTTCGGCTTCCTGGTCTAAGGAGCACGTAATGTCCATTGTAAATGCAGCATCTCTCGACATGCTCTGGCAGAGAAGCACGCAACACAACACAGCAACTTCAAAGAGCTTCTGAGATTAAGAAGACAGACATTCTGAGGTTTGATGTTTCAAATCCTGCAATTACTTTAAATGCAAAGATACAGCTAATGAAGACACTGTCTGGGTATGTGCACCAGACAAAGAGATGTACCAAAAAAAATGCGTTTTCCCTACCTTTATTTTATTTATGCAGGTGCATGAGGCACTGTTGGGGTGGGAATTGTCATGAATGATAGAGATTTGATCTGGCTTGCAGTCTAGTATAGCAGCGTTCTAGGAGTCAAAGACTCCCAGGAGATGGATCCTCAGCTGGTGTAACCTGGAGCAGCTCTAGTCACACTACATAAGTGGAGGATTTGACTCCTGGGGTTTTATTCCTGGCTCTGCCACAACTTACCATGGGATGATCTGGTGGTCCCTTAAAGGCTGTGTCCACACTGCAGCTGGGAGCATGCCTCCCAGTGTGGATAGACAGAAATGCACTATCTCTGTTCGAGTTAGCCTACTCAAAATAGCAGTGTGGACATTATGGCATGCCCGAGCACAAGCCCAACCAACACTTGGGTGGCTAGCCCATGCTGCTCTTTTTAGCATGCTGGCTTGAGCGGAGCTAGTGTGAGCCTGTCTGCCTGGGCTGGGAGGCTTGCTCCCAGCTGCAGTGTAGACATAACCAAATATGACTCCATGATTTAGGGCAGGTCATGTGGGGCATAAGTGTTTAGGTGCTGGGGTTTGGGGCACTGAAAGGGGTGTCCATGTTGAGTGTCATTCTTATGTTGGAAAAAGCCTTTGATCTGACAGCACTTTCCTCCAGAGCCTAGAATGTTATAAACCTGATTCTCATTTACCCTAAGACCACTTTACATTATGTTAGCAGTAAAGCGGCCTTCAATATAGTTTCCTCCCACCTTGGGCCCCCTTTACACCACCAGAAAGGTGTAACATTGCCTTAATGTTAAAGTGAACCAGCACCCTCTATCTTGGAATATAATTGACATAAATCTTTTAAAGTTCAGAATCTGAAAACTTCTTTAGACACCTTTAGGAAATTAGTGGAAGTTGAGGCTGTGCTCAGCAATTCCCAGGATCAGGCCCGGAAAAGAAGGCAGACATTTTGACAAAGTATATTTCATTGGACTCAGTTACCATTATAGAGCCCAATCCTGAAAGGCGGGTGGCCTTTGGAAGCAACACGTTGCATGGCAGAGAGAATCGGGCCCCATTCTCTCTATTTTTCTAAAAATAAATGGAAGATGGATTCAGTCTAGTGTTTTTAGCATGCTGTAGATAGCTCTCTCCCCCACAGAAAACCTGGTAACCACTCATCTCCAGCATGAAGCAGTACTAATCCCTTAAGTAGCAGCATTACATTTACAGTAAGAATTCCCCCCTCCCCCCAACTCTTGGCAAAAATAAGACAAGAGGAATTCTTGCATCAGCAGATTTAAAAGCTAAGGCCAGATGGCTTTGCATTGCAAGGACAATGCATTATACTGTGACAATGAAGAACTAGCCTCAGTGCTTTCAGAAATCTGCCCAAGGTTTTATTTGAAAGGATGTCTGAGACAGATTGGAGACACACTCGCTGTTGGCAAAGGAAGACTTTTATCAGCTGAAGATTTCTGATTGATGAACCTCAAGATCACAAATGCTGTCCCACGGATAGTACAGAGCACTGGGGGGCCTGGATGAAGGACAGATGGTTTAAATGACATCCAGAAAAGATCTAAGTAATGCCAATCAGAAGAGCTAAAAGGCTTGAAGAGCTAGTAAGAACCTGATCGCTCTCTGATTGGAGTATATGCCCTTCAGCAGTTAAGGTTGAATGCACTTGTATGGGTATGCCAGACTCTTTGCTGGCCTTGATGGATCAAAACCACACATGCTTCCACCTCCAGCTGGTAAGAAGGCTCCAGCTAGTCCTGCTGGATGAACGCCTGGCTATTGGACTTACTGCAACTCCCTCCGATTCAGACCGGACAAGAAATTCACCATTGAGCTGAATCTGGGACCCAGCTCGGCAGCCTGTCTCCTACATAGGACAAATCAAAGACAATGTGTCAGGCCAGTGCTTTGTAATATGCCACGGGTTCCCCGTTCACTACCAGACCCAGTGTGCTGCTACTGATCTACAGAGGGCTAGATTGTGAATACAGCCATAGAGCAAAGGACAGAGTGTAAGGAGTAATCCCAAGAAACATTGTACCTCTTAGAGTCTGTTCCTTCCCTGCTCTGGAGGTGGGGAAGGAGAGGTGTTATGATGTACTGCTGGCATTTGATTTTGGAGCTAACTTTTCCCCACCATTGTGACACCTTCTCTCCCCAAGACATTCACAGACAAGAGAACCAGACAGACTGCCACAGTATGCACCCTCTCCCCAGAGCTCCAACCTATTCTCTCCACGCTGCATCAGCCTTTTCACCCGAGCCGTAAGGTCATTCCCGGCACAGCACCAGGGCCAAGCCACCAGCCAGCCCGTAATTGGATGCTTACGTCTGTTGTCGTCTTACCCACATACATCAAAACAAACACACACAAGAAAGTCCTGGAAAGAAAGGCGCATTCAGCAGCACATTTATGACAGGCTGAAGGTGATGATTATCACTGTCAAGGGAAGTCTGCTTGCAAAACCACGCAGGCTCCTATGTCCTCTTCTTGGAGGAATTTAACTCACCACATGGAGGTCGCTGTTGAGCCATCAGATGAAAGCTTCTGTTCATCTCTCCCCCTTGAACTGCTTTGTTCTGCCCCAAGCCATCTCCCAGGCACATGCTAGCACATTCCTGGAGCCAGAGAATAGCTGGTAGTGGCTCATCCCAGGGCGAGAGTCTGCTCTGAATTTTTTTCAGACACCCAAGCAGGAAATGTATTCCTGAAAGAAGCCAGGTTGCAGTTGTGTCCCTGCATATTTCGTTCAGCCCCCTCTCTAGTAACCAGGGATTGCAGAGTGGGAGGGAAAGGAACTTTCCAGGAAAGAGAAGGAAGAAAGAAGTGTAAGAGAAAATCGATTGGGCGCCTTTGGGAATGGGGAGAAGTGGGTTTTATGCGTGGAAGGTGAGGATTTAAATAGCCAAATTGAATTTGAAACATATAGGCAGAATGGCGGACTGGTGCAGCAAACCTGATTAGAGCAGAGGATAGCGAGAAGTCAGTTCCCCCTTGAAGTGAGAATTTGCATAGACAATTAGGGTTGATTTCTTTCACATCTGTAGACTTATTTTATTTGATGTAAATTACATTATGCCACCACGGGTTCGGCTCTAGTGGCTACAGTCTCAAGTTCAGCTCTAGAGCTCATAGGAACACATGAAACCATAGGCAAGTAACACAGACAATCACACGAACAAAGTCCACTAGCTTTTAGCAGTTTTATTAAAGTTGCCAACAAAGTTATGAATGTCACAGCATATACAATTCCTAAATATATCCATGCACCAGTTATAACTACAGACATACTGACATCCTCTTAGGTGGTGTTAGAGTCTGATGGCTCTCTCATGGATTGATCATCAATACAGGGATGGTCCCTGCTGGAGTTTTCCCGCTCTGGGCTCCCTTTTTTATAATGTGATTCTGTCTATACCTACATGCTGCGCATGTACCTGAAAGCGTCAGTCCTCTCTTTTCTTATTGGTCTATGTCCCCTAGAAACATAAAGAACCCCGAATTCTATAGGCTGTGTAGGTTCTCTTTATTCTCATTAACATTGATGCCCCCACCTGTATTCTGTAGTTAAGACACATGTTGGAGACAGATTTTTACAGCATTTTTATAATTTAAAATTAATCTTCCGACTAAATTTTTGCAATATTACCACTTGGTATCTCTTTTCCCATAATCTTAGGGCATTGGGTTATTCCTCGGTCATTTACTTATGTCAGCATTTCTTATCTCCAAGGCCTAAAATAGCTAGGATAAAATCTTGCAGACCTCAGCCTACAGGTTCTTGAATTTCAGCATGTCTTACTTTTATCTAATACATGATTCCCTTTAAATACTGATCAATCTTATACTTCTATAATTCTACACATTAACTCTATTTAACATACAATGAATATATATAATATAGCATGTTAATTAATCATAACATCACACAATAAATAAATAATAAACTAAAATCCTTGGCTACACATCATATTAAATTAAATTAAATTTTTTCATAGAAAGGACTATGGGATTTATAATGAACTCGCATGTCAAAAACAACAAGGAGTCTTTCAGGTGCCACGGACTCCTTGTTGTTTTTGTGGATACAGACTAACACGGCTACCCCCTGATACTTGTCACATGTCAAAGACCACCGTTGTTATATCTCAGCTAGAGACGACATCTCCAGCAGCACAACACACCTCTCACCACAAGGGGGCATTGGTTGAAAGAGAGGGAACGTGACTACAGTTAAGGCAGTGGACTATATAATTCCAGGGGACTGGATTCAATTTCTGGCTCTGCTACAGAATTACCTGCATGACCTTGGGCAAGTGTTTTAATCTCTCTGTACCATCGTGTTCCATCTGTCAAATGGGGATAATTGCATTTCCTTTGTTTGTCATATCTGTTCAGATCAAGTACTGTCTCTTCCTATTGTGTGTTTGTACAGTGCCTAGCATAGTGAGGTCCCGATCTCAGCTGCAAATACAAATAATAATACTAGGGGTCTGTCTACCCTGCAGTCAGAGATGTGACTGCAGCACATGTAGACAAACCTGTACTAGCTCTGAACTAGCTAGGTCGAATAGCAATAGCAGTGAAACTGTGACAAGCCCACCCGGGTCCCTGGGTATGGCCAGTGAGTGGCTAGCTCATGCTGCCATGGCTTCACTGCTATTGTTATTGAGCTAGCTAGTTCAAAGCAGGACCCCTTTGATTTTAAAGAGAAGAGTGCTTCCTTGTAAATCACTGACATTACTTCATGCAGTACCTTGCTTTTCCCTGATGGTCTCTCATCCGATTACTGACCTATCCCAACTTGTCTAAGGTTAGGAGATCTAAGACGCCCAAACAGTAGAGCTGAAGGGATGGAAAGTTCAGTGCATTGGGTTTACTTTAGGTTAAGGAGAACACTTGAGTGGCGGAAGCTGCCGGTCGGTCAGCTAATTTTTTTTTATAGTGACATGAAGAGACAGCCTATAAAAAATAAACTAAAACAAGCACGAATCTCTTATGCAGCCTTTAATCTTAAGTGTTTCTGATCTTTCTCAAGACAGCCAGGTAGCTGAGAAATATGGCATCCAACTCAGTTAATAGGCACCACATGTTGCACGCTTGCTTCATTCTGCCCTCAGCAACATAAATCCATTTGTCCAGAGCCAGCTGGCCTGGCAGAAATATATAATATTACAAACAAAGAATTTGTCCTGAGCTAATTCTGTAATTCGGGATTTTTAATAGCAGTCAACCATATATTTGTTTCATTTGCTATAAAAAAAATTCCCGAATTTGTAGAATTAATTCAGGAAAAATTCTCTGTTTCCAAACAGCAATTATGTTCATGTACAGCAGTGGTTCTCAAACTTTTGTACTGGTGACCCCTTTCACATAGCAAGCCTCTGAGTGCAACCCCCCTAATAAATTATAAACACTTTTTAATACACCTCTACCCCAATATAACGCTGTCCTCGGGAGCCAAAAAATCTTACCGAGTTATAGATGAAACCGTGTTATATTGAACTTGCTTTGATCTGCCGGAGTGCGCAGCCCTGCCCCCCCGGAGCGCTGCTTTACCGTGTTATATCCGAATTCGTGTTATATCAGGTCGCGTTATATCGGGGTAGAGGTGTATATTTAACGCCATTATAAATGCTGGAGGCAAAGCAGGGTTTGGGGTGGAGGTTGACAGCTCGCGACCCCCCATTTAATAACCTCATGACCCCCTGAGGGGTCCTGACCCCCAGTTTGAGAACCTGCTGTACAGGAAACTACAGCGGGCAGCAAGTGATGGAGTTGAAAGACACCATCTGCGTTGCACAGGCTGGCAGCCAGAGCTCAGCCGGCAAGGACTGAGCAGACCTGAATACTGGTCAGGAGTGAACCTCAGGAGATTCATCCCAGCACTGGGCTTGTGCCTTACCCATCTTGGGGCAGCTGGGCTCCAGTTTGGCCCCCAGCACTGGTTAGGGCATCATTTCTATAGGACTTGTGGCAACTGGCGAATAGTGAGTGCATAGGACTGCTCACTAGGGTTGCCACCTTTCCAATTGTTGGTAACTGGACCCTCCCCAAGGCCCTGCCCCTTGCCCTGCCTCTTCACCTCAAGGCCCGCCCCTGCTCTGCCTCTTCCACAGGCCCCGCCTGTTGCTCCGCCTCTTCCTCCAAGCCCCCCCCACTCTGCCTCTTCTCCCAAGGCCCCGCCCCCATTGCTCACTCCTCTCCCTCCTTCCCCTCATTGCTCACTGGATCATCTCCACCTCCCTCCCCACCCCAGCTCCGCTCCCTCTGCTAGGGGCTGGGATGGGAGCTGCTGCAGCCTGACAAGGAGCCTGCCTGCAGGTAGGAGGCAACCCCAGGTGAGCAGGGGCTGGCGCAGGTTAATGACCAGGCACCTCCCCCCACCCCACAGTAACTGGGCTTTTGGTGTCCGGTCAGGACATCTGACCGGTCACTGCCAGGTCTCCTTTTCAACGGACTTCCCGGTCAAAAACTGAGCACCTGGCAATCCTACTACTCACACATGCCTCTTCCTGCCCCATATGGCCCCTAGCATGACTCCTTCTGAGGGACTGCAAACACAGTGAGGATATCTCTCCATGTGCTGGAGAGCCCCTTGGAGTCAGGGGTATTTCCCTAGGGTGTCTCACTGCCCCTTTATGCCCAGAGCACAGGACAGAATTCCCACTGTGGAGGGCTAGGGCAGGTAAATGCAAGAGCATGGGAGCCCTCTGCCTGCAGAACTACTCCCGGAGCCAGTGGGAGCTCCACCCATACAGGGCTTGCAGGCTTGGGTTTTGGATGTTGATGAGAATCGTATGCCAACTGTTGGAGTCTGCAAAATTGAGCAAAAAGTCTCTTGAGAACATGTTGTCTCGCTGGATTAGTGGGGCTGCCTTCTTCTGGTCACACCATCACTCCCATGAGAACAGCCTTTCTCGAGGCATTTTGGAGATTTGATGGAAAAGCGGCAGCAAGACTGGGAGACTTTGGGAAGGAGGAGACAGTGAGTTCTAATCCAGGCTCCACTACTGGCCTTCCACTAGTCATATTTTGCCACTCTGTGCCTTGTTTCCTCTGCTGTAAAATGGGGATAATAATGCCCAGCCATGTGGCAGGGAGCAGGGCTGTCAATGGCTATACAGTGCTTTGAGCCTGCAAAGTGCTGCATAAATGTTATTCTGGTGGGGCTCCAGCAGTGCAGAGGCCACTGTGAAAATAATTAAGGCAGGGAAGAGGAGAAGGTTTCCAAGCGTTTTCATATCTGTTCAAATTCAGTTTGAATTCTTGCCCTGAGTGTTTCAGATGCCCCTAGGGGAGCTTGAATTATCCTTATGTCAACCACAAATAAGGTTCCCTCAGGTCAGGGTTGAAGAACGTGGAGCCTAGTACAAAATATGAGACAAAGATTTTTGTTTTTTTGTCATCTGGCAGTTTATGAAGATGGATCTCTGGCTCCAAAAATTTATCTGTGTCGGCATCTTCTTTTATGTTTAATTTAACTCCAGTTCCATCTAAAGCAGATATTTGAGGTGGAAAGATGCCAACTTTTATACATTCCCTTACGGTACTTGTTGACTATCGGTCTCGTGCCAGTATTTAGCTTTAGATGGAGTTTACCACCAGCTTTGGGCTGCATTCCCAAGCAACCCAACTCCAAGAGGACCCAGTCCCGGCACACCGGGGGCCGCTACCGGCCTCACACCGTCCACGCACACCTCTTAACGGTTTCACACCCTCTTGAACTTTCTCTTCAAAGTTCTCCACCAGCTTTGGGCTGCATTCCCAAGCAACCCGATTCCAAGAAGACCCGGTCCCAGAGCGCCGGGGGCCCCTACCGGCCTCACACCGTCCACGGGCACCTCTTAACGGTTTCACACCCTCTTGAACTCTCTCGTTCTAGAGTTCAAGAGTGCGTGAAACCATTACGAGGTGCCCGTGGATGGTGTGAGGCCGGTAGCGGCCCCCGGCGCGCCGGGACCGGGTCTTCTTGGAGTCGGGTTGCTTGGGAATGCAGCCCAAAGCTCGTGGTAAACTCCATCTAAGGCTAAAAGCTTTTATACAGTCACTGTCCAACTTCCTGAAACGCACTTGGATTTTTAGGGTTCTCGTTTACCTATCACTGCTGGGCCAAAGCCTGAAAATCCTTTCTCAGCTCTGACTCAGCTTTTACGCAAGAAAAATTCCTGTTACCATCAGTGGAAGGGTGGTCTGAACAAGGACTGACTCATGATTGAGCAAGGACTTCAGTGTTTGGCCCCACATTATTAACTGAGAAGAAGGATGGTTTGGAGGCTAAAGCACTGCAGTGGGCTCCTGACCTTTGGGTTCTATTTGTGACTCTGCCATCGACTTGCTGTCTGACTTTATTTATGGCCCGTGTTATATGAGAGGTGAGACCGGATGATTGCAATGGTCCCCTTCTGGCCTCTGAATCTATGAAAGTCACCCCTCTGTGCTTCAGATTCTCCTTAGAGTATGCACAACATGCTTCAGGGGGCACGTGACCAGGATTCATCACTGAATTTGGTCCGCTGGTTGGATCATTAGCTTGCCTGGCCCAGTGCAGTGCGACGTGAATGCTGATCCATGCCCTGCTGTACCTCAGATTGTAAAATAGGGACAGTGATACTAATGGGCCCAGACCTGCGATCCATCTGCCTCTCTATATATATTTGTGCTTCCTTTGTTTTAGCTACTCGTATGTCCTGTTGAATTTCTGGCCAAGTCTGAAGCACGTCAAGGGTGTTTTCCGTGCTTGTGTTGCAAAATCGCCTGTGCCTACAAATCATGTAAACAGCCCCATCCTGCAGTGGGCTTGTGACTCTTGCTTTCCAAGCCTATGCTGTAGCCATTCGGAGGATGAGGGGGTGTTACTTTTGTTGTTGTTTTGGCAGACACACCTCCTTTCAAGATCTGAAAAGACTCTCAGAGCTAATAAGGGCTTGCGGGGAAGATTTCCTAAGTCTTGGCATTTCCTGTTGTGAGAAGTCCAGTTTGTGCTGAAAGAAAGAAAGAAAGACGCTGAAAGAAAATATTTGGATGGCTTTGGTCCCAATTAAAAAAAATAATAATCCTCATGGAAAAATTCATGCAGAGATATGAAGTTCTTATGTTTCAGCAAAGAGAGAGAGGCTTCAGCAAAGAAGAAACTTGCAGTTCTTAGTTAATCATTAGCTTTTCTTTAGAACAGGTCAAAATTTTCCAACTGAAAAACAAAATTGACAAAAGAATGCCTGTGTTTGGAAATGAAAAATTGAGTTTCCTTTGAAATTTTGTGGGGGAGGTTTAGGTTGGATATTAGGAAAAACTTTTTCACTAGGAGGGTAGTGAAGCACTGGAATGGGTTACCTAGGGAGGTGGTGGAATCTCCTTCCTTAAAGGTTTTTAAGGTCAGGCTTGACAAAGCCCTGGCTGGGATGATTTAGTTGGGAATTGGTCCTGTTTTGAGTAGGGGGCTGGACTAGATGACCTCCTGAGGTCCCTTCCAACCCTGATATTCTATGATTCTATTTTTTTCTCATTATTCAATGAAAAACTAAAAATATTTTTTTAGTTAAAAAATGTATTTTTCTTGTTTTTGATTTTTGAAACCTGAAGAGGTTTTTGCTTTTTGATCAAAACCCTGGAATATTCTTGTGAACCATTTAGAAATAAAAGAAAGAAGAAAAATATTTCTTCCTACATTTTTTTCTTGGAAAATGCGTCCCCTTTTCTAACCAGCTCTGCTTTTCTGCTTTACCAATTCTCAGCCCAATTTGAGAATCATGGAAATTATAAACCATGGGGGTCAGATAGTGCATTGCCCTGGGACCAGTGCAGGATTGTCACCTACTGCATAGTGGTTCTCAAACTTTTGTACCGGTGACCCTTTTTACACAGCAAGCCTCTGAATGTGACCCTAAGACCCTTATAAATTAAAAACGCATTTTTATATATAACACTATTATAAATGCTGGAGGAAAAGCAGGGTTTGGGGGTGGAGGCTGACAGCTTGTGATCCCCACGTAACCCTGTGAGGGGTCACGACCTCCAGTTTGATAATCCCTCTTGGGCTTTCTCCAGTTCATTTTTAAATAACTAAGGCAATCAAGTCTCAGTCACTTACCTTGAGGGGGACTTTACCACGCTTTAATAGAATTCACTGGGCCAAATCCTAATGCCTTTACTTAGACCTTGATTCTGCACGTTTCCCTTTTATGAACAGTGAACAGTCCCACTGACTTCAGTGGAACGACTCACTGTGTGTAAAGCTAAGCACATGCTTAAGCTTTTGCAGGATCAGGATTTCCATTTTTACACAGTGAGCCAAATTCTCTGCTGGCATAAATCCAGTAAAGTCACTGAAGGCACACCAGCAGAGTGTTTGTGTCTGTCTTTAAAGGGCAGTCTCCCTCGTAGATTACACAAGTCAAAGATCATTATTAAGACTATCTTCTAATATTCAGCCTACATTTGCTCACTTGCATCCTGTTCTTCTTGGTAATGTCATCTTGAACCACTTCAGAGCATTCTTCTCCCTCCTTGGTATTTACACCTCGGTAGTTATCTTTTATTTTCGTTTGGACAAGCAAGTTGTTTGAATCCCTAAAAGAGTGAATCCCTCTTGCCTCTTAGTTTTTTACCCCTTCTGTTCTCTGAGATCCTTAGTTTGCTGACACTTGTCTCGTATCGAATGTGCACAGTGGGCCACTCTGCTATATGTACCCTTAAGAACATAAAAACAGCCATACTGGGTCAGACCAAAGGTCCACCTAGCCCAGTATCCTGTCTTCCGGCAGTGGCCAATGCCAGGTGCCCCAGAGGGAATGAACAGAACAGGTCATCATCAAGTGATCCATCCCCCTGTCACCCATTCCCAGCTTCTGGCAAACAGAGGCTAGGGACACCATCCTAACAGATCCTAAACAGCCTTATCTGACTGCAGAAGGGTTTCACAGCATTGGAAATAAGTCCCCCTGATCTGCTCCTTGTTGCCACTGACAGCCAGTATAGGTACCCAGAGCAGCACCCAGAAGGCCCCAGGATTGGGGGAGTGCAAAGATGTTTTAAAGCCACCTTCATGCCTCCTTCCTGAGCTGTGCTGAGTGCTTTTTGGCCATACCTCAGGATCTGGCCCAGTATTCCTTCTTCTTTCTTCTGTTTTAAGGCGGTCTCAACCAGATTTCAAGCAATGATTTTGCAACTTGAAATGTTGTGGGATCAACCCGTTTACTTCTCAGAATTCAGAGATGATGCAAGACAGAGTCTCTTTAAAACAAAACAAGTTGTTTTGCTGGGGCAGGATTGTACCTGTCAAGTTGTGTTATTTCATAACCCAAACAATATCTTCTTAACAGGAATGCACATCCCCTGAAAAATAACCACCAAAAGATCTAGACCCCTTTACAGCTCTCTGACACTTTATGGGCATGTCTACACAGCAAACGCTGTGCCTGGGCTAGCCTACCTGAGCTAGCATGAGTCCAGCTTGCAGGCAATATAACAGTGAAAGCAACATAGTGCAGGCTAGTGAGCCAAGTACATATCCAGGGTCCATGCTGGGTTTACACTACCTGCATTGAAGCCCATGCTGCACTGGCTTCACTGCTGTTGCTACCAGTGCTAGTTAGATTCAAGCTAGCTTCAGTAAGCTAACCCATGTACAGCTTTTGCTGGCTCAACATAACCCATGTAAAGGGGTCTTACAGTCTATGTTTGCACTTTACTTAGTCATCCATTTGTGTCCACTGACAACGCAACCCCGTGATGTAAAGTATCTATCTCCTTTCTGTCTGATAGGAAGAAGATGACGATGGCCTTCCTAAGAAGAAGTGGCCAACAGTCGATGCTTCTTACTATGGTGGGCGAGGTGTTGGTGGCATTAAAAGGATGGAGGTAAATAAATATTTGCTTACGTACCAGGAAAACTCACTCGTAAACTCAGCCACAAGATCCTTCTGCCATTCTCCCAGAGGGAAACAAAGAGGAGGTGTGACCTCTCTCTCTGGGATGCCAGTGTTAATTGGAAGTAACTCCACTGAGGTGAATGTGGGTATATGGAACCTCTGAAAATCAGGGCATTTATTCAGGAATCCCATTGAAATTCAATAGGAGTTAGACACCTACCCTTCTTAGGCTCTCCTTTGAAAATTCCAGCTGAAATATGGGTTTAGGAGCCTAACTTTAGACATCATGTTTGAAAATGTTGGTGTAAGTCGCTGATCGTTCTTCAATAGGCTCTGTGAATGCTTTGGTTTGCTCTCTTGGGTTTTGTTGACTGCTTATCTCTACCAGTGACTAGTTTCTGTTCATAAGGGATGGTCAGATTTCCCCCCACCCCCACTCCCACCCCACCCAAAATGGCTTTCCTAGTAAATGGAAATGTCCATTTTCATCAAGATTTTTTTTTCAACCCCCACCCCACCAAAAATTGTTCAAAATGAAAAATTTGAAAGGTTTTTCCAAACACTGCATTTTTTCATTTCATTCTGCTGGGGAACATACCACTTTCTCTCACTTTTTTGTGACTGGCTCCTTTGAGAGGAATTGGGACCAGGCCTCCCTGAACCATAATGACCTGCCTCCCAGCCTAAAAGGACAGAACTAATTGGGGGCAGATGACAGCCTGAGAAATAACTGGGCCTCATAAAAGGGCTGAGAACTCCAAGTTCTCCACAGGGAGAAAATTGGGCTTCTGTGGAAAGCCCTGAAGTGGGGTCTGAAAGAAGGAGATTTCATGGAAGCAGCCTGGGAATCAGGGCTCTATGCCCTCTTCTATGCACATCTAAAGCCTGGTCTACACAAGGAAGTTAGGTCAGTATAACTATGTCGCTCAGAGGTGTGAAATAACCCTCTGTGTAGACAGCAATAGGCCAATGGGAGAATTCTCCTGACAACCTAGCTACTGCCTCTCAGGGAGGTGGAGTACTTACATTGACAGGAGAACCCCCCCCCCCATTGGTGTAGGTAGTATCTTCACTGAAGCACCTCATTGGCACAGTTGCAGCGTTTTAAGTGTAGACAAGCCCTAAGCCACGTTGGTCTGCAGGAGTGCAAGGTACTTTCCTTGTCTTCATAAAACACTGTATTGGTTCTTCTGGAGCTGCCCGAAGGGAATTCCGCGGAACCGCACTGTGTTGGATGCATGTCAGGAATCAATTTTTAATAAAAACCCAAATGGAATTTTTTGGATTGTTTGTTTGTTTGTTTTTAATAACTCACGTTGTCAATAGCCCATAACATTCAGTCGTGGCAGGTAATAACACTGCCTTTCCCATTTTCTCATTTGTCAATGGAGCACAAAGGAGAAAGAGCCTTGGGAGTTTTTGGCTTTGATTCTCTACAGACGTTAGGTCCTTCTTGTTTTCTGTTACCCTTCAGTAACTTAACGCTAGTGCGAAATGAGTGTATCGGGGGAGTAAAACGCTATCCAATCAGAATGGTAGCATTTACCGCTCACTTTGCACTGGTGTCAATGACAACCCATGATACAGGGCAATGAAAATGAAGCCCATTGACTTCAAGGCCAGAAGAGACCATTATGGGGCTATTATTATAAAGGACTATTGTCTAGTCTGACCTCCTGCATAACACAAGCCATAAAGTAGCACCCGTAACTTGTGGTTGAGCTATAGTGTATCTTTTAGGCTATGTCTACACTTACCATTGCGCGTAGATAGGGTAACCAGATGTCCCAGTTTTATAGGGACAGTCCCGATATTTGGAGCTTTTTCTTATATAGGCACCTATTGCCCCCCACCCCCGTCCCAATTTTTCACGCTTGCTATCTGGTCACCCTATGCGTAGAGTACAGGTACTACATGCGTAGCTACACGCCACACTGAAAGGCAGGCTATGTCCACACTGGTCACTGCTGAGTGTAGCTGCATATCACAGTGAAAAGCTCTGGCAGCGGGGATCTACCAGAGCCTTTCCCCACCGCTGGAGTCTTTCACAAAGGCTCTGGCAGCAGGGAGTCAGCAGGACATCGCACTGCTAAAAATAGCTGTTTAGACATGGGAGGCCCTGCTTAGATGTGCAGAGAGCTGTGTAGGGTGCATACCCTGGGGGTTCAGCTGTTTAGGGCACTCTACTCACCTAAGCCGTGCCTCGCCGTCTACACTGCTATTTATACCCATGCTAGCTGGGCATGCAGTGTCTGTACTCTACATACCGGATGTAACCTTAGAGAGACATCCAGTCTCAATTTAAAGACTTCTAGTGCTGGAGAATCTACCCCATCCCATGGTGAGCTGTTCCAATGGGCAAGTGCAGAGCATCCAGAATATACTTAAGGAATGGGACTTTGGACTCTCACAGGGGTGCAGCTAGCCCTTTGCAATTGCATTTTCTGCTGCTTCTACCAACCCCAACTCAAGCAACTGGCCCTGTTGACGCCAGTGGGACTGCCTGCATGAATGAGGATTGATGGTTTCAGAATCAGGTTTGAAGTATGGAAAGACCTCTAGATTCTGTACAACAATTGTCTTCTCTGAGGCAAATGATCTTCTTCATTTCTAGAAAACCCAGCATCTCCATGTGCCAAAATGCCCAGAGTGGGAACTCCTTGCAGCTGCAATCAGGAGAGATGGAACTGAACCAAAGCCCCAGATCCCAGCACCCAAAGCTCCAGTGTAGACCCAAACCTTGCAGCTTGTCCCTCTCTCAACAGTGAATCTGGACAATGGGGAAATCTAGATCCAGATTCAAATGTTGCAGCTTTACGTTCAACAGCAGATGCTATTTTAAGATGCCAATGATGTTTTTCTTCTTAGGTCCGCTGGGGAGAAAAGGGGTCCACAGAAGAAGGGGCTAAACTAGAGAAAGCCAAGAATGCCAGAGTGAAGATGCCAGAGCAAGAATATGAATTCCCCGAACCCAGGAACCTGGGGAATAGCATGCGCAGGTCCTCTTCTCCCCGGAGGTGGTACACACCAATCAAGGTAGGTCTTATCCAGGTACATAGTCTATAGATTGATTCCAGTAGATACACGTTAAACACTCATACAGCCTTATAGAGAGTTTTCATGTGCAAAGGTTAAAGCAGTGAGAGTGACTTTGTGTAAAGTTCCCTGTCCCAGACCTGGGAGTCCACCCAAAGGCTGTTTTAACTTGCACCAGATGCCTTTGCCTCAAGGGGTTGTTCGGTATAAAGGAGCCCCAGTCGTGCTTCTTTTCTCCCTCCATGCTATCTGCAATGTAAAAACCATGGCAGCATCTCTCCACTACCCAAGGGTTCCACTAGGCAGTGGAGAGGGGCTGGTTAAGCTGGCTTTAGGGCTGCTTTGGAGTGGTACAGAGCAGCCAGAATGCACTTGAGGAATGGGGCCCTCGGCTCTTGCAGTGGTGTAGCTAAGCCTTCGAAAGTGCTTTCTCCCCTACTCATGCCTGAAGCCCCCACAAAGTCTGCAAAGGCAGGTCTTCCATTCTCTGAGTGCAGCGAGAGAGAAACCTCGCTCCCGTTCTTACTTAATAATTAGCCTGGTGAAGAAAAAAATAATTCTTGCCAGATGGCACAAGGAAGAGCTGACCCTAGGAAATGAAGGACTGATTCTGTTGCGCAGAGAGCGAATGACGGCCAATGACCATGGTCGGCAGGGCTCGGAACACTGCAGGGCAGCTTGCCCATCCCCCGGGGAGGGAATGCCCTGTAAACGCTCTCTGGCCGACTCAAAGCAGCCTCGGAAGCTAAGGGCCAGATTCTCATTTATGCTAAGGCTGTGGCAGTGCAAGACTGTGGAACAAACTCCCACAAGCACTAAGGACCATCCCAGGGTTGTAAGTTCAATCCTTGAGGGGGCCACTTAGGGATCTGGGACAAAATCAGTACTTGGTCCTGCTAGTGAAGGCAGGGGGCTGGAATCTATGACCTTTCGGGGTCCCTTCCAGTTCTATGAGATAGGTTTAAGATAAACACAGAGCAGCAGGTAGATTTCAAACCAACTAACATAAAGCCCAACCAAAACAAACCACTTCACTGCATGCACACTTCTCCCCCTCAGAAGGGGGTGAGTGAGAGAACAAACCACATGGGACAGAGGATAGCCATGCTGCTTAACGTATGTCTGAAAGGTGCTCACATACTACAGCAATGAGTGGCTTGAGCCCATCTGTAGAACAGACTTTACCTAGTTATTAATCTCCATCACACCCTCACTGGACGACCCCAAAAGACAACGTATGCAGACGGAATAACTGCATCCAAAACTTTCCCTAAACACAATCCATGAGAACTCAGCAGAAAAGAAGGAACAGTTTCTGGGAACTTGATGATCTGCTACTGCCCTTCCCCTCCAGTCAGAAAAATTTCCAGCACCCCACTCTGCTCTTGGCCAAATCTTTTCCTCGGACAACATGAACGTATAGAGATGAATTTGCATTGTGTCGTGCAGGGAAGTGCTCACATCATCACAAAAGCCAGAGGCAGGAAAGACTTATTAGGTCATTGAGTCCACGTGCCCAGCCAAAGCAGGATTGCTAACTCGAGTGTATCCTTCAGTGCTTTTTCCAGTCTGCTTTGAAAATAACACATCACTATCCACTGTTCCCTGTGGGAGAATATTCCACAGACTCACTGGCCTCACCCATTGGAAATGTCTCCTGGTGTTCATCTTAAATATTCCTTCATCCCAGTGCTCGAAGTGCGCACAACTCCATTGGCTAAACAAGACATACCATTCCCTCTGGTTGTATTACACTGCTTAAAATACCTCCTCACTCAGTGGATGGAAGGTAAATAATGTGCGTGTTGCAATCTAATAACAACAAAAAAAGTCCTCATAAAGCAGAACACAAAACCAAATCTTAGGACCGATGTTTGAGGAAAGTTAAGCAGGAAATTCACATTTAAGGGGTGATCATCTCTCTTCCTTTGCACATGATCCTTCGCTTCACACAGCCGCAGAAGCGCTATCCTTCACTCGGAATTTCCTGGCTTTTGTCACTTTATCTGATGGAGTTTTTCTTCCCTTTACATTTGCTTCCACAGGAGCGTCTGTCCAGTAGGTGGATTGCCTTTAGTTGAGAGTGGATATATTGTAGCTTGAAATACCCTGGACTTTAAGTGCTGTCAGACAGCAGACTTTTGTGTTGTTACTTATTTGGATGGTACCAAATGGACTCTCCCCCTCCCCCCCTTAAACATTCTTTCAGATGTTTAAAAATTTATCAGCTGTATAATCCAGTTTAAATGGATGGCTCCATTTGATCATTACCTGTTCTGTTCATTCCCTCTGAAGCACCTGGCATTGGCTGCTGTCAGAAGACAGGACACTGGGCTAGATGGACCCTTGGTCAGACCCAGTTTGGTTGTCATTTTATGTTCTTACGTTCTTCAGTAATCCAAGGAACAAAGCAAAACAGTGCATTTAGAGCAGTTTGCTAATCCCTTTGCCCAGCTGAAAGGGAGAAATGCAGCAAACTAGAAAATTCATTATTTGCATAGCTCTGAACCCCAGTCTACCCCACTTCCTCCAGACTCATGATCCCTGCTGTCCTTATACAACCCCTAGCCCTCTCTGCTTGTCTGAGCTTCCAGTCTGGCCCTCTGCTCCCATACTGGTCTGCAGCTATACACCAAAAAATGTTCTCTTTCCTCAACAAGAAATTTATTTATTTATTTATTTATTTATTTGGAAAACTGAATATTTTCAGCTAAAAATTACACATCTTTCAGTTTTCAGATGAAATTTTTTAGGTTTTTGGGTTTTAAAAAACTAAAAAAAAAATTTATTCTTTATTGGTAAAGTCAAATTTTTCCACTTAAAATTTTTTCAAAAATGAAAACTGTTTCTTTATTGTCCATTTTCTGTGTGTGTGGGGGGGGGGAGGGGGGGGAATTAAAAGTTCCCACCTGCTCTAGTGTGAAAGTTGTCAGCAAGATAAGGATAAGATCATCTGAACTGGCTCTCTGCTTAGCCTTGCGTGTTTGTGCAGTCCATGTGTAGAAGGATTCCAGCATAGGGGTTTCTACTGATTTCCCTGAAAAATTGTTCCACACAAAGGTGTGGTACTGCTGGCAGCTATTCAGTTAATCGCAAGCAGCATCCAGGATTGACCGTAATTTTATTGCAAATGTCTTCAAACATCCTTCTGTAGCAGTACCCAGAAAAATCCAGTATCATGCATTCAGCCTGGAGAGGTTCAATTGGCAGAAATGCAGAGAGTGTTTGATAAATATGCTAGGTATACCTCTGTGCTCTTCCATTCAGCCGGAAATTAAAAATTCCAACATGCTGCACTCAGGAAAACGCTTCTTCAGATCTCAGGGAAGCTGATTCATTTTTGAGAGTGGAAGAGTGGCCCCTTATAGAAGGGACAGGAAGAACATTACAACAATGCAGGGAATCCCTGGGTAGTGAATATATGTTTCTGAGCACATGGTGCTGTGCACAGCTGTACACTTTTTCTGGCCTCGTTAAACTCGTCTGGAAAACAACCACAGTATTTGCCTCTTTTCTCGCTGCCTCATTCCAATCAGAAATAGAGGAATGCCTTATTGGGATTGCACAGATGTGCTACAAAGGCAGGAATTCCCACATGTCAATCTGTTGCCTCTAACTGGGAGCTGCTCAAAAGCATCCTGTTGAAACTGTTTTTGACAGATAATTGGGTTTTTGACCAAATGATTTTTATTTTATTTATTTTTTGTGCACAAAATGTCTACTTTCTATGGAAAATTTTGGCTTTTTATCAGAAAACTGAAAGGCCAAAATCCAAAAATTTTCCATTTTCAGCTGGAAGCTGAAAAATTTTGTTTTTTCAATAGAAATTTGACATTTTCTGCAGGAAAAAAATCCATTTTCCAATCAGCTCTATTTCTAACTAATTCCCCCTGTTGAAATCCTTCAGCTAGATGTGAAATTACAATTGCACGTAAGATTTCTCTTTAGCTAAGGCCAAAGAAAGACCACACAATGAGGTTAATTGCTGCCACAAACAGTACTACAGCATGAGGCTGATAGCTGTGGGGAGACTGAGGGTACGTCTTCACTACATGCCGTATCGGCGGGTAGCAATCGATTTATCCGGGATCGATATATCGCGTCTCGTTAAGACGCGATATATCGATCCCCGAACGCGCTCACCGTCGACTCCGGAACTCCACCAGAGCGAGCGGCGGTAGCGCAGTCAACGAGGGAGCCGCGGCCGTCGATCCCGCGCCGTGTGGACCCCAGGTAATTCGATCCAAGATACTTCGACTTCAGCTACGCTATTCGCATAGCTGAAGTTGCGTATCTTGGATTGATCCCACCCCCCCAGTGTAGACCAGCCCTGACACTGAGGATACAGGAATACAAGGTTTTGAAGGGTGTTTGTGATTGCTGGGAAAAGTCACAGACACTGACTTGGCATAAGGGACAGAGCTAGAGAGACATGAGCACATGAGCTTTGGTAACCTGATATTCTGTTACGAATCTGCAGTTAAAACGAAAGATTAAATGGGTTTCTATATAGCACATTGTCATGACCAAGCTGTCTTGTGGAGGATGGATGGTTGGATAAATAGTTTTTCATTCTCTGCTCCATTAATGAATCCAAGGCAGGTTATTTACACATATCACAATGCAACCATCAGACTGATCTGTGTAGCAGAGTGGAAGCAGTTAGAACCAGGTTGGCACTGCTAATAGGAAACCCATCACTACTTACAAACCCACTACTCCATCCCAGTTAATGAAGAGAAAGAGGAACTGGCGGGGAATGTCATGTATAAATGCACCCGATCGGTTTCCTGAATTTATATAGCATTTTCACCAGCAACCTCAGCAAAGATTCCAGGGAGTGAATGGACAATGGAGACCCCTCAACCCAACGTGGTCCCCATCCAGCTGAGAGTTAAGGCTGGGGGAAGAGTGGGGAAGTTTGCATTAGAACTGTGCATGCTTTAAACACCCTTTCAGGTATTTAAGTGGCCCGTAAGATTTGAGGGAGATGTTCAAAGGTACAAATGGAAGTTAGTCACCCAGCTTTTGTTGATTTTCAACAGGACTCATGTGCCTAATTGCTCTTTGAAAACTTCATTTTTTGAATCCACAGTAAGTGCTGATAGAGCTTCTGTTGAGAGAAGACATCAAGCTCCATGATTGATGATCCAGCACCTTTCACAAGCACAGCATTCAGTTTAATCAAAATAGAGGTCCGAGCTGTGCTGCCCCTGAACTGAGCTATTCACCAAACACTTGTTGAGCGTATCAAAAATAATTCACCGTATTTCTTGTAATTGCAGGGCAAGTTGGATGCTCTCTGGGTCCTGTTGCGGAAAGGCTATGATCGTGTGTCTGTGATGCGCCCACAGCCTGGAGACCAGGTACTGTCCCTTTTATAACATTTATTGTACTTAAAAAACAACAACACCCAAACCCACAAACTTTCCAGGTCCCTTCTCCGGTGGGACTGAATGGTCGTGTCTCCGGGAGATGTCTGTCCCTGTTGTTATATACCAACATACCATCTCAGAAACAACCTTAGCCACTTGCATGAACTTTGTTTGCAACTGAGATTCATAAGGGTTCAGATTCCTTTGGCTCAGAGCCCTGTTGACACGGTTAAGTTATATAGATCACGTTGCAATAGCAATTGTCCATCTATGCAGAAACTATCAATCTGATATCGTTTTGCTGTTACAATTTTATGGCCACTTTCAATTACCTAGAGCCTTGGATGCGGAAGAAAAATGTACATGCATTTCTCATTGCTCAAAGACCTAGTTCTCCGTCTTACACTCCAGGGGTGAAATCCTGACCTCATTGACGTCAATGGCAAAACTCCCATTGACTGTGATGGGGCCAGGATTTCACTCCATAATTTTAAAGTCAATTGGAGTTTTTCCTGTTCAGGGATTGGAGGTTGAGATCCAGGTTTTGTGTGTCTTAATTTGGAACCTCATAAAGCTGTTGGTTCTCCAATATTAATTTCTAGCAGATGAAAAACCTCTCCATAATGGAAGGGGATAGGTGTGAAATGCAGTGGGGTGGAGTATCTGTTCTCATGTTTGCTCTGTCTACAGCAGATCCTGGGCTCACAGCTTCATGAATAATTAATAGTATAGAATAGAAGGAAGGAGCACAGATAATATGTCTGCATCTATTCATGTGTTCTTATGATTACACACATCTTCAGAGAACGGGATAGTAAAATCCATTAAAATCAATGGACTTGTGTGTCCTATTTGAAAGTGAAAGGAGAAATGGTACAAGCTGGGGCACCAATACCAATGTTAACTGTTGCATTTCATGTATTAAGTGTTTTCTATTCCTATTTTTCTTCTGCTAAAACACACAGATTCATATATGTAATTGATATTCTAAAATACATATCAGAGTACATACAAGACATGCAATATGGGCAAGCTGATAAAATTGTAGAAACCATAAGTTTTGCATTTACTGACTTCTTGTGACTTTAATTGTGCAAACTTGCAACATTAACAGTGCACTATCGTAGTTTGGTTGTGTATCTTTATATGCGTGTGTTTGTATACATACACCCACACAATTATATGTCTGTTTATAGCTAAATCAGCATAACTGAGTCATCTATGAATTGTACTAATTATGTATACAGTTAGTAGACAGAGGGCCAAATTTATCCCTAGTATAAATCAGCTGAGTGTAGTAGTGTTACATCAGGAACATATTTGGCTCAGTTTGTTCATATTGGTGTGTAGCATTCAGAAGATTTCAGGAAACTCAACTAGACAAGAAACAGTGCTAACGAACATGTAATATTTTTGGTATTGATCCATAGTTCTGTAACATTTGGCTCCCTGTATAGTTTTCCATTGGCTTTCTGCCTTCAAAGGTAAAATTTGCAAAAATGGCTTAGTTGTCTGATGCCCATCTCTGGGAGGAGTTCACACTCGAGAAATTGCTAATGGCAGACAATTTGCATGAACTTTCCCCTTAGAGATCTGAGTACAAGTGGTGCTTTTTTCTTATATGGATTGATCTTGTACGTTGATAAGCTAAAACTATGCTAGTTGAAAGATTCTGCCCTCAATCCAGAGTAACTTCATTGAAGCCAACGGAGTTAGTAGCAATCTACATCATTATAACTGAGAGCAGTGTCCAGCCTTCCATGTGCATAGGAACATAGGAATGGCTACACTGGCTCAGACCAACAGTACATCTAGCCCAATATCCTGTTTCTGACAATAGCCGGTGCCCGATGCTTCAAAGGGAATGAACAGAACGGGACAATTCCAAATGATCCGTCCCCTGTCCCCTGTTGTCCAATCCCAGTTTCTGGCAGATGGATGTTTAGGGACACCCAGAGAATGGGGTTGTGTCCCTGGCTATGTTAGCTAATAGCCATTGAATTTATCTCCATTGAACTCTGTGAATTTCTCTAATTCTTTTTTGAACCCAGTTATACTTTTCGCCTTCACATACACAGCGTTGATCCTGCTTTTCTTTTACTGGTTTTGCATCCCAATAAGTCCATGCAGTGGAACAACTTGTCTAGACAAGGATACTCTGAAAAACCAGTCCAAATTAACTAAAGGTGTGAATTCAACGAGGATTACTTAAATCACATTAAACCCCTGTGTGGATGCTGTCTCAGAATTAAAGTGGCCTTCATTTGGTTTAGTTTAATTCACTTGCAATAGAGAACAAAAAGACGGGTCGCTGCCCGAAAGAGCTTACAATCTACGTCGTCTTACCTAGCAGTACATATGGCCCACTCCTTGGCGGCATTTCCAGTTGTGCCAATGGGAGCTGGGTACAGGGACTGTAGGCCTGTTATGGGCCTATGGCATATCTGTGGGTATTTTATGGGCATTGCTGCACTGGCGCTTTATCGAATGCTTAGTGAAGCCTGTGGGGCCATTTCCTGAAGTTCATCCAAATTTGCCACATTTTTCAGCTGCAGGCTGAACCTAAAGTGAGGGGAAAATAGCCCTAGAACTCGTGTGTTGAACAAGTGAGAGCACAGTAGATGCTGCCACTTAGAGAAAGTGTAATTGAATTAAAGCAAAATAAATTCTCCTGCTTTGGGAGTTTGAGTACAGCCTCGTGACTAACAAAGCAATTGGAATTAGGACTCATAGGGTACGTCTACACAGCAAAAAAAAAACCATAGCAGCAAGTCTCAGAGCCCAAAGTAATTGACTCGGGTTTGCAGGACTGGGGCTAACAAATAGCAGTCTAAACGTGTGGGCTTGGGCTGAAGCCTGGGGTCCGAGACCCTCCCACCTCGCTGCATTTCAGAGCCCAGATTTCAGTCCAAGCCCAAACGTCTATACTGCTATTTTTAGCCCTGCAGCACAAGCCCTCTGCACCCAAGTCAGTTGACTCAGGCTCTGAGACTCGCTACCATGGGTCTTTTTTTTTTTTTGCTGTGTAGACATACCCATGGGCTCTATGGCCACTGACTCAGTAAGTGATCAAGAGCATGTTGTTTACCTTCTCTGTTCTTCAATTTCCTCCATCAGCAAAATTGGGAGGATCATGACACTTTGCTACCTATAAGAGAGGTGTGAAGCTGTGAGATTCTCAGACAAAAACCCTTGCAGTGTAAAGGACTGTAATGTTTTGACCCTCGGAGGAAGGATGGTTAAAGAACTGACCTGGGAGTCTTAAAACCAGGCTTATATTCCTGGCACAGACATCCTGTGTGACCTTGGGCAAGTCCCTTAACTTCTCTTTGCTTTCCTCATATATAAAGTGCAGTTGATGATCGCTACCCCACCCAGTGAGGCTAAATTCACTCAGGTATGTGAAGGGCTCAGAGAGTGCAGTAAGATGCCAGTTCAGTTAAATTTTAAAAGCATGTAATTAAAAATTATTTGTAATCAATTAAAGCCAATGAATAAAATAAACCCTTTGAGATCTCTTCAGAGCTCCCTCTATTGTTCTCTGGTCACTTTTCCGGTGGAGGAAGTGGAAGCTGACGTTATAAACCCAGCATAGTCTAGGTTACCTTAAGGTTAGCTTCTTTTCATGGGCCAGCACTCATCAAACACTAGTTCATAAAAGACATCCCCGCCTTGGTATGATTGGCACCCAGCGCTGAAAAGAAATCCAGCATGAAGGTTAGTGCTGAGTTGTTTGGAGTGGCAGTGTGGAAACAGCCATAAATCCAGGCTGCAGCTCTCTGTGCCTCCCAGATACCTAAATACAGACACACCCCAGGGTCAGTGTTAATCGTTTCTTCCCTAAAGACAAAAATAAAAAATAAAATTCCCCTTCTCAAAATGAAAAATGGGGAAGCCCTACCGAGGAGCCCTCACGAGGATGGCTGGGAGGGCTCAAAGTGACACACAGAAGTTCTGCTTAACCAAACAGTGTGTTTTCTTTGCAACACATATCACATCACAATGACATGAAATTTCCATAGATGTAAACAAACCCTACAGCAAGAGTCCCATGGTCAGGAAGACAGGACAGTTATGTGGTCTGGAGTCTGGCTGGAGAGCTTTGATCTGTTTTCTTCCTTTGAATCACAGTCCTTACGTCATGGATAGCTCCCCTTCAGAAGTGGGCAGGGAAGATGGTACATCCTGTTTGACATTTTCATGCAATTGTTTTTTCAGCTGAGGCCACTGTTGTGTGTGCATCATGTGTGTGCACAGAGCCATATGGCCACACCTTCATCCACTCCCATATACTTCTCCACACAATCACCCCCCCCCACATACAATTCCACACACAGACACCCCACATTCACCCACTCACCCACACCTCCCCTGACAGACACCCACAGGCACATTCTCACAGTCACATGTTTCTTGCTTGGGGTTTGTCAGCACTAAACAGTAGCCAGCACGGTAAGGTTGAGAGATTCTTCCTGGCATGAGCAAATTGGGCTGTGGCAAGTAATTACCTTTGGCTGTGGCATGTGATTGTGAGTAAGCCACTCGGACCAGCCAGTACAGTGGTGGCTGGGAGCAGCAAGGACAAGCTTTGTTCTTACCAGGTTATGAAATCTTTGGCACGGCTTGGTGATTTGCAATCGTGGGGTATTTCACAGAGATCTTGATGACGGATTTGTTTTTGATCCTGTTTTTGTCCTTTGTGCTGACAGAAGGGGCTGGTACTTGAATGCTCCAGCCAGCAGGTCAGTAAACAGACCCAGGCTGCTGGCATCAATGATTCCAGGGGATCCTTGTGATTTTAAAGCAGAGCCGCAGCTGGTTTGAAAGGGCAGCCCTGATACGCTGGAGCCGTGTGTAAACGCTGGGCCTTGCTAGCTTCGGAAGGCAGGAAACTTAAGGCAGTCAAACTCTCAGGGCTTAGCTCTACTGCTGCATGGGGCAGATCAGCCGCTGGCTTAGAAATTCTCTCCTGACCCTCCTACCCTCCTCTAAAGGAAAAAAACCCTACTATCAAAGATAATCACCTGAGCTGCTGTCGGGGAGCACACATGGGTTTTGTTTGGGGAGGCCCATCCAAACTGCAAGCCTCAGGCAGATGCAGAATTTGCCTCCGAACCACAGTCCTGTTAGACTGACTGGAGTTGCCCCCTACTCCCCAAATATGGAAGTCAAACTACACCTACGTGAGCACAGTGTCCCCCTTGTCCAGGGCAGTTACTTTGTCCCTCATGTCTCCAGGCAGAAGCTCCCTATAACCAGACCTGGGATTTCCACATTGCAGTGCACTGAAACCGTTCACATACAACCCCATCGACAAGAGTTCCACCAGACGCGAGGTCCTCATCCGCGGCTTCCACTGTAACCGCACACTCCCTAGAGCTGGGCGCCCCGCAGAACATTCAGTGGGGATGCTGGGGTCCAGACCTGATCTTTATAACTGAGCGGATCCCCCAAATCCAAACGCTCCCAGACATGGGAAGAACTCCAGTTCTGATACAAATCTGAGACGGGATCCATCTCTCATTATTCTCATTGGTCTGCCATCTCCTGCTACCCCATAATGAAAGCAATGGCACGCCCACTTTCCCCTCTGCACCGGCTGATTCTCAGAACAGTGTTGCATATTTTCATCTGCCGCGCCACTTCGAGACAGAGTCAGTAGCCTCTTTCATTGCTCTCTGGTCCGGATGCTATGTAGTGAGTGTAGGCAGCGCAGGCTCCGTCAGTCAGTCTGGGAGTGAGATAACTAGAAAGCCCCACAGGGTCTCTTCTGAGTCTAGTAGCTTCAAAATGGATCCATTTTATATTCATTACCACTGAGCCCTGTCTTTCCTCTACCAGGAGAAACATTGCACTGTGTATTCTCAGGAAAGGCTTAGATAAGTATTTGGAGCCTCGCAGGCAAAAGGAATAGCTTGTAAAGAGTCACTTGAAATTTGCGGACAGGAACCCTTGAGCATGTGTTATTTCTAAGAGCTACAAGGGGGCCCTTGTGAAAGCAATTTGCACCTTATTTCTCTCCATTTTCTCCCCCTCCCAAAAAAGAGTTGATGCCCAACCCCTTGGTGTAGCTACATGGGCACATAAATACACCCACTCGGTCAGCATAAAAGTATAAAGCTAAACACATAAAGCAAGATGCAAAGTAACTGAAAAGAATCTCTGTTTATTTTGGAGGCTGAAAAGTAATTGGACTAGATCCCAGGATGACACCACTTTCATATAAGCAGTCCATTGAAGGAATCAGTTCCTTTGAGCACTACCAGTCCATGAGCAGGGTGCCTCATGGTTCTTGCTTCAGCATTGCATTGCAAAGTTATTACTGTTTACAGTAGAACCTCAGAGTTACGAACACCGTAGTTACGAACTGACTAGACAACCACACACCTTGTTTGGTACCGGAAGTACGGAATCAGGCAGCAGCAGCAGAAACAAAACAAAAACAAAAAGCAAATCCAGTACAGTACTGTGTTAAACAAACTACTAAAACAATAAAGGGAAAGCAGCATTTTTCTTCTGCATAGTAATGTTTCATAGCTGTATTAAGTCAACGTTCAGTTGTAAACTTTGGAAAGACAACCATAACGTTTTGTTCTGAGTTACAGACGTTTCAGAGTTACGAACAACCTCCATTCCCGAGATGTTCATAACTCTGAGGTTCTACTGTATTTACGGTGTACTCCTGCAGTGTGCTAGGTAGATATTCAGGAAGGACTGGTCCCTGCCCCAAGGAGCTCACAGCATATGGCTGTGACAAGTAGGCATAGGTTAGAAGAAAGAGAACAAGTAGGCAATAGGTATGGAAGTCAACTCCAGTAAGGGGTCCAGTGGATGACACAGTTGGTTAGGAGACCTGGGCTCCATGCCTACTTCTGTTACTGATCTGCTGTGTGACCTTGGGCAAGTCATAGCATCCCTCTGTGCCTCAGTTTCCCACCACCACCACCACCACCTTTTTTTCTATTTGGATTATAAATTTTTGGGGGCAGAGACTATCTCATACTAGAGCTATGTCTTCTTCACTGCAGAACAGGTGTGGCTCGTGCATAGGGATAGCTAGCTAGTGATAGTTATCTCAATATAAAATCCTGGTGGAGACAAGGCAGGGGGGTAATTTTATTGACCTTGATGCAGCTAGTTGAGGTCAACCCTATACCTCCACCTGGGGTTTCCTTAGACCAGCTATATCAAGGTATAAACTACCTACGCTTTGTCCCCGATTAGGATTTTACACTGAGCTCTCTCTCCAGTTAGCTATCTCAGTGTAAAAGCCACACCCTTCTTGTGCAATGCCAGACTAGGATATGGGTTTGTACAGGGCCTTGCACAATAGGGCCCTCATCTTGGCTGGGGTCTCCTGGTGCTGCTGTAATACAAACGACAAAGCCTTCTGGTTAAAGTGGGTTCTGTGATAACCGTAAGCAGCATGGCAGAAGAGGGACATAAATATGGCCAGGGTACATGTGGATGCACAATGAGAAGGAAGCGGAGTGGGGCCTGGGAGACAGGAGCGCCTGGGCTCTCCTTTGAGTTCTGCCCTGTCTCTCCCTGTCAGTGCTCCTGTGGCAGAGGTCAGTATGGAAATCAGGTCACCATACATGGGAGATCCTTTGGGGCAGTGAGTCAGAACTGCCAAGGGGATTTAGGCTCAGCATTGCAATGCCTACCGTTTAGGCGCACTGGTGCCTAGTGGGATCTGCTGCCCCAAATCAGGTGCTCAGGCTCCCTATACAATGCATGGGGAGAGTTAAGCACCTAAGAATGGGATTCTGAGAAGCCCGCATGCTGAGTGGTGAATTCCCTAACATTAAGCTCCAATGAATTATATAATGAAATGGCTTCAGTACCTGCATTATTCAGAAAGATAGCAATCTTTTGTTCATCTCCCTTATGAGTAAATCCTGATGCCCTCAGAAATAAATCAAACACTTCTTTAAACCTTTCCCAGTTTTCTGCGGCATTTCTCGACGTTTTTAGAAATGTGGGAACTCTTAATTGATCCCTCTTATTTCATTCAAACTAATTTTTCACTAGTTTCCTTCTTCCAGTTCTTTTTTATCACATCCTTCAATCCTGGTACCACGTGTTGTTTTATATCCAAGTAATCCACTAGTCTTAATAATCAGTCATTGCTAGTAACTTAACAACAGGTTAACATGTATACAGAGCATCTTAACTCCGGTCAAACTATCAGTCTAACCTAAACCCAGCCGCCTCCTCCCACTGTCAGCTCCCACACCCCAGAGATCTTATTCATTCTCTTTAGGCCACACTCACCCCACAGGTCAAAGGGAGTTAGACGCCTGAGTCTGGGCTAGAGGAAGGAGCCTCTCTCTGCTTAGGATTCGGAAGCATGACCCGTTTCCTGGAGTTAGGCAACTGAGCCAGGTCAGCGCTTTCTGATAAAAAAGAAGGAGGCGCCACCCTTATACCCATGGATGTGGGAGACGTAAGTTCAAATCCCCCTTTTGCCAGAGTCAGAAAAGGAACTTGGACCCTGGCCTTCTACCTCCTAGTTGAGTGCTCTGGCTATTTTGAAGGGGAGGGGGGCACCGTCTCCTCCTTACTTTTTATGGGTTAGATGTGCTCTCAGAGCACCTATCAGAGTGAACCCTGCAGGCAAGATAAGTGGGGGAACACCTAGTTTGTGAATCCTCGCAATGGCTTTGCACATGCCCACTGGCAGACAGGTAGGTGCCAAGGAATATTCAGCACCTACAGGGCGAGGCAGCAGTTGTACAGGGGTTTGGAAGAGCTAACACTTAGACTTAGATAGCTAAGTAACACTTAGATGCCTCCATCCTTTTGTGGATCTAGCCCTTAGTGCCGGATCCGAAGCCCACTGAAGTCAATGGAAAGACTTCCCTTGGCCTTGATGGGCTCTGCAGCAGGCCCTTAATTTGCCCATGAAGGTAAGCATACTAACCTCTCATGGGGTTGTGAAGGGTGATTACTGTTAGCAAGGGACTGCGAGACTCCGGGATGGAAGGCACTGTAACTATGGCAGGGCTCAGCATTATTACAATGTGCACATGTAACACCGACAGACCCCGATCGTCGGCGGGCAGGATCAAACCTGGGACCTCTGGAGCTTAGTGCATGAGCCTCTACCACATGAGCTAAAAGCCAACTGGCTCTTAGCTCAGGCTGTAAAGCAGACTCATTTTTACCTCTCTCTCAGTGGTCTGGGTGCCACTAGATGGGTCAGAACACCACACCCAGAAGGTGTGTGGGTTACACATAAATATCATGTGATTATCAGAGCTCAGTATTTCTGGAAGCTGTCTTTTTGTCTAACGGCCCATTGAGGCTCTGCCAATTGACATCAGTTGAGGATCCAACCCATAGTATTTATCTCTGCCTTGACAGGTCATACATCCCCACTTTGTATCCGCAAGAACGAAATGTGCAGCAAGCCCTTGTTTACAATAGCAGGGGTCTTTCTGACGTGTGTTTTTCATTGGAAAGCAAAAGGAAAAGAGAGGGTCAAGCAAGACCTGTTTTGAATTCACTCGGAGAAGCTGAGATGCACAAAGAGGTTGTGAAATTCTTTCCTCAGCGTCAAACCTGGAAATGGTCTGAGGTTACCAACAGACACAGCTGTTTCTAATAAGGCGAGGAAGTCAGGATAACGTGGGATTCCTGTGGTCTTCTTGCATTCTAGAGAGACTAGGTTTGCATTTTTGTCTGCATTAATGAGGTTATTTTTATAGTCAAAACATCATCAGATGGGATTTTTAAAAAAAACAACACGTTGGGCCCTTTTATCATTCTGGACGAGATCTCTCATTAGTGCAAAGGATCCTAATAATTATAGTGGTGCCCACTAGTGGCACTTGAAAGTTGCCAGTTGTGTTTCCATGTTTTTCAGGAATTTAGAAGTCAATTGTAAAAATGTGTCTGAAGCTCAAACAAGGCCTATAAAGTCTAAAGCTGGGAACAAATTATGTTTATATTTTTATTGGTAATTTAATTTGCATTGCTTTTGCATTACTTGTGCATGTAGGTGGAGGAAAAAGCATAACAAGACCATGCAAAATTATGTATAAATAAAGAGGCCACAACTCTTACCCAAAATGTACAGGGAGAAGAATTTTTTAGATAAACACTCTTTGCAAATTCTCCAATGAAATCACTTGGACTAGTATCTTGTTAGATATCAATGAAATGTCTATGGTACAAACTGTGTTTAATTAGCTGAGGAGGATGGGGCTCTGAAATATTGTGAAAAATTTCTTTGACAAAATCTCAAGTGTGTTTTTACAATGAAATATACCCCAAATCCTCCCCACCCCCAATTAAGGTTATGTCTTTAAGTTACAATGAAAGGCCAAAACCTCAACTTTGGATGGTTTCACTGTGAATGTTTCATACAACCTGGGGAATAAGATTTGCCACACTGGAATAGATCCATCGTCCGTCTAACAGCGGGCCATTCCTGGTTAGGCCCTGATTCTGCAAAGCACTTGAACACATGCTGAACTTTAGGTATGTGCTCATCTTATTGAATTCAAAGGGACTTAAGCACATGCTCACATGTTTTTCTGAATCAGGGCCTAAATTCCCACAATTATGCAAAATGGGGAGGGGAAGGAGCTTTTTGCTTGACCCCGCTGGTGACCATCTGAGGCCATGAAGCCCGGGGATTGATAGCCCTTTTCATGTTCATCTTAGCTACTATGATGACAGATCTAACATGTCCAGTTAACGTATATAGACTGTTATCATGTGGAAGCAGCATGATCTACTGGTTAGGGAACTAGACTGGGAATCTGGGGACGTCCATTCTGCTCTCAGCTCTGAGACTGACTCTTTGTCTGACTTTGGTCAAATCACTTAGGGACAGATTTTTAAGGACATTTAGGTGCCTAGCTCCCCAGAGAGCTTAGAAGACAAGAGACAACAGACAGATGAAGGGCACAAGGACACAATGAGACAATATTGGTCTGCATAATAGGCAATGGGCTCAGCACAGCTACCTTAGGGTATGTCCAGACTACCCGCCGTATCAGTGGGTAGCGATCGATTTATCGGGGATCGATATATCACGTCTCCGAGACGCGATATATTGATCCCCAAACGCGCTCCTCGTCGACTCCAGAACTCCACCGGAGCGAGCGGCGGTAGCGGAGTCGACAGGGGAGCCGCGGCCGTCGATCCCATGCCGTGAGGACAGGAGGTAAGTTGGAATAAGATACATCGACTTCAGCTACGGTATTCCCGTAGCTGAAGTTGCGTATCTTACATCGACACACCCCCCCCAGTGTAGACCAGGCCTGTGATACAGATGCCTAAGATGCTTATGCTACAGAGGAATCATAGAATTATATCATAGGAATGTAAGGCTAGGAGGGACCTCAAGATGACATCAAGTCCAGCCCCCTGCACTGAGGCAGGACCAAATATTCCTAGACCAGGGGTAGGCAACCTTTCAGAAGTGGTGTGCCGAATCTTCATTTATTCATTCTAATTTAAGGTTTCGCGTGCCGGTAATACATTTTAACATTTTTAGAAGGTCTCTTTCTATAAGTCTATATTCTATAACTAAACTATTGTATGTAAAGTAAACAAGGTTTTCAAAATGTTTAAGAAGCGTCATTTAAAATTAAATTAAAATGCTGATCTTATGCCACCAGCCTGCTCAGCTCGCTGCCAGCCTGGGGTTCTGTTCACCTAAGCAGGCTGAGTAGGGCCTGTGGCCAGGACCCCAGACCTGGGGGGGCGGTGTTTCAGGGGTCAGGGCAGAGGGGGTTCAGGGCAGAGGGCTGGGGTGCTCGGCTCGTGAGAGTGCTCCCAGCCCCCTGCCCTGAGCGGCTCACGGCAGGGGGCTGGAAGGAATATGCCCTGTTTCACCCTCTTCCCCCAGGCTCCGTCCCTACCTCTCTCTGCCTCCTCTACAGAGCTGTGTGCACACTGCTACTCTTCCCCCCCCCCCTCGCTAGGGCCATCAGCTGATTGGCGCAGGGAAGGAGAGGAGGAGGGGCAGGAAAGCACCACGCTGGGGGAAGAAGCAGGGGAGGGGGGGAAGCTTGGCTGCCGCAGAACCAAGCTTCTGCCTCCTGCCCCCGCAGGGGAGAGCGGTGGGGGCTGAGTGGGGCTGGGGGCCGGGACCGCATCAGGGAGCTGCGTGCCACTCAAAATCGGCTCGCGTGCCGTGTTTGGCATGCGTGCCATAGGTTGCCGACCCCTGTCCTAGACTATCCCTGACAGGTGTTTGTTCAGCTTGTTCTTAAAAACCTCCATGATGGGAATTCCATAACCTCCCTTGGAAGCGTGTTCCAGAAATAACTACCCTTACAGTTAGCACATTTTTTTCTAATATCTAACCTAAATCTCCCTTGCTTCAGAGTGAGCCCATTACTGTTTGTCCTACCTTCAGTGGACTTGGAGAACAATTGATCCTCGTCTTTTTATAACAACCCTTTACATATTTGAAGACTGTTATCAAGTCCCCATTCAATCTACTTGTCTCAAGACTAAACATGCCCATTATTTTAACCTTTCCTCATAGGTCAGGGTTTCTAAACCTTTGATCATTTTTCTTGCTCTCCTCTGGACTCTCCAATTTGTCTATATCTTTCCTAAAGTGTGGTGCCCAGAACTGGACACAGTACTCCAACTGACGCTTCACTGGGGCTGAGTGGAATGGGACAATTACCTCCTTTGTCTTCACACTATACTCCTGTTAATACACCCCAGAATATTAGACTTTTTTGCAAGTGCATCACATTGTTGATTCATATTCAGTCTCTGATCCACTATAAACCCCAGATCCTTTTCAGTAGTACTACCACCTAACCAGTTATTCCCCATTTTGGAGTTGTGCATTTGATTTTATCTTCTTCAGAGTAGTACTTTGTACTTGTCTTTACTGAATTTCACCCTGTTAATTTCAGACCTATTCTCCAATTTGTCACGGTCCTTTTGAAATCGAATTCTGTCCTCCAAAGGTGCACCCCTACCCAGCTTGGTGTCATCCACAATTTTTATTATTCTCCACTCCATTGCTGAAGTCATTAATGAAAATATTGACTAGTACCAGCCCCAGGACTGACCCCTGCAGGACCCCACTAGATATGCCCTCCCAGTTTGACAGCGAACCATTGCTAATGACCCTTAGAATACAGTCTTTCAACCAGCTGTTCACCCACCTTGTAGTAATTTCATCTAGACCACATTTCCCTAGTTTGTTTAGGAGAATGTCATGTGGGAGTATGTCAAAAGCCTTACTAAAATCAAGATGTATAATGTATACCACTTCCTGCCTACCCACTATAGGCCAGTAATCCTGTCAAAGAAGGAAAATAGGTTGGTCTGGCATAATGTGTTCTTGACAAATTCATGCTGACTATTACTTATAAACCTGTTATCCTCTAGGTGCTCACAAATTGATTGTTTCATCATTTGTTCCAGAATCTTTCCAAGTATCAAAGTTAGGCTGACTGGTCTATTATTCCCTGGGTCCTCTTTGTTTCCCTTTTTAAAGATAGGTGGTATGTTTGCCCTTCTCCATGTTTCTGGGACCTCACCTGTCCTCCATGAGTTCTTGAACAGTTTTGAGATTGCTTCAGCTAGTTTCTTACATACCCTAGCATGAATTTCATCAGCCCTTGCCAGCTTGAATACATCTAATTTATCTAACTATTCTTTATCCTGTTCTTTCCCTAGTTTGGCTTACGTTCCTTCCCCCTTGTTGCTAATATTAATTGTGTTGAATATCTGGTTGCTATTAACCTTTTTAGTGAAGACAGAAGTAAAACAGGCATTAAACACCTCTATCTTCTTCATCTCATTTGTTATTAGTTCTCCTTCCCTACTAAGTAGTAGACCTACACTTTCCTGTGTCTTTCTCTTGCTCCTAATGTATTTTAAAAGCCTCTTCTTATTGCCTTTCATGTCCCTTGCTAGTTGTAACTCATTTTGTGCCTTAGCCTTTCTGATTTTGTCCCTACATGCTTTTGCTATTCTTTTGTACTCCTCCTTAGCAATTTGTCCATATTTCCATTTTTTGTTGGATTCCTTTTTGATTTACAGGTTATTAAACAGCTCCTGATAGTCACATTGGCCTCTTACTGTTCTTTCTATCTTTCCTATGCATCGGAATAGTTGGCAGTGTGACAAAGTTCCTCCTCTATCTTGGTGGGTCCTGCGCTTATTGGCAGATTTTCTTGCCTCAGAGATTCACCATGTGGGTTGGGGAACAGCCCAGAGACCTTCCCCTCTGGAAGAACCCACAGTCCAGGTCAATTGGGAGGTTTGGGGGGAACCCGGGCCCGCCCACCCTCTACTCCGGGTTTCAGCCCAGGGCCCTGTGGACTGCAGCTGTCTATAGTGCCTCCTGTAACAGCTGCATGACAGCTACAACTCCCTGGGCTACTTCCCCATGGCCTCCTCCAAACACCTTCCTTATTCTCAGCACAGGACCTTCCTCCTGGTGTCTGTTAACGCTTGTGCTCCTCAGTCCTCCAGCAGCATACCCTCTCACTCTCAGTTCCTTGCGCCTCTTGCTCCCAGCTCCTCACACTCGCACCACAAACTGAAGTGAGCTCCTTTTAAAACTCAGGTGCCCTGATTAGCCTTCCTTAATTGATTCTAGCAGCTTCTTCTTAATTGGCTCCAGGTGTCCTAATTAGCCTGCCTGCCTTAACTGGTTCTAGCAGGTTCCTGATTACTGTAGTGCAGCCCCTTCTCTGGTCACTCAGGGAACAGAAAACTACTCATCCAGTGACCAGTATATTTGCCCTGTACCAGAGTCCTGTACCCCACTGGTCTGGGTCTGTCACAGCAGTTATGCATTTAATATTGTCTCCTCGAGAAACTGCCAGCTCTCCTTACTATAATAACTCAGTGAAAGTGCCTCTGTGCAGCATGACAGGTCAGTCTGTCCAAAGAAATATGAATAGAATCTTAGATCAATTCTTGACAAAAAAAAGAAAAAAGAAAAAAAAAGATATCATTCAGTAAGTGCTCAGCTTCTAATAGCTTGGTGAAAAATATTTAGGGGATGCATTCAAAGCAGATGCACCCATGTAACATCAAATCTTCTGCACAAAAGTTGCAAATTGCCAATGGAGGAGGGCAGTTGATCTCTGTGGCTTCGGTGAACTTGTGCATAAGGGAATTTAGGAGCTAACCTATAAGAGAAAAGAAGACTGGGGAAAGCAGAACGGTTATGTTTATAGGAGATTAAGGACTTGACTCAAAGCCCGCTGAAGTCAATATAAATTAAATCCCTACCCATCAGTCTAATGCACTCTTCACACACTGCCTCTGTGTCATCTCCAAGCCCCACCTTGTATTCTAGCCCCCAAGCAGGGTTTGGCCAACTGAACCTAGATTTCAAATATAGGCCATGTAAGGGGATTTAGGGACTGGTTCCCACTCTAGGAGCTATTTCAGGATGAGGACCATAACTTTGCACTATGCTGTATTTCAGATATACCTCTTATGAACCTAATCATGATGTTCAAGCCAAATTTTACAGCTGCTGTAAACAGCTGGCTTCAGTGGAGTTGTGGCAGCTTACCCCAGGGTTTAATTTGTTCCAATAGGCCCTGGTACAAAGCCCACTGAGGTCAATGTGAGTCTTTGCACTGAGCTCAGTGGGATGGGAATCAGGCCATAGTGTCATTAGGGAAGTACAGGAGAAGACAGCAGGACAACCATCTATGTGAGCAGGCTCTAATCCATCCATCTATTTTATGTGCTTAAGGAGCTAGTGTGTCCTGTTGGATAGAGCACTAGGCAGTGAGACAGAAGACTTTGCTTTCAGTCACGCTCTGTCCTTGTGTGGCCCTAGGCAAGTTGTTTTCTCTCTCTGGATCACTGTTTCCCCATCAGTAAATTGGGGATAATGACACATCTCTTCCTTTTTAAAGCTTTATGAGATCTACAGATGAAAAGTACTACCCTTAGAGGTTCACTTTTTGGGGGGCAGGGACTATTTGTTATGTGTTTGCACAATGGGGTCTCCTAGGCACTACTCCAGTACTACTACTAATAATAATAATTCATAATTAATAGCTATGATTATTTCTGAGGTACCTACCACCATGGCAGAGGCAGAAGGAAATCAGAAAGGGATACAAGAATCGATGGCTTTTGGTAGTTGGGACAGATTCCTTCTCCTCTTTGGATTTACCCACCCCATACCAGCCAAGTCTCCGCAAGCATGCTGACATTTTTTATATCAACAGTGATTTCTTTTGTGAAATCGGTCCCTTCTTCTGTGCACCCAGTGGGAAAATGTTCCCATGTAAATGCCTTAACAAACCTCCTATAGTCAGAGAAAGCCCTGGCCCCCATGAAGGCCTTGCAATCTGAAGAGAGAAGACAGATAAGACGAGCAGTCATCATCATCCCCAGTTTACAAGTAGTTTCTCCCTTTCCTAGGAGTTTTATCCATGCTCACACAGGAAGTCTGTGGCAGAACGGGAAATTGAAGCCCACTCTGCTAAGTCCCAATCCAATGCCTTAATCACAAGGACAGCCTGTCTCTCTACATCAACCTCCCGTCAGTACCACTCCCATGAAACCTCTGCCAATGGGACTGAGCTTGGCCAGAATGTGATGTCACCGACTGATAAGTGCGCATTACAGATCCCTGTACCAGAATCATATCCTCCGTGGATCAGGCACAGTGGGTGACCTGTAACGCACACTTCCCCGTGGGTTACATTAACACAGCCTACCCCATGTGGAATCTTTCTCAGTGAGACAGGAGTGGTCCACAGAGTGTGTAAAGGAGGGTGCGAAGTCTGTAGAGAGCTTTGGGGTCATCAGGTGAGTGGAGATACATAGACACAGCCACTATGGGAGGATATGATGGGCTTGTGTCTTCTCTAAGGTGGTACTATCCTATTCATGTCCCCCTCAGGGTATGTCTACACTGCAATCCAGAGTTGTGATTGCAGCCCATATAGACATACCCAAGCTAGCTTTAATCTAGTGAGTCTGCGTATGTTTCCACATGCTGCAATCACGCTTCTGGTTGCAGTGAAGACATATTCTCTGGTTGCAGGCTCATATATTCCCACTCCTTTTCCCTCCCACCCCAAACCTACAGTTTCCACCTCTGAGTCATTGTATAAATGCCAGCCACTGTGGGGGGGTTTTACAGCACCAAAATTATTACAGCAGCTAACTTAGGTGCGACTTTAACTGAAGCATGAAACTGCCCCATCTATGCATTTAACTGTGAAATTTCCAGTGTCGTGAGTTACTAGGAAAATTTCTTAGTCTGGGAAGGTTTTTACATTTCTCAACAGAGCTTAGGGAAAGGAATGATGCCTCTAAACGCTGGGAAGAGGAGCAGGTCCATATAATGAACTGAAAAGTATAAAGGGATTTTTTCTTTTTTAAAGTGAAGAAGGCGAAAACCAGCCAATGGAATAGTCTAGTCAAACTTTCCTTCACGTGGAGTAAGTAGTTCTGCAGCAACTTTCCAAATAGACTAAAGGCTGGGAGTAAATTCTCAGGGTGGAGCTGGTCAGAAGACAGGCAGTATTTTCAGTGACAAATTTTTGGAAAGAAATTTAAAAAAAAAAGTTCATTTAAAGAAAGAAAATCCAAAAAAGTTCTGGATTTGTTGATGAAAAATCAGACACTGACAATTTTTCTGTTTTTCCAAAAATGAAACATTTTTATAGCAAAAAAAAAAATGGATACTTTCAAAAGAAATGAAAATTTTCCTTTGGAAAAAGGCAATTTTGGCAGTGATGGTTTGAATGAAAAATTATGAGCACCTCTTCCTCAGGGATGTCTTATATAGTGCCAATCCTGCAGTCCTTATTCAGAACAAACTCCCAGCAAATTTTGGGTGCATCTATAATGACTATTTATTTCCCCCCTCCTTACCATAGTATCTGAGTGCCTCAGAATCTTTAATACATTTATCCCCACCACACTCTGTGAGGTAGGGCATTCCTAGGGCTTGTCTACACTTACTGAAGGATCGATGCTGCGGCGATCAATGCATCGGTGGTCGATTTAGTGGGTCTAGTGAAGACCCGCTAAATCGACTGCCGATTGCTCTCCCGTTGTCTCCTATACACCACGTGATCAAGAAGATTAAGGGGAGTCGACGGGAGAGTGTCTCCCGTTGATGTCGCATAGTGTGGATCCCGCGGTAAATAGATCTAAGCTACATCGATTTGAGTTACACTATTCTGTGAAGGTTTATGTAACTATTCACGTAACTCGAATTGCGTAGCTTAGATCGACTTTTCCCTTTAGTGTATACAAGGCCCTATTTTACAGACGGAGAACTGAGGCACTCAGTTGCTTGGGATTACACAGGAAGTCTGTGGCAGAGTAGGAGAATGAACTCAGGTCCTAGGTTACAGCCCTAACTATTGGACACCCTTCCTTTATTGTTAGGGAAGATACTACAAATGATTTGCAGCACCTCAGACATGACAGAACATGACCTCAGATCAGACATGTCACAAGGCAAATATTAGGACAGACATCCTAGCTCCACTAAAGGCAATGGCAAAACTCTCATTGACTTCAGTGAGGCCAGGATTTCACCCCGGATAGGGCCACTGTATGACACATCAGCTGGGGAAAGGAGGAACTTTTCTACATTATCATGAAGGGAAAGTGAGGTCATTGGGTCCTGTGGGACTGTAGTAAATTTCCAGAAATACACACGAGAAAAGAACTGAAAAATGTGGATGCAGATTCTAAACTTTCTAAGCCCCTTCCACAGAGTTCATGGAGCGTTTGGCCTCCCGGATTTTGGTTAGGGATCATCTGTGTCGGGAACTTTTGTATTACACACAAAGAATCAGTTGTTTCTGATTGTAGGGTTAGGATGGAACCTGTGGCGTAAAATAACCTCAAATCTTGTAAATGACACTATGAAGCTGAGACAGGAAAAGAATCTGATCAATTGTCCTGAAAGCCAAAGACAACAAACCGCAAGGATCGTGTTCACATGAGTCAAGTAAGGCAAATGGGTAGTAGCTTCCATTGACTCTGCATGCACCTGAGCAGGACCAGCTGTTTCACCAGTGGCTCATGTATCCCTTGGCAGGAAAGCTCAGGGGACCTGTTTAGCGCTAGGGTTCACAAGCACCCCAGAACCCAACTTTAAGGAAAAGGCCTGGATTGAGCTGGTCAGATTGTTAGGTGGTTAATGGTGACATATTTGCTCTGCATCCATTTACAGGCTTCTTTTCACACCGGGCATCTGGTAAACCCATGCAAATCTAGTCAGGCCACTTACATCATATCAGGGTATGGGATTTTTGGCCATATAACAGAAGCAGTATTGAACAGAACTGGACTTTTCTCATTGGCGGTCAGTGACGACACACATCTGTAATCCCCAGTAATTGCCTGGGCCTGCTTTCCAATTTTTTTTTAATATGCATTACAAATTCCATATATATAAATGCAGTTTCATAGCAGCAATAAAGACAGCGCAGGTGGTGTAGTTCAGAGCAATAACTGTACTTCTTGAGTGGCTAGAAAAACTCCACCTGGCTTTGTGCCTGATTATGTAAGACTACCCACAGAGGGTGCCATAGTTGCCCATATATACAATATATATCCACATATATTCTGCCTTATTCCAATTTAACTATAAATGCAGAGCAAAACTCCATCTCCCACCATAGCACTTAGACACTATGGTCCTGAGAGGACACAAAACTTATCAATAGAGGCAGGCAAGCAAGCAATGGCAAAACTCTCACGGGGAGTAGGATAGGAACTTACCAAGTGCAAAGAGTTCCTGCCTCAAAGCTGCCCTCCACCCCAACCACACGCATATCTGTGTATCTTTTCTGCTGAAAGGTGACCTCCCAGGTGACTAATAATCTGTGATTTAATCAGGGTGAAATATCTTTCTAGGGACCGTAGAGCAATTTGTTTCGGTGTTAATCACACACTACTAGTTTTCAGCCATTATTCACTTGCCATAAAGTCGGTTTCCAGCAGGTTCACAAGGAAACGTAAAGCCCATTAAATATTGCCGGCACACCAGAGTACATTTTAAATTGTGGGGACACCTTATTAGTGCTACCTCAGGGAATGTAGCAGTTAGCAGTAGCCTTTATCTGAAGTGCATGGATCCAATTAAAAGATCCTGAAAGCACTACCTATTTGCTAATAGTATAGAAGATTTAGGGGCAGATTCTGCCACACTTACATTGAGTAATACCTTCCTCCTCAAGTGGTCCGATTGAAATCAGTAAGGTGTAAAGGTGGAAGAATTAGTCTGTTTCACTTTTCTTCTTCCTTGCATTCATCCCATCAAATGGGGTCCACTCTAAGAGGCTATTTCAGTGCCAAATCCTCTTTCACACCATATGCTAACATGTCTTCCTTTATGACTTCTCACCATTTCTTCTTGGCTCGACCTTTCAGTCTTTTTTTCTTCTTCAGTCTTGATCTGTTGGACTCTCTTACCCACATAGTTGTCTAGGACTGCATGACCAAACCATCTGAGCCTGGATTCCCTTGATGTTTTTGTTTAAGGGTGTTACTTGGAGCATATCTCACATGGTCTTTCTTGCCTACACCAGCCACGCATCTCAACATTCACAGTTCTGTGAAGCAGACCATTTGCACCTGTGTCTTCTTGTTGCCCCACGCTCAGCACTATACATTAAAACTAGATGGACCACCATTGAATAGACTTTCCCTTTTAATCATACTGATATCTTCCTGTCACATGATATACTACTTATCTCTCGCCGTGCGAGCCAGGCATTTGTTATCGTAGCTCTAATCTCATTTTCCACTTCCCCATTTTCCTGGAATCTGGAACCCAGATACTTGAAGCCACGTTTTTGGTATTGCCTAAGCATTATACTTCAGTGTTCACATTATTGAAATTACATATCATATTCTCTGGTTTTCCTCTGCTTATTCTGAGCCCAGGTCTCTCCAACACATCTCTCCAATAGGGTCTACTAGGCCATTTCACTGCATAGTCAAATTAAGTATTAACATGTGACACGGGTTTGTTTTCCTAGACCAATCACATATGCCAAAAGGAGCAGCTCAGAGCCGTGACTCAGTGAAGTGTGTCATGTCCTGGCTTATTGTTAGTATGTAAGTTAGGCATCTGTTTTACAGGTGAGGAAGCTGCAGCATAGGATGAGTAAGTGATTTGCCCAAGGTCACAGAATCAGGAATAGAACCCATGTGTTTTTAATCCCACTCTCAGTTATAAACACCAGATCACACTTCTTCCAAGAGCTGAGACCAGAAGCTATGAGTTCTGACTCCCAAGTCCCTGCTTTTACCACTAGACCACACTCCCTTCCAGACCTGGGATTAGAATCCAGGGGTCTGGACTCCCATGTCCTCTGTGTTCTAACTACTAGATACCTCTTCTTCCTGCAGTCTTAAAAAAATCTCATTACATACACTCATTACGTGCTAATTAGAAACTATTGTTAAACTTGCCTTCAGAAAAAGGTATCCGCCGAAAGTAATAGGTTTATGCTGACGGGTTGCAGGGTTTCGGAATGGAATTGTAACCTTCTCTCTGCTCATGTGATTGTGGTGTGGTTTTCCATTATATACAGTCATGGAAAATTAATCTAAACATTCGCTCTTTTCCTGGAACTAACAGCTCGGTAGCCAAAAGCTCCACTGATCGTCTGCTCATCAACTTACAGCGCTGCCACAGAACAGAGTGCTCATTACTCTCTCTCTCTCTCTCTCTCTCTCTCTACACACACACACACACACACACACACACACACTCTCTCTCTCTCTCTCTCTCTGGCATTGTTTTCTTGAATTCTTCCCTGCAGTATCAATATTCCTGAAGGGGGAAGGATAGTCAGCTCATAAAACACACCAAGCCAGCCATCAATATACTAGGGACCTTTTTAACCAGACAGAACTGAGTTCACTCCTTCAAGCTCTGTATGCACTGGACTCCCTTTAAAGCCAATGGAAGTCCTGCAGACAAAGGGCTTGTGGGATTGGGACTTGTGTCTCATTTAACAGGAGACCAGTGGAAGAAAGTTAAGAGACTATGCAGGGATGGAGAATGTGGTTTGTGACAAGGGCCTTCTGAGCAGATGGCACTGTTAATGTATAGTTTACACCCTAAAAAAGTTTAGACTGAAGGAAAGGGAAGTGGGAGTGACTGACTAAATTAGCTATCATGCAGTAACCTTAAGGGCCTGATTCTCATTATGCCCCCTTTACATCACTCTGGTAGCATGAAAGGGCATGAAACATAAGCTAAAGTAGAAACCCTAGTGGCTAGAGCACTGTACTGGGACTCAGGAAATCCAGTTTCTCTTCCTAGCTCTGCTGCTGGGTGACCTTGTGCAACTCACTTCCTTGATCAGTACTTCAGTTTCCCCATCTGCAAAATGGGGATAATGATCATGGCCTCCTTTGTAGAGCAAGTTGAAATCTACTGATGAAAAGCTCTTTGTAAGAGGTAGATATCACATTGAAAGAAGACCATCTACACAGGCTTTTGAACTAGTTTAGTTAAATCAGTTTATGTTAGACTGGTGCAATTTCTTGGCCTAGGCAAGACCAAACTGAGGCCATCATTTACAAGTGCAAATTCACCGTACAAAAACATGGTCTTCTATAAACCAGTCTGCAATAAGCCCTCTCCTAATCACGAGCATCAGGCCAGGAGCTCTTCTCCCCAAGCATCAAACTTTATCTTCTTTCCCTGTGTATATTGGACCATTTCCTAAAACAGCAGCCACTTTCTTTAGTGTTTTTAGAACAGTGTAACTGGTTATTGGTCAAATGTGTGTGACTAGCAGAGGGGTTCCGAATTGGTTTATTGGCAAACATCTGAATCCATGAGCCGTCCACTTCCTCTTGTCATTATCTGAATCTTCCCCCAGCTTGTGCAGCCAGAGTGTAACAGAAGAGGTTTAGTGGGGCTACAGCCCCAAAGCAGGTTCTGCCTCTTTATGGTCCTGGTGTTAATCCTAATTAAAAAGGTTCATGATTTCTTGGGAAATTCAACCCCATGGAAAAGGGATCGACTGAATTTAAACAGAGATTTATGTTTGGTATCCAGCAGCCACCGTCCCACAGCATGTTTATGTAGGAGTCTAATTGTGCTGAATGCTCCCATTTCTATCTATGCAGGAGCTGGTCACAGAGTCTAATAAACTACTAAGCTCCAAACAACCTACTTCAGTCTTATTTCCAGGGTTTCAATCACTGGTTAGGAGCAAACTTCCCCTCCCCCTTTGCTAAACAAGCATTGACCTGGAGGAAAGTACTCCTTTCTGTTCAAATAAGACCCATCAGAACTCTTGGTCTGGACTAGACTTTGTTCTGCCGTGTCTCTGTCACCCCCCTTAACTGCAGCCAGACTACAAAGAGGATGCAATTCATCCCCGTGCAGAGGGCCTATTCATTGCTCAAATCCTAAAGACAGCTTAAGTGATGTGTAACCTTCATGCCGGCCCTTCTGGACAGAGGCGAATTGCACCCGAAGGGAGCAGAAGGAGAACAGCCCTGGCTGAGCGAGTTTTATAGTACATGATCCCTAACTTTCTCTTCTTTTCCAAATGCAGATTTGTGCCTCTTTTCTCAGATGGTTCCATGGTCATGTGAGACCAAAGGCAGCTCCAAGCCCGTCATGACTGGAGCAGTTTGATGCACTGTCGTTTCCTATTACATTTTCTTCCAAGATAGCAGGGCCAACACACAATATTTTTGGTAGTGGAAAGCTTGAGCTTAAAATACTCCCTCCTGTTCCAGAAGGGGTGACTGCGTGTTCACAAACATAAAGACAACTAAAACCCTTTTGACTTATTCCATAGTCACGCACTTTGTGCTTAAATACAGTAATGCTGCTGGACTCCGACAACTCAGCTTTTAGGGCCAGATCCCCAGCTGGTGTAAATTGACTTCCGTGCAATTCAGACATCCAGCCCTAAAATGTCTCATCTCTTGCATAACACAGGCCATAGAATTTCACCTCGTAATTCCTGCATCGAACCCCTAATTCATGGATGAACTAGAGTGGATCTTCTAGGAAGACATCCAGCTTGATTCAAAACTTCCCAGTGATGAGGAATTTACTTTATCCCTTAATTACTCCAATAATTTATCACAGTCATTTTAAAAATGGCAACTGATTTACAGTTTGAATGTTTCTGCCTTCACCTTCCAGCCATTGGAGTTGGTTATGCTTTATGCTTAAAAAACTCAACATCCCGCATCAATCTGGAAGCTCTTTTTTTACATCATGTGGTGTTTCTCTAAGAGTAGCTGCATCTTTCTAGTAAGACAGTGGGAAGGAAGACTAGAACTTCCTAGAAGTGACACCAGTAATGCTGTGAAGATCAACCAAATATGGCTGCTGTGAAAGCAATCAGGACTCTCTCTCTCCTTCTCTTTCGGTCCGGATGAGCCATTTCACCCCAGTTCTACTGGCTCTGGCCAGTAGCTGAGAAACGAGATTTATTCTCAGGCTCGGATTTGGCTACATGGCAGCCTGGTGACATGCTGTTTCACTTTTCATAAGCAATGGAGTTTGCTCTGCTGCCCTTAGCCAATGTTTTCTTTTCATGCTAGCATTGGTAGGTTCCCAGCTGGGTTGAAGCTGCAAAATGTAGACCCAGATCTCAAGCACACCAGAGTTTGGCAGTGTGTGAATGAAGGGTTTTGGTTCAGACCCATCTCTCACTTGTAAAGCATTGTGAATTTACTATTTGTACTGTGGTAGCGCCTAGGAACTCCAGTTAGAGACCAGAACCCCCTTGTGCTAGGCGTTGTACATACACAACTAAAAGTCCTTGTACCATAGGGCTTACACTACATGGTCCTAAACCAAAGTGCTCTGGGGGCTGTCAGGGTGAAAGCTGCTGTATACAAATACACTACCACGACAAATATCCTTGGATTAGCTTTTCAGCAAACTAATGTAACTAGGCTAGTTTCCTTGCAACCTTTTGCTTTTTCAGAATCCCATGAAAAGTCTGAGAACCCACATTATGTTAATAATTTTAAAGTATTGGTTTTACATCTGCCATTTATTATACACAGGTGTCTTATGTCAACAAAAGCATCAATTGCAAAGCAATAGAAGAAACTCCCTCCCCCTAGGTGTCTTGGTCTTAGGTTTGTTTGAACCAAGCAAGATAAAATAAGTACAAATCCAAACCATTACCCAGAATTTGAACTGAATCCAAACCAAACCTTTTCTGGGACTTCAAAAAGTTTAGTTAACTTTTTATCCTTTTTTCCTTCTTTTTTTGCCAAAATTTTAGATGAATGCTGATCAGCTGTGGAGGAAACCTCTTACCCTGATCCATCCTCCCATCCGTCTGTAATACACTAACCATCTTCCTGTTGAGATTCACTTGTCACTGGGTTGGATACTGTGCTTATGACCTCCACTGGGATAAATTGATTTAGCTCGATTGCCTTCAATGGAAGCATGCCAATTTACACCAGGGAGGAGCTTCAAGCTCATCCCTAATTTGAAGTGCACTTTTTACATGCTAAAAATGCAGGAAATTTGAACCTTATTTAGGGCCTGATCCGAAGCCCATTGAGGTCAATGGAAATCTTTTCCTTTGCTCCAAAGGCACTTTGGGTCAGACTTTTAATATACCATTTATTGAATGCCCAAGGTGAATGGAATGCCATGGGAAATGTTTTCCAGGTTCTTATAAATGACACTTAGTACAAGGCCCTGTATTCTGTAATGAGAGCCAGATGGAGGGGGTTTCAGTGCAGGGATATTGTATCTTGAAATAAAACAGTTGTAACAGTTGCCTGCTGACCAGAAGAGATGGAGGTAGCCATAGGATGACTGTACGTTCTGCACAGGCATTGTTTCCAGGAATTACAGAGCACCCTCAGCCCAGAGATTGAACTCTCTTTGAAAGGCTGGCTCACAAATCCTAGAAGCTAGTTTCCTAAAACCGTCTCCAGATGCCATGATTTCAAAGTGCAGCACTGCCAGTTCAAATCAGTGAATCAGGCACGTTTCGAACATTCAGACTCTGATCATGTGCCAGAAGCCAGGCTCCTGAACAGATTTAGGGGCCTGGAACGGGGAAACTCCATGAATCCAAAAACTCAACAATCCTTCCTTCCCCTAGACTGCAGAGTCGTGGCCTATCCAATAATAGCATCGCCTCTGGTTGTGCTCTCTGGCCAGCATAGCCACCCACCTACTCTAGTCCACGCCCAGTATCCCCACTTCAGTGCCTCTGTAAAGAGGAACTCTGTTGAGCACCATCTGCAAAGGCTCTGGGCCTTGTGACCCCCTCCCTATGCAGCAGAACTGCACTGGATTTGCTGCGGGCGAGGCTCTCTACAGCTGCAGAGGAGGTGGCAAGATTTCTTCTTACAGGTCTGGTAGCCAAGCAAAATGCCAATTGGCCACCCTAGGGTCTGGAGACACTGTGCTGCTTTTGGATCCACTGAACCTTGATTGTACTGCCCCCACGCATCGCTCCCAGAGATGTTTGTGGAAGCTCCACCCATGGACTGAGTTCAAATCAAGCAACAGAGCTCCAAAGTGTGGATCCAGGGCAAGAGTTTTTTGCCCATACAATTTAGCCGAGGATTCCCTCAATCTTTCCAATGTGCGTGCCTAGCTTTTAATGTTAGCTACATTCTAGTCAAAGATCTGTTTCCAGAAATGAGCAATAAGGGTTGCATCTATTTAACAACTACCTATGTTCATTTCATGCCCAGTAGATCCAACAACTTTTTGTGCTTGCTTTTGAAATCAGAAATCAAATCACAGTTCTATAGCTTTTCTTTCTTTCTTTCTTTCTTTCTTTCATCCATCCAACAGAGTAATGGGGAATATTGTTTATGAAAATCTTTAATAACTAATAAACCCTGAAAAATGGTATTAAGGTCCAACCTTTTCAAATGTCTCTTTAAAATTCAGGAACACAGAAGCCAGTCCCACTATGTTATGATCTTAAGAAGTCGATGTTTTTCCAGGTGGTTATTTCCAGGTTGATATAAAACCAGGGCAAACAGAGACACACATTTCATCTCTACTTAAGAAAAATTTATTTTATCTTTATCTTGCTCTTCAACCTTATCAGGTAATTACCACGGAAAGCACATAACTTTACATGCTTTCAGGCTACTTCCCTTTCCCAAATTAACTTTCTATTTGTGCAGCTGCATGAACATCACCTAAAACAGCTGGAATAATAGATAGCAAGGCAGATACTAAAAAAGGTGACAACCCAAGTGTAAACGCTCAGATACTATGGTGATGGGAGCCAATACGGTAAGATAGATGGAGGGGAGGGAAAAATACTACAGCATTCCAGAGCAGTGGCCAAACCATGCTGTGCTGAACTGTAGTGTTTAAAGTCAATATTACAGAAGGCTCCGTGCTGATCCACAGAGATGGACGCTTGTGTCTATGCAGAGCCCCACCCAATGAGATACCACATGGGTGTAAGAGTCTGACTCTGCAGCTCAGAGTGCAGGATCAGGACCGCAGAGTGTAGCATGTATAGTAAGGGTGTGGCAGAAGATACTACTATTATTGTTTTTATTACAGGAGTGCCTGGAAGGCCCAGCAAAGATTTCAGGTATCTGAGCCTCTAGCTATTATCTTTGGAAAATCATGGGAGACAGGAGAGATTCCAGAAGACTGGAAAAGGGCAAATATAGTGCCCATCTATAAAAAGGGAAATAAAAACAACCCAGGAAACTACAGACCAATTAGTTTAATTTCTGTGCCAGGGAAGATAATGGAGCAAGTAATTAAGGAAATCATCTGCAAACACTTGGAAGGTGGTAAGGTGATAGGGAATAGGCAGCATGGATTTGTAAAGAACAAATCATGTCAAACCAATCTGATAGCTTTCTTTGATAGGATAACGAGTCTTGTGGATAAGGGAGAAGCAGTGGATGTGGTATACCTAGACTTTAGTAAGGCATTTGATACAGTCTCACATGATATTCTTATCAATAAACTAGGCAAATACAACTTAGATGGGGCTACTATAAGGTGGGTGCATAATTGGCTGGATAACTGTACTCAGAGAGTAGTTATTAATGGCTCCCAATCCTGCTGGAAAGGTATAACAAGTGGGGTTCCGCAGGGGTCTGTTTTAGGACCGGCTCTGTTCAATATCTTCATCAACGACTTAGATATTGGCATAGAAAGTACGCTTATTAAGTTTGCAGATGATACCAAACTGGGAGGGATTGCAACTGCTTTGGAAGATAGGGTCATAATTCAAAATGATCTGGACAAATTGGAGAAATGGTCTGAGGTAAACAGGATGAAGTTTAATAAAGACAAATGCAAAGTGCTCCACTTAGGAAGGAACAATCAGTTTCACACATACAGAATGGGAAGAGACTGTCTAGGAAGGAGTACGGCAGAAAGGGATCTAGGGATTATAGTGGACCACAAGCTAAATATGAGTCAATAGTGTGATGCTGTTGCAAAAAAAGCAAACATGATTCTGGGATGCATTAACAGGTGTGTTGTGAGCAAGACACAAGAAGTCATTCTCCCGCTTTACTCTGTGCTGGTTAGGCCTCAACTGGAGTACTGTGTCCAGTTCTGGGCACCGCATTTCAAGAAAGATATGGAGAAATTGGAGAGGGTCCAGAGAAGAGCAACAAGAATGATTAAAGGTCTTGAGAACATGACCTATGCAGGAAGGCTGAAAGAATTGGATTTGTTTAGTTTGGAAAAGAGAAGACTGAGAGGAGACATGATAGCAGTTTTCAGGTATCTAAAGGGGTGTCATAAGGAGGAGGGAGAAAACTTGTTCATCTTAGCCTCTAAGGATAGAACAAAAAGCAATGGGCTTAAACTGCAGCAAGGGAGGTTTATGTTGGACATTAGGAAAAAGTTCCTAACTGTCAGGGTGGTTAAACACTGGAATAAATTGCCTAGGGAGGTTGTGGAATCTCCATCTCTGGAAATATTTAAGAGTAGGTTGGATAAATGTCTGTCAGGGATGGTCTAGACAGTATTTGGTCCTGCGATGAGGGTGGGGGACTGGACTCGATGACCTCTCGAGGTCCCTTCCAGTCCTAGAATCTATGAATTGTGCCAGGTGCTGTATACACACACAATAAATGGCAGCCGCTGCCCCCAGGCGCTTAGAGTCCAAATGGACAAGACAGATAAAGGGCGGGAGGGTCAACAGAGACATCAAGTGATGTGCCCAAGGTTGCACAGAGCTTTGAGACCCTTGGACCAAGGTGCTGTAGAAGTGCCAATTATGGTGCCATTATTTGGATGGAGCATTCACTGTTTTTCTGCAGCCATGCTTTCCAGCCCTATCAAGGGTGAACAGATGCTCTCTAATTAAAGGAGAGAGATTGTGACCAAACGTGGAGACACCAGCAACCCACTGAGCCTCCACAGAGTCCAGTTTAATTCTCAGCTGCTTCCACACGGACCTTTACACACACACGTGCTAGCAGCCATGCACTATTAACACCACCGTAAGTGACAAACAAAAGTCTTGGCCAAGCAAATCCTCCCTGCATGCTGAGGGCTTGCGGGGTGAGGCAGCTGTCTCTTAAGATGAGACTTCCTAGCTTTCTATGGGAGCATCTGAGTGTTTTGCTATTCTGGTGCAGTGCTGGCTGGTTCAATGCCAAAGCACCTAGCAGAAAAAGGGGAAGGAGCAGGAATGCTACATGCAGAGGAATTCAGACTGCCCTGTGCCTGAAAGCAACGCTGTCTAGAAAAACAATGAAACGCTAGAATGAATTACCACCTCCATTTTTGCTGACCTGACTGAATTTCTGACCTTAATATGTATCCATATTACTTCAGTTGTCTCTTCTAAGGCTCAGCTGTGATTCTGTCCCCTGAAGCATTGCAGCTGCAGAAAGGGAAATAAAACATAGCTGAGTAGTTGGCAAGAGCAACCCTTTAACTCAAGGCTTGCTATCTAGATTCATAAATTATGCCGGTCTAACTACTGTCTCCCTGCTAGAAACGCAGATGGAATTTGCTTCTCTTATAGTCAAAGCCATGTTGCTGAGGTACTTATAAGCTTTTCCTGGTATGATGAAAGGCAGTCTTGTGTTTGAGGCACTGCTGTGGGACTGAGGAGACATAGGCTAAATTCCTGTCCCCGCCAGAGACTCCTACTGTAGGCTTGAACAAGTCACTTCTTATTATTTATTATTTATATTACTGTAGTGCCTAGGAGGCCTAATCACAGACCAGGACCTCAACGTGCTAGGTGCTGTACAAACATTTAATCTCAGTGCCTCAGTTCCCCATCTCTAAAATGGGAATAATAGTATTCCCTTCCTCCCACCCTGTGTCTTTCTTCTCTATTTACATTTTAAGCTCTTCGGGGCAGGGGCTATCTCTTACTATGAGTGTATATATAGTACCTAGCACAAAGGGTCCCTGATTTCAAGTGGGTACCTCTATACAGCATAAATTCATAGACTCCTAAGTGCTATTGCAATACAAATCCAAAAAAATGAAGAACTCAGTAATACAGAGTGGCTGGTCCTCCTGAGAGCTGTGCTTTGCACTGAGAGGGGCGCTGTCTGTCGAAGAGGAGTTCACCTACATAGCTGTCTGGAGGGGAAAATAAGGTTAGATTTCATATTCAGACCAAATACTCATAGACTTTAAGGCCAGAAGTGACCATCATGATCATCTTGTCTGACCTCCTGCACGTCACAGGCCACAGAACCTCACCCACCCACTCCTGTAATAACCTCTGGCTGAGTTACTGGAGTCCTCAAATCTTGATTTAAAGACTTCAAGTTACAAAGGATCCACCGTTACCCCTAGTTCAAACCAGCAAGTAACCCATGCCCCATGCTGCAGAGGAAGGCAAACCACCCCACCCCAAATACCAACCCAGGGTCTCTGCCAATCTGACTAGGGGAAAAATGCTTTCCCAACCCCAAATAGGGTGTTCAGTTAGACCCTGAGCATGTGGGTGAGACCCACCATCATTATAGAGAAAATAAATAACAATAATTAATGCGATAGAACTGTACTGCCTTATATTGTTTTTACGTGTGGGAAGCACTCAGACATTATGGTGATGGACACCAATGTAAATAGATAGATAGATAGATGATAGATGACGAGGTGTATGAGGATAGATTGATCGATTGATCGCTATCTTCCTCCAAACAATTTACCAGTTGAAATGACTAAGACCCAGGGAATAGTTCAGTGAATATTGGTATCATTATTATTTATTTATTTGTATGGAGGTAGTGCCCAGCAGCCCCATTCATGGAGCAGAACCCCACTGTTCTAGGTGCTAATGGGTCTTTATGCGTTGCTTACCCTACCATTCCATTGGAGGCAGCCATGCCGTCCTGTACTATAGGATTAAATAACTCCCTGTTTGGCTTGTGGTTACACTCGGGCAAGCACAAACCTCAGTGCTTCTGTGTCCATTATGAGATTGTTAAATGCAAACCAAAAGCTGTGTTTATTTTAACATCCCACTATTTGGTCTAAGCAGCATTTCCCACCATCACCAAACACACACACCGTCAGCTTTTCATGTTTGCTCACAGCACTGTTAAAACATTCTCCAGCTCTCTTGTGAAATAGTATGGTAATTTTCCCCAGACTTCTCCTTGTCGTTCGATCTGACAGTTCCTTCCCTAGGAGATGTTGGCTTTGCCCTCTTCTATGCAGCTGCAAAAAGAGCCAAAGTCCATTCTGGTATGAAAACTGCCATCTGGCTTTTCCCAATCACAGCCATGGTGAGAGAAATGTTGAACAATGAGTTCTCTTCTGCAGTGAGACACACAAAGAACTTCCTTAGCCTGTTAATTCACTTGGAATAAGGAGAAAGCTTGGGCTATATTTCTGCCCTCCATTCATGCCCCCTCCCCCGCTACAGAAAGGATGTGGACAAATTGGAGAGTCCAGCGGAAGGCAATGACAATTATTACGGGGCTGGGGCACATGACTTACGAGGAGAGGCTTTTGGGGGGGGGGGTTATTTAGTCTGAAGAAGAGAAGAGTGAGGGGGGATTTGATAGCAGCCTTCAACTACCTGAAGCGGGGTTCCAAAGAGGATGGAGCTCGGCTGTTCTCAGTGGTGGCAGATGACAGAACAAGGAGCAATGGTCTCAAGTTGCAGTCGGGGGAGGTCTAGGTTGAGTATTAGGAAACACTATTTCACTAGGAGGGTGGTGAAGCACTGGAATGGGTTACCTAGGGAGGTGGTGGAATCTCCATCCTTAGAGGTTTTTAAGGCCCGGCTTCACAAAGCCCTGGCTGGGATGATTTAGTTGGTGTTGGTCCTGCCTTGAGCAGAGGATTGGACTAGATGACCTCCTGAGATCTCTTCCAACCCTAATCTTCTGTGATGGGTAGGTTTTGATGAATGTCTTGACTTGAAAAATGTTTGAAAAATAAAAGTTTTGAAATTGTCAAAATGGGACATTTTGACATATCAGAAATAACACATTCTGCTTTTCTGATTCAAAATGACTTCTCCTTTTGAAGTGTAAGCTAATTAGAGTAAAAAAAACCTAAATATAAAAAAAGGTCAACATTGAAATGAAACTTTTCAAAATTATCAGTACAAAATATTTCGATAGACCCCCCCCAAAAAAAAATTGTTTTGTTTTGTTTTTTAGTTCACAAAAAAATGTGAAGATTTCAATTTTTTGTTCTGATTTGGGTTTGGAAATTTTTTGGAATCATTAAAATTTTCACAGGATGGGAAAACCATTTCCCACCCAAGCTGTAATCTATTATCTGGTGGGGTATATTAGGAGCACTGGGGTTTGTGACGGTTCTGAGATTTTATACCACTGTACCTCACAAGCTTCTATGGAGCCATTTCTGATTTAGATGGGTGTAACTGAGATCAAAAAGAGGCTGGAATTTGACTGTTCCATAACCATGAAATCACTCACTGCCTATGAGAATTAATTTAATTCTGCTAGTCTCTGAAACAGAGAAATGGACATACTTAGCTCTGTTGTTAAGTAGGACAAGGTTGCAAGGATCTTTCATTTGATACCTTAAATCCACTGTGCATATCCTGTTCTTCAGTGGTGGCGAATACTCACAAACAACCTCTGAAATCAGGCCATAAATACTCCTGGATACTTTCTGTAAGAGATCATTGGTTGAAACTTTCCTTTACTCATCAACTGGCAGATTGCTGCCCTCCCCCCTAGAGATTGCTGTGTTTTATTGTTGCTCTATGAATCCAAAGTGTGATAGAAATGCAGAACATTATTAAGAATAGAGTCGATTTTTTGAAATAATCTCCACTGGGGTTAAGTTTGCATTTTAATTACATTTTGAAAGTCTAGTTGTGGTCACATTGGTCAGATACCCACGCAAACTCGTCCATTGAAGTCAGTTGAATTACACCAGGGATTAATCTGAGTCATCGTGTTGGGATTATCTCTGAATAAAGAGCTCCAGATCTGCATGAGAAATAAGATCTAGAAATATGAAGTGACTGGCAAAAAGGAAAGTCTCAACTTTTAAAAACAATCTCAACATTCATAATTTTGATGCCTGCATGAACAGAATACCAATGAGGCTAGCAGATCTAGCCGCAAGTCCTCCTGTGTAATTAGAAACGCTCTGTAGACAGGAAACAGCAGCTTACAAACTCACTCGTATTCAGATGAGTAAATGACATCAGCATCTGTTGCCATTTTCCTTCCACCTCCCACCATACTCACGGGAGGGATTTCTGCTGACTTAGCTCCTTTTCATATATTTTTGCAAAGTAGAAGCATTTATTGTTGTGTTTACACAGCTGAAGCTCACACAGCACATTCTGCCTTTATTCATGAATTCAGCAGGCATCAATCTATATGGAGAACATGGCTGCTGGGTCTCAAAATGAAAGCACGTTCTAGCCTAAATTTGCCGGGGTTCTTTTTTCACTCCTTAGTCTTTCCATACGACTTCACCAAATCCAGGACCATGCTCCCTACTGCTTTACACAGTCAAGGCATAGGGCAAATATTAACTAGCTCAGGTCCTGGAGCAGTAAGTCGTGCCAGCACCTGCTTCAGCATGCACTGTACAAACCTGCCTGGAACCCTGGGTAATTATGCAGCTTCACTACTGCAGGACCTTGGCTATGTAGATTAAGGCTAGCTCAGATATGTCTGCTTGGGCTGCAGTCAAACTCCATGATTGCAGTGTAGACATACCCTGGGGCAAAGCATTGGAGCACATGCTTAAATCCATCTGTATTCAGCGAAGTGCTTATTAACACTGGGATTTTCAACAGAGCTTAAGGGCTCATTTGAAAATCCCACCGTTAACAAACACTTTGCTGAACAGAGATCTACTTAAGCACGCCCTTAAAGTTAAGCTCATGCTAAAGTCCTTTGCTGAATCGGGGCCCAAGAAAGTAGTATTATAGCTATTGGATAGATGAGGCTGGGTCTTTATGCTTGGTGCAGCTGATGAAGCAGGCGGAAGTTGGTCCTAGAGTGCTCCAAAGGGAACCCTAAGCAGGCCAGTGATCTGGCCCACAGAAAGGTACAGGTGAGTTGCCCAAGGTCACATGATGAGTTCATGGTGGAGCTAGAATTAGAAGTCAGGAGTTAAATGCCAATTCTCTCAGTTCAACACCGAGAGCCCAAGACAACACTGTCTCTCTACACTAGCGAGCAGTCATGTAGCATGATGAAAAGTAAATGGAAAGCAGCAGTAAATGTGGCATTAAGAGCAACAGAACTTCAGTACTTAGCATTTATTGAGTCATAGCAGTGCTGCCTCAGAATGCTTCAGCATTCAATGGTATAAGCAGCTCATCTGAGATCCTGGGGATGCTCTCTTCTGTACTGAGACAGTATTCCAGCTATGACATGAAAATATATTGCCAGCCTGCCTCAACCTGATTTCTGTTCCCTCCATGGTGATGTCATGGGGATTCATTGATATTCTGAGAGTTAGATTCTGATCTCCTTCATGCCAGTTCAAATCCAAAGTCTGCAGAAGTCACTGGAGCTACTCCATATTGACACTGGGGTAACTGATCAGAAACTGGCATGAGAGCCACACACACAAAAAAGGCATGACTCAAGACAGGTTAGCCCTAGTGCTTTGGCACTGCTATCCAGAGTCAGCTCTGCATTGAAAGACACATGGGCTGGGATGTTCAAAAGGGGTCACCATTGGCCTATCTGCTCCCAAATGAAGTCAATAAAACTTCTAGGCCAGTGCAGGAACCCTTTGAAAGTCCCATCTGCTGTATCCTAATTTGTTGCTGTGGATGATGATACTATAATACCTGGTACTTCTATAGCAACTTTCATTCAAAGAGTCCAAAGCACTTTCCGGACAACTAAGTA
>NW_020664404.1:3411310-3487679 GCF_002925995.2 Terrapene triunguis | reverse complement strand
TCTTTGGAACTCCACTTCAGGTACTTGAAGGCTGCTATCAAATCCCCCCTCACTCTTCTCTTCTGCAGACTAAATAACCCCAGTTCCCTCAGCCTCTCCTCGTAAGTCATGTGCCCCAGCCCCCTAATCATTTTGGTTGCCCTCCACTGGACTTTCTCCAATTTGTCCACATCCCTTCTGTAGTGGGGGGACCAAGACTGGATGCAATACTCCAGGTGTGGCCTCACCAGTGCCAAACAGAGGGGAATAATCACTTCCCTCAATCTGCTGGCAATGCTCCTACTAATACAGCCCAATACGCCATTAGCCTTCTTGTAAACAAGGGCACACTGCTGACTCATATCCAGTTTCTCGTCCACTGTAATCCCAGGGTCCTTTTCTGCAGAACTGCTGCTTAGCCAGTCGGTCCCCAGCCTGTAATGGTGCATGGGATTCTTTCATCCTAAGTGCAGGACTCTTCACTTGTCCTTGTTGAACCTCATCAGATTTCTTTTGGCCCAATCCTCCAATTTGTCTAGGTCACTTTGGACCCTATCCCTATCCTCCATCGTATCTACCTCTCCCCGCAGCTTAATTTCATCTGCGAACTTGCTGAGGGTGCAATCCATCCCTTCATCCAGATCATTAATGAAGCTGTTGAACAAACCCAGCCCCAGAACCGACCCCTGGGGCACTCTGCTTGATACTGGCTGCCAACTGGACATTGAGCCACTGATCACTACCCGTTGAGCCTGACAATCTAGCCAGCTTTCTATCTACCTTATAGTCCATTCATCCAATCCATACTATTTTAACTTGCTGGCAAGAATACTGTGGGAGACCGTATCAAAAGCTTTGCTAAAGTCAAGATATATCACGTCCACTGCTTTCCCGGTATCCACAGAGCCAGTTATCTCATCATAGAAGGCAATCAGGTTGGTCAGGCATGACTTGCCCTTGGTGAATCCATGTTGACTGTTCCTGATCACCATCCTCTCCTCCAAGTGCTTCAAAATGGATTCCTTGAGGACCTGCTCCATGATTTTGCCAGGGACTGAAGTGAGGCTGACCAGTCTGTAGTTCCCCGGGTTCTCTTTTTTCCGTTTTTTAAATATGGGCACTATATTTGCCTTTCTCCAATCTTCCAGGACCTCCCCCTATAGCCACGAATTTTCAAAGATAATGACTAATGGCTCTGCAATCACATCAGCCAACTCCCTCAGCACCCTTGGATGCATTAGATCTGGACCCATGGACTTGTGCATGTCCAGCTTTTCTAAATAGTCCTTAACCTGTTCTTTCACCACTGAGGGCTGCTCACCTACTCCCCATGCTGTGTTGCCCAGTGCAGCAGTCTGGGAGCTGCCCTTGTCTGTGAAGACCGAGGCAAAAAAAGCATTGAGTACTTCAGCTTTTTCCACATCATAGAATCATAGACTTTAAGGTCAGAAGGTACCATTATGATTGTCTAGTCTGACCTCCTGCACAACGCAGGCCACAGAATCTCACCCACCCACTCCTGTATCAAACCCCTAACCTATGTCTGAGCTACTGAAGTCCTCAAATCATGGTTTAAAGACTTCAAGGTGCAGAGAATCCTCCAGCAAGTGACCCGTGCCCCACGCTGCAGAGGAAGGCGAAAAACCCCCAGGGCCTCTGCCAATCTGCCCTGGAGGAAAATTCCTTCCCGACCTCAAATATGGCGATCAGCTAAACCCTGAGCATGTGGGCAAGACTCACCAGCCAGACACCCAGGAAAGAATTCTCTGTAGTAACTCAGATCCCACCCCATCTAACATCCCATCATCTGTCACTAGGTTGCCTCCCCCATTCAGTAAGGGTCTCACACTTTCCCTGACCTTCTTCTTGTTGCTAACATACCTGTAGAAACCCTTCTTGTTACCCTTTACATCTCTTGCTAGCTGCAATTCCAATTGTGCCTTGGCCTTTCTGATTACACCTCTGCATGCTCGAGCAATATTTTTATACTCCTCTCTAATCATCTGTCCAAATTTCCACTTCTTGTAAGCTTCCTTTTTGAGTTTAAGGTCACCAGAGATTTCACTGTTAAGCCAAACTGGTCGTCTGCCATATTTGCTATTCTTTTTGCACATCGGGATGGTTTGTTCCCTGCACCCTCAATAAGGCTTCTTTAAATACAGCCAGCTCTCCTGGACTCCTTGCCCCCTCATATTAGACTCCCAGGGGATCCTGCCCATCAGCTCCCTAAGGGAGTCTAAGTCTTCTTTTCTGAAGTCTAGGGTCCGTAATTTGGTACTCTCCTTTCTTCCTTTTTTCAGGATCCTGAACTCAACCATCTCATGGTCACTGCTGCCTAGGTTGCCACCCACTTCTACTTCCCCTACCAATTCTTCCCTGTTTGTGAGCAGCAGGTCAAGAGGAGCACGGCCCCTAGTCAGTTCCTCCGGCACTTGTACCAGGAAGTTGTCCCCAACATGCTCCAAAAACTTCCTGGTTTGTCTGTGCACTGCTGTATTGCTCTCCCAGCAGATGTCAGGGTGATTGAAGTCCCCCATTAGAACCAGGGACTGTGATCTGGAGACTTCAGTTAGTTGTCCGAAGAAAGCCTCGTCTACCTCATCCTTCTGATATAGCAGACGGCTATCACGACATCACCCTTGTTGCTCTTGCCTCTAAACTTAACCCAAAGACTCTCAACAGGCTTTTCTCCAGTTTCAAACTGGAGCTCTGAGCAATCATACCGCTCCCATATCAGTAAGTGGCCATGAGAAAGTCTAAGGGAGTCAACTTGATACCACATTGCCTGTGAATTTGGCCTCTTAACTAGCAGTTTGGAGCAAGAGGAGCTGCTCAACTGACATAGGAGACTGAGGCAAATAAACCTGGGTGGAAGGGTTCAAAATTCAAACTTTCTGGTGAGGGGGAAAAAAAACAGGATGAAATTTGTGTGAAAACATTATTCTGTTTTTCAACTGGCTCTAATTGCAAAGGTGATCAGGGTTCAATTATCGTTTGGACTCACCCACATGGGACCCCAGGGGAAGTAGGAACCCCTCCCTGGGTCTCAGTGCAGCCTCCCCAGATTTCAGGCCCACTGTTCCCCAGAGTAGGTGGAACCATCACTCTGCCCACCCAAGGCACCAGGTATCACAGAGGAGGAAGTAATTTCTGACTGGTATAGGCCAATAGCCAACTTACTTCCTTCACCCCACAGAGCTTGGAGGAATCAGGGAGGGAATCATGCTTCTCTGAGGATTGAGTTATTCTCTGTATTCTCTAGTGCTGAACTGGCAAAGAAACAAAATGGCTTTTAGGATCCAAGCCCGGGGTCTAGACTTGACCCCACTTGATCCAAAAGAATATCTGATGCCAGCAGTGTCCTGATCCACAGTGTGATTTGTGTTCTAGTCGGATCCACAAAACTATCACATCGCCAAACTAAGTAACTCTTTGGGCAAAATAATCACAACCCATTATTTTCTGGCCCAGTTTCCCATTTTTTTTTAAATAAATACTTCAACATAAATAAAGAAAATAAACAAAGACCATGCAAGTGATAGTCTGAAGCTGCTAAAGTTACATTGCAGGAGAGATGGAACCAGCACAAGGAAAACATTCTTATGGGGGTTTTTTTCCTGAAGAAAATTGGTTAATCTTGGGTTCAGACTTTCACTCACTCAGCAGGCCTGTCCCACAGTATTTACTTAAAATTGCAGCAAAGTGCATTAAAACAATGTTAAAGATGAGCCACCAACCCGCAGAGAGAAAATAAAACCAAGGACACTATGATTTAAGACTGGGGCATGCTTGGTGTTCTCAATTCAGATGCTTCTTCTGCTTTATCATCTGGTGCCCCTTTGTTAGCTAGTGTTACAGATGCAGTGAAGATCTTTGCAAAAGAGAGTGCAATATTTCAGCGTAATGTCCCGGGTTTACTTGTATCCGGGGCAGGTCTTATAAATATCGGGCCTGATTCTCCATTGCCCTAAACCGCACGCTGTCATTTATTCCTGTGCAAAGTGGGCAGTAAATGCCACCAGATCAGAAGAGCAGTGTCCCACGCCATGGTGGCAGAGATGTAAGGGTGTATCTCCATTTCAAGCTAGAGGCATCAATTCTAGCTTGAGGAGACAGCCCCGTACTAGTGCTGATCAAGCCAGCATGCTACAAATAGAATGTATCCATGGCCGTGCGAGAGATTAGCTGCCCGGAGTATGTGTCCGGTGTCTCGGATGGGTCTGGGCTCAGGACAGCAAACTCCTCCCACCGCTTGCGCCGCTGCTGCTACGCTCTATTTTTAGCATGCTAACACTATCAGAGCTAGCGTGGGTATATCTCCTCGAGCTGGAGTTTAAGCTTCCAACTTGAAGTGTCGACATTCCCTAAGGCTACGTCTTCACGGTGGAGGAAGGGGCATGATTCCCAGCTCACGTAGACATACTCACGCTTGGTGTCACTGAGCTAACGCACCAAAAATAATAGTGTAGCCACGGTAGCATGGGCACCATTGCTAGCCGCCCCGAATACAAAGCCCCCTGAGCCCCATGGATACGGACTCGGGACGGCTAGCCCATCCTGCCGCTGCCCGTGCTACCACGGTTACACTGCTATTTTTAGCATGCTGGCTCAATGAAAGCTAGCACAGAGTATGTATATGCAAGCTGGGAATCACCCCCACAGCTCATAGTGTAAATATAGCCTTAATGACAATGCATGGGGCAGGGTAGAGGGGAAACAGGGCTCCTTGTGTACTGTAATGCTGTAGGGCAAGTCTAAACAGGGTCACATTTGAGAACGGGCATGAATACAGGCCTGTTAGTGGGAACTAGTTTAAAACACTCACTCTGCACTGATGGCTCACTTAGCAGACCCACCATTCAAGAAGCGCAAAGAGGCCGCCTAGTTGATTTCAACAGGTAGCTAGGGGTTCTGCCAAAAGGGTCTGGCCAGAGCTTCGCAAGCTTCACCAGTCTCTTACCAGCAGATGGCCATTGCAGCCATGGTGTAGTTTAGAGCAGACTCGGGGTGTGCACTGACAGTCTTTCTGCAACCCAGTTTTCTTTAGATGACCTCTGTTCACACAAAACAGGCTGTCCTCAACTGTGGGCCGTGCGGGGTATTTTATAGTCTCAGAGCAGAATCCACTTTCCTCTACTGCTTGTCTAAGATTGAGACAGCTGTTTCTTAATATCCACAAACAATGATGATATCTTTGGCAGCGCACTTGCATAGAAGCTGTCTGAAGCTATTTTCACATCAGTCCCTTCCCCTCAGCTGCCACAGCCCATCAAATCCTCTCTCTCAGCCTTTCCAGCCTGCCGTCGGAGCAGGAGGAGGGAGGAAATGGAACATTTTATTTCTGATTTATTGTTGGTACATGTATATCCAGCTACCCGCTAGAAGGCATCAAAATTAAAGAGACAAACCCAGCAGTTGAAATAAAGACACGCTATCTGGCAGCCTGTGCCAGTGCAATGAATCAAACAGTTACCACTGAATTAAAATCTACGGCCTGATGGCCAAAGGTGCTAAGCACCCGCTCCTCCCATTGGACCAGACTGTCCCCAGTGGCAACTTGGCACCATGGGTGGTTGTATACTCCAATCTCATCTGGTAGCATTTACCACCACTGACCCCTTGTGTAAATGACTGCAAAAGGTGCAGGGCACCAGAGCATGAGACCCAGTTGCAGATGCTCAGCACTTTGGAAAAACAGGCCATTAGTATTTTAAAAATGCAAAGCATCTGGAGTGGAGGGACATCTGATGCAAAACTTCCATGTAGCTTGCTTGCATTTGTTTTTTGGGATTCAGTGGTGTCTAGTGTTTAGGGTGGGGGACTGAGAGTCAGGACTCCTGGATTCTAATCTTGCTTTATCAGCAATGTGATATGATAGTATGGATGAGCTGCTTATAATCCCTCTTCTACAGTTTACTCGTCTGTAAAATGGGTATAATAAGACTACCCCATGGCACAGAGAGGGTTCAGAGCTCCTAATGTAGTTGCCTTAAATTCTACCACATTCCTGTGCGTTGGAACCACTCCCATCTGCCTGGGATCATTGTTCTGTTTGGCATCTTTTCACTAGCACTAACATTTACTTTGAAAAAGGAAAGAGAAAAACACAGAAAAGCAAAACACCCCTAGTCCCCCTCACCTTCCAGACCTCCCCCATCCCAACACACACCAACACCCTAAACGGAAAACAAACTGTGGGCTCAGAAGCCCTCCAGTGTCTCTTTGTATGAGTTCATATCTGGAAGAATGAGCCTGTAATATAATAACTTGGATTCCGACAGTAGAGAATTTATTGTGGGATCTTTCACAGGTGGAAATTATTAGAAAAAGCTAAACAGCTTAGAGGGCAAAGGTTTTGTTTAAAATGCATAACAAACTGTAACTTAGCACCATTTTTATAGCAGAGCTACAGAAAGCAGTTTTTGGCTTCACATGGGCAGCAGGCTAAGGAGACATTCTACTTAACAGTTTGTCTCTTTCAGGAAGGACACGGTACAAGCAACTAGCTTTGGTAAATAATACTCCCTCTCCTGTCCAGTTGGTAAATGGTTAGAAGCAGGACATGAGTGATATTTGATATAGATGCAAGATGCAGATTCCAGATTTCAAGCAGGGGGTGGGGGGGGGAAGGCGTTTGGCTCTGGAGTTTTGTATCAGCCAAAGGTAGGGGGGGAACACTGGTAAAATTCTGAGCCAGAATTCTAACGGCAGCAGGAAAGGGGAAGCATGAACCATTGTTGCCAGCTCTTGAGATTTTATCATGAGTCATGTGATATTTGGTGTTTTTCGTAAAGCCCCAGCTGCTGGAGTCAGGTGATTGCATGAGAATCTCAACTTTCATTTTTCAAGAAGTTGGTTTCTAGCCCTCCTGCTTACAGATAAAAGCTTGTAAATGTAACCCAAGTGTATCCTAAAGGCTCAGAAAGCAAATATAAAAAACCCCAAATATATCCCTCTCATTATTTTGAAGCTATCTCCTGATTCTGGGGGCTGACTCGTGCCTCAGTCTGGCCATATTGTTGAATCCATGATTTGACTTCTCAGCCCATTTCTTCTCCCGGGCTTGTCTCCGTGGGATCAGTGTACTCAGACCAGGAATCACTTGTATTCTGCAGCAGGGTCAGTAGGTTCCGTTGTCCCCTGTGGCAGATCTGTAGGCAGAATATATTCCAAAGACAAACTCTGAAGGGGAGAATTTTGCCTTAACTCTGCTAAAATGAGAGAGGTTGTGCAAAATCTATTACATCACATGATGGCACCGATTGTAAATTCAAATCTAATCTCAGAGGCTTGCCACCCACGGTCTGTAGCACCTGTGTGTACAGATGTGGTCGGGGCGTGGATACACTTCTAGCAAGATCTGACAGTTGAATCTGGCTGTCGCTCACAGCTGTCTTCCCTCTAGATTACACTGTAGGGGAATTCTTACTGGAGATATTGGTCCACTGTTGAAGAGTTGCACTGATTATTTCCCGTCCTTTGGGTGTGTTGGCAGAAAGCATGCCTGAACTCATAAGCAAATGTCTGGTATGAAACTGTAGCGACATCTGTGTAGTATTTTAATAGGGCTGCATCTGTTTTCATGGAGGGTAAGTGAGATCCCAGGGTGATAGTGGTCATGCACACACCTGGACAGCTAGAATGAACTACTGTTAGCCAGACGTCTGCATGAGTGGACTGAGTTGATCATATTCATGCCTAAGGCCCTACCAAATTCACGCCCATGGAAAACGAGTCACAGACCATGAAATCTGGTCTTTTTTGTGATTTTACTCTATACTATAAGGTAAAAGTATACAAAAGTACACCCCTAGTTCTGTGCTGCTGCTGGCGGCGGCACTGCCTTCAGAGCTGGGCACCTGGCCAGCAGCTGCTGCTTTCCGGCTGCCCAGTTCTGAAGACAGGGCAGAAGGAAGGGTGGCAATTCCATCACCCCCCTTCCAATAGATTTGCAACCCCCTTTTGGGTTGGGACCCCCAGTTTGAGAAACGCTGGCTTAAGGGCTTTACATGTTTATATGTTGCCACTTTTAAATACATATTCATATTTTGTTATAACACTGTGAAATTTAAGATTTAATTATCTGAAACCATGAAATTCAAGATTTTTAAAATGCTATGACCATGAAATTTATGAAAATGGACCATGAATTTAGTAGGGCCCTATTCATGTCCCTTCACAGGACCTTACATGCTATGGCCGCTGGCTACAGGCACATGCTGGCTGCAATAGAATCAGTGAGCAGTGGTTGCAAGGATGGTTCTGTGTGCACTTTCACAATACCACGCGAGCTGGAGTCACGGATGCAGGGCTGGTCCATCCATGATTAGTCAACTTGCATTTGCTACTGCATGGTTCACTCCAGATGTGAATCCTTTTGGGTTTCTCAGAGCAGCCACACAAGGATTGGGTTAAGAATCTGGCCCATAAAGGGGCCTTGACTCCAACTGTGCACCCAGAGAAATAAACGTAGACGGTTGATTTGTGAGTAGGAATACCACTGCACCCACCAACATGGCCCTCGGCTCCTACATCACCGCCACGCTCAATAACCTTTTTGTTTCTCTTTTAGGGCCGCTGTATCAATTTCACCCGAGTGAAGAATGCTGAGGCACCGCCGAAATACCCACTCAACCACGCACACCCACCCTCCTCTCCGCCCCCTGCCCCGATCTACAACCCTCCACCCCCTGCTCCGATCTATACCCCACCTCCTCCCAGTTCCCCCACTCCTCCCACCCCATCCCCATCGTCCACTCTCCCTCCACTGCCCCCGCCTCCCCAGGCCCCGGCCCCCAACCGAGCCCCTCCTCCCTCCAGGCCCCCCCCTCGCCCTTCCGTCTAGGGGCTCAGCCTTGTCCCTCTCTCTTCCAGAAGCATTCAGAGGGCTCTTTCAGCAGTACTGTAACAAACCTGTCTTTGGGGGGGGGTTATAGGAAGCCTTTACATTCTGAAATGGGTGACAATAGAACAAACCACTTATTAGTCTTTTTATCTATTTATATATAATCCCATAATGCATCAGTCTCGCCAAACCAGCAAGGAGAGAAAATCCAGGGGGCTGCAAAAATGAGGCCACTGGAGAAACATATATCACTAATGTTCACTTCAGCCCTCCCATCCTCTGTGATTTACCACAGTGATCCTAGAAGAAATTGGAAATTAGACTAGCTCTTAGAAAATTCAGAGACTGCAGGGCAATCCTCCACCGTGAAGGCCACAGCTGAAAGCTTCCTACAGACCATGAGGACATCACAATGGGCTACTTTGCCACAACTGCGTGAGTTCTCTTCTTGTTGCAGTGCTTCAGATTAATATGGAAAGCTGATTATTTCTCACATGCCTGCGAACAGCAGGATAAAATAACGAGGAGTGTTAGATCTTTGATTTTGAATCTGAAAAAAAAAAAGCAGCCATCCCAATGGACTTTGTTCTGGAGACTGAACGGGGCCATCATCCTTTAGTTCCCAAGAGGGCGTTGGAGTAGGTGTCTGGTGTATGGATTTGTGTACGTTGTTATGTGGAAGTGTGGGTGAATGAGGCTGAAGTACTACTAGAAAAATGAATTACATGTAAAAGAAAAAGAAAACCTACAGGAGGGCTCCAACCCCACACCTGAAGAAGAAGAGTTCATGAAAGATCAGCCTTCCATGTTCTCAGCAGGCTGTAGGGGTCCGGAGACCACTGAGCAAAGGAGCCTGTGGAAGAGAAGGTTGAAAGAAGAGTCGTTACATTACGCTTCGCTAACGGTGCCTGTCTGATGAGTGCAGCAGAGTAATTCAGTGACCGTTTCCATTTTAAAATGAAGGTTTCTGAAACAGCTGAAGTGGGAATGAGTGGTTGGTTCTATTAAGTTTTTTTTTTAACTGCAATCCCCTTAGGCTTCTTAAATCCTGTAATTGTCATCAGTTTCACAGAATCTCACCCCTGCCTTTTTTGTTTGCAAATTGCCCCCTTCCGCCTTACCAACTTCTCTGCTTTGATGTTTGTTTTCCTTTCCTGAATAAGCATTGGATGTCTCCCATACACTTTGTCAAAGGGACACAGTGCGGCTACATCGTGCTCTTGTCACTTCCATTATCAGTTGTTGGCCAAGGCGAAGTCATGCACAAAGTTGCCTGAGATGGGAATCAGTCTTCGAAGAAATGCACTGGCTGCATTTCTTCATGTTTTCTCCTTCTTTTTATTTTTTTCCCAGTGGTACCCTCCCCCCATAGTTTACAATACTGCGTATGTACACGTTTTAACCTATAGTAAACTTCCTGAGCACCTGCCTTTGTAACACAGTGCTAGAAATAGACAAGATCAAGATTAAAGTCAAACCTCTGCCTCCCTAGTTTACTTTTATGATCAGCTCCCATGACATGAATATCTCCCTGGAAATTGCCACATCATAAAGACAAATCATCTTTGTAGCTACAATTCTATGAATATCGAAGGGTTTTCATACTCATGTAAAGCAGGTGGTTTTTCAACCACAGATACGCTTTGCCAAGTAGTTATTCCAGTGTTGTTGGAAATATTGCTTTTCTAGGGGAAAAGGCTATTCAAGAAAGAGGAACAGAGCAGATATAAAGATAAAGACCCAGTCAAGGAACGAACTGGGATATTTTTTGTCAGGAACCTTTATAAACAGTCCCTTCTATCAGGCTCAGATTCAGCCCAGTTGGCACTCACCAACCCTTTGGTCAGTGTGTCTTATGTCATATGGAACAAATGACTTCATACAGGGATCACAATGTCTCTGAGGTCTGCAGCCATGTGCGGGCTGTTCTGTGAAAGGGCCGATGTAGCCACCATCACAACTGTTTTGTCTGCAGGCAGCACAGAGCAGTCCCCACTTTTGACATTCACTGGGTTAGACGGTACTCAGATTGTAGCAGGTACTGGCCACGGTCGGTTCAACAAGACAACGTTAGGATTGTCAAGTGGGACTGGAAATCTTGGAAAGCCCTGCAAAGGTTTGGTTGGACTTCCCCTTGAGATGGATGCCATCCAGTTAAATAGCTGAAGATGGAAAGTGTAATAACTGGGAATAGTGTAATAACGTCCCACGGGATTGCTAGGTATTTCTCTTAACAGATCCTCAACGGTACAAAAAAGTTTGGAAAGAAAATTATTTTTTAACCAAATGACATTAAAAATATCTTTTTTTAGTGTCAACCAGTAAATCAGAACAACTGCTGGGGGAAAATAAATGAGTTTACTACTCTAAGACTAAAAGTAGTGTTTGCAGATTCCTATAAAAAATTCTTTACCACAATTTAAGAGGAAAAAGCCCCAACCCCCCCCCCCCCCCAAAAACCAAACTTAAACAGAGTAACAGAAAAGCTCGATCAGGCCAGAAAAAAATAATTGTAATGTATCCCTGTACTACAATCCTTCTCATGAGTAAAAACAAACTCCAAATTGTTGTTGTATATATTGTTGTTGCATGCTTACCATATGTTAGATGGAAGCATTTCCTATCCAGTGTGGATAAAAGAACATTTTTCAAGTTGTAGTAAATTATTATAAAGCCAATGATATTTCATGGCATGTTATTGTATCAAGCTGTGCTTGTTGTATTTTTGTTCTTTATGTTTGTATTGCTTTTTATAAATGTACAAATATTTCCTGTAGTGACGAGTACCTGCTTTACATAGCATTAATTGAACTACAAGGACGATGGGCTATATACACTCCTCGATCCATTGAATGGGAGTTATGCACATGGATCTAGGGTAGTGTGTAGCCATACTGCAGTGGGTGTGTATAGAAACACCTAGTGATAAGCAAATGCCTATTTTTTATTAACTGAACACAGAATCATTAACTGGTTATTGACCAGTTATTTACTAGACATTGTACATGCAGGTTATTAACTGGACATAGAATCAGAGTGCCCACGGGTAATCTAAGTTACTTGTTTTCAGTAGACCCTGACCATGTAAAATGTACTCAGCAAAACCAGAGCAGATGTTGGCTAGCAGAATTTACCTCCAGTATCGTATTTAAAATCAACCTATGGGTGTACAATTATGCAGGTTTGGAGCCTGGTGCCACTGAAGTCAATGGGAGTTCTGCAATTGACTTCAACAGGCACAGGACCACGGCCACATTTTCTGGGGCTGCAGTAGGTGCATGTACTAAATTGAAAGGGACACGGCACAAACACCAACCTTTGTGCATGTATGCAGAGGCCCATTTGTGTGTTCTGAAAAGGCTTTCAGCAGGTGCAAAACATCTAGGTGCACGGTTCTTTGCAGACGTGCTCCTGCAAATGTGTGGCCCTAAGTTTCCGAAGAGATGGTCCTAAAGCTCTAAAATGAATTTTCCCAAAGAGGAGAAGATTTCTGATAGCAGATGGGTCTTTAATCTGTAGCAACCTGCATGAAACTTGGAGGCAGGAGCACAGATTGGAGGAGGGAAGCGTTCAGAGAAGGCTTCAGGAAGTCAGCCTGTGTGCACGTGGCTGGAATGCTAGCTGCAGTTTCAGCATCTCTGTAAATAGTTCTCTTAATAAAGGGCCAGTTTAGGTTTACAAGCATGGAGTCCTTTTATGTATTAACCAGCATGTAGTACACGAAACATAATCTGGCAGACAAAAGCGTAACAAAATCCAGTGGCAGGAAACTGAGGCTAGACAAATTCAGACTAGAAATAAGGCACACATTTTTAACAGTGAGGGTAATTAACCATTAGAACAGTTTACTTGGGCATATGATGGATTCTCCATCACTAGAAGATGGGATGTCGTTCTTAAAGTTATGCTTTAGCTCAACCAGAAATGATGGGCTTGATGCAGAAGTGACCAAGTGAAATTCTGCTGCCTGTTTTAGGCAGGAGGTCAGACTAGATGATTGGAAAGGTCCCCTTCTGACCTTAGAACCTGTGAATTTATGAAAGATCAGGTCCTAGGGAACCAGGCGGGTAGCTGCACTCATCTCTAAATTTCATTGTATTGCATTAATATGAAGAGAGAAAAGGAAATACCTAAGGTGCAGCAGGTGGAGAGATTGGGAAGAGGGAAGGGAGCAAAGCCACCTTTGCCAAAGCCAGAATCTGAATGGAAATTAAGACCAAAAGGACATATCTTCAACTGAGTGGGACTATGGTGATTGAGGTCAGCTGAGGGTTGGGCCCAAAACCCATCAAACTTGCGTGCTTAAAGTTAGGCTCCTACGTTCATATTTGGGTACCTTGGCAGAAGTGAGCTGAGTTTCCAAGGTGCTGAGCCCCCACCAACCTCACTGAAATCCAGGGGAGTCACAAGTGCAGGGCACTTTTGAAAAAAAAAAAGAAACCGGACTCCTTTTGTTGAGGTGCCTAACTATGGAGTTAGGGGCCTAGCAGAGAAAGGTGGCTGGAAGGGGAAGCTGGAGAAATTCAGACTGACAATAAGGTGGGAATTCATAATGATGAGAGTAATTAACAGGGAGGGTAATTAACCAGCGGAACAATTGAACCAGGATTAAGGTGGATTCTCCATCATTGGCCATTTTTAAATCAAGGTTGGATGTTTCTGTAAAAAATCTGCTGTAGGAACTATTTTGGGGAAGTTTTCTGGCTTGTGCGATACAGGAGGTCAGACTAGATGATCACAGTGGTCCTTTATGGCCTTGGAATCTATGAACTTGTCTACACTCGAAATGCTACAGTGGCACTACTAACGCTGATGGGAGGGGTTGTCCCATCAGTATAAGTAATCCAACTCCCAGAGAGGAAGTAGCTAGGTTGATGGAAGAATTCTTCTGTCCACCTACCTCTGTCTGCACTGGGGTTAGGTTGATTTAACTACATTGCTCAAGGGTGTTGATTTTCTACACCCCTGAGCGATATAGGTGGGTCAGCCTAACTTAGTAGTGTTGACAAGGCTTATGAAACTTTAGGCAACCAGGTTTGACAATGTTGGCCATAATTTCACATCGCCTTCCAGTGACAATTAATGCTATGCAAACGAGGTTGAATGAACTGGTGTACTGTATACAGACATATGGTACCCTATGTATCCCCTCCCGATAGAACTTTCCTGTTGTACATATTACAAAGCTGTCATTCCAAACTAGCCATTTGAAGGCAAATGTTCATTACAGAACAAAAGGAAGGAGCTAAACGGTGAAACATCTGCTCTGCAGTTTCAACAGGAATTAGGGTTTCATTTTTTGTATTGTTTTTACCACTTGCACATGCAGAAATATAGAAGTAATAGAATTGGTCTTGATAGCAATGAACAGCTCTGAGTGATTTGCTCTGAATAGGACACTCAGGCCTGGGACTTATATTATTCTTTATTCATGTACATTTTTTATATTCAATGCTCTACATCAATCTGTGTCCAACAGCCTGAAAGAAATCTGCAGTAGCATTTGACGAGGATTAAGAACATTTCAAAATGCTGAAAAGTTACAAGCTGCTGCTGGCTGTAATTTGAAGCCTTTGTTCAAATTAGCCTTGTGATCTTCCAAATTCTCCAGATACTCCATGTCGTGTCAAAACATGTTCTGTCATCATTTAGATGATGGGGAGTTGGAAGGGAGGGGAGGGGGCTGTCTAGTTTCTTTGAGAACTCTAGCAGTGTTTGAGTCAAGAATATTGCTAATAGCTGGGAATGATGCAGCAGTGGAAAGGAAACATGCTTTATTTTTTGATATTGACTTCAGTGTTGATATCCCAGGACTGGTTGGAAGAAGACAGTTAAGCCAGGTTTAAATGATGATGTTCTACTCCCTGTGTTTGTTGCATGTGTCATTTGTTAAATTCAGTCATTACCCTTGCTGATCTTGAGGTTATTATTAAAGAACTACACTAATTCATGCCTGTTTCTGTATGTTGTGTTTACTAGACAAAGGCGAATGCACTAGGAGAAAAGCAGGAGAACCTGCTCCATGTAAAACTTCCCTTTCATCGTGTGGCATACCGGTGTTCTGCTGTTGTGGGTTTCTAATAGAATAGTTCCTTCCATGGAGGGCATGAAGGGAGATTGATGAAGATGGATGCATAAGTGGCATGACAAAGGCCCCGATTCAGCAAACCATGTAAGCACAGGCGTAAATTTAAGGATGTGCTTGAGTCCTGTTGACCTCAATGAGTATGTCTACACTGCAAATGGAGGTGGGCTTGCCTTTAATCGAGCTAGCGTGGGTAACAATGGTAGTATAGACATGATAGTACAGACTTCAGCATGGGCCAGCAACCCAAGTACGTACCCAAGGTCCCTGGCGGGCTTGTATTCAGGCAGCTAACCTGTACTAAAGCCCATGCCCAACCATGTCTACTCTAGATTAAAGTTAGCATGGGTGTGCTATAATAGCACCTCCGTTTGCACTGTAGACATACCCAAATGAGACTTAAGCAATGTGCCGAAGTATTTTGCTGAATAGGGGCCCTCCTTGCACACGGTGTGCGAATGGGAGCTTGCAAATTGACAAGCCACAACATTCTTTGCCAAATCTGTCTCTCCATCTGTCTTGTTGCCAGCATTGAATTTGCTGGGAACATGCAAACGTTTCCTGAACCATTCAGCAGGATGTAATGCTGCAGGGTGTAATGTGCCAGGTTGTGCGCTGCACCTCATTGCAGACTACCTGCCAGAACCAGTTTTCCAACCCACCTATCCATTCGTATCCTCCTAAAGACTCACTTTTGCCACAATGTCCACTACAATGAATTAAAAGCTCCGCCAGCTTTTCCAGTGCAACTTCTATTCAATACGGGCAGCCTTTCATACTGCAAACTCTTTAGGATAGGAATTGCCTCTATGTTGTATCCTGTACAGTGCTGAGTACACACTCACACACACCCTGCCATTGCTTAACAAATAGCACCCAATATACTGGAATCTGACAGCCCCTCCTTCTGAGTCCTCTGTTTTGGGGTTCCCTTCCCAACCTGAGCCACCAAAACCCTGATTTTCTGAGGTGCTGAGGATCCCACTGAAATCTGCAGAAAATCAGGCCTTAGATGTCTCACGTGGGGACTCAAAAATTGGGCATCCAAAATAAGTAGCCATCCCTGAAAATGTGGGCTCTGGCTGGTCTTCTATGGCCTACCCCCAGCTTCCTTCAGCATATTTAACACTGCAGGCTTAGGCCAGTTTTTGCTGTTGGATCTAACATACCTGACCCTAACTACTGCAAGGAAATGGGAGGAGACTCACTCTGCTTGCAGTGTCTTGCTCTTCAGATCAGAGCAAGGAGCCTTATTTCTGGGGCTTGTCAGGTGAAAGACAGCAGAAAGTCATAGAATCATAGAATATCAGGGTTGGAAGGGACCTCAGGAGGTCATCTAGTCCAACCCCCTGCTCAAAGCAGGACCAATTCCCAACTAAATCATCCCAGACAGGGCTTTGTCAAGCCGGGCCTTAAAAACCTCCAAGGAAGGAGACTCCACCACCTCCCTAGGTAACGCATTCCAGTGCTTCACCACCCTCCTAGTGAAATAGTGTTTCCTAATATCCAACCTAGACCTCCCCCACTGCAACTTGAGACCATTGCTCCTTGTTCTGTCATCTGCCACCATTGAGAACAGCCGAGTTCCATCCTCTTTGGAACCCCCCTTCAGGTAGTTGAAGGCTGCTATCAAATCCCCCCTCATTCTTCTCTTCTGGAGATTAAACAATCCCAGTTCCCTCAGCCTCTCCTCATAAGTCATGCGCTCCAGACCCCTAATCATTTTTGTTGCCCTCCGCTGGACTCTTTCCAATTTTTCCACATCCTTCTTGTAGTGTGGGGCCCAAAACTGGACACAGTACTCCAGATGAGGCCTCACCAATGTCGAATAAAGGGGAACGATCACGTCCCTCGATCTGCTGGCAATGCCCCTACTTATACAGCCCAAAATGCCATTAGCCTTCTTGGCAACAAGAGCACACTGTTGACTCATATCCAGCTTCTCGTCCACTGTGACCCCTAGGTCCTTTTCTGCAGAACTGCTGCCTTGCCACTCGGTCCCTATTCTGTAGCAGTGCATAGGATTCTTCCGTCCTAGGTGCAGGACTCTGCACTTGTCCTTGTTGAACCTCATCAGGTTTCTTTTGGCCCAATCCTCTAATTTGTCTAGGTCCCTCTGTATCCGATCCCTACCCTCTAGTGTATCTACCACGCCTCCTAGTTTAGTGTCATCGGCAAACTTGCTGAGAGTGCAGTCCACACCATCCTCCAGATCATTAATAAAGATATTAAACAAAACCGTCACAGCCGTTCCCCCTACAACACAAGACAGCACAATTGCAAGCTGTCCTCATCTACAAGAAAAGGCTATCAAAGATAGGCTGTAGGCCCAGCCCTAAACTTAGCACGAGATTTAAACTTGCTCAGCTCTGATTGTAACTCAGGGTTTTCCTCAGGCATTTCATCTCTGCACTGAGCATTGAGGCCAATAGGTGGGGACTTTGTGGGGAGTGCATTAGAAATTGTATACGCTTCCTGTACTCAAACAAGAGCATGGGAAACAAAACCACAAAGAACTGTACAGTCTCAAATAAATTCTCTCCCCTCTGTCTTAGAACAGTGCCCTACCCTAACCTGTTTTCTGAGGAGATGGAGCAGCTTCATTCTCAGGACCAAATCTGACTAGTAATGTGGAGTGTTAACGCTTAAAAGGGGGGCTGATTTTCAGAGGACTGCCTGCGAGTCAGGCCCCCTTAAGGTGTCTCAGCTCAGGTTCCCCAAAACATTAGGGATTTCAACAGAAGTTAAGAGTCTAAATGCCTTTGAAAATCTCTGGCCCTAACTGCTTTTGAAAGCCTGTAGCAGGCTACTGTGCTTTGTGAGTTCTGCTACTTGTTAGCCACTGCTGATTACTCACCTGTGTCTCTCAATTAGCCCCAGCTGGGCTTGCCTCTGCCTAGTAGTAGGGAGTGGTGCTTTGCTTCCCTGGTACAGTTTGCCTGAAACTCCTGGAAGCTGCTGTCTTTTCCCAGGTTAAGCAGACCTGGGCTGGGTGAGGGAATGTCAGCGTAGTTCAGTGTGGGGTTTTGCCTTTCAGCTGGGAATGTCAGCCTGCAAAGAAGCTAACACACAGCAAGAGACAGTCCCCATTCCGCTTGGGGGCACAGCAAAGAACAGACTGCTAGCGCTATCTGAAGGAGTGTGAGCGGTGAGTCTAATTTATACTGTATCATTCCTAGCTTCCCTAATGTATTGTTCCCAGTTTCCCAGAGCAGTTGAGATTACAAGGAAAGGAGACTGTTTCCTCAGGGTCCTAGAGGAGGAGACAGATTGGAGCCATTAGTCTCTTGTTTTAAAAGTAGCTCCACGCTTCTGAGGATTTACCATAACAGATGAAACTATCATGCCTTTGAGTCAAATTTCTGTCTCCAGCAGCAGCCATGCAGGAAGGCTAAACAAACACACACACACTTTCTCTTCCCACATGCGCACCCAAACTAAGCCAAAGCCCACTGCAGTAAGTGGAAAGATTCCCACTGACTCCAATGGAGTTGGATCGGGCCCATGATCAATTGCCCAGGGATTCCCATGTGGGTGTGAAGGGGAATAATTCTTTCCTAACCCCTGTGTCAATCTTCTAGTCTGGAGCATGAGAGCTGTCTACATGTATCTTGGCATGCAAATTGTCTGGAGACAGCCTGAGCAATATAATTTGAACACCCTACTCCCTAACATCAGGGGTGTTTGGAATCATGTTTTTCCTTTGGGGGCATAGTTATGAGAGTTGTCCTGAGTCATAAATATTCTCCCTTTTAAAAGCCCTCCGGGATATTTGACTCTGACCTCAAGAACAGATGAATTCTATGCTGGGCAGGAAACAGGGTGATTTTTTTTTCTAATTCTAATATATAATGTGTACAGTTTGCACATGCTAAGTTCATAGCTCTGTAAGGAGCACAATGGAAGTCTCTCGCTGGATTCAAAATGTGTTCAGAGTCTTTGCTATTTTTTAATTTTTAAGATCAAGAGGTTTTAAGTGGTGCTCATGCCCTCTTTAAAGAAACACGTCTATACAACATGCACTGGTAGATAACGTAATGGCAAATAGAATAGGTTCCCACTGCCAAAGAAATTCTGTTGCATGCAGGGGGGTGGAAAAATCACTGAAAATCTGGAGCAGTTTTCCCCAGCAATGTGTGGTATTTGTGTGTGGTGGGGTATATGCACACACACACATTGTGGTTTTTTTTTATATTTGAAGAAGAGCAAAGTCAGACCTAATCAGAACTCGATGCTGCCAGCATCTTGTACAATATACAGGTTACTATTAGGTCAGCGTGGATCCTGCCTAAACAAATTTGATCATGAAAGGGGGAGGGGGGAGTCTCTTGATTCAAGGATCTGCTGTAAGGTGGATATTTTCCTCTTAATTCCAAAGGTGTTTGTATGTGTGCTCTGAAGCTGCAGTACATATGGTGTTGTCTTGGCCCGTGATTTGAGAAAATCTCCTGAGCTAAGCATGCCCTAGCCTAGGGTGACCAGATGTCCCGATTTTATAGGGATAGTCCCGATATTTGGGGCTTTGTCTTATATAGGTGCCTATTACCCTACACCCCCTGTCCCAATTTTTCACATTTGCTGTCTGGTTACCCTAACCTGGCCTGAGCAGGAATTTTCAGTGCTTTTTACAGACTAACTAATTACTGTAGCTCCCAAAGATGCTTTGGGATATTGTTATACCTGTGACGTTGTGCAGTCTATATGGTTTTATAAAAACATGATAATAAGTGAATATAATGTAACTGGGATAGTTTTAGAAAAAATATGGTAATAAGTGAGTATAACGTAACTGGGATATGCTTCATGCAAAAGGTCTCTTGTAAGGTATCGTTACAAAGCTTATAATCTACTAAGTATGATCATCCGATTTGTAGAAATGTACCACTCTTGTATCTAAAACTAGAAATATAAAATATAACTCTGAGGGCCTATTGTAATTATGTAAAGTGTAGGCCATTAATGATGGTTTGGAATCTTGATGACTCCCATTAACAAGGACCATTGTCTGCAGATGGCTGTGTTTACCTGTTAGTCTTCCTGTATATGTGTGTGTTGGCAAGTGGGCAATGAAGTCTTGCAGTGACATGTGATCATGTCACCTGAAATGGAATCCATCTTTAACCTGGTGCTTTTCCAGTGGGGGTGGAAACCCAGAGGGACAAAGGGTTCCCGCCTTATGCAAAAGATATATAAAGGGGTGGAACAGAACAAAGGAGAGAGAGGAGCCATCATGAAGAATCCCCTAGCTATCACCTGAGCTGGAACAAGAGCTGTACCAGGGGAAAGAATTGTGCCCAGGCCTGGAAGGTGTCCAGTCTGAGAAAAACTTACTGAAGCATCTCTGAGGGTGAGATTATCTGTATTCAGTTTGATTAGACATAGATTTGCACATTTTATTTTATTTTGCTTGGTGACTTACTTTGTTCTGTCTGTTACTACTTGGGATCACTTAAATCCTACTGTCTGTATTTAATAAAATCACTTTTTATTTAGTAATTTACTCAGAGTATGTATTAATACCTGGGGGAGCAAACAACTGTGCATATCTCTCTATCAGTGTTATAGAGGGCGAAAAATTTATGAGTTTGCCCTGCATAAGCTTTATGCAGGGTAAAACGGATTTATTTGGGTTTAGACCCCATTGGGAGTTGGGCATCTGAGTGCTAAAGACAAGCACACTTCTGTGAGCTGTTTTCAGGTAAACTTGCAGCTTTGGGGCAAGTGATTCAGACCCTGGGTCTGTGTTGCAGCTGACTGGAGTGTCTGGCTCAGCAAGACAGGGTGCTGGAGTCCTGAGCTGGGCGGGAAAACAGGAACAGGGGTAGTCTTTGCACATCGGGTGGCAGCTCCCAAGGGGGTTTCTGTGATCCAACCTGTCACAATACCCATTCTACAGATAGTCACTAAGGCACACAGAAGTTCAGGGAAATGAATATGATGTATGGCATAATTTACAATCCTCCTAGTCTATTAGGAATTGATGTTCCACTGTTTATACACATTCAGAATCCCTATATCATCTCTGTTCTGAGGGCCTGATTGTATATGTCACTGTGCGTTTAGGGCACTTAGCAGCTTTTAGAAGATGCTCAGCAGTTGGCAGGGTCAGGTCCAGCAGTTCTTAGTGCTTATATTTTTTGTGTTGTCTCAGTACTGCTTCAGGGAGATGAAATAACATGCGATCTGGTTTTGGTTATGACATTTCAGCTCCTAGTTGGAGACTTCCTTGGAAAGCAAAAAGCCTAGAGCAATACACTTGCATGTTTGCATTCTTTTATCCTGATGTTGGTGACTGTGATTGCTGAATCAATGTAAATGTCTTGCTAGTTGTGGTGTTTATAAGGACTTCTCTACAAGAGGAAATTGACTGGCATAGCTAAAGCAGAAAAATTATTCCACTATAGCTATGATGCTCATTTTCCCTGTGTAGATAAACCCATAAATTTAAGCAATTGTTTAACAATCAAATGCAAGAAATGGCCTGGGAAGATGTAGCCTCTTGGTTCCCAAAGTGCCTCCATTCGGTTAGAATTAGAACTTCTGCAGATCTGTCATGCTCAGGCCAAACACCACCAACACTGTTTCTAAACAAAGTTTGCTGGTTTATTTCCCCAAGCTGTTCATGAGCCATTGGCTCTTTTAACTAGACTGTAACTTCACCTCTTATCTTGATACTGCCAGGATTTCATTGTATTTATTGCGGTGTTAATGGGGTGTTAGGGCTCGGAGCCTTGATTTAGGTGTCTTTTTATTATCTTAAATCTAAACAAATAAAATAAAGCTTCCTTGCCTCTAGCTGGCCACTGACTGCTCAGTTAGGCTCTGATACTCATAGACTTTAAGGTTGGAAGGGACCATCATGATCTTCTAGTCTGGCTTGGTCCTGCTTTGAGCAGGGGGTTGGACTAGATGACCTCCTGAGGTCCCTTCCAACCCTGATATTCTATGACAGGGGTCGGCAACCTTTCAGAAGTGGTGGGCCGAGTCTTCATTTATTCACTCTAATTTATGGTTTCGTGTGCCAGTAATACATTTTCACCTTTTTAGAAGGTCTCTTTCTATAAGTTTATAATATATAACTAAACTATTGTATGTAAAGTAAATAAGGTTTCAAAATGTTTAAGAAGCTTCATTTAAAATTAAATTAAAATGCAGAGCCCCCAGGACCGGTGGCCAGGACATGGGCAGTGTGAGTGCCACTGAAAATCAGCTTGTGTGCTGCCTTCGGCACGCGTGCCATAGGTTGCCTACCCCTGTTCTATGACTTCCTGCACATTGCAAGCCACGGAACCTCACCCAGCCACTCCTGTCATAGACCCCTAACCTCTGGTTCAGTTACTGAAGTCTTCAAATCATGGCTTAAAGACATCAAGTTACAGAGAATCCACCATTTACACTAGTTTAAACCTGCAAGTGACCTGTGCCCCATATGGCAGAGGAAGGCGAAACCCCCCCCCAGAGTCTCTGCCAATCTGACCTGGGGGAAAATTCCTTCCCACCTCCAAATATGGTGATCAGTTGGACCCTGGGCATGTGGGCAAGACCCACGAGCCAGACACCTGAGAAAGAATTCTCTGTAGTAACTCAGAGCCCTCCCCATCTAGTGTCCCATCACCAGCCGTTGGTGATATTTGCTACTGGCGGTTACCGATGGGCTACGCGCTTACCCCTGTACTTGTACATTCCAGGGTGCAATCCAGACCAGACCGTCTGCCCCACAACTTTACAACTCTTGGGGTGCTTTGCTGTTGTAGTACCTGAATATCTGTGTATAACTACAGCCCTAGTCCAATACCTTTGACCCCAGCAACTTGTTAGCAACACACCAACTGCACTCTGGCTTCCACCAGTCTTGGTTACTACTTGCAGGATGAGCCTGATACACTCCCAGTCCCCAATTTCCCCAAGACCATGAGTTCTGCACTGTTCAGCCCCCTCCAGGAAAGTTCAGATATTAAAGGTTCATTGCTCCTGTGCAGAGTCAATATGCAACAGATTGCTACTTTAACTGGAGTTCAGTTACAATACTGGATTGGTTTAGATTAAAACATAAAACAAGTTTATTAACAAAAGGAGATTGGATTGTAAGTGAATTGGAGTATCCGAGACAAAGATAGAAATGGTTACAAGCAAATACAAGTGAAAACAGGAACCTAAAAGTCTGAAACTTAACCTAGCAAGTTTTGGTTCAAGGCTTTATTTAAGATGGCCTTTCCCATTCCCACTCATCCAGCAAGATGCTGTCTGACCCTTTCTTTGGTCACAATGTCCCCTGTGGGCCAAAGGTGCAACTGCCTTTGTTTTCTTAGGTGAAAGAGAGAACTTGGGGTTCTCTGTCTCTTGAAGTGGATTCTTCTGAAGATTATCCCTCAAAGCAAAGTTTATTCAAATGGTTAAGGAGACGACTTGGAGTCTGGTGGTGAAGGAGGTTCCATGCTCTTTCTTTTCTCCTGTGTTTGCTGAAATGCAAATTTGCTTTGTCTCCTGCCATTTCCTTCCCCTGCTGTCTGGAGGACCCTGTTTTCTACTTGCATTGAAGTAAACACACACTCTTCTGTTTAGGATAGACCTGTTTAATTATCTTTGCCTAGTCAGGACTGTGTGGTTTTGAACATGTGCTAATAACATCATATGGGGGGAATTTCATTACTTTATGTAGTGTTGCTACACCCATTTCACCATGCTATTATTGAGCTGTGAGTGATTAATTTTTAAATGATGCCTCACAAGGCATATTTTGTGCAGGTGTCATTGCAGGAGTGTGTAGGATGTGAATACAATGGTGCTTTCAGTCATTTGCAGGATCAGGGCCTTAGGGTCTGTCTTTACTGCATTGTAAACCTGGGTCTGTGGGACCTGGGCTTGTAGACTGTGTGTTTCCAAGCCCGCACTTGAGCATCCACACTGCATTATAAACATGGGTTTACAGTTGCTGGACCTGCATCTCACAGACATGCTAACGCATCCATACTGCGCTGCGCTGAACTTGTGATCTGGGTCTGCATCTTGAGTTGCATCCACACTGCAAAATGAAGCTTAGAAGTGAGTCACAGTGGGACTCGGTCTCTGACTCTCCCATCCCAACAGGGTCCTAGGATCTGGGTCCTGAATCCTCACTGACCTGAGTCAGACTGATTTGTGTGTGGACAGAAGGGAGGTTTGGGTTCAAACCTGAGTCCAAGCCTTGGTTTACTGCACTGTGTAGACATATATATATATATATATAGGGTACATTTATGCTGAGGAAAAAAAAAAACCCATGGAAGTGAGTCTCAGAGCCTGGGTCATCCCTTGCACTACAAGGCTAAAAATAAGCAGTGTAGGTGGTCCTGCTCAGGCTGGAGCCTGGGCTCTGAGACCCACCCCCCTTGCCAGCTTTCACAACCCAGGCTCCAGTCCAAGTGGGAATGTCTACATGGCCATTCTTGCCCTGGAGCACTAGCCCCAGTTGCCCCGGACTCTGCGACTCAGTACTGTGGGGTACTTTTTGCAGTGTAAATGTTCTCACCCTTTCGGGCTAGAATGTTGTAATAAACAGACTAATGCCAGGGTGCTAAGCCTTCTTCGTAGACCAACAACTTAATAAGGATGCTGTCTTGTGGCCACCTCCTCAGCCATGCGTGGCTGCATGAATTACCTCCCCCTTCCCATTCACAGTGGCAGAACGTCTCTCCAGTAGCTACAGCAATGGCTGAGGTGGAAAAATAATAGGCCAGTCATGAAAGTATTTTTAGGCGTGTCTAATGCAACGTAGCAGCAGGAAGCTAAGAGAGCCAGCACTGTGTGACTGGGCAGTTTTTCCACTGACTGCCAGCAAATGGTCCATACGCTACTTAAATCCCATTCCCGTGCATAGGCATTTTGCTGATCCTCTGCCAAGGAGTGAATTTCACCCTCTATGTAAGGGTGAGAAAAAATGCTTTGTGGTTAAAGCAGTGAGCTGGGACTTAGGAGACTGGGTCAATCTCTTCATTAGCAGCAGACTTCCTACGGACCATTCAGCAAGCCTCCATGCCTCAGTTTCCCCATCTGTAAAATGTGGGTGATCTGTGTGTGTGTGTGTGTGTGTGTGTGTGTGCACACGCAGCGCCTCGCACAATGGGGCCCTGACCTCAGCTGGGACAGCTAGGTGGGACTGATAATGTAAACAGGCAGGGCCGGCTCCAGGCACCAGAGAAGGAAGCAGATGCCTGGGGCGGCCAATACAAAGGGGCGGCACTCCGTCCGTTATTGGGGCGGCACGTCCGGGTCTGCGGCGGCAATTTGGCGGTGGGTCCTTCAGTCCCTCTCTTCCTCTTCGGTGGCACTTCGGTGGCAGCTCAATTGGGTTTTTCTTTTTTCTCTCTTTTTTTTTTTTTTTTTCCACCGCTTGGGGCGGCAAAAAAGCTGGAGCCGGCCCTGCAAACAGGAACTTGCCTGCTAGAATATACTGTCAAGTCCTGCTTGCCTCACTCAGGAAAGTGAGCCCATTAAGTTCAGGGAAAGCAGGATCTGGCTCACAGCGGCGTGGCCCCTGGGAGGTATTTCTCTAGATTGCTGTTGGAATGGGGCGAAACATTCAGGTGACCCCTATGCAATTTGCCTGGCCTGGGGCACAAGTGGTTGGAAAACTGACAAGTCTGTTTGCTCTGATGTGAACTGGTTTGAAGGTTTCACACCAACAGGACGTGGCTCCCAGGGCAAGATTCTGTGGGCCTGTACAAGAGGAGAGGGAGACAGGATCTTGGCAACCCATCCCTGTCCTGGTACGCAGAGGTCAGCCAGAATTCTAGCGCTCCAGGTGTTCCACGCTCAAGGAGGGCCATGGTTGGCTGGGGAGCTGGCTGCTGTCACTGGGGAGTTGGGTGAACCAGGCTGTATTGGCAAAGACCACATGTAAAAGCCACCCCTTAGCTCCCTGAAAGGCCCTCTACCATCTTCTGGGTGCTGTTGGCAGGAGGCCTCTCCGGCCGCTGCGATGTACCTCCACACCCAAACCCGTTGCACTGTAGCCACCACCTAGTCCTCGGTGAGCTGCTTCAAATCCTGGAGGCTTGTCTGACCCTGGGGCTCCGGGAGCAAGCTGAGAGGTGCACCCCTTTCCCCCCACGCAGATAGAGAGGTGCACCCCCCCCCACACACACACACAGACAGATAGAGATGCCTGGGAGATCAGATGCTTTTATCTAAGTGCCCCATCTCACACTTTTCTAGCAGATGTGGCTCTTACGATGCAGTGCACTCTGAGTGCACTCTCCCTGTTTCTGACCGGAACTCCAAGCCCAGGCCAAACAGCTTAGTAAGATACTGCCAAGACCCTCCTACTTGGTATTTCAAATATGTTCCTTCCCAGCCCCCTTTCCACCCCATAAGTTCTTCGCCAACCACCTCCTAGACATCCTCCGTTAGCGCCTCTAGTTAACAATTGGTAATACTGAGTACAGAGCGACTCCTAACTGACGCGTATTTAAGGCCCAGATCCACGGGGGAAGACTTTTGCACCCACGTGGATCCAATTGCAGGGCCTAAACTCTTTATGACGCAACAGCCCCAGCTCCCTTTGAATCTCAAGGTCACAATTTTCCACTGAAGTCCGTGGGAGCAGAACTAGAACATGGGGAGAGCAGCAACGTCTCCTGTAGAACATATTACTCTCTCCCTGGGTATCCCGCAGGGTGCTCTATGCCCCACAGAGAGACACTAAGGATGTGGAACCAGATGCTCGACTGGTGTAAATCTCTGTAGCTCCATCTAGGCCCCAGTGACTGCTCTGAGGAGCTTTCCGTGTGCAAAGGTGGTTTGGAAAGAGGTCACGGTCGCAAGAGTATTGGAGTATTCTTTGAAAAAGAAACACAGTGATCAGTCCCCCTTAAAAGTTTGCCAGTTCTTTAAATAGCTCAGCATTCTCTGTCTATAGCAAGCAGAGGAAACTTGGTAATGCTCCACGTATGGAAGTAACTTTATCTACTTGTTGGAGGCAAAATTGGCAAGGTTTGAAAGGGCGTCCTTTGTAAATGGAAGACATCAGAGATAACGACCAAGAAAAGCCCTGCTCTGGCTGCTAATCATTAGGGGTATTTGGGGCTCTACTGATACAAAAGGAGTCTTGTTTCCATCTGAAGACTGAAATTCCCTGGGTTTCTTCCCTGGGATTACTCTGTCTAGCTCATGGAAACAAATGAAAGGAAAATGCTAGTGTTTTAAAAGTTGGGGGCCTTTGCAGATGGCTATGGGGTGCTTCTCCCAAGCATGAGAGGCAGCATGGGACCTAGCAGAACACTTTTTTCCAAAGGATCTTGATGTGCTCTGAAAACAATGAGGATCTCTGCCCATTCTAAAGATTGGTAAAGTCAAGTTAATGGCCCAAAGGTTACCCCATAAAGGAACCAGAGGATAGACCTTGGGTCCTTTCTCCCTAGGTCATGGGCTCCAATCAGCAGACTGTACTTTCTTTCATAAAAAACCCAAAGAAGATCATGAACTAAACATACAGAAATACACAACAGAGCATGTATGTGATGGTATTGTCTCCCCTCTGCTGAGCAGTAGCTGATACTGGGGCCAGGCAGATCTGTTTCCTTGAAATGGAGAAATTAGTGGCACAGATACTGGGTATATTCTTCGTGTAAGTTGGTTGTTGCACATTGTATACACCAGTCCTGGAACAGAGGTGGGCACCAACAGCACACAGGCAATTCCTTCTTTCCGGGATCTCCGTCCAAAGCCCAGTTCCCACAGCAGCTCTGCTCCACAAATACTCTGGTTAGAACAATTAAGGCAGACCAACTCCCTTGCTGCTTGCCACAGCTCCCCCCCTCCTCCTCCAGAGAACCTACCTCACACAACTAACAACACAGTATTCCTTGAAAGACAGCATCTCTCTTGTACTTGTAGGACTACATGCCCTAGCACCATCTGGTGACTCCTGCCATAACAATACATATTGCTCTTTCTGGACTTCTGCAGCAATTGTTTATAGGCTCAAGGGTTAGAGCCACGTGTTTCTCATTATCAGCTGCGAGGACCCAAGACTCTGTGTATTTACAATGGCCACAGCAGTAGGGAATATTGGCCATGAAGGCCATCTCAGGGATGTTCTTTGAAGGTCCCTTATAGCCTTTCATGTGTGTTGTTTTTGCTTTGTTTTTCCGGGCTCCCCATGAGCAGGAGCTTCTGTAGATGATGAAATCTCCCTTTTTCTCTGTTACAGTCGTCTGTGTAGCTCAGCTCAGGCCTCTCTCTGCAGCTCGCTTGAAAACAAGCATGGAGCTTTCACCGGGGCTCCAAAGTGTTCGGCTAAATGGGGGTTTCCCAGCATGCAAGTTACACTCCTGGGTTCTGAGTAGGATCAGCAGTGCTGAAAAGGAGACTGTTCTTTCAACCTTTCTAGCTGAGAGAGGAAACAGAAGCACCTGGGGCTTTGGGAGAGAACATGTTTTCATGAGTCCCAGCCCAGTCTTACAGACTCCCTGAAACAGAGACTGGAGCCAAACAATCAACCTCTGCTTGGCCTTTTGCTGATTTTAATTCCCTTTCTCAGTTCAGGTTCACAGCATCCTCTGTCACCAGGCGGTTTTAGAACAGGATGATTCGTTCATGGTTACCCCTGCATGTGAACAAGATGCTATAAACACCAATGTTAGGGGAATGCTAAATATGCAGAAAGTGTTTGAAAGTCATTATCCCACATTATCACAAAACCAGGCACCAGGGCCATCCAACAGAAAGAGCTTGATTGGTTTTCTCTTAGGCTGAATCTTATCAATGACACACTGGCCTCTTCTATGTTACTGGGAAAGTTGTTGGAGAACAGGCTTCAAAAGTTCCAGGCACTGATATGGTTTCATAGGCAGAGAAGGCATTAGACTATGGGCTTGTTTACGTGGGGAAGTTGTTACAAAATAAACTAGGGTTTGGATTTGAAGTACAATAGCTATTCAGCACCAACTCCCATGTGGACACACTTCTTATACTGCATGAAGAGTTATTCCAGAGTAGGTAATCCTGATTAACTCCATGGGTGGATGTTCTTATTCTAGAATATGAATGCCTTATTTTGAATTAGTTTAATCCTAATCAGTAGTAGTTAATCTGCAGTATAATCCCCATTTTACAGCTGGGGAAACTGAGGCACAGAGTCTAGGCAACCTACCCCAAGGTATCTCAGGAGGCCTGCGGCAGAGCAGAAAAATGAACTGAATGCCAGGCTAATGCTCTAACCACTGGACCATCCTTCCGCTCCTGGGTTTGAAGTCACTGGCAGTTTTGCCTGCTTAAGGACTGCAGGATTTGGCCTTCACTTTGTTTCTCTTTTGAATCCATGTTTCACCAAAAGCATTTGGCTGAAGCACCATGCTTTGGCGGAGGCCAGGTGCTGGCTCACCCAGACCAGTGGTTTAATCTACTGGGCACAGTTTAGGTTCTCGCAACATAAATATTAAACAAATAGAAAACAGACTGGAATATGGCAAGCATAAAGGGAGGCATGAATTGCTGGAAGCTAGCCAGAGAAGAATTGCTTGACTCGATGGGTTAACTGCTGAGTTTCATCAGAAGTGTAGGCAGAGATGTTGTTAGCCTGGGGAACCCTTAATGTGTCCATGTTAGCAGGAAACGTTAAGAGATTACTAATCTCCGTTTAGAGGGAGAACCGCAATCTGGCAAACTCAGATCATATCTTAGCTCCCTGCCCATGCACCCGTTAGCAGGACCACCCTGAAGACGGAGGACAAGAAAGCTAAACAATCGTCCCATTCAACTGCCAACGCACCAGGAAAATCTCCCAACTTCTTTGAGCTGCGGGGAGTGAGAGTGACTTTCAGGAGAAGACTGGTGCATTAGGATCTTGATACAAACAGTTGGCTTATGTGTGAGCCAGGGCTTGCAAGTTGGAGAGATTCAAGGTGTACATCTATATCCCAGTCGCTGGGTATGATTGCAGTGCAGTAGACGTACCTGACGTAGCTTTAATGTAGCTAACTCGGGTCCCAACCAGTGAAGCTGCAGCAGCAGTGATGTCTAATGGATAGAGCACTGAACTGGGGTTTAGGAGACCTGGGTTCTATTTTTGGTTCTGCCACTGGCCTGCCGATCACATCGACTCTCTCTGCCTCAGTTTTCCCATCTGTAAGATGGAAATAATGATACTGATCTCCTTTGTAAAGTGCTTCGAGATCTATGTGTGGAAAGTGCTATATAAGAGCTAGGTATTATTATTATTAGGGCTCCACACCTGAAATTAAAATGTAGTAAGGAAGCATATACTGGTAATTCATTTTCCATCTTCCCAGGTAAATTAGTTCATTATTAAAGGGCTTGTCTACATGCCAAGTTGCACCAGTTTAACTTAAGATGTGACTTTTTTTAAACAGGTTTAATTAAACTGGCACAAAAGGCTGTGTGGACACTTGTCCTCTAACCCAGGCTTTCTTCAGTTTAGCTTCAGTCAGTTATGGCTTGTCTGCGTGGGGAAGCTATTGAAAAATAAGCTAGGGTGTGAATTTAAAGTGCATTCAGCTGTTCTGTGCTAGCTCTCCATGTGGACACGCGTGTTCTGCACTAAGGCTTGACCCACAGTGAAATATCCTGTTGGTATAGCTAAGAACCACACTCCTGACGTAGCTATGCCAACAAAACTCGCAGTGTAGACACAGCTATGCTGATGGAAGAGCGCTTCCATCAATGTAACTAACCTCATTCCAGAAGGTGGTGGTCCTACTCTGGCAGAAAAAAACCCTTCCATCAGTGTCGGCTGCATCTTTGCTATGGGACTGTGTTGCCTAAGGTTATGTCTACACCATGCACCGTTGGCAGCTGCGTGCAGAGTCTGCATAGCTACACGCCACAATGACAAGCCAGCTGGGTCCACACGCTGCAGTGTGTAGGTACACGCGTCGGTGAAAGGCTCTGGTGGGGGGAGGTAGTGGAACGCTACGCTGCTAAAAGAGCAGAGTAGACACGTCAGCACGATTTAGGCAAGTAGAGAACCGTATAGGATAGGTACTCGGGTATGTACCCACACCCTTCAGATGTCTTTTCTCACCCAAGCCAAGCCTCACCATCTATGCTGCTATTTATACCCGTGCTAAGGGGGAGACTCGTGTGTGTACACTGCACACTGCCAAAGGAAATGTGCGACGTAGACGTACCCCAAAAGTGCCTGCTTGTGGTTTAGCTTAATCCACTTCTGGAGAAATGAGGCCTCCAGCTGCAGTGTAGATGTACCCGAAGAGTCAGTCATTCCCCTCTACCGTTTACAATCTAAATAGACGAGACCAGATAAAGAAATCCAGATCTGTGCAGTAAGAGCCAGATCTAACCCCCGTGGGAGCTTTTCCATTGATGTAACTGGACTATTGGATTAGATACTTCCATTGTGGGATCAGCCCAGTGTAACTTTTTTACTTTTTAGTGGCTCCCACTCAGTCTTTGAACTGAGATTTGCAAGCAGAATAATACAATCCCTTCCCTATGCTCAGGCAAGTGTGAGGGGGGAAATTAATAGCCCAGAACTGCACAGATGGCAGAAGCTTTCCGCACCCTTGAGGAGCGCTGGCTCGGCCAGACTTTACACAGCTGAGTTAGCCAGTCGGGTGATACATACGTCGTGTGTAATCTATTTCCCCTCCGCTCACAGTGGAAAACCACACTGACTCCTTATCTCCATCAGTCTCGCCAGGATTAAGCTCTAGCAGCAACATGCTTTAATAACTAAAAGTCCGTCACCCTCATTTCTGGCAAGACCTGGGCATCTCTGAGCCTGCACAGAACCTTTCATCCAGGGATCACTGAACACTTTCTAAAGGTGAAACTGATTTAGGCTGTGAGGTAGGTAAATTGTTGTTCCCATGAGCAGGGAGGGCTCACAGCTTGTTTGCTCTGGTTGACAGTGCTCCCATCTTAAGGTTGGGTACCTCTAGGGGTGTGGTGTATTGGAAACCGCGTTAGCATTACAAGCTATCACTTTACATTGTGAGGGGTTTCTGATCCTGCTTGCAGGCAAGAGGGCATGCGATCTGGGTCTTCAAAAGGATGATTAGTCCAGAACAAGGTTGCTTGAGTTGTACCTTTCTGCCTTAGGGACCAGCCTCCTTTGTGTGTCTCTCTGTAATTGGTCGTTGTGTGTTCTCTTTTCTAAATTCTAAGAGATAAAGCAGTGTTCCATTGGAAGAGTGTAAATGTTTCTTCCCCCCCCCCCCCATTGTGTGTGCTGTGAACGTAACTATTGTCAGCTCTCATGATATTTGGTATTTTCTTAAAGCCTCAGCTCCTGGGATCAGGTGACTACTGTATGTGAGAATCTCAGCTTTCAATTTAAAAAAAAATAATTTTAGTCCCACAGCTGAGGAGAGAAGCTTGAAAACTTGACCCCCTATTGTCTGTGACCCCACAAATAAAAAGATTCCAAAACTCAATTTAAAAACAAATCTCATAATTTTAAAGCCAATATCATGATTTACAAGTGTTTGGAATTATTCTGCACAATTTCTAATAATACCTAGCTCTTACAAAGTGCTTTTCATCAGTAGCTCTCAAAGCATTTGACAAAGGAGGCATCAGTATCGTTACTATATAGCATCAATACATAATGCTGGTAACTTGCATGGCAGAATACTCTAGCCGAATCCTGTTTGTTTTATCCAAGTGAAGAACTCCACTGTTTTCAAGGACAGCAAGATTTCTGCTTCTGTGTGTGTTTGTGTTTCTGCTTGCATGATTTAGTGACTAAAGCACTGGACAGGGACTCAGATCTAGATTCAGTAGATCAGTGGAAGAGCTGGGACTGTGTGACCTTGGGCAAGTCACTTCTGTTTCCCCTGCCCACCCTCTGTGTGTTGTGTCTATTTAGATTGTAAGCTCTTTGGAACAGAGAATATGTCCAGCCTCCAGCACAATGGAGACCTGATCTCATTAAGCACCACCAGGCATAACTAGAACTCAAATGACTTGTAGTTGTTGGAGCTCAGCACCTCTGGAAATCAGGCCTTAAACCTCTTTGCACCTGTTTTCTCCTCTACACCCCAACTTACCTGCCTAGGTACATCTACACTGCAATAAAAGACCTGGGGTGCCGAGTCTCAGAGCCCAGGTCAATTGACTCAGGCTGCAGGGCTAAAATTGCAGTGTAGACATTCAGGCTGGAGCCTGGGCTCTGAAATCTGCTGAGGGGGATGGGTCACGGAGCCAGGGCTCCAGCCTGAGCCCAGATGTCTTCACTGCTATCTTTAACCCTACAGCCCGAGCCCCCTGGACCCAGTCAATTGACCAGGGCTCTGAGACTTGGTGATGTGGGTCTTTTATTGCAGTGTAGACATACCCTGAGATGCTTAGGACGTGGGAGCCCGGGCTTCAATTCCCAGCTCTGCCGTGGACTTCCTGTGTGACCTTGGGCGAGTCCCTTATCTCTGTGCCTCAGTTTGCCACCTGTTAATGGGGCTAATAGCATTCAGGATAAAAAAAACTTTCAGATTGTGAAGCGCTTTGAGATCTACTGATTGAAAGTGCTGTATAGGAAATAGGCTTTCTATCTTTTTTTTTTTTTTTTTTATTCTAGAGGTGATGAATGTTTGTGAAGCACTGGACCACCATGAATTAGGGAACGCCTTTTAAGAAGGCACCTAGGTAGAGGCTCCCATAAAAGAGCTTTTAAAACTAACTGGCTGCTGTTTGGTTTAGTTTAGGGGAATAAGCTGGGCAAAAAGCGTGGGGGGGAGGGTTTCTTTTCCTAGACATGGGTTTTGTGATCTGATGCAGTGGAACAGTTTGGGAGCAGAGAGGAACTCACTCAGGCAAACGGCAAACTTGGAGCTAAGAAAAATAACAGCTGCTTTTCAGGGTTTTCCTCCCACTTTTTGGAAGATGTGTTTTGCGTATCATAACTCCGCACCGGAGAGCTGAGGTCACCAGGCTGATGCAGGCGTGGTCACTCCAGGGTGATCTGTTCCAGTCTAGTTTGCAGTGACTTGAGCCATGCAGCTCCTGCCATTTCCCTGGCGAGTCTGAGGGCTGGGCAGGGCTCAGGAAGAGCGGAAACAATTGATGCTTTGAAGTTCTCAATATAATCGCAGACTCCGTGCCTGAGTGAGGCTCAGATGTGGTGAAAGTGCAGAGAAGACAGAGGGACCTTCTCTTACTTTGATTAAATGCCCCTGCTACTCTGCTCCAGGTGAATCTACAGGGCCTTTAAAAACCATTATCTCACACGATGGCTAAAACAACATTAAAATCCTGTGATCTCCTTCCTTTCTCCGCCAGGACTAGCCTGACCTGCCTGTATCCGGTGGTTATTTGTATCATGGGAGCACCAACCAAGATCTGTGCCCCATTGTATTCAGAGCTGTACAAATGCATGAGAGTTTCTGTCCTGAAGAACTTGGTCTAAATAAACAAGACCAATGACCGAAATGAAATCTTACCCCCATTTTATAGATGGGGAACGGAGGCACAGAGAGACGCATGCTTTGGAGAATGTTGGCCTTAAAAGCACGTAACTCCTGTTGATTTCAATGGGAGTTAAATGCCTGAATACTTGTTGAGGACCTGGGGCTATGTGACTTGCCCACAGGAAGTCTGGCCGGGCCAGGGATCTCCTGCATCCCAGCCTAATGGCTTAAACACAAGAGCATTCTTCCTATGTCTCTTGTTACCAAGGCCTGAACTTGAGGTGTGCACAGCAACTGCTCCTTTCCCATCCCAAGAGCTTGCCATAAATATTCCAGCTGCGTTTCTCTCACCAGGAGTGGAGCCAGGGGGCAAATCACTGAGTGGCCTTGGGTGACTTTCAGAAGGCAGGATCTCCTGGTAACAAAGAGAAATGGCATCCAGCCTGGTTTTCTTCGGTAGAAATGTTAGGGGTTCCTTTGGGGTTTCTTCCGTCTCCCCAGCCGATTGTGCAATGCAGAGCGATGGTAAGCAGACAGAATAAATCTAACCCCAAAGCCAGTAAGTGACCCAGACAGATACTCAGAAGGATTTACAATCAGGTGTGTGCAATCAAATTTCCCTTCCAACGCAGCTGTACTTGTCTCTGATATTCCTTGTGTGCCAGGGGCTTAGCTGGGTCGTTCATAGGGCTGGCACTAGGATTCGGAGTGTGCCCACTAAGGTTCTCTTCAGGGGCATCCCCAGAAATGTTCCCCCGGGTATCCCCATGGAGCCAGGCAGCAGCTGGCCTCTGGGCTTCACCCACTGAGTCAATGCCAGGCTCAGCTCTTGCCTTTCAGCCTGTCCTCCTAGAGCAGTGACACCCCATCCCTGGGAGGGGACATAGGCACATAAGAACGGCCATACTGGGTCAGGCCAAAGGTCCATCCAGCCCAGTATCCTGTCTACCGACAGTGGCCAATGCCAGGTGCCCCAGAGGGAGTGAACCTAACAGGTAATGATCAAGTGATCTCTCGTCTACTAGAAGTGAAGTGAGGCAGGTGAACCCCTGGGAGGAAGTCCTCATGCAGGAGCTGGTCCCTGGCCACCCCTGCTCATTCAGGTTTGGCCATGGCATTTGCATGATTATCATAGTACCCTTCTACAGGGCTTTCCATCAAAATGCACTTTACAAAGGAGAGCAGTATCATGATCCATTTTATTGATGGAGAAACTGAGGCGCAGGGCAGTTACCTGCCCAAGGTCACTCAAAAATCCAGTTGCAGAGCTGGGTGACCCCAGGACTCTTAGCTTCCAGTGCAGTCCCCTATGCACTAGGCCACACTGCCTCCCATTGCAGCAGGATGGCTCTCTGTGCAGCTGTGTCTGCCCGGGGTGCCTTCCTTTGAAGGCAGCCCCTGCTGCTGTCATCCATGCTCCTCTCACCGCAACATGCTCCCCACGGGGCGCGCCACAGCTTCAGTTCGCTGGGTAACCCAAGCTGGCACAGAAACCTGGCCGCCTGACAACCAACGCTGCCGGGAACGTGGGATAGCAACGCTCTCAGGGCTGCGCTGGCCACCGATTGGTTCCCAGGCAGAGTTTTTAAAGCGTTTTCTTGTAGCAATAAAGCTCTGAGTGGTTAGGAACCTGCTTGCCCAAAAACGCCTCTTCGCCCCGCCCCGCCATGCTGCTGATCCCTCTCATGGCAGAAAGGACAGGGCTGCCCACAGGGCATTCTCAGGGAGGCCCTTTAGCTCTGGAGCCTGGGGCCTTCCTTGGTGTGAAACAACCTCAATCAATTGACCTTTCGGGCATGCTTGGCAGGCCCCCTGGGGAGGGCAGAGGGTCAGTTGGGGAGGCAGGGGGTGTTTACTGCTTTTAAACCAACATTCCTGTTGCACGTTAGAGCTGTTGGGTGGATTCTGTTTATCTCTCTGTCTTGGGTACTTACTTGGCCCTCATTACAGTAGTTTATGAGCACCTCCTAATCATTAATGTATTTATCCTCACAACACCCCGTGAGGCAGGGCTGTTACCTCTGCTTTACAGATTGGAAACTAAGGCACGGAACGACTAAGTGACTTGCCCAAGGTCACGCAGTGGAGGAGCAGGGAATGAATCCCAGGCTAGCCCCATAAGCCCTCCTTCCTCCCCAGGGTGGTTAGTGCAGTGGATTGGAGGCATCCTGTATTTGAACAGGAAAAAAGGAAATTGTTAGTTGTTCCCCTTCTGAGATGGGCAACCTGAGAACACCATGAAAACCTCTCCTCCATCAGTTCACGGCTGGCGCCTACTAGTGGAGGAAATGTGGATTGTCATTCCCTGCCCCAATGCTGTTGATAAACAAAGGAGTTTAGATCCTCAGGGTTTCCTTTCATCTCCAATAAATTCATCTAAACAGACAGAGGGTGAAATCCTGGCTCCATTGAAGTTGATGGGAGTTTTGCTGCTGATTTCAAGGAGGCCGGGATTTCACTCCTTGATTTTGCAGTGACCTCTCCCCTTCCCTGAAGAACGTGGAATTGTTTGGAAGAACCCGTTCCAAATTCTCGCACAGAGATGATGTCACACTGATTGGAGTTGATTTTTCCTTTAGCTAGGCAGTCTTTGCATTTCAGCTTTTAGATCAGTAATACTTGAAGCCTAAGAGAGCTCCACAAAGGCACTTCCTGGCCATTGTAACATGGGGAAAGGCATGGAATTTAAACCAGGGCATAAAATTTAGTTATGCACCAAAACCATCTACATTCTGTCTCTGACCTCGAATCTCATTGCATACTCGTCAAGCAGTTCCTGACCTCGGCTGTGTTTCTTGGGCTCTAGAAGCCAAGAGGGGTAGGAGCCCGCCAAGAAAGATGCATTTCAGCACAAATGTTCTTCTTTTTCTTTTTAAAACAATCTTTTTTTTTTTTTTAATGGTTGGGGGGAGTGGGGAATGGAGATCTTGTTATAAAAATGTTTATCTTTAGTCCAAGTTTTTCAGAAGTGCCTAGTGACTTCTGGATGCCTTAACTTTGGAGATACCCACTTGAGATGCCTTAAAAGGCCCTGATTTTCAAAAAGCGGTCTTTGAAAATCAGGTCCCTCTAAGGAATGACAAGTTGGGCCCCTTTGAAAATCAGGCCATTCGTGGTGCTATGTGAAGCAGGGAAGATAATGCATTATTTCAAAGCTTTCTGAGATCTGTACTGGTTTTAGATCTTTGCTTTAAACAAAGAAGAATTTGGTATGCTTGTTTTCCTCTGCCTAGGAGGAGAATAATTCCACTCTTACAGTAATATTCACTCCGTAAGCTAATTACGGAGAATTATGCAGTGAGAAAAATATTCCCTTTTAAGGAGCACTATACGCGCTCAGTTCTGGTAGAATGGACATAATGTGACAGGAATTCTGGGGGTAAAATGTGCAGCAGGTAGAGCTGTGACTTCCTCTCCAGCCAGAAATAGTCCATGTATCAGTGCAACTAGGCTAAAGAACCCTTCTCCATCCCTGGGACTCCAGTGGGAGTCTTGCCCAAGTAAGGACTGCAGGATCAGGCCCTAAATCTCTCTCTCCCCAGTTGTCCACAAAAGAACAAGTCTCAGAAGTATGGTGGGCAGGGCATTTTTCTAGCCAACTGTGGCTACGGGGGAGTCACACACAGGGAGAGGTGAAATTTTGGACCCTTGGATATTCCTAAAATGGCTACATTCAAAAAGTGCTGGGCAAGGGTCTAATCCTGCTGCCCCCGAAAGCCAATGGTAGTCTCACCACTGATCTTACTAGCAGCAGGATCAGCTCTCCAATCTGTCTGTCCAGCTCTTCCATTCATTGCCTAGAAACAGGAAAACTAGTGGGGCGTGTGGAAACAGCCCCTCCCATAAACCTACAGGCCCAGGGAGAGTCAAGAAGCAAGGCCAAGACTTTTTTCAACCTCCCCAACCCCTCCCCCAGGGTTTTGTCTCACTAAGGGTATGTCTACACTACGAGAGTAGTTCGATTTTACTTGAATTAGTGGAACCGATATTACAAAGTCGAACGTGTGTATCCACACTAAGAACAGTAATTCGACTTTGTGAGTCCACACTAACGGGGCAAGCGTCGACATTGGAAGCGGTGCACTGTGGGCAGCTATCCCACAGTTCCCGCAGTCCCCGCTGCCCATTGGAATTCTGGGTCGAGCCCCCAATGCCTGCTGGGGGGAAAAAATGTGTTGAGGGTGGTTTTGGGTAACTGTCGTCATTCAACCGTCACTCCCGCCCTCCCTCCCTGAAAGCGCCGGCGGGCAATCGGTTTGCGCACGTTTCTGGTGAGTGACAGCGTGGACGCCACAGCACTGCGAGCATGGAGCCCGCTGCGACCATCGCTGCAGTTATGGCCGTTGTCAACACCTCGCACCTTATCATCCACCTTTTTCAGAGGCAGATGCTGAGAAATCGGGCGAGGAGGCTACGGTAGCGCGGTGAGGACATTAAGTCTGAGAGTGGCACAGACCTCTCGCAAAGCACGGGACCCCGCGCTGTGGTTATCATGGTGGCAATGGGTCATGTTGATGCTGTGGAACAGCGATTCTGGGCCCGGGAAACAAGCACGGACTGGTGGGACCGCATAGTGCTGCAGGTCTGGGATGAATCACAGTGGCTGCAAAACTTTCGCATGCGTAAGGGAACTTTCCTGGAACTTTGTGAGTTGCTGTCCCCTGCCCTGAAGCGCAAGGACACCCGGATGCAAACAGCCCTGACTGTCCAGAAGCGAGTGGCCATAGCCCTCTGGAAGCTTGCAACGCCAGACAGCTACCGGTCAGTCGCGAACCAATTTGGCGTGGGCAAATCTACCGTGGGGGTTGCTGTGATGCAAGTAGCCAACGCAATCGTTGAGCTACTGCTCTCAAAGGTAGTGACCCTGGGAAACGTGCAGGTCATCATAGATGGCTTCGCCGCGATGGGATTCCCAAACTGCGGTGGGGCTATAGATGGAACTCTCATCCCTATCCTGGGACCGGAGCACCAGGCCAGCCAGTACATTAACAGAAAGGGCTACTTTTCAATGGTGCTGCAAGCACTGGTGGACCATAGGGGACGTTTTACAAACATCAACGTCGGATGGCCGGGCAAGGTTCATGACGCTCGTGTTTTCAGGAACTCTGGTCTGTTTAGACGGCTGCAGGAAGGTATTTACTTCCCGGACCACAAAATAACTGTTGGGGATGTGGAGATGCCTATAGTGATCCTCGGGGACCCAGCCTACCCGCTAATGCCCTGGCTCATGAAGCCCCGGACAGTGAAAAAGAACTCTTCAACTACCGGCTGAGCAAGTGCAGAATGGTGGTGGAGTGTGCTTTTGGACGTCTCAAGGGGAGATGGAGAAGCTTACTGACTCGCTCTGATCTCAGCGAAACCAATATCCCCGTTGTTATTGCAGCTTGCTGTGTGCTCCACAATCTCTGTGAGAGCAAGGGGAAGACGTTTATGGCGGGGTGGGAGGTTGAGGCACATCGCCTGGCTGCTGATTATGCCCAGCCAGACAGCTGGGCGACTAGAAGAGCCCAGCGGGATGCGCTGTGCATCCGGGAGGCTTTGAAAGCTAGATTCCTCAGTGAGCAGGGTAACCTGTGACTATTAAGTTTGTTTAAAGAGATGCTGAACCTGCCACCATTTCTTTACCCAGTTAATGTTGACTATCCTCTCCAGTTACATACCCCCTTCACCCCGTTGCCCCCCTTCCAACACACCTTTAAAAATAAAATAATTGGAACTTTGTTCATTAACACCGTTTTCTTTATTAAGGGTTTCGTGGTAAAGGGTTGAAACTGGGACGCAGACTGTGATGGGGAGCGGGTGTAGTGATGGAAAGGACGCTTCTAAACTCGAGGAATGACAGGCTCCTGCTCCTAGAGTGGTCCGCAGTGGTGGACTGGTTGTTTCAACGGAGCCTGCCACCCCTCCTTTTCGGGACTCTGTGTGTGGGGGCTATGTGACTTTGTGGCGGTGGAGGACGGTTACAGATCCCCTGCTGCGTGGCTCTGTCATCCAGGCTAAGGATCGCTGCATAAGATCTGTAACCGCCCTCCCCCGCCACAAACTCACATAGCCCCCCCACACAGAACATGAAAACCACCTCCCAGACTGACCATGGTGCCTAGTGACTGCAACGTGTGCGTGACCTGCTGCTGAACCTGCCCCCGTGTTTGTACCCTGGTAAAGGTGACTGTCCTCTCCAATTACAAACCCCCTTTCCCCCCTTCAAACACACTCTCCTCTAAAAGAACCTGACGGAAACCGTAATTAAAAGAAACGTATTTTTTATTAACAACTACACAGGTAGGGGATGACACTGGGACGGGGGCTTGGGTGAGGTGCTTTTGGAGTGAAGGAAAGGACTTATCAAAACTTTGGGAATGAGAGCCCGTCTGGTACTTGAGCAGTCTGCAGGGGTGGAGTGAGAGTTTTCACGGCCCCTGCCGCCCCTCCTTCTTGGGACTTTGGGTGAGGGGGGGGATGGGACTTTGTGGTGGGGGAGGGCAGTTAGAGATAAACTGCAGCGGGGCTCTGTCCTCCTGCCTCCGGTCCTGCAGAACATCTACAAGGCGCCGGAGCGTGTCCGTTTGCTCCCTCATTAGTCCAAGCAGCGTTTGAGTCGCCTACTGGTCTTCCTGCCGCCACCTGTTCTCCCATTCGCTGTGTGATCACTGGTATTGCGACATGTTCTCCCTCCATTGGGTCTGCTGTGCCGCCTCGGCTCGGGAGCAGCCCATAAGTTCGGAGAACATCTCGTCCCGTGTCCTTCTCTTTCGGCGCCTAATCTGCACCAGCCTCTGGGAGGGGGATGCCGGGGTAGGTCGGGAGACACTCGCAGCTGTGGGATGGGGAAAAAGGGAGTGAATTCCTCAGAAAGATAAATTTTGTTGTGAACAAAGAACATAGTCTTTCTCTGTGAACAAGACCATGCACAGCACCTATCACATGCGCACTCAGGACAAGGTCGAATTTTCGGTCTTCCCATTCAGTGCCTGGGGTCTTGGAGTACAGATCACACAAGCGGGGCAGGACAGCGGAATTCGGGTAGCAGGCGGACATGGTAAGCTGTAGACTTTTGGCTGCTGAAAGCTTAATTTATAGCAGTGCCCTCCTTTCACGTTCAAAGCAATGCCCCTAGCGTTGGCCAGTTCCTGCTGCCAGCAATCCGGCCAGCATGAACTCTGCCCCTGTCCCACTCCCCTCGCGGCTGTCCCCGGGAAAGATCCCTGTATGCTGCCCTGTCCCGCCTCCACTGCGTGGCTGTAAACCGCCGGTTACAGTTATGTAAAGGAACAGGCAATCAGTCCCAATACTAACATTCCCCTAATTTAAAGCAGGTCACCATGAGTGATATCACTCTGATGAGGATTTCGGACACTGAGAAAGACCGCATGCTGCATGAATGCCAGCAAAAACCAGGGCCGTATACGGCCATGCTGTGCGAGGCACTGATCCCGGAGTACTTGCTGATAGCCTGGCGCGGAAAAGTTTCCTACCATGGAGGACGTAATAAGGTCGCTCTACCCAGGAACCTCATGCAAAGGCTTTCAAATTACCTCCAGGAGAGCTTCGTGGAGATGTCCCAGGAGGATTTCTGCTCTATCCCCGGACATATTGACCTAATTTTCCAGTAGCTGCACTGGCAAGGACTAAAAAGTAGAGCGCTTAGGGCAAAGTAATCATGGAAAAACCCATTGTTAATATTCCATTCCTGTTCTGTTCAAAATAAATGTTTACATGTTTAAAACACTTACCGACTGATCCTTCCCCTGATTCAGGGTCACGGTTAACGCCTTGGGAGGGTTGGTAGGGGATCTCCGTGAGGGTGATGAAGAGATCCTGGCTGTCGGGGAAATCAGCGTTGTAAGCGCTGTCGACTGCCTCGTCCTCCTCATCTCCTTCCTCATCTTCCCCGTCCGCGAACATCTCCGAGGAAGCGGCCGTCGACAATACCCCATCGTCAGAGTCCACGGTCAGTGGTGGGGTAGTGGTGGCGGCCGCACCTAGAATGGAATGCAGTGCCTCGTAGAAACGGCATGTCTGGGGCTGGGATCCGGAGCGTCCGTTTGCCGCTTTGGTCTTCTGGTAGCCTTGTCTCAGCTCCTTGATTTTCACGCGGCACTGCGTTGCATCCCGGCTGTATCCTCTCTCCGTCATGGCTTTTGAGATCTTCTTGTAGATCTTCGCATTCTGTTTTTTCGATCGCAGCTCCGAAAGCACGGACTCATCACCCCACGCAGCGATCAGATCCAAGACTTCCCGATCAGTCCATGCTGGGGCCCTCTTTCTATTCTGTGATTGCATGGTCACCTCTGCTGGAGAGCTCTGCATCGTTGCCAGTGCTGCTGAGCTCGCCACGATGTCCAAACAGGAAGTGAGATTCAAACTGGCCAGACAGGAAAAGGAATTCAAATTTTCCCGGGGCATTTCCTGTGTGGCTGGTCAGAGCATCCGAGCTCGGACTGCTGTCCAGAGCGTCAACAGAGTGGTGCACTGTGGGATAGCTCCCGGATCTATTAGCGTTGAATTCCATCCACACCTACCCTAATTCGACATGGCCATGTCGAATTTAGCGCTACTCCCCTCGTTGGGGAGGAGTACAGAAATCGATTTAAAGAGACCTCTATGTCAAACTAAATAGCTTCGTTGTGTGGACGGGTGCAGGGTTAATTCGATTTAACGCTGCTAAATTCGACATAACCTCCTAGTGTAGACTAGGCCTAAGTACTCCGTGCAGATGGATCTTCAGCTCCTTGGACTCCCTCGGTGAATACAGGCTTGTGTTTTTGTTTGCGCCAAAGCTGGGCAAACTGCACCCGCTTAGGATAGCGGTTGTGTCAGGCTGCCTTGGAGACAGCTGGGATTTCCCGAAGGCTGAATTGCATTAAGTCTTGGGGCTGTCCATTCAGCATGGAGAATGCTGCTGGCAGCATCCAGTCCGTAGGAAGGCGATGGGAATGTAATGACGCGGGTGGAGCTTAGAACGTGACTCCACTCCCTAATGCAGCTTGTTTAGTAAAGCATGTATGTGCACGTGCATCTGAGGCTCTGAGCCCAATTACTAGAGAGGGGAAACATACAAATTCAAATTTGGAATCCTTTCCTATAAGGGGATGGGGGGAGGGGAAGTCCTGGGTTCAAGGAATAGCATAGGGAATAGAAGTCTTTAAACCAGGATCTAAGGACTTCTGTGACTCAGACAGGGGTTAGGGGTCTGTTACAGGAGTGGGTGGTGAGGTTCTGTGGCCTGTGATGTGCAGGAGGTCAGATTAGATTATCATAATGGTCCCTCCCGGCCTTAAAGTCTGAATCTAATGCCTGACATTAGACAAGTCGCTTCCCCTCCTGTCTCTCAGCTTCCCCATCTGTAAAACAGGGACGATCCTTCCTTTTATAAAGTCTGCCCCAATGTCACATTTACCTCTTCATTCCCCTCTCACTAGGGGGTTTCTTGAACCAACAAGTTAAGACTCACCTCTAGTGTCATTTTGAAAGGTTTCTTTTCCGTGTGCAAAGAGCAGCCTCATACCTGGAGTCGAAAAGGATTTGTTTCAGAGCAATGGTCCACGAACCTCCAGTTATCCATAAAGTACTGGCTGCTGTTCTGCTGAGCACTGGCTGGTCGCATGGTTCTGGCTCGTCTTTGTTTCCAGCTGTTGCATTAAATTCAAGGCCACTCTGAAGACATGACTTTCCTTATTACTTTTCCATAGAATCATTGTCTGTAGTTGGGCATGTTGTGATCGATCGCTCAAGGACAACCCCCCACGAACTGCACCTGCTGTGTCAGGATATATGGAGGGGGAGTGTCAGGATATATGGAATCTTTCTTAAAGGATGTTTTTTAAAAAAAACACAAAACCAGCCTTAGGCACAACGGGCTTGTGTCCCAGCTTTGTCTCTCTTGTTTACCAGGGACTACCCACAGTGATATCTAATGGCTGAACAGAACACTGCAAATATAAATTGGGGGAGGTTTGCAGGAGACAACTGCCCTACTAAATTGTGGTCCACACTGTGACAAAGTTTGAGAACTCCTGGCTTGCTTTTTAGAATAAGGGAAAGAAGTGTGTGATGAGAGAGAGCACAGTGTGTGTATCTCCTTTTTAAGAGACTGCAGCTATTCTGGAGGGGGAAATGGCTGCTGTATCTGCACACAAGCAGTTATTAGAAAATTAAATGGAGTACTAAAAGACTGGACTAAACCATTTGATTTAGTGTGCAAGTCATAGTGGCCTGTGTTATGCAGGTGGTCAGATTAAATGATCTGGTCTCTTCTGGCCTCAAACTCTGACTGGGACTCAGGAGACCTGGGTTCTATTCCTAGCTCTGCCACTGGCCAGCTGGGTGACCTTGGGCAAGTCGCATCCCTTCTTTGTGCCTCAGTTTCCCCATCTGTAATATGGATATAATGAGACTGACCTTTGTAAAATGCTTTGAGGTCTCTTGATGATTTATTTGTAGCTACACTCATTGCAAGTCTGAGCCTCAAAATCTAGTTGGTGGTGGGTTCTGTGACTTTGGCCAGGGCCCTCATTTCTCATTCAAGTTACTCTTTGCTGAGCAACCCAAAAGCCGTGGATTCAGGCAGTTGCGTCTCAGCTGATGCTGGCACGGTGTGCGTCATGCCATTCAAATCCTGCTCTCTGAGGCGCTCAGAGAGAAGAGCTCCGATGTTGTATTCACGCACCATTTCTAGGTCGCTTCATGTCAACCTCACTCGTCTGTGCAGCATCCAGATTGAAACAGCCTCGCCTGTGTCCAACAGTATTTTCAAGCTGAAACTTTTCCAGCTGTGTTGGCAGCTCCTGCCTGGCGTGTTCTGAGCAGCACAGCTTGGGATGGTGCTCGGGTCCAGGGCTTGGGTGTGACCCTGGCAGACCGACTGACACAGCAGGTGCAGTTCGCAGGGGGTTGTCCTCGAGGGATTGATTACAACTTATCACCAGGAACTAAAGCCAGGTCAGAGACGTAGGAAAGGGTACCGGGAATGAGGAGAACCCCTGGAGCTTGGTGTTTGAATTAATCATATAAACCTACAAGCTCTTTTCCCCCACACGCACCCTTGATCTGGTGTTCAGAGTCCCAAGACATTGAGCTCACACCCTTCTCTCCCCCGCAAGCTCACATTGAGTTTGGGTCGCTTATTACTTTGTGGCTGGACAGTCCAGTGCTAGGAACTCCTGCCGAGTTTCAGTTTATTGGCATGGCTGTCTATTGCCTGCCATGTTCATTTCATCTCCGTAACGTGTTTGCCTCCCCTGCCCTAACTCTGGCAATGCCCCGCAGAAGTGGCCTTTCTTCATGTTCTGCTCTGTCCTTGAGTCCTTCCTGCAGGAAGTCTGCCAGTCCGACTAAGTTCTTACATGGTGCAGTGGTTCTGTAATCCAGACTGTGATCTAAACAAACACCGTCCTCTGATACCCCTTACTTAGCAAAGTGATTAGTGAGCAAAATCCCCTATTTTGCCTTGTGATTCAAAAAAAAATCTGAGACTGCTGGGACTTTTGGTGAGGTTAGGTGGGAATTTGCACAGCTTTCAGCAATTCCTGGCACAGCACAGCCCCCTAAATCCTTTAGAAATGGCTGGCTTCGTAGTGCGAATGTTGCATTAATATAACTGTCTGGCACTGAATGTGTACGCCCTGAGTTCTCCCAACCCCTCCTACAGTGCAGGCCAGCTGGGGCTACTTGACTAAGGAAGACTTGTTTGGTTTCTTTTTTTTAAAAAGACAGAGCATGGCTGTAAATCTCACAGACGCCCAGCAGCATCCATCCTCCTTAACAGCTCTAGAACCGAAGTCCTGGAGGACCCCCATGGGACTAGAAGGATATTGTGTAGCAACGGAATCTGGAATCTTCAATGAAAATGCCGGGGGGTGGATTGTCATGATCTTTGCTCTGTGGCTGCGGATATTAATGGGAGCGCAAGCAGCAGGAGTCTGAACGGTGTACAGCTGATTGCTGCTGGCTTGTTGCCTGCTGGAGTGTGACTGGGCTGCTTAGCTTAGAAGGAAGGTCAAAGATTGAAGCAGGATAGAGGGTCAAGCATCTATCTAGGAGGAGGAATAGTCTATGTGAGAGAGGCAGGCTGTGCTGAGCAAAGGATCTAGGTTAGAAGATGTGTCCGGTGGCATTTTGCTGGTAACTGCTTCTGCTGAGTTTTAAACCACCCCTGTACAGGTCAAGTTTAAAGATGGTCTGTTTCCCCTACCTGCCCTCTCCCTAGCTAAAGCGGAGTGGTTTTGCAGCGAATGTGGAATTCTGCCCTGTGGCAAGCGTAGCATGGAGACCGCCTCTGGATTACGTGCACACACACAGAGCCACGTAGCAACCCCCCTCCTCCTGAGGACTCTAGAAATTGAATTAAACCACATTTTCCGTAGCATAAACCAGTAATGAGCTGTGTTTTCTCCAGCCAAGGAAAGATCAGGCATTGCAGGAGCTGTGTGATTGATAACCAGGGGTAATAATGTATAGAATGTGAAATAACTGTCGGGGCAGATCCTGTGGTGTCTGCTCATGACGGAGGAGTATGAGTCATGTCTCAGATAAGCCACAGAGGAGGTGAAGGCAAGCACTCACTCGCATGCTGTGGGCGCTGTACAGGCAGAAAGCGCCCTAGGAATCCAAACAGGCTGCTGCTCCCTACACTTGAACAGGCCTGTAAAGCCGTGATCAGAGTCTGAATGAGAATGTTGGCGTTTCTCATCCGCTGGCATCTGCTTTGTTTTTTAAATGACTGGTTGATGCATGTAACAAAACCCTGCTCCCTCCGGGAGGAGACACTGTAAAAACTTGCCTGAATTAGTTTTACCCTGCAGCATCGTCCTGTTTCCAGAACCAAACTTTCCCAGTGCTGCTGGGGGCGCAGAGGTTCATAAAGTTGGGGGGGGGGGGGGAGGGGAAATACAGCCCCTGAATCCCTAAGGAGCATAACTCAAGGGCTGTGTGTTGACCTACACCCTTTCTCCTCCATACCTGGGACTTGCTGTTCACCCAGCTGTATAATTTAGAGCAGCCTTCTGCTTGCTCTAGGTTATAGCCCAATGGGCTTATGTGGAAGCTGTAAAGAGCTGGCAAACAGGGATACCCCGGTCACACCCCTTCTGCTGACTGGAGGGATGGGGACTGGCGCTGCTACATCAGCTCTGTGCTACCAGAAGCTCCATCCCCGTATGCTAGGTCATGCACCTAAGGCTGGCTACACTAGCTTTAGCAATGCTGTGTTCTGGTGAAGCAGCAAAAAACTCCTCCAATACAGCAGATGAGTGGGACTTATCAGTCTGCCTTGCTTTTCAGTGTGCTGCATTATTGTGGGCTTGGACCATGAGTATAGACAAGGCATTGTTTTGTGCACTAGCGGTGTTTGGATTGTCACCAGGACAGAGATTTGTTTAAAACTCTTTACATTGGCATGTCTTAACCTGTAAGGGCACTATTTCTTCTTACATTTACAAACTTTTTCACCCAACAGCGAGTGTTCCTTTGTTGCTGAGTGAATGAGGATCTTGCGCCTCATGAACAAACTGGGCAGATCTGATAGATCACAGTCCTCTTGTTTCAAACACCCTTTACACCTTCCTGCTGTCTGAACAACACATGAAAATGGTGGATTCTCTGTAACTTTAATTCTTTAAATCATGATTTGAGGACTTCAGTAACTGAGCCAGAAGTTAAGGGTCTATTACAGGAGTGGGTAAGGTTCTGTGGCCTGCAATGTGCAGGAGGTCAGACTAGATCAGTAGTTTTGAACATGTGGTCCAGGGATCCCCAGCTGTCTGCAGACTAAGATTTCCAAAGGGACCTGCACCTCACTTTGGAATTTTTTAGGGGTCTGCAAATGAAACCCACTGGACTAGATGATCATGGTGGTCCCTTCTGGCCTTAAAGTCTCTAAATCTGAGTCTAAAACACCCCTTGTAGAAGTACCGCGCAGGCCTTCCCCTGTTGTTACACTGAAGTTATTACAGAATCTGATCATACACCTGACATTACCAGATTCTCTCTGTTTTTAGCAAATCTTGGGGACCCAGATTTTAAGACCCGTGGCAGTCCATGTACAAACACCAGCACCCAAGTTGAATGGAATATTAGTCCACTCATCCTGGTATTCTATCCATGACCCCGTTACCGTGAGATCTGAGTATCGAACACTCTTTACGTGTATTTATCCCCACAATACCCCTGTGAGGGAGGGATGTGCTATTATCCCCATTGTACAGAGGGCAGAGCTGAGGCCCAAAGACACTGAGGAGCCTAACTCTGACTTCAGCGGGAGTTAGGTGCCTACATCTTTTGAGAATCTGGACTTAGGTGACTTGCCAAAGGTAATACCGAGAGCATGGCAGAGCAGGGGGCGGGAGGGAAATCCAGGGCACCTAAATCCCAGGATAGCACCTTGACCACTGGCCCTTCAAGCTCCCACAGTTGTTAGAGGTTCAGTTTGTAATCGAGTAGGATAAATGAGGGGAGAACTGGAAGCACCGTGACTCAAGATTTGGAATACTAGAAGTGACAGTGGCAAGGAGTAATAGGCAGGGGCCCAGTGGGCAGCAGGTTAGAAGTTCTAGATGAATAGGAATGAGCATGTGGGAGTCATCTAACTTGAGAGGTTTCTCTAGAGTGTTTCTAAATGTTCCCCATTAAGGCTCTATCCTCTTGTACAGTAAATCTGCACCACTGACTACACTGCTGGTATTTACATGAGTGGAATCCCTTAACATAGATCCAATGCCCTGTTATAAGCAGAGGTTAACACCTGTGCGTGGTACTGACATTAATGGTTTTGTAAAAAAATCCATGTGGCTACACTGGAGGAACTTGCACCTGTGTAGACAAGCCTTAAGATGATGCCTTGCTGTGAAAGTGTTCTAAGATGCACTGTTTTATAGTCCCCAAAAGCTTGTGGTGGACAAAAGCAGCAAATCTTCGATCAAATAAATGGATTTTTCAGATTTAGAGGAATAACAACTAAGCACAAAGGGCCAGATTTTTAAAGGTATTTAGGAGCCTAAGGATGCAGATAGGCACCTGGTGATTTCATTGGGAGCTAGGCAACTAGATGCTTCTCTCATTACAGACAGGTATGAAATACCTTTAAAAATCTGGCCTAAATCTGCAGTGGATGGAACTCTGACTGAATTCAAAGGGCACTCTATGCATAAAAGGGCTAGCAGGAGCTAGACCCAATGCTGCCTTCATTGCAGATATCCCACTAGGTTTAGTCAAGCAAAGATTTCAGAGGTAGCCTGGCCTAAGTGAACAGGGATTGGACTATAAGTCAAGAAATCTGAGTTCCATCCTTAGCTGTGCTACTGACCTACTATTTCACCTTAGACACACCCCTTTGTCTGTTTCCCCTTCTATCGTATACCTGTTACATAGGTACATTTAGAGTGTATTATTCTATAGTACAGTGGTTCTCAACCAGGGCTACATCAACTCATCTAGACATTTGCCTAGTTTTAAACAGGCTACAGAAAAAGCACCAGCGAAGTCAGTACAAACTAAAATTTCATACAATGACTTGTTTATACTGCTCTATATATTTCAGTGTATAGGAGTGTGTGTGTGTATCACACACACACACACACACTCTGAAATGTAAGTACAATATTTATATTCCAATTGATCTATTTTATAATTGTATGGTAAAAATGGGAGTCAGTACTAGTGTGGCTGTGACACTTTTGTATTTTTATGTCTGATTTTATAAGCAAGTAGTTTTTAAGTGAGGTGAAACTTGGGGGTACTCAAGACAAATCAGACTCCCGCAAGGGGTACAGTCGTCTGGAAAGGTTGAGAGCCACTGCTCTAGTATATACCCTGCCCTAGCGTGAGGGTGGCCTGCTCTTGGTTGTGGCTTCTAGATGTTGCAAAATCTGTAATGCAAATCACTGAGAACTACTCGTACGGGTTAGTGAGCTGACAATGCTTCTACGCTGGGGTTTGGGGGATTTGTCCATTTTAAGTCAATGGAGTTGTGTTAGGAATGAATTTGGCTGTGAGTCAAAACAGCCACTTGAAACTTATGCTCAAGCAATGATTCATTTCTTTTGACAACTGTTAGTGCTTAGGGCATGCATTCACAGGCTAATGTGTGCATCACTGCCCTCTACTAGATTCAATCAGAACTACAGCTGCTGTAAGAGACTTTCCCCTAGGCCAAGTGGCAGGACCTGAGTTTTTTCAGTCACTGTGTGACGCGTATTGGCAACCATGTTTTAGATTCCAAGGCCAGAAGGAACCATTGTGATTACCCAGTCTGACCCCTTGTATAACATAGGTCAGAGAACTTCCCCAACATAATTCCTAGAATGTATCTTTTAGAACAACATCCAATCTTGATTTTTAAAAAGGGTTGGGGATGGAGAATCTACCACAACCCTTGGGGTAAATTGTTCCAGTGATTAATTACTCGCTGTTAAACATGTACATCTTATTTCTAGTCTGAATTTGTCTCGCTTCAACTTCCAGCCCTTGGATTGCTTTAGACCTTCCCCTGCTAGACCAAAGAGCCATTATCAAATATTTGTTCCCCATAGGCTGTAATCAAGTCATCCTTTAACTTCCTCTTTGTTGAGTTTAATCAAAGAGCTCAATCTATTTAACATTCTCTGATCCCTCTCCAATTTATCAACATCCTTCTTGAATTGTGAGCACCAGAACAGGACACAGGATCCCAGCAATGGTCACACCAGTGCCAAACAGAGGTCAAATAATCTCAAGCTTCCCTGAATCATGTTAGCTGAAAACAAGCCCTGAATGTGACCAAAGAGCTGATTGTCCAGCCACCCCCCAAATCTTTGTTACTACTTCCCATGATAGTCCCCCATTCTATACATATGGCCAGGTTCTCTGTTCCTATGCTTAATGTGAGCTTTTGGATCTCTGTGCAACAGAATAATTTAAATGAAGACTTCTCTAACTGTAGCAAGTTATTGTAAGGCTGCTTAATACACATCTGTCTGGTTACATTAGATGGCTATTATAAGGTGACAGCAAATGTAACATTCTTGCTATTCTGGTCCTGAGCGAAGTTACTATTGTGAATTAGGCATGCAAATAACCAGAGGACCAAGCAGTGTCAGTGCCATATCCGGTAGTACTTAATTGCTCAGTGTAATTGGTTAAGAGAAGGTAGTTTCCCTCATATTGACTCCTGTGCCATAGGTAGGAGAGGCAATGCTAGTAATGTATTCACCATACTTCATAGTTGGGTAAGTGTAGTGTTTTAAATGCATAGGGAAGGCTCTGGGTTAGCTTTTCTCTGGCACAGCTGTTAAACTTTCAGTCTTAATTTGGTGCCAGAGGTACAAGCCATTCAAAGGCTGGCCTTTAAGATGATTCACACTGATATTGTGAATCAATTGCTTGTCAAAGTGGCAACCCTAAATGCTGTACATCTAACCAAGGAACGACAGTAGCTGGTGAGAGATTCAGACTCCTCTCTTTGCAGGGGGGAATACCAAAGGCCAGTAAATCACAAAAAGGCATTGGTCAAATATCTATGGGTTTGACTTGGAGGATGGAATTTCAGACTTAGACTCTCTTGCTTTTGTGGGTTTAACTTACTGGGTTGTCTAGGCATGTCCTAGCAGTGAACTGTCTTGATTATCCCTCAGCTGCTGTCTTATGAGAAATTACAACTAACGGCATGATCTTGGCGCTCTGTACTGTTCTATTAGAACAAAAACCTCACAGCAGGAATACCCCTATCCTCTGTGTGTTTGTGTATGTGTGTGTGTGTGTGTGTGTGTATATATATATATATTCCATTCTATGCATCTGATGAAGTGGGCTGTAGCCCACAAAAGCTTATGCTCAAATAAATTTGTTAGTCTCTAAGGTGCCACAAGGACTCCTATCCTATTTATGTCCTTGTGTATAGATCTGTCATCTTACGCTGGGGTTACGTTCTGCGGTCAGCACGTAAAGCGAAAACTGCGTATAGTCAAAATTACATTGAGTGTAATGGCGGGCGGAATCGCCCACACTACAGGTACAATATTTAAATTGTTTTTTTTGTTTTTGCTGACCGCATAAAGTTGAATTTGCGCATGTTAAATGTGCGTAAGATGCGACAGACCTGTATTACAAGAGCAAGTAGCCAACCCGCTGAAAGGTCTGACTCCATTCTTTGGAACTCTGTCACAAGATATCAGTGAGGCCAAGCGCGTGGTAGGATTCAATCAGCATCAGTCACTTCTGGGGACATGAGGTTCTAGGTGGAATGGGGTATATTTTGCTGTTGTATTTACAAACTTTTACTGTTTATACCTCCGGGAACCAGTTCAGTTGCTGGGTATCTACAACTCAGGTTTTTAAATCTATATTCATTATCCATATTTGGTTAGAGTGGAAGAGATAAAAATGCTTGAACCTATCTGTAAGTGACATGGTTTAGGAGGAAGCTTTCCTAAGGGCAGGCTATTCTATAATTGTCCATTGCGGAGCTTGTTCTATTTCCAACTGGAGCAGGGGCAGATAATGCTCTCTTCTGATTAAGTATGGCAATTACTACATTCATAGAAGTTACAGATGCCCTCAGGGTGAAGTTGTATTCCTTAATCAGTGATTTGAGTCTGTAAGACTCCCACTAGATCTTCAATCATATAATGAATATTTGGGTTCAGTTAAAACTTTTTAGAGAATAATGCTCCTTCTACTAATGTGCTCAGGATCTATTTAGCAATAGAAAATTTCACATGACATCTCTCCACTTAATGTTGGGCACTTCATTTTATTCAAAGGGTGAGATACAAAAAGTAAGCAAAAGACAAAACCCAAACTATAAAATACTACATACAAAATTAAAACATCTTCTGCAGACGGCATATAACAGGAAGCCAGATACAGAATGGTCCCCATGAACCAAGCCAGCTGGATATGTACATGCAAAGGAAAACAATGCTAGAAGGGAAGATATGGTAATATTTGCCGCTTCAAATTTCTATTTACACACACTGAAGAAGGAAGGAAACTAAGTTAGCCTTCAATTCGGACAGATACCAATGGTTTTCTGTCAGTTTTCTCACACTGGGGAGGGATCCCATGTCTTGAGGTAAATGTCTAAAGGACCTAGCCTTTGCCATAACTAAGCATTCACAATCCACTTTAGTGTGGCTTACTTTGTCTGTAGACCCCTTCACCTTCCATGTTGACGTCTGCCTGTGGTCTGGAGGAGGGAAGAGCTATACAAAAAGTACAACATCCCACACTGAAGGTATCACCAGTCCCAGGGTGTCTCTACACTGCAATCAGTTGTGACTGCAGCACATGTAGACCTAACGTTATTCAAGCTAGCTCTGCTAACAGTGTAGCTGCAGGACACAGACTCCGGGTTCTGGATGGGCTTGTATAGCCACAGCTTCACCACTATTTTTACTTAGATCAATGCTAGCTCAGGTATGTCCTAAAAGTTCTACAGTAAAATCACTGAATGCAATACACACACACACCTCTAGTCTCCCATTTGGCAGTCTAGTAACCAGGCTCCAGCATGTTCCCATGACTTGCTTCTGGAACATAGGAATTTGGCTCTGATTTTTTTCAAACATTCCTACGGATTTTGTCTCCTGTGTTTAAATATAAGTTGGGTGAAGATTTTTAAAGCTGCTACTTCACCCCCCCTCCCCCCCGTATGAATGGTAATTTAAAAAGTGTATCTCCGCCTTTGAGCAAACCAAGCATGTCAAAGGATGCTTCATTTAACACACAGGTGCCAGAAGCATATCACCATTATTTCTAGGTGGGGATTACATTGGAATTTAACAAACATTTTGAAAAACTGTTCAAATGTTTTTAGGATAACCTCTTTATTGGCACATAATTTAAAGTAGAATAGAGGCCAGGGTTGTTGCCTTTGGATCTTGCTGTTCAGTAAAAGTTGAGGCCCAAAGAATATCCACAGATCAGAGTAACTTAGTCCACAAACACAGAGGGTGCTAGTTAGAGCATGTCCAGGGTAAGGTTTTAAGTGCCATTGTACTGGTGAATATGGCAGGGCAGCAAATGTCAGGATTTTAAACACACATAGGGCCTCCTCTTGAAGTCTTTTATGCAATACTCTAACAATAGGCAGGAGAGGGGAGACAGAATGGCTTACACCTTTTCCAGTTGTGACAATGCTTCTGCTACTGTATACCCTGGTATCAATATACCTGCACCAAGTTCCAGGAGTGAACTTGAATGAGACCTGCTTAGCAAATACAATAGCACTTCCACAGGGAAGAACAGAGTTCTTTGCCTGAAAAATTGTCTAGTTCTATATTTCAGTAAGTTTAAAAACACTCTGGATTTGTTAAATAATTGGTAGGCAATTTCTTCTCTTGAAAGAGCAGCAGTAGGCGTTATTGTTGAACTCTTTATGCACATAGATTAGGAGAAGAGTATATGCACTAAAACAAAAGTGAACATATGCTACATTTTTACTAAAAATGCTTTTCAGACAAGTTTATGCAAACAGTATATGGCTGATAGTCAAACAGCAAGGATGAGGCTATACATTTGATTGATCTGAGGCTCAATTTTAAGAAGAGGGCTACTTTTTTTTTTTTTTTTAAATACATCAGTTAGGATGGAATTAATGTTACTGGCTCAGTAATCTAAACATTCATTTCAGAGAGCACAAGACAGTCTAAAACTTCCAGCTAGCAGCACGAGGATAAACTAGTCTGGGAGAGGAGACGGACAAACTTTGTTTCAAACTGCAATATATCTAGTGAGATAAGAAAATCCTGTATACAATCTCTCAGGACACTGGCATGGCAATTGGTAAAAATGAGATGCTTTAAGGATATCATACCATAATCATTCAAAAAAAATTCTTCACAGTGAGTGTGTTCCATAACATTCTTATTATACATTGCAATATCTGATAGTCTAGTCACATATATTTCAATTTTAGCAGGCTGAGCTTTGGACCTTAATGCAGTTCCCTGGTTTAGTCTCTTCCTCTGCAATTTACAGGGTTGGGGTTAATTTTGCTCAATTTCTAACTAGTGAAGAGTTTGTGTAGTAATTCTTATAGGCTACATGCCTTAAAATGAGGATGGGTAGCCCCTATTCTTCATATCATCAAACTAAATGAGTGACTTTGCAATATTTATAAAATCTCACAAGATAAAACAGCTCTGTAGAAACTACACAGCTCTTTAATTTAGTATCCTATTTCTTTGGTCCTTTGTATCAATGTTCTCAATCAGATTTGTGCCATGTAGCAATTCATATTTAAATATAACGAGCATATACTTAATATACCAGCGGAGAAGCAGATGTCCCACTTCTAAAATAAAATCTCATCTGTACAAACCTAGACAAGCACTTCTAGCTAATTTTCCAAGTTGATTAGGGGAAAAAGACCTCCAAATCAATTCCTCTCCAGGAAATTGATGGGTACAATAGCTTCCCCCTTTAAGGGCTTCACTTACATTAGAATCACTGCAAACAAGGACATAGGATCTTAACCTGCACCTTGACTTCAGCCCTTCCAAGTTTAAACTGCTTGAACAGCAGCTCCCTCCCTTTTAAAAATTAAACTAACATAAGCTGAGGCAAGTCACATCAGAAAGAAGGTTGACAGGAGGAAGGTTCAGGTTAAACTGGCTTTAGCTAATGTGCAGTGCTGGGCTATACAAAAAATGTTGCTTGTTTGTAAATCATTGTGGGGAAGTCTCAATTGTCAGTTCAGGCTGAGGTGTCTAATGAAAGTAGCATCTATTGTAATTAGCAAATACTGTTGGAATTAAATTGTATTTAAGAATGAAGTAGTAAATGTAGCAAATTAATAGCTCAGCACAAATCACAGCCCACATACAACACATTAATAACTGTACTCAAGTTTGTCATTTAAAGAAAAATCAAGTTCAGGTCATTATTGGTTTAGTTGAACATATGCTTCCAGCTCTTGTTAAGATGGTAAAACTAAGCAGCGAACAGATCTATGAATAAGATACACAAATACAGGAAGCTTAAATTATTTACTTCAGTTCATATCAATTTTAAGAATGACAGATGGCATTACTACAGCTACGGTCCTTTGAACCTGTGTGAGCAATTGTCTCCTGACTCAACCTGGATTATGCAATTCATTACTCGACTACAACATACGCACTCAGAAAGCCAAGTTCTTACCCTAGCGTTGGACAGTCCCTCTGGTAAAGCAGACTTCTACAAGGTCAAAATATTACATTTTGTGAAGAAAAAAATCCCTAAATATTGCAAGTGACCTTCATGTTCCATTAATAAGCTACAGGCTTCACTTTACATCCTACAGTACTATGTTCTTTTATATGCCTTGTGTGTAACTCTGGCTGTTTACTTCAAACCCACCACTGACCATATGAAATTGAGACTTTTGTTGAAGTTCAAGGTACCTTTGCTATTTAACATCTTCTGCAAGCTACTTAAAATATTGTTTGTAGTCTTGTGAAAAAGCTTTAATTTTCCTGGTCTAATTCTCAAACCCAAACCATATATACCACTGAAACTATTTGCTGTCACTCGCACGAAGTAACAGCAGCCGAGCTGCAGAAATGAAAGCCACGCATTTGTTCCCTGCAACTCTCCTGGCCAACAGTCAATATCCTTGATAGACTGACATCTTTGTTAAAGGACACTGTCACGTGTAGCAAGCCCCAGCCTAACTTTTTGTGTAGTGCCATTCCCTCCATTGTGCACACATGGAATGGAGTAAGCAGGGAGGCTTGTGAAATATACAAGGATCCTGTTCTTAAAGCAAGTTTCTTGTATGTGTTCCAAATCATGCTTGCTAACAGCAGCAGCACAATAAACCCAGAACCTAAATTGGGATTCTCTTTAGTGTTGCAATGCGCATGTGGGAGCACTAGATTTCTCCTTCTTTCCCCCCCAAAAAACAAGGAGATGATGTTGTTTGCAAATATTACATGCTGGGCCTTTGAATGTTCCTTCTATTTTGGTAAACTATCCAATATTGGGTCAGATGCTGCTCTCACTTACATGTTAGAATGAGCTGTGACAACTCCATAGTTATGTTGTCTAACAGCAGGATTGTCAGTTGCTAGGCATTTGGCATAGACCAGATCCTTTCTGAGGCTAATTTTAGGCTCGCTAACCAAATTATATAAAAGGATTTAAGGAGAGATTCTGATTAGTCACTGGATTTCCCTTTATGTAAACAGGGCAGAATTTGACCTAATCTCTTCTAAACCATCATGTCTGAATCTCTGTAGACTCATTCATGGCCTAATACAGCTCTAATTTCAGTGTCCGACATTGGCACGTACCTTCACTAGCGGAGGCACTGCAGATACTTTAGTCAATTGCATTATCTCAGTAAGGTTCATTTATACCTAAATTATCTCATTAAATTGCCCCTCAGACTGCTTCCTTTAAAAGATTACCAAGTCTCCTAGTGAACACCTTTCAACAAAACAAAGCTATTGACATGACATATGGAATCAATTTGACAATCACTAATGTAACAATTATGGTGATTTTATACACAAACGATGATTTGATCTAGGGGACTTTAAAATCAAGGTATTTTGGTACCCAAAATGTCTCCCCATACCCCTAAGATTCAGATGCGCTTTTACTCTACAGTTACAGATTTGGCCAGATTTCTTGGAAAATCAACCTGTAAAAAGAAAAAGAAAAATGGAATTTTTGTAAGCAAGACCACACATACCACTATTTTTACACTTCATGAAAGGCCAGTTCAGGTAAGACAATGTTAAAGTTACTAGCATCTGTTAAAAGTCCAAACAAGCAAATAACGTGTCATGAAAAAAATTTCATATTAGTTGCAGCTTTCAAAACTGCTCTTGCAAGGCCTCTCCTGCACCTATGTAGCACAGGCTCAAACTATTAGTGTTTTGTAAAATATTTACTTCAGAGAGGTTTAATCTGAGGCATAAAGGGTAGGAGTTGGAGACTGTGTATCCATGATCCTTTTAAAGAAGGGAGAACACAGAAGTTACTGCAGGGAACTATTCAGTCTCCCTTAGTTAATTTTACAATTTTAGCAAGAAAAGGTAATCAGTGTAACCATATTACCAGTAAAAACAAACCCCTGTACTGAATGTTCGACTCGCATAGTACATTTAGTTAAGTATGTCATGTAAGTTCATTGTTAACTCTTACAAGTCTGAGAACTTGTGGCGGTTTCAAAGAAAAGTGCTATAAAACGTGACTTTGAGAAACTATTTTTCAAACATTCTTTACTAGGGTTTGCAAGTAGGAAATAGTAGTTCAGCCAAGAGAATTGTTGTAAATAAATCAAAGTACAGGAAACTTCTCTGATCTAGCTCAAGTGGCAATTAAGCTTAATTAATTAAACCCAGGGGGCTTGTCTACACAAGACTTTGTTTGTGGCAAGCCAGGATGTAAATGGACAGTGCTCTAGCCTGCCACACATTAAGGAGCCAGGTGGACTCTGTTATAATGCACTGTTAGATTAAAGGTGCTAGTAAATTCAAAGAACTGTATAGGGTTCTGTTCAGTATAATAGATCTACTATAAGTCCTTTGGAGAGTATATAGACAATAAAGGAAGGTATTTAAAGGTAGTATAGTACTTACATCATATCCTCTGAGCACTGCAAGATGGAAAGCCAGAAGCTGTAAAGGGATGACACTCAAGATTCCTTGCAGACAGTCCACGGAATGAGGAACTTTGATTGTCCTCTTATTATTATTAATTGTCTCTGTGTCTTCCTTATCACAAATCACTACCGGTCGCCCCTGGAAGAAAGAGAAGTGTCAACAAGTAACAGGCAGAGTTAGATACACAATACTCCAGAAAGGTTGTCTGATAGGGCTCTTGCTTGCTTGTGTTGAAATCCCTGGCAAAACTCCCACTGATCTAAAGAAGGGCAGGAACCTTTCACTTAAAAATAATCCAGAACAAGGCAAGTGAGAATAGCAACAGTATTTTACATTTGCCATGTTGCTTTTTTGAAAAGACTTTGAGCCTAACCTGCATTTTCCTTCATTACTTAGATACAACTTCCACATAGAGAGAACCATTTCATTTTAAAAAATTACAGCAGTCTTCTTCACAAAAAATGAAATTCCAAAACAAGATAATGCATCAAGATAAACCTCTTTAAACCAATAAGCCATACACTAGACTATTACCTTTTAAGTGTCAGTTTCGACAAGATACCTAAAAGCCCCAACAGACTATTTACTTCAGAGTGCAATTTTTAGGCATGGGCTCTAACTGGCCCCAGACTACTGAGTAGTCATTCGATGGTAATAAAGTTGTTACTGCTGGACTTGAACTGGCATTCTAAAATCCCACAAAGGAACCGTAAAACTGCTTACAGTAGATTTAGGAATGAAGGGAACAATTTAAACTTCTAGACTTGGGATGATGCCATTCACGTCCATCTCCAATTACTCACCTGCCGCGCCATAACCTGCTGGAGAGCATTCTGGCACTTAGCATACGTATGGTCCCTTGTGATGATCATGATAACAGGCATCAACTTGTCTACCAGGGCGAGGGGACCATGCTTCAGCTCACCAGCCATTATGCCTTCCGAGTGCATGTATGTGATTTCTTTTATTTTCTAGAGAGGAAGAAGGATATCCCTGTTAATCAAGCTACACTTTGGCCCTTGTTCAGTACACTGAGCAAGAATAGGGAGGTGTTGATGCATCATCATAGGAAGAAACTAGCTCTAAAGCTACCTCCACATTCCAGGGGAAGGGTGATTTAACTAAATTGTTTATTGGTGAATTCTGGGCCAGTCTGTTGTTTGCATAAGTCAGCTAAAGCAGGCTGGAAACCTGGATCTGGCTCAGAAGAGGGCCATCAGCCCTCCTGGGTTCTATACCCACAGCTGCCCTTGCCCCCAAGTCTCTTTAAACCCTATCTGTAAAACAGATAATACCAACCTTCCTTCCCAGGAGCACTACGGCTTAATGTTTGTATTAGGGCTTGAAAAGGTCATACTCTGTGTAAGTGTGAGAAGAGGAAATATTAAGTGTCAATAGTAGCAGCACATAACTCCTGCTGAAGACAGGGCCAGATCTTCAGTGGGCACTGTAGGGTGTGCTGGTCAGTTTTGAAAATCTGGCCCCGATTACATGGGTACTGAGCACTCTTGAAAGAATCCCTCAGTCATTAAAGGAACTCACCCAATGGCATAGCTTTAGTGCAGTAACACAGTGATTGGAAAAGTAAAAGTCCATCCAGCATTAATGGAGGGCAATGAGGTTTAATAATGTCAAGAGGGTACCCATGTTTAAAGCTCATACAATCCTCAGATCCAAGTTAAGTGCCAGTGGGTGTGCATTTATCATCCAGATCTACCCAAGGCAGTTCAGAGGGGTTTTAAAGGAAGAGAAACTCCTTACCAAAGCTCCCTCAAGACATGTAGCGTAGTGATAGCCACGTCCCATAATCAAGACCGACTTCTGATGGTAAAGCTCTGTTGCCAGTTTCTGGATCTCATCATCCATGCTCAGCACTTCTTTAATCAAGTCTATTAGTTAGGAAGAGGCAAAGGGTTAATCCAAAATACAAACTAAAGAGATAGAGACACACATTTACTCAGTACCAGGAGCAAACAAACTGGTTTGCCTTCCTCTAATATTAACTGCAACTTTACAGTGGGGATTTAGTGAGCCTGATTTTTTCCCCCCGGCACCAAAGCCCCTTTACACTGCTCTGCCGATGTATTCTTCTGAATGAGAATCAGGTCCAAAGTTCACACTGAAATGTGGATATACCAGCTATCTTCATCTTGCCCTGATGCCCTATTTTCCAGTGGAACTTAATCTCTTGGTAGAGGGCTGGCACAAGATCTATGCAGCATTTAATTTCACTCCGCAAGAACAGTGTAAATGCAATATTAAGAAAGATGCTTCATACCTGGTAGGACCTTGAGACCATGCATGATTTCTTTGCGTCTTTCTTGCATAGAAATCCTATCATCACACATCATGAGGGCAAACATCACCAGAGAAACAAACTGGCTAGTGTAGGCCTAAAGAGGAGAGACAGATAAATATTTTATATGCTTCTAAACATGATGGCATTACTTGATTGACAATGATTGTGAGGATTAGACAGCCAGTCTATACAGAGTCTGAACACATATAGAACCTCATATGCCCAAGTATCACAAATTTAATACTTTGACATCTGTATTTCCAGGACCATGCATTTATACAAGCTATTTAAGAGCACCCTGCACTCGTCAAAAGAATGATGTCTGGGGGTTTAAGGAAATTAGGTGCCTGTTTAAGCACTGAATTTCAGTGGCACCTTTGAAAATCCCAACCAGCGTAAATGGTAAGGTCCATTTACACTGAGTGTCATAAAAGGAACGTAACATGAGTGAGAATCAAGTCCAAGGCTTTGGGATCATTTTTAATAGCTAAGATTTTAAAAGTATCATAAAGATGCCGTATTGCAAACAATGGCTTTGTGAAATTAATGTAGCCTGGGCAACAGCTGGAGACCACCACAATTAAGACAGCACTGCTGTAGGGCTGTAATGCCATCAGCGGCTAAAGGGAGAAAACACCAGTTTTGTGGCTTAATGTGCCCATTAAAAACTATACATTTAACTTGTTCAGGAGTTAACTTTTTCTTTTTAAAGGTCCCCTTAAAATCAAAGTCTAGTTTGAAACTGCTTGTTCTGTTTTTATCATGAAAGTCACTTCAAGCTATAAAAATGAACCTTTTATCCTTATTAAGTAAGGAAACAAGCAACTGAAACGTGCAAGACATCTCTTCAAATTGTGCAACAATTTCATTCCTAACTACCTTAGCTAACACACACACATTTAGTGTTCAAGAACAGTGCAAAGTAAATAGTTTGCTATTATCTTATGGCATGTTAAGTGGAAGATTTGATATCACATAATGAGAGAATTTACTTTTTATTGCACTTATTGAATAAAGGCTGATACCATTAGAGTCAATGGCAAAAATCCCATTGAGTTCAGCTGGACCAGGATGAAAGTTAGAGGTGTAACTAGTACTATCATGCCCTCCATCTCTAGGGTAATAAATTCTGATACAGCCATTAAAAGAAGAAAAGATTAACAAAAAGGTTAAAATTACAACAGCTAAACATCAGCTTTTTTTCCTAGAAAATTTTTTGGATTATTGACCTGAGAGTTTAATCAAGATATTTCAATCCAAAGAGTTTGACTAACAAACATTTCCCCTTGTCTGGCCTTTGTAGATTGTTCGCTACTATCTCACCTTGCAATTTTTAACTGACTTCTTATAAAACAAGAATTAAAGAGGAGGACTGCTCAACTCAAATTGTCATAAGGTAAATATTTAACTGCACAGAATGAGCCAGGGAACTGCAGATTGAGCTTTTACACCTTTCTTAGGCTGTATAAGTAAAACAAAACCCAACATCTTACAAACAGATAACTTTCATTTCTGGCTGCAAAGCAAACCAGGAATTAAAATTAACAAGTGAACTCATCGGTTGTAGCTAAATTTTCAAATGAAAGTAATTGTCCTTAAACAAGCTTCTGCTTCAATAGTGTAAAACATAGCTCTTTCAAGGCTTAATCTGTAAAGTGCTTTGAAATCCTTGAAAGAAAGGTGCAATATAACTGCAAAAAAAAAACCAATGGGTTTGCCTGTGTTGACATTTTTTGCTATTCAGGCATTCTACTACTAGCAGAATCAAGAAATGTATTTAACTATCTAAAGTTTGTACAAAGAAAAATGTTTTGTAACTATGCATCCATCATCATTTATGGAAAACAAGTTTATCAACTAATTTGCTGCCGAAGTTATAAAACTTTGCTGCATGACTAAAGTTTTTTAAATCTAAGACCCTAGCACCGTTGTACTTGGCAGTATACAGTTGAAGGTTAAAGTTGCTCTTTTGTATTAATTGGTACAGTTAACAGTGCTTGGATTTTTTCTGTCACCAGCAAAGGCTGCCTTTTGGATTCTTACGTTCTCAAATTGGATTTTCTGAGCAATGTCTTCTACAGCTGATCATTAGTTATCAATCTATGTTGAAACTGCAGCACATACAGGTAAGTCTCTGCATCACTAGAGAAAATACGTTTTCAGTGACCTACAAACGGTACAGTGTTGGCAATGCAAAAAAAGTCTATGGACAAATAGCTCACACGAGTTTTTGCGAGAGTGTCATGAATTTTCCATGATCAAATTCCCCAGTGAACTGTTAAACTCAACTGTGGTTTTTGGCTGAATTTATGTAGCAGATTGAAATCTGCTTTGATTTAGTTAAGTTTAAGAGAGATGATGTCAAAGTGCAGAAGCACTTTATCAAGCAAATATTTTACACTGTACCTTGGTCAACTATATCAGCCAGGGCAACTAAACCCCATAGTTAGACAGCCTTTTTTTTTTTTTTTTTTTAAGTGCATAGCTATTTACTAAAATTACTACCTTTAGTATGCCGTTAAGTGAAGCTATTTCCTTTCATCGGAATAATTCAGACATTTAATCCCCTCTTTTGTGTCCTGCACCACAGACGGAGCACCCGGGGCAAACTATGAGAGAAATGTTGGAAAATTGCCCTAACAAAAACCAGAAAAACTTTCAAAACATTTTCTGCCAACCAGCTCTGGAAACTAACCTGAGATAACAGTTTATAGGGTAAATAAGCCTGCTCCTCCTTGTCCACCAGTTAGAGGAAGCCTCCTTCATTTTCTCATACATGTTTCTCTTATTCAGCCCCGGTGAGAGATTGGGGCAGATATTGTATGAACATGAAGGTGATGTACAAGCTATAACTATGCCACTACAACAACCACAGAGAAGAGGAAGAGTAGAGATGTAAATTGTCTACCAAGGGCTAAGACCACTGCCTTCAGTGTGAATTATGCAGGCACATTGTCTGCACAACTCTATTCTGCAGCGACCTCCTTTTTCTTGTAATATCACACAGCATGTGGGTTAAATGAGAAGGGGCTGAAAACATGGAGTTTAAGGGGGGTCCTCAAATTTGGAACTTGTTAGTCCACCACAGCCCCAGCCTGATAAATTACACCATGCTGTAAAGTTTGATTTACATCTCTTGCTTCATGGAAGAGTCCCTGAAGAGGCAGCTGGAAAGTCTTAACTGCAGGAGGGATTGGAGGAACTACTAAGTGGATCACAGTAAGATTTTAATGTTAACAGGACTGATTCTCCTTTCACTTCTACAGGTGTAACTCCATCAACTTCAATGATTACTCCAGATTTATAGCAGAATCTGGATTGTGAATTGTACATGTGCCAAGAGCCACTAAATTAGCACATTTTAAACAAGTTTAAATAAAAATAGGGTTCCATTAACTTTTTCTGTAAAAAATAAACAGCTGGTCTCTTTAAATATGAACAGACTTGGAAGGAAAAGTGAGATGGTGGTTAGCCACCCAAGTAGTAACAAGGTATCCCACGATTCTATCTCTTTCCTTCTGTTAAAACTCCCTGATTCCCTTAAAAATGTATCCCAGCAGTCTGCAACCCTGCTACTCAGTGACAGACTCCTCCATCTTAAATGCACAATAGATATGTTGCTTTGGGCAATGTAAAATCTTTGTCCGTGTATATAATCAGATTTACTGTTGTGTACTGAGCAATTTTAGCTATTTTATTTTTAATTCCTTTGACTCATGTACTAAGATTGAAACAGTTTAAAATAAAATGCCTTATTATTCTTTAAATAGTTTTTTCTTATCTACATATCCTTGGATCAAAGAATGAAGTTGCTTTGTTCCCTGACTTAAAATATTAAGACTATTCCATCATAACATTCTGTGGCTCAATGGAAGTCTGTAGTAGTTTTAGTCTTAATCAATTTGTACCAACACAACTGGGAGGGTTTTTTTTTTTTTTTTTTTTTTGAATGTGCAGAAGCTGGCTAATACATAAACTGCTAAAAATCTCACACTGTGAAGTACCATGCAGTCTAAGTATGGTTAAAGAGCTTCAGTTAGAATAAAAAGCACAGTCAACTATACTTTAAATGAATGCTAGAACTATCTATTTGGTATTCACCTTTGTGCTGGCCACACCAATCTCTGGTCCTGCATTGATATGGACACCGCAGTCGGTCTCCCTGGATATGGAACTGCCCACGGTATTAGTTATTCCTACAGTGAGGGCTCCCCTTTCCTTACAGTATCGAAGACCCATCAAAGTATCTGCTGTCTCGCCTGCAAAGATTAATTTACATGGTCACAATTTAAGTTCAGTTATAGGCAAGATCATTGCAAGCCTTATTACTACTCTGCACTGGAGGACACAAAGTCAAATAGGTCAGCGGAAGTTTCAGGATGATACTGTAGTTTGCAATTACCCAATGCTTTGAGTGCCATTCGTTTTTAGTGTAATGGAAAGTGTTCAGCAGGAATGGTAAATGTCTTGCAAATTATAATGAAAATAGATCTCTTCTTTTGCCTTGGTTATTAGTAATTCACCATGAGCAAAGAACACTATACTTTAATATATATATATAGTTGCAAGTTAATTTGGCCCAAGTATACTACCTATGCAATATCTTAAATCATGTTAACATTTAGATGCAAAGGATAAATGTCCTACAATTTATAATACCTGCTATGCACCAATTCAAAATAATAGACTGCCAAAAACTCTAAAGGCAAGATGGGGAGGAGGAGCAGAGTTGGGTCCATAAGACAGCCCTTATTCCTAGTCATATTTGAATACTTATAACCCCCAATATTCTTTATTACAACGTTCTGCTGCAAGCTGTCAAAACTACATTTTTGGTGGTTTCCTCCAGAAATTTCCTCTCCCCTAAAAAACATGGTTTTGTATCTACCACCTGTAGAAAACTATGGGGCTGGTCTAAGTGCAGGGGTATTTTGGTCACACAATCTGGCCCGGGTCTGGCTTAAATGCCATGCAATTTTAACCTTTTAAAAACAATCTCTCAAAGGCCTAGGGGTGCACTATATGAGATGGGGCTGGCTCAGTCAATTGTTTACATCAGAGGGGAAGAAGAGAGTCAGGGTTTCTTGGAGACAAAGTGTGACAATTCTGCAGCTATTTACCACCTCTGAACAACTTGATTCAAATAAGCAGAAAATTGTATTGATGATCCACTTCTATTGCATGCAGAGCTACGCCCCAAAGCCAATATTAGAAAGAAAAATCCCTTAATTTTGCCATGTCTTACTGGAATGCATTAATAAATAATACCCCAAGGGGCATTCCCTCTAACTGTATGTGCACAGTATAAGCTGCATCAAGAGGTAATAAAAATAAGGTTAAATCAGTAGATTCTACTTTTACTATGATGTAGCAATATTCAGAAATCCTTGACTGCATGCTATAATGCTTAGATCACCACCAGACTGAAGAATTTTTAAAAGGCTAAAGCAACAATGCAGGGAGGGGTATTTGTGACCTCAACATTTACTTTGGTTTTCTAGCATCTGGAGATATTCAGCAGTGTTCTGCTCTCATGAGACAGCAAGAATAATGCAGATATCAGAGGAATCCTGTTTATTGGTTATATCCAAATTTTAAGGGGACGCGTGTGCCTGTGGTACACTCGCAAACAGGAACCATGTTAGAAACAGATGCATTGTTCCTAGAGAAAAACAGCAGCTACATGTGTACTTCAAAACATGAGTGAAAGTTGGAATAGTCAAACTGGCTGAAAGATTAAATGATCAGCACGTACACCCAGGAAACACACTGCTGAAACAAGTTAGTTTTTCAGTAGAGTTTTCTGGTAGTAAAGATTAAGAATTTATTAATACTTTAAATTGGTCACTGGTGGCTTTTGTATTTTGATAACACAATTTAATTTCACTGCATTTTTTCCCCCTAGCATATAGTGACAGGAAAGAGAAGGAAAAAAGCTATTTCCTTCCAAATATGCCTTTTCATATTAAAGTTCAAGATAACAGGACACCACAAAAGGGAACAATCACCTTGCTTTGTTGCAAATGTCCTATAATATTAAAAATTTATCCATCTGGTTTCAGTGTAATGTAGCCCATTAAGGATACCATTTATTCTTTAGCCTAAGTGTGTGTTTTAGCTTATGCTCCATTCCAATGTGTGATTTGTTATTTTAGACATTCTTGTGTAATGATTTCTGTGTTAAATTACGTATTCCAAAAGCCACTGGATGAGGCCCCTATAGTTGTTTAAAGGAACAATAAGAAAACATTTAAAAAGGGAAAATGTATAAGTGTTTAACCTGATATTCCACATCCTAAGTTCTATTTTATTAGGCTGGGGAAAAGTTCTCTACAGAAAGGTACAACAATTTTTGCTACAGGACTAGACAAAACACACTAGTACTTGTATCCTGCACTGGTATGAAGATGGATGAGATAAGCCTTTCCCTCTCTATGGGCCAATTTCTACAGTGGTGTATACCCCAGGCAATCCTACTCTCAGACAGCAGAATTTGGTCCTATGGATTTCTCCTTAGTAGTACAGGAGTGACCCTACCTGACTGGCTGATAAAAAAGCAGACGTCATCTCTGAAGACTGGAGTGTTTCTGTCCAAAAAGTCACTGGCTAGTTCAACCATAACAGGCAATTCAGTCAATTCTTCTAGCACTTGACGAGTCTGGTAAAATAGAGATGTCAGGAAGTTATAATGTGTTTAAACACATTTTAACAAAAGAAGCCTTCAAAATTGCCAACCACTGGAAAATATTACAGTCAAAATACCATTATGCAGGTTAATGAAAATATAACACAAGACTAGTCACTAGACCTAGATTCTAAATCACACTAGATCAGTAATAAGAAAGGTTACTTATGACCTTGGCACTGCAAAAAGATCTATGGGGCAGACCCACAAACTGAAGTAGAGTACTATTGACAAACACCACACAGCTGCTTATATCATAAATTGTTTACAAAGTAAAGTTATTTTTCATAATCTGTTTCACTGCAACCTGTCCGAAGAGGACATCTAGACTCCAGCCTGGGCGTTCGTTAGGAAATAACATTCCTGAAGCACCCCAAAAGCACTAATCAGTACTGGGGGCAAAACTGAAAACCTATTTCAGCCCTTGATGGTCTTCTATAATTATTTGTATTACAAGAGGGCCTTGGGGCTTTAGCCATAGACCAGGACTCCACTGTACTGTACATCCAGAAGCCACAAATAGCCCCTCAGCCTAGGGACCCTTACTCTCGATCATGAAACTAGCCAGATGAGTGTCCGTTTCATTTTCAGGTTCTCAAGAACTAATTTAATGCAGCTTGGTTTAAGTGTGATTTTTTTTTTAAATGTACAATCTTCCTTAAAAAATTTAAATTCCTTAGCAAATGTATGGATTATCTTGAATCCCAGGCATATGGGCTCTCATGCTGCGACCCAACAATGTTTGAATTAGAGCCGTACCTTCGTGCCCCGCGATTATATCGTATCTCAGAGGAGCAGGGTTACACATGGTTTGAACTCGGCCCTGAATCTGCAAGTGTTTATGAAATGCTGTGGCATAAAGTAGAACCACTGCATTGTGAATGGCTCTTTGATAATGTTCCATCAAAGCCTGCATAGATTTCAAGGCCTGACGGAACCATTATGATCATCTAGTCTGACCTCCTGTACAACACAAGCCATAGAACTTCCCCTAGAACATATATAAATAGCAAAGGAGCAAGTCAGATGTGCCCCTCTGAGAGCTTTTAACTTTCTGAAGCCTTCTCACTATTACATTGTCCCTTTCCTTGCCAATTTTACCATATGATGAGAAGTTTTGTTTTCAGAAGTTTGCTATAGGAATAAAGAAAACTACAGGTAAACTTTTCATAAGCACTTAAGTGCAATTTTCAAAAGTGACTTAGGCACTCAAAGTCAAGGGGACTTGGGCTCCTTAAACACCATTGAAAATCTGGCCCCAGAGTGTATATTTCTACAGTACAACTGACTGGTCATTAACCTGCTCAATATTCATAATAGCAGCAGCTAATTCAGCCAAGGTTTGCAAGGAAACAGTGACAACCACTTACCGCAACTCCGGCGTGGTAGCTTGTCCCACAAGCAATCAGGATTAAACGCCGACACCGCTGAATCTCCTTGATGTGATCCTTCAGCCCGCCCAGATTCACTGTAATGGATGTGGATGAAAAAGTCACGATGGCCAAGTCGCTCAAGGACACACATAACCCATTGATCTCCGGGGCCCCTCTGATGGTTGTATATCATCTTAGGTTAAAAGAGCTGAAGCGTCTCAGTCTGTTTCTTAGCAGAGGACGGCGCCCACATAGTAGAAGCCATCATATATGGCAAGTTTGTCAGCAGGGAGAATGAACTCTCCTGACACAGCTATGGAAGGTCCCTTCTACGTAATGGCACTTCTTCTTACATAGATATAGAACTTCCTTCTCTTAGGCCACACATCTACTCTGTATCACCCCACCCCAAATTTGGCAGGCGCTAGATTTAAAACTGTAAAAGGATTAATTTAAATTACCAGTGTAGTCATCAAAGTTGACTCTTCCTCTCATTGTGTTAACAACAGATTCTGGTTGCTCAAAAATTTCCTTCTGCATAAATGAACTGAAGTTACCTTAAAAAAAAAAACACACACACACACACAATGGAAACTTTGTTATACTATTAATGCAATGAACAGGTGAACACATGGGGGCGAACATGCTGATTGTCAGAATGGTCAGGAGTGATTTTTCTCACTCCTGTACATGATCGTGTCACAGGAAGGTGCATGATGCTGTTATTTCACCTTTCACCAAAGCATCAGGAATTGGTCACCGCTGGAGATCAGACACCAGACTTGATGGACTCATGGTCTGATCCAAAAGGGCAAGTTCTAGTTTCTTTTGGGGACCAATCTGGGAAACAAGGGATGCTTCTGAATGGGAGAGAGAATCGTCAGCCCCACAGTTTTGGTTATTAAACCACCGGTTCCCGATGGCAGGGAATGGCCCTATATTTAAATGGAGGAAATGGTGAAGAACTTTTACCCTTCATGATCTGCTGAAGTTCCATCTGCAGGGTCTGGACTGCACGCCCAGGGTGGTCACCCGCTGTGCGTTTGATCCGGTGGATAGAAAGACGACCGTCCACCACAGCTGCTACGTCATCATCTTCAAGGAAAATCACTCTGTTGGTGTGCTCAATGACAGCACTAGAAAGAGAATAGACCAGTTGCCATAGGACACTACTTCACAAAGGAGATGAGGGCTAGAGCTGAGTCCATAATCGAACGTGCAATTTATTTAAAGAAGTTGCACAGTTCACTTTTTAGTGTGTCATTATTTGATTAATTTAAGGCCCCACTTTTAGAAATCTCTATGAATTCCTAAGGCAAAGTGTATTATGCAACAGCGTAGTCTAATCGTTGCAAGCCGCAGACTGGGAGCCAGCATTACTGGATTCTATTCCCACCTCCGCTGTTGACTTGGGCCATTTCTACACTAGAAAAATAGGTTTGAAAATACAAGCTTTTAACTGATGTGATTTTAAACACGACTTTGGACAGGGCAAACCATATTTAAATACATCAGCTGGTTATAGTTAACCCTGTTTACCTAGCATAGAAATGGCCTTGGGTAAATCACTTAATCTCTGTGTAAAAGGGGGAAAAGACACACGGGTATCCTAAGGCTGTATCCTTAAAGCTCTTCAAAACTCTCAGATGAAAGGAGCTGCAGAAGTCAATTATGGTCACACTTACATGTGTTTCTGGAACAAACACTGTTACTTTACTAACATGCTAAAGACCGACGGTTTCACCAAGGATTCAACAAGGTTAGTTTTTTACCATTAGCTTTTACCTTCCAGTAGGGTTAACATAAAAGACTTTTTAGGCGATACAGGGAATTAGGCATGCACACAGAGTCCTTAGAAGAACTGCACAATTCTCCTCATAATTTCTGGGTCTGTCTTTTTAATTTAGGCCACTGTCTTCACAAGATTCCCATTACTCATCTCTGGAATCATATTAACTGATGAACTTGTACTAGGACAATGCCACAGTAAATAATGTTTTCACCCCTCAGCTCACAGAGAGCCGAGAAGCGATAAGTCTTCATTTCTTTAACAAAGTCTTATTTAAGCTGCCTTTCACCCCCTCCCCGGCATCAGTAAAGAGGGGCATGCAATTTATGAATGGCAAGTAAGTGACATCTAGTTGATGTTTGTAAGACACTATGAGAGTTGTTACGCACCCTTTGCTAAGTATTGATAAAGTAACAGTTGTAACCCAGGTTACCCATTAGGGCTCTAAATTTAAAGGGCATGTCAACAGTTGTCTTGGAATCCACTAAAGATGCTGAAGAATCTCACCTCGCGTCAGAAGCAAAGTAGTACTCCACAGCTTTCTCTTCAACAGGGAAAAGACAGGTGGTGCTGTCGATACGGGAGAGGCTGCAGCTTCCTTTCTTGTCTTTACCTTTAATGTTATACACTGTATTAGCAATCAGTGTCACATACACTTCCACAATAAAGAACACACGCTGCAATGTGTCAATCTTGATCACCGTTCCCAACTCACAGTACCAACATGAAGCATTATTTTGAACACTTCACATTTTGGTTGAGATCAAGGGGCTATAGTCAATTTAACACTGATGAAAATAGGCTTAGCAAAAGTGATCAGGATTTTTTTTCTGGGTAACATTATTTGTTCCCATTCTCAAGCCCTTTCTTAGTTTGCTTACACGGCACTGAAAGCTTTTTGGATTAAATCTACTTGACATTAAACATGCTATTGATATGTTCCATACTTGTAGTGTGTCTATAGAGAACTTCAATAAAAGAACTAAACTAGGAAGTCTCTGTACGATTCTACTCTGAAAAATGACTCAAAAATCATTTCACAAGGTTTCACATTTATTAGATACCCATATTTTTTCACTCATTCTGTCCTGCTTACAAGTTTAAACATTTTTCTTTTTTAACAACTGCTGTGCACACTCACCGTGGTGTTTGAGAGGCAAGCGGGACTCTCTCTACTTTACATCCCCATGTTTAATAAAAATTCTCCACACCAAAAGCAAACTCTCTTTCTCCTGGTCCATTTGCTATTAGCGTTTGTACAATGGCCACGGAGTACAAGAGCTCAGTACTGTTCGTGCGAGACCAGAAGTGGAGCAACTGACAAATGAGCTTCTCATAATTTTGGTCCAAGCTTGTAACATTGGCAGCCTGCAGTCTGGGCAGTCAGATTTAACAGCTCATAGGAATTATTTCTGTTGGTCCAAGGAGGCGTGACTAACAGCAATGAGCTGTAGGGGACATTTTGGGGATGTTGGTAGAAATTTTTCCAAAAGCCTAAAATTTCACGGAAAATTCCCTCTAGTATTTCAACATTTTTTAACCTGCTCTAGAATTTTTTTTTCTTAACTTCAAGAAATTGTTTACCAGTGAAGACTAAGACTGTAGTATAGTCTAAGAGAAGTGGCTAAGACTGGTTGCTTAACATTTGAGCTTGGACAAAACACTAAACATGCCAGAGAGAGCAACCTTGCATCGGCAGGGGGTGATAAAGAGAAGTCACAGAGGATAGATGGGTTATTCTACAAGTTTCTCTTTTCTATTCTGTCTAAAATTAAAGGATGACAAATTTTAAGTTGACATATACTACAAGGAATACACTCTACAGGCCTGATTATTTTACTTGTACTAAAATAGCATAAACTGGGTAACATTTTAATTACAAAACATGTACTTCATTGATTTAAATACCCTCCCCCCACAACAATAGCTAATATTCAGATCAATACAGCTGCAATTTAGTTAAGTTTTCCAAAAACTTTTTTCTAAAATCAAAAATATTGCTTTCATGTTGATACTGAGGGAAAATAAGGAAGTTCCACTAAACCAACAGTTCAGAGCGCTTCAGATTTCTATGTTCCTTTCAGTTTGCAAATCAGAAAACAAAGAACACAACCACCAGAAAAGGCAGAGCGATGGTGCTAGTGGCCATTCTCCAAATAAACCGCCCACCCTTGATTGAAGCATGCAGATTTTCTTTCCCCAGGTAGGACATTTCACTGCATCATCTTTATTATGTCAGCATTGCTTTCCATTAGATTCAATCTTTTCATCATCAGCACTTAAGAAGTTCAGTTTCAGCAAACCAAAGCCAGCTGCATATCATCAGTGGATATATCACTGATAAAGATTGCCTGGCTGCCACTTTTTAGGCTCTAACAGCAACACAGCAGCAATCCCTCGCCTTCAGAACAACGACTGCTACTGCCTACTCAGGGCTTGCATCACGGACCAAAAAAAGGGGGAGATTTTGCAGACAATTGGGGGTGGCGGGGAGAATAAAACAAGCACTTCAAAATCCCTCGGAGGAAAAACTGCTGAGCATATTTTGATACCATATCAACCTCCACTGTAGCAATTTTAAGCATATGCTAGTTTTAAAATACGAACATAGCACAGATTAGTATTAGCTTCTACTTAATATGAGATATTCTCTATGCTTACTTGAGCAAGGCTACATTTGAAATTGCTTTAAGAGGCACTTGCAAAGACAGAGTGGCATATGTTAATGTCACTGTCTTTGACTAAAACCACCGTCCATTATAGAGAATTCCTAGGGATAACATGAAACCCTATTGCCAGTTAACAAAGGAAGAGCAGCGCATCATGCCCAGGCTGTCAGCAGAAGTTCTTACCACAGGTGTGAAATGTTTTTGAAAAGTGAGAAACCAACCAGTTTATTGCATTTTAACTAGACAGACTGGCATGCCACAGAATCTTTATCTATGCGTACTAAGGCCTGGTCCACACTAGGACTTTAATTCGGATTTAGAAGCGTTAATCCGAATTAACCCTTCACCCGTCCACACTACGGAGCCTGTTAATTCGAATTAAAGGGCCCTTTAAATCGATTTCTGAACTCCACCTCGACGAACGGAGTAACGTCAAAATCGATTTTGTTAATCCGAATTAGGGTTAGTGTGGCCACAAATCGATGTTATTGGCCTCCAGGAGCTATCCCACAGTGCACCACTGACCGCTCTGGACAGCAATCTGAACTCGCATGCACTGGCCAGGTAGACAGGAAAAGACCCATTAAAATTTGAATTGCATTTCCTGTTTCCTGTTTGCTCAGCGTGGAGAGCACAGGTGACCCCAGATACCTCAGCTCATCAGCACAGGTAACCATGCAGGCTGATAATCGAAAAAGAGCACCAGCATGGACCACACGGGAGGTACTGGATCTGATCGCTGTATGGGGTGAGGATTCAGTGCTAGCAGAACTTCGTTCAAAGAGACGAAATGCCAAAACTTTTGATAAAATCTCCAAGGGCATGATGGAGAGAGGCCACAATAGGGACTCAGATCAGTGCCGCGTGAAAGTGAAGGAGCTCAGACAAGCCTATCAAAAAACAAAGGAGGCAAACGGTCGCTCCGGGTCAGAGCCGCGGACATGCCGCTTCTACGCAGAGCTGAATGCAATTCTAGGGGGGGCCGCCACCACTACCCCACCTGTGATCGTGCAAACCGGGTCTGGGATAGTCTCTACACCTGAGGATTCTGAGGGTGGGGAAGATGAGGATGAGGAGGAGGAGGAGGAAGATCAGGATCTTGCAGAGAGCACCCAGCACTCCGTTCTCCCCAACAGCCAGGAGCTTTTTCTCACCCTGACTGAAGTACCCTCCCAAGCCTCCCAAGCCAGTAGCCAAGACCATGACCCCATGGAAGGGACCTCAGGTGAGTTTACCTTTTAAAATATAAAACATAGTTCAAAAGCAAGGTTTTTTAATGATTATTTTGCCCTGAGGACTTGGGATGCATTCGCAGCCAGTACAGCTACTGGAAAAGTCTGTTAACGTGTCTGGGGATGGACCGGAAATCCTCCAGGGACATTTCCATGAATCTCTCCTGCAGGTACTCCAAAAGCCTTGCCACAAGGTTTCTGGGCAGTGCCGCTTTATTCCGTCCTCCATGGTAGGACACTTGTCCACGCCATGCTTGCAGCAAGTAATCTGGTATCATTGCCTGACAAAGCCTGGCAGCGTATGGTCCCGGTGTTTGCTGGCATTCAAGCAACATCCGTTCTTTATCTCGCTGTGTAATCCTCAGGAGAGTGATATCGCTCATGGTAACCTGCTTGAAATATGGGAACTTAATTAAGGGGACAGAGGTGGCCGTTCCTACTGTGCTGTTTGCCTGTGGCTGATAAGAAATCCTTCCCTGCAGTTAGCTTTTAGCAGGGGTGGGGGGGGGGGGTGGGTTTGGTTTCAGCAGGGATTCCCTGTTACTAGCCACGCGGTCGGCTGCTTGCCTGTGGCTGATAAGAAATCCTTCCCTGCAGTTAGCTTTTAGCAGGGGCGAGGGGGCTTAGTTTGGTTTCTGCCTCTTCAGATCCCCTTTTCATCCCTTCAGTTATCCTTGTCTTTACCCCCTTTGCTTTGTTTCTCCCAAACATCCCTCTCCAAGTGCCCCATGTCTCTGCCTATCCCTTCCCACCTTCCCTTTTCAAGCCTCTCCCACCCAGTTTCTGCCCCACTTTCCCTGAAAGACAATGGCTTACCATGGCTGAATGCAAGCAGAATTCTGTTGCCCGGACCTGCGTCTGTGATCTCTAACACCAAAGCCACAGGCACTCAATATTAAGATGGAAAATGCGACCTTGTACTGAAATCACATGTGCTATGTAATGTGAATAGTGATCACCATGAAAGAGTGCAAGCATTGTTCTGTAAAATGTATCATTTTAAAAACTTCTCTCCTTTTTTTCAACCCTCCCTCTAGCAGCTGCAAATGTCTCAAGCCTCACTCCTGCGTCCAGAAGGCTATCTCAGATAAGGCGTCGTAGAAAGATGACGAGAGAAGACATGTTCAAAGAAATAATGAAATCCACCCACAATCAAAGAGCTCATTTGGATGAGTGGAAGGACACTGTATCTAAATTTAGGAAAGATGCCAGTGACCGTGAGGTCTTGAGGGATGCTCGAGATGAGAGGTGGCAGGCTGCAACGCTGGGGCTGCTGCGTGAGCAAACGGACATGCTCCGGCGTCTGGTGGAGCTTCAGGAACGGGAGCAGGATGTCAGACTGCCGCTGCAGCCGCTGTATAACCTACCTCCCCCCTCACCATGTTCCATATCCTCCTCACCCAGACGTGTAAGAACGCGGGGGGGGATGCTGCGTGCACCCTCTCACTCCACCCCAGGGGAGAGCCCAAGCAAAAGGCTGTCA
>NW_020664404.1:3405483-3411300 GCF_002925995.2 Terrapene triunguis | reverse complement strand
TCTCCCTATGTTCATAATCACTTAATAAAGAATACATGATTTTTAAACGATAGTGACTTTATTACCTTTGAAAGAAAGCTGGGGGGAGGGTGGGTTGCTTACAGAGAATGAATGAGAATGAAGGGGGCTGGTTTTCATGAAGGGAGAAACAAACAGAAATTTCACACTGTAGCCTGGCCAGTCATGAAACTGGTTTTCAGAGCTTCTCTGATGCACACTGCTTCCTGGTGTGTTCTTCTAATCGCCCTGGTGTCTGGCTGCGCGTAATCAGCAGCCAGGCGATTTGCCTCAGCCTCCCACCCGGACATAAAGGTCTCCCCCTTACTTTCACAGAGATTGTGGAGCACACAGCAAGCAGAAATAACAATGGGGAGATTTCTTTGGCTGAGGTCAGAGCGAGTTAGTAAGCTGCGCCAGCGCGCCTTTAAACGGCCAAATGCACATTCTACCACCATTCTGCACTTGCTCAGCCTGTAGTTAAACAGCTCCTGACTCCTGTCCAGGCTGCCTGTGTATGGCTTCATGAGCCATGGCATTAAGGGGTAGGCTGGGTCCCCAAGGATAACGATAGGCATTTCAACATCACCGACGGTTATTTTCTGGTCCGGGAAGTAAGTCCCTTGCTGCAGCCGTTTAAACAGATTAGTGTTCCTGAAGACGCGTGCATCATGAACCCTTCCCGGCCAGCCCACGTTGATGTCGGTAAAACGTCCCTTGTGATCCACCAGTGCTTGCAGCACCATTGAAAAGTACCCCTTGCGGTTTACGTACTGGGTACCCTGGTGCTCCGGTGCCAAGATAGGGATGTGGGTTCCATCTATCGCCCCACCACAGTTAGGGAATCCCATTGCAGCAAAGCCATCCACTATGACCTGCACATCCCCCAGAGTCACTAGCTTGTGTAGCAGCACCTCAGTGATTGCTTTGGCTACTTGTATCACAGCAGCCCCCACAGTAGATTTGCCCACTCCAAATTGATTCCCCACTGACCGGTAGCTGTCTGGCGTTGCAAGCTTCCACAGGGCTATTGCCACTCGCTTCTCCACTGTGAGGGCTGCTCTCATCCTGGTATTCTGGCGCTTCAGGGCAGGGGAAAGCAAGTCACAAAGTTCCATGAAAGTGCCCTTACGCATGCGAAAGTTCCGCAGCCACTGGGAATCGTCCCACACCTGCAACACTATGCGGTCCCACCAGTCTGTGCTTGTTTCCCGTGCCCAGAATCGGCGTTCCATGCCTATAACCTGCCCCATTAACAGCATGATCTCCAAAGCACCGGGTCCCGCGGCTCGATAGAATTCCATGTCCATGTCCTCATCACTCTCGTCGCCGCGCTGCTGTAGCCTGCTCCTCTGTGCCTGGTTTTCAAGGTTCTTGTTCAGCATAAACTGTATGATAAGGCGCGAGGTATTTACAATGTTCATGACTGCTTTCTTGAGCTGAGCGGGCTCCATGCTTGCCGTGGTATGGAGTCTGCTGCGTTCAGCCAGGAAAAAAGGCGCGAAATGGTTGTCTGCCGTCCGTTGCTTTCATGCAGGGAGAGGGGGAGGGAGGGAGGGAGGGGTGAGGCTGTACCCAGAACCACCAGCGACAATGTTTTGGTCCCATCAGGCACTGGGATCTAAACCCAGAATTCCAATGGGCAGGGGAGACTCCGGGAACTATGGGATAGCTATGGGATAGCTACCCACAGTGCAACGCTCCAGAAATCGACGCTAGCCCCAGTACATGGACGCACACAACCGAATTAGTGTGCTTAGTGTGGCCGCATACAATCGAATTAATACAACCGGTTTACCAAATTCGAATTAGCTAAATTCGAATTAATCGTGTAGTGTAGACGTACCCTAAGATGGAAGGAAGCAGAAATCACCTACTCCTTACACTTCAAATAACTAGGAGCCCTACCGCACCTGGTCCACGATTGCCTCTGTAGCTTCAAAACCCTCCCATCTTATTGAGGTCACTCGCTATTCCAAGCATGTGCATCCCATTAGGACGTACCTACATAAAATTACATTCAGCCCTATGCAACGATGAAGTCTTAACACCTTGTGGAGTCAGCACACTGTACTTCTAGGTCTGTGCTACACCACAAATATTAGGCTGCGCTTTCACCAGAATTCGGTTAGTTCTGGGTTATTTCCCCCTCCCCCTCTATTTTAACTTGAGGCTTTGGGTAAAATTGTCAAAGGTCAAAGACATTTTCAAAGAAACTAAGTCCCATTTAAAGTCAATGGACTTTGGTTTTTAAATGCTTATGTTACTTTTGAACGTGGGATGCAGGCAATTTTTACCCATTAACACGAACTTCCAGGGAAACCTGTTGAACATGTGGAACAACAAACTTTTGCACACCACCTCTCCTTTGGCTTGTATTAAATATAATTGTAGCCACTGTCCACTCAAATAATCAGTTGTCCCCAGGTTACAAGGGGATGTAGTTAATAAAAGGTTGCCTGGGTGAGCTACTGGCACAGGAAGAACTTCAATAGCATTGAGGTTCAAATTCTCCACTGGCACAAGCCCACACATTTCAACCACTGAAATGACTATTCTTGCAACCACATGCTACTGACAATGAAGTCCTACTGATTTACACCAGGTGAGTATCACGCCCCATCCTTTTCCTTTAATAGAGAACTCTCCTAATTTAGCTGAACATTTTGTCAGATCGTAAGTGAAAGGTTATTTTTAAAACAGAAATGGAGTACTTGAGAAAACAGATTAGATTGTTAATAAATAATGAATCATTGCAGCAAAAGGCACACCCCAAACTCAAAACACACAAACAGATTTTTGTAAAAAAAGAGTCCGGATACAAGGAGCAAAAGGGAAATAAACCCAAGCTGCAATTCGAACCTCATTGTATCCATGATGTGCTGTAGATCAGATGAACTACATTTTGCTCAAAACACAGTTCTGCTTCAGTGACAAGATTTCCCAGCATGACAGTGGTTTCTAATTCCAATGGGGTTTAATTTCATTGTTTTTACTTTTTTTTTTTTTTTTTTTTTTTTTAAACTTATTCACTCTTTCATGCAGTGAATAATGCTGCATGGAACTCAAGAAAGAACCTATACCTAAAACATCAGTTAGTTAAGTTAACGCTCACAATGTACTATGTACATGTTCAGAATCACTAGAACACTGAAACTTAAAGGTAAAAGGTTGGGGGTTTTGTATTTATTTGTGGTGTTCTATAAAGAAGAAATCCTTTTCTTCTGGTTTGTTTCATTTTGCTACATGGAAAGCAATAACCACATACTAAAGAGGCAGTTCTAATTTCCCTTATTTTCAATTATTTTTCTAAGAAAAAACCAGCAGAACTTGTAGTATTAAAGGGATGTCTCAAGTAGGCACCTTTCTCCGCTTCTATGGATATTCCACCAACAGAATGATCCATAGATTGCACAGCTGAAAGTGTAACAAGAAAGAAAAATAACTTCACACAATCAGTGGAAAATAATCATTTTAAATAGTGTACCAATATAACTTAAAGAGAAAGTCGCTTCTAATTTACCTGTTCTGTACAGTATTGGAATGTGGTCAGTGGAGAGCTTGTGTTCACTTCGAACTCCAATCAGCAGGGGGCTTCCTCGTCTGCAAACGAAACATGGAGTTGTAACTGATGATACACGGAACTTCAACATAGAAACCTTAAACTTGAGGGACTGTTGTTCGACACCATGGGATCTAAACCAATTAACCTCATCCAGCTTGTTTTACTGAATCTCATTAACCAATTCATTGTGAAGAAAGTGAAGGAGGCTGCAAGATATAGGACAAAATTCTGATCTCAGTTACACTAATCTTCCCCAAAGGAAAATACGAAGTTAGCGTTCACCCTTTCCAGGAACAGAGCTAGACAATGAGATATGAAGGCAAAGGCTAAAAGCAACAAAGACTTAAAACTGGGGCAGAATCCCTAATATGAGCACTGAAATCCTGCACTTGAATGCTCAAGCCAGTACTTTGAATGGTTATTACCCATTATATGCACCTAATGGCAGATACTAAAATTGAGGCTTTCAAAGCTTATTAGGGATTTAGCCACACTTGAGTTAAAATTAATGGGAACAGTGTGGCTAAATCTCTTGGTTGGCTTTTGAAAGTCTAAGTGTGGGATTTAGAGGTCCTATTAAGGCACTCGCATGATACACTTGAAAATCAAAGTAGCCCAATTTATTAAAAATAAATAAATAAATAAATAAATAAATAAAGGGGGTGTCCCTCCAAGGCTTTAGGTGCCACTGCCATACATTACAAAAACAAGTCCCCGACCCACAAATCTGACTTCTCTCTCCAAGGCCAACCTCCACAGCAGCCTTCACAACCCGATTTGCCTCGTGGCATGCCCCCCAAAGCCAAGAGACCTAGGTTATTTCAGACCAGTTGTATGTGAGTATAAGCGAGATTCTGACCACGAATCTGGTACTGAAGTATTTCTCCAAAAGAGGTCTTTTGAAGCATTTTGTGCTGAGATGGGGGAAAGAGGAGAAAAAAGTATGCAACACAGAAAATTCAGATTCTCACACAGTGCAGTAAGAGCATCCTCTATGTTACTCTCCTCTGACTGATACACCAGCCATCATCAGCAAGAAGGGAGAGGGGTTAAAAATGTATTTGCTTTGATTGTGATTAAAAGGGGAATACTGTCTATTGAGAGATACAATAGCAATCTTTACCTGGTGCCAACTGCTTGACCATGGTAATGGACACTTTTAAACACAAGGGCAAAAGCACCTTCCTGGAAAGAAAGGCGAAATATACAAATTATTGTACCATTTCAAACTACACTTACAGCCACATTTTTCAAACACCAGCATGTAACCTGCACCCATAAGAACATTCTTGTTCAACAAAACAACTGCCTGTTGGCACAGATTTCATGGTCACTGATTATTTCAGGTGCCTAGTTTTGAAACCATCCCCCTTAATTCGCTTGTTCTAAGCCAGTTATTTTTAAAAAACAGGACTCCCTGGTTAGGCTTAACTGCCTACCACTATAAAAGCTCTTACACCAATTCAGATTTTGGTGAGCTGACGTACTACACCAAGGATTCAGCAAACAAATCTTTGCGCTGCTTGACCTGCGTCTGTTCGCAAAATTGTTTGCCACTTGGAACACATACCATGGAAAATCTGTGCATGGCCTCGGGCTGCTGCCATTTCCCTGGCATTCCATGGTTATTAACGTTAATTGTTTCCAGAACAAAATAGCACCAGGAGGAAGTAAACTAACTGTTTTTATGCACAGGACTGTGCATATTAATAAAAAAAATCTCAGGTAAACATACATGCTTTTCAAGAAAGTTTCCACAAGAGGTCAGCATTTCTTCCATTACTGGAGTTTTACAACCAACTAACCTTAGGTCCAGATTCAGCAAAGGAAACACAGGCTTTACTTTTAAGTAGGTCCCAATGACGCCAATGGGACTTAAGCACAAGCTTAAATCCTGTCCTAAATGGGAATGCTCTCCTAAGACAGGGCTTTAAATTGTGACTTAGTGACAAGTTTACAATGTAGATCTGGCCTACAAGCTTAGCAGGATTAAACATTTATATGAACAATATCCATAGTTACATTAGATAGGAATATAAATTCTTGCGCTTCACGTCATAAACCAAACACGGATTGCCTGGAAGAAACATCTCTGTACAGGTTATTCTTTAATTGTCAATTATGGGATTTCTTGCACTATTCACTGAAGAATATGGAATACAGACAGCCTATTGGACTAGACCAGGGGTCTCAAACATGCGGCCCGCGGAGCTCTTCCCTGCGGCCCGCCAAGCTCCCCGCCCCCCCCCCCCCCC
>NW_020664404.1:3216173-3405383 GCF_002925995.2 Terrapene triunguis | reverse complement strand
CCCCCCCCCCCCCCCCCCCCCCCCCCCCCCCCCCCCCCCCCCGAGTTATTTTATGTGGCAGCTAAGCTCCCCATGCACTGCTCCCCAATGTTTGGGGCCGGGGGAGAGACCTGCCTGCCGCCTCCACACACCTCCCCCGAGTGTCCCCCAGCCTCACTTGCTGCCCCTTCACTGCCCTCCCGGAGCCTGCAGCTCACACTCTGCTCTGCCGGCTTCTGGCATCACTTGCTGCCGCAGGCTCCTAGTGCCCCCCTCCACTAGGGTCAGGGCAGGCTGCCCTTCCCCTGCCCTAGTCCTGAGCCTCTCCAATGCCCCAAACCCCTCATCCCCAGCCCCACAGCCCTCACCCCTGCACCCCTTCCTATCCCAAAACTCCATCCCAGAGCCTGCACCCCCACCCCTGCCCCAGCCCAGAGCCTGTACCCAGCACCCAAACTCCATCCCAGAGCCTGCACCCCCACCCCCTGCCCCAGCCCAGAGCCTGCATCCAGCTCCCAAACTCCATCCCAGAGTCTGCACCCCAGACCCCCTCCCCCATCCAAACTCCCTCCCAGAGTCTTACGCAGGTGGTGGCAGAGTTTGGGGGGGCAGGTTTTTGGCACCACCAAAATTTCTACAAACCTGCCACCCCTGGAAGAGGCAGAGCAGGAGTGGAGTGGTGGTGCAGCCCAGTGCAGTGGGGGGGCTTTATTACGTGTATATATATTATTAAAACCGCTTGGAAGAGGTGGTGGAGAAGAGATGGGGCAGGGGAAGGGCCTCATGGAAGGGGTGGAGTGGGGGCGGGGCCAGGGGCAGCGAGGTAGGGTGTCAGTGATGCAACCCTCGGGTCAATGCACTAGTCCTCATGTGGCCCTCGCGGTCATTTGAGTTTGAGACCCCTGGACTAGACTGACCATTAGTCAGCTGAGTATTGCAATTCCAGTGTTCCAACTTTCAAATATTTTAGCATAGCTTTTATTTTCATGTGAGACACCACCAGAAGCATTGCCTCTGGGTCTAAACAAAAAAAAAAAAAGTTTGAATCAACCGATTTTTAAAATTAATTAATATATTACCAGTTGCTGGATAACCCTCTCCACCAAGGTGGTGAAGCTAATGTCGTCACTTTCGCGGTTGTCGTACATGTACTTGACAAGCTTGGCAATGGTTTCTGTGTCGGTCTCAGACTCAAAATCATACCCTTTGCTTTCCTGAAAGCAAACCAAAAAACCCCAGGTTGTTATTACTGTTCATTATTTGTAATGTCTAGAAGCGCTAGTCATGGACCAGAACCCCATTGTGTTGGGCACTGCACAAACTCAGAAGAGAGAGATGGTCCCTGCCCCCAAAGAGCTTACAATCTAAGTGTAAAACAAGAGACAAAGATTGATACTGACAGATAGAAGAGTACAAGGAAATAATGAGACAACAGTGGTCAGCCTGATACGCAGCGGGTCTCAGCACACCAGCACCTTAACCGCTGTCAAGTTTTTTGTAAGCATCATGGAGGGTTTTGAAGGAGGACAGGGTGGTAGCTTTGCAGATGTTTACAAGGAGCTCCTTTTAAGCACAAAGGTGCTAGTTTGAAAATGTAACAAGTGGATGATGGAGGCTGCAATCATGGGCCGATCAGCGTTGGGAGTTGATAGTGAATGAAAGATGATAGTTGGGTGGAGATAAGCAGTGAAGGGCCTTGAAAGTGAAGACAATTAGCTTATGTCTGATGAGCTGGAGAAAGGGGAAGCAGTAGAGGGATGACATGGTCAAAGTGACAAGCTAGAAGAATTATCTTGGCAGCAGCATTCTGAATGGATAGGAGCAGATTCTGAATGGATATTTGTCAAGGCTAGAGACAAGAATGTAGCAAATCAAGACACGAGATGACGACATTAGACTCTTTGGTGGGAACAGATTCAGTGGAGCGCAAGGGGCAGAAACAGGACTGGAGAAGAACTCTAGACAGTGATTGTACACAGCAAATTCAGTGATCTTAGAGATGAAAGGAAGAGGCAGAGATGGGGAAGTAGCTGGAGATGCAGATGGGCTCAAGGTTTTTTGTTTGTTAAGATGGGGAGACTAAAGCATGTTTGTATTGTGAAGGGTAGAAGACAGAGCAGAGTGAGAAATTAAAGGAAAAGAGTAAGGGATGGCATCAGAGTGGATGCAAGGGAGATCTGCAGATGAGATGTGATGGGGCTGTTCACTGTTAATGTAGACAACAGAGGAGAGTCTTGCAGGACACACAAAAACAGTAACTGCATAGACTGCCCCTATTTAAGAAGCTCCCTAAGTAAGGAAAAACAATTCAGACAAGAATTCATATCAACCAGTTTCGTGCACAACAAATATCTCCACAACAGTCTTTTTTCTTGTATAATCTGTCTCACGCTATCCATAAATCAGGGTGCTTTGGATGTATGAAACTGGGTACAGGGCACGTGGGAGCAACTCTGTCAATAGCAAAGATCAAAGGATTATGAAGTCCTGTTAGCAGAATGGTCAGCTGGCAATGCAATTTCCATTACCCTCCAAAGGCCAGAGCATCAAAACAGTTCCTTCATCCTGAAAGAGAAGATTCCCAACCTCATACACATGAAGGTATGATCAATCCATGAGACTTGAGGGGTAATTTCCATCCCTTCAATTTCTACTCTCCACCCACAAACCAGATCAAAGCATGGGCAGCCACATGAACTGAGTTTATGGCCACCTGAGATAATCCCATGGTCACCATGAAGTCTTCAGCTGTCTCAGAAGAATCTCCAGTTTCGTATATTAAAATCGCTGGGCACTATTACCACCTGTGGTTTCCACACCACAGTAGCAAGAAATTTAGGCAGCTAATCAAGGACTTTGAGATTTAACCAGCACTAGGTGCCATTATAACTTTATCCCAGCGCTTAGAGACACAGCTAGTTTTACTTACCAAAAATTTTCTCAGATCTTTGTAGTTGGTTATAATGCCATTGTGGATAACAATAAATTCTAGAGAATAAAAAAAAAAAGTGTTAATTCTAAAAGAAATGTTAATATTTTACATACCTTAAACACCTTATGAAACATTTTATTCTAATAAGCATACTTACACAGTAGTAGAAGCATCAAAATAGTGAATGGCTTCTATAATTCACTGCAGTTACCCTGCACAGATTGCTCTCTGTTAGCAAGGACTGTTCTAAGCTGTATGCAGTAATACCATCTAGGACAGTGGCTCTCAAACGTTTTTTTACTGGTGACCCCTTTCACATAGCAAGTCTCTGCGTGCGACCCACCCTTATAAATTAAAAACACGTTTTTTATATATGTTTAACACCATTATAAATGCTGGAGGCAAAGCGGGGTTTGGGATGGAGGTTGACAGCTCGCAACCCCCCATGTAGTAACCTCGCGACCCCAAGGGGTCCCAACCCCCAGTTTGAGAACCCCTGGTCTAGGACTTATGCTATGCCTTTCCATCAATAAATCTCATTGTGCATTACAAAGATGGAGAACTTATTTTACAGATGGAGAACTTAAGGGACAGAAACATTAAGTGCTTTGCTCAAAGGCCTGTGTTAGAAGTAGACCATTGAATAACCTTTTAAGAGCAAATATTTCAAAGAAAACTCACCGATCTGTCATCTTTTGAGGGTGGCTTATTTAACTTTCATGGATTTTTAAAAAAAATGTATTTAATGCATCCAGCTGCCACGATGATATGCCGTGTATTAGTAAATACCAATTACATGACAATGTTCTCTTAGTATCATTGCATGCAATACAGAATAGAGATAATTTTCCTAATGTAAAAGACGAGAATCTAGGCCAGCCTTCATGTGTGCCATTACCCTAAATTACTATACATGTTAATCACATCAGGTCTTAGTGCTGAGGACGTTAAACACGCACAAACCATTTTCCAAGTCAATGGTTGTATTATTTCCGTTTCAAGCATTTAGAATCACAACACATTTGAAGGAGCAGACAAAGTAGTTTTGCAGAAGTCTTGTAACCGGAAGATTACTGAATATATTTAATATATGCTTGTAACAACTTTATGTGCAGTGCTCATCTAAACAATATACAATTAGCGATGATCCTTTTCTATATGAGCTATTATTGTATCTCATTTGGTTTGTTTGTTACAATACAAAAATCAGATGGTGAGAGCCAAAATTGGTTCCATTTCAAAATCTTCAGAAACTGGTTGGTAATGTCTCCTGGAATTCTAAATAACTTGGGCTTGTGTTTTAATCCAATCAATTTTCACTGAACCGTTTGACACAACACTTAAATCACGCAGGGTGAGCTTAACAGGGATGGAGGATGGTCTTGTGTTTAAAACACAGGACAGAGAACACCGGGTTCTATTCCCAGCTCTGTCACTGGCCTGCTGGGTGACCCTGGGCAAGTCATTTCACCTCCCGTGCCTCAATTTCCCCACCTGTACAGTGGGGATACTTTGTCAAGTGCTTTGAGATCTCGGAATGGAAAGTTCTGTAAGAGCTAGATATTGTTGTTATTATTACCCAGCTCTGCCACAAACCATCATCTGTAAGTGAGAATGCTAACGATTACACAGGTAGCCTGAGGATAGGTTCATCACAGTTCGTAAAGCATTTGAGATTCGAGCTGGTGCATAGATATAAATAAGAGCCAAGCTGCCTTCTGCAGCAATACAAAGGACAAAGCAACCTTTACCAAATGATGGCCAAAACAGAGAAATAAACAAAGAAAATTACATTATAAAAAAAAAAAAACCTATTTGTTAGCAACATCCCATTTATGATGATGGTTGGGAAAATTCCTGTAGGCCTTGAGATCTTACTTTTTCAGTCAATATTGATTTACTGAAGTCCCGAGGCACTATCACAATGCAAATAATGAATACGACTGCCTCTTACTGCAAGTGATTCATCATCATAATAAAAAGAGTCTGGTGCTGTTCTTATTGAAGTCAATGACCAAACTCCGGTGGGATTCAAAAGGAGCAAGATTCGGATCATGGCCTGAAACTGAAAAATGATTCCTACCCCCTGCCTCCAAGCACGTGCTCTCACAGAGGCATAGGCAGCACTGCACCAATAGAGTTTTAGTATGAAGTACTGAATTAAGTGACAATTTGCAAGAGCATATTCATCGCTCAGAATTCCCAACAGCCATTATTCTCCCCATTCACACAAATAAATACTTCCCCTTGCAGTGCAGGGTCTTACCATTGTTTTTATCTGAGCGCTGCGGGTGGCTATTGACAGGATTGGGCTCACCATGGGTAGCCCATCGGGTATGTGCGATGCCAAGATGTACATCAAACTCGATGTCCAGGTCCATATCCTGTTGTTCTGCAGATGGAAGTGTAAAAATGTTACATTATCAGGACCTGATCCAATTCACATTGAAAGCAACATAAGAGATGGGTCAGGCTTTCAGAGCGTAACAGGCAATGCAGTAAGTTACATAGAGACTGACATATTCAAGTAAAAATATAATCAGAAAATTATTAGCACAAAGCAAGCAAAACATCAGGTTTACAGTTATTGGCAGTCAAGACCATGTCAAGGCCCCAGCCAATAAAGTGATGATTTCTCACGCGATGAAGGATCTTTCCATGTGAGATACACAGCCTGATCCTGTGAACCCTTTCCTCTGAGCCACATTACTGATCAGTACCACTGACTCATGTGTACAGGTTTGCAATATCAAAGATCAAATGTTTAATTTAACTGCCGATCTTTTAATAAATTTACCAACATGATTTTCTTCTAGGCTCTCCACCCACAGAAAAATTGGAGCATCCTGAGTATTGCCTATTAACGCCAAAGCTGTTTGTGGGCAGGTGTGAATATTCTCTAAGCTCTTCTTCGGGCAAAAAGTATCCCAACACCAGGGCATTTCCAACAAGTTCACAAAATCATTTCAGTTTTTCAGCAAGAACATCTTTGTCTCAGGAGTTCACTTGTTTTGCCACACTGAGTCCTCAATAAGAAGCAATTAGACAGCATCACTTGTTTATACTGTATATATTTTCTCCTGAGAACATTTTCAACTCTGATAATCTTTTCTCCTGCATATTGAGGAAATATCTATGAATTTTACTTGTGTAGCTTTCGCATGCTTTTATTAACCAATAAACCAATGGGAACATGATTGTGCAACAATGGGAGAGTCTTACAAAACTAGGACCATAATTCTCAAACGTACACTTCACGAGCTATTAAGAAGTTCATAGCACTTGTTAGTAAAGAATAAACCTGTTATGTTAGACAATCATTTACTCAGTGTTCTTCTCAATTGTCTGTTTCCAGTCTATCAAGCCTTCTTCAGGAAAGCTTTAGTGAGAAGAGGGTGGGAACCGGTAAACTGAGTAAAAGCTCTCATACCAAGCAGTGAATTATTGTACAATATAGCAATTGGCAGCTATGCCTTCCATTCTCCAAGTAGTTCTGTGACATGCCTGTCTATCCCCCCAGCTCAACCTCTTCCAACTTACTATATGGCCTTCAGTTTATTTCACATACCTATAAAGATACATTAACAAAATTATTCATGTGGCTGTTTTGTAAGTCTCACTCATCTGGCGATTCCATTCCTTTTTATTCTCAAAAAGAAAATAACCTTTAACAAGTCATCCAATTTTATTTTCTTCCCTTGTGTTGGCCCATCATCTATTGAAATATTAGCTCTGCCTGACCAAGCATAATCACCTTACACAATATTAAATTAGAATCCCCAACAGTAACAATTTAGTGCCTGGAAAGTATCAAATTAATCTTCTCTTGGTAGAAGTTCATCCTTTTGTTCAGAGATTACCTTTTCTGTCTTTCTTAATAGCTTTTCATAGACCATAATATAGTTTTCTAAATTGTTTTTAGTTTTCTAAATTGATTTTACCACAAGTGCTTAAATCTTACCATTATTCCAGTGTCTTTCTTTTTTACTGAATATATACAATATAGCCTTGTTTATTCAGACTTTGGACTTAGCTGAATTAAGGTCAGGTCCACGCATTTCATTTGGATCAATGAGGTTTTACTATCTTAGTAATGGTAAAATTACATTAAAAGGCTACAGAATCAGTTTCTCGTAAGTTTCATATATGAGAATCCTTTAAGTTAAATAAATATGCTGTAACTGAAGTTACTAACACCCGAAAATCAGGATATTACCTAGAAACAGACAACCATCAACTATGGTGGCAGATACCTGCAAGTTCATGCAGTGCTTACCCATACTTTACAGAAAACAATTGTTTGCAGTTTTGTTTCCTGCAGAGATGTGACTAATTTAAAATCTGACTCTATCCAGGACATAAAAGGGTTTAGAAATAGAAAGCAGAATACCTCACTTCCTGCTTTCTCATCAATTTGACAGTTCCACTTATAAGTATATTAGTATTTTTTCTTAACCAATTCCTTAGCTCATCTACTGCGCACCTCAAGATAAAACTAGGTTTGCACTATAAGATGTTTAGGTTATTCAGAAACTCAAAGTCAATTTATTAAGGCTAAATTCAAAATGTCCTAGTGGATGATTTTTTCCTGCTTGCAGGGGAGGAGGGAGTTTATTTTTTAGAACTGAAATAAAATATATCCATATATAGATGGATTCTTATTAATGCTGTAATATTATTTTCACTATTTTGCTTTATTTGGATGAGAAACCAATGCACAGTTAATTTTCTAAAAGGTTGCTCCTTATTTTGAGAACATTTTAAATTTACCAAGCTAAATGGGCCCCAATCCAGCAAATATTTACAAGCACTTGTGAATCCTAGTGAATTAAATGGGACTACTCTTGGGTGTGAAGTAAGGCTGTCGATTAATTGCAGTTAACTCACGCGATTAACTCAAAAATATTAATTGTGATTAATTGCAGTTTTATTCACACTGTTAAACAATAGAATACCAATTGAAATATATTAAATATTTTGGATGTTTTTCTACATTTTCAAATATATTGATTTCAATTACAACACAGAACACAAATTATACAGTACTCACTTTATATTATTTTTATTACAAATATTTGCACTGTAAAAATGATCAAAGAAATAGTATTTTTCAATTCACCTCATACAAGTATCGTAGTGCACTCTCTTTATCATGAAAGCGCAACTTACAAATGTAGATTTTTTTTTGGTTACATAACTGCACTCAAAAACAGAACAATGTAAAACTTTAGAGCCTACAAAACCACTCAGTCCTACTTCTTTTAAAGCCAATCACTAAGAGAAACAAGTTTGTTTACATTTACAGGAGACAATGCTGCCCACTTCTTATTTACATCATGGCACTTTTGTAGCCAGCATTGCAAGGTATTTACAGATATGCTAAACATTCGTATGCCCCTTCATGCTTTGGCCACCATTCCAGAGGACATGCTTCCATGCTGATGACGCTTACTGAAAAAATAATGCGTTAATTAAATTTGTGGCTGAACTCCTTTGGGGGAGAATTTTATGTCTCCTGCTCTTGTGTTTTACCCACATTCTGCCACATATTTCATGTTATAGCAGTCTTGGATGATGACCCAGCATGTTGTTCATTTTAAGAACACTTTCACTGTAGATTTCACAAAATGCAAAGAAGGTACCAATGTGAGATTTCTAAAGATAGCTACAGCACTCAACCCAAGGTTTAAGAATCTGAAGTGCCTTCCAAAATCTGAGAGGGACGAGGTGTGGAGCATGCTTTCAGAAGTCTTAATAGAGCAACACTCTGAAGCAGAAACCACAGACCCCGGACCACCAAAAAAGAAAATCAACCTTCTGCTGGTGGCATCTGACTCAGATGATGAAAATGAACATGCGTTGGTCTGCACTTCTTTGGATCGTTATTGAGCAGAACCCATCATCAGCATGGACGCATGTCCTCTGGAATGGTGGTTGAAGCATAAGGGACATATGAATATTTAGCGCATCTGGCACGTAAATATCTTGCAATGCTGGCCACAACACTGCCATGAGAATGCCTGTTCTCACTTTCAGGTGACGTAGTAAACAAGAAGCGGGCAGCATTATCTCCTGCAAATGTAAATAAACTTGTTTGTCTGAGCGATTGGCTTTAAAAGAAATAGAACTGAGTGGACTTGCAGGCTCTAAAGTTTTACATTGTTTTATTTTTGAATGCAGATTTTTTGTACATAATTCTACATTTGTAAATTCAACTTTCATGATAAAGAGATTTGACACAGTACTTGTATTAAGTGAATTAAAAAATACTACTTTATTTTTACAGTGCAAATATTTATAAAAAATAAATATAAGGTGAGTACTGTACACTTTGTATTCTGTGTTGTAATTGAAATCAAAATATTTGAAAATGTGGAAAACACCCAAAAATATTTATATAAATAGTAGTCTATTATTGTTTAATTGCGCGATTAATTTGTTTAATCGCTTGACAGCCCTAGTGTGAAGTTAAGCAAGTGCTTAAGTACTTTGCTGGATTTGGGCCTTAAACTGTACTGATCTAAAAATTTCCACTTAATTAATACAACACAGAGATTAACTCAATATAATCAGTCAAATTTGTGAATTTCAGATTGTATGATGAACAAACCCTTAAAGAATATTTAAACTCCCTTGCCCTAGAAAAAACCCTAAGATGTTTATTAATACTTTTTTAGTTACATCTTCCACTAGTAAAGACATTTTTCTCCCATGTAAAACAGCACTGTACCTTTGTGTGTATAGCGGCATATCAACACATAGCTGATGATTTTACTAGGATTCAGCTTGACAGATCAAAGACTTCCTTGTTCAGAAGTTGTGTCCCCAAACAATACTAAGGACAGAATACGTACGATACAGAATATCTCAATATACATGAGATTGAGGTTAAAGAGTACTTAACATGCAAAGAATCTCAAGATATTTTTGGAAAGGGGAAGTGTAATACATACTGTTAATCTCTTCATCCAGAGCCTTCACTTTCCCCTTCTTTTTGATTAGTTGGATTTTGCCGGCATTAGCCTCCCAGTCTTTGTCATTTCCTCCATCGATTCCCACACCTAACAGTTTCCCGCAAGAAACAACAAAAATTGTGAAGCACAGAAACTTATGTTGCACCATCTGTGTTTCATATTCAAGAAAACTGAGGGACAAACTTCAGGAACATATTATTAAAAGGCACGTTCAAATCCCTGAATGAAAGGCATTGAGAATATTTTTATGTAAATCTGCAATTACTACTCAGAAAACTTTTTACGTACTTTGGTGCAACAATGTTTTAATTTCCCGAAAACAGGAGGGCAGCGGAAAGCAAAGACTTATTTGTGACCACCTGCCTAATAAGCATACCAGTAAAATGGCAATTTACAATATAAAAAGAAAAATAATTGTTACTTTATCGAATGACCTACCTGCAGAATCATATCCTCTGTACTCCAATCTCTGAAGCCCTTTGATAAGGGTCTCCAGGATCTCCCGTCTTGTCCGGGGAACATGGTAGTTTAGGTAAGCAAAGATGCCTAGGGAAAAGAAAGGTATATTCTAAGAGTGGTCCACTTAACTTGATGACAAAGCACCAAATGACAGAATGTTGTGTTGGATTTCCACAGGCACAAAGGATAAGGTGCAAGATCTGCCATGCTGAAGTTAACCCTTGCCGTTGTACATTATAATTCTCTTGCAGGAAAGTCCCATTAAATTCTTATCCTTTCCACCCCTATTCTAAGTTCTCTAAGGGCAGGGACAGTGTTTACACTTGGGAAGCCAAAGCTAAAGCATCAGCCCCACTATTTACATGGCACTAAAACCAACTGAACAAAGTAGTCAACCAATAGAGAGAAGCTTGGTAGAGCTGGGGACTGAACTTTCACGTGAGCTGGACTTTGACTATGGAACTCACTGCCCGAAGACAGAACAACCACCAAACTATTTCCGAACTAAAGTTCAGATTCAGGAAACTGCTAAAGCAAATGCTTAATTTAAGCACCTACTTAAGCACTGTCCTGAATAGGATTTTTTTCCTGAACTGGGACCCACATGCAGAACTTACTTCTTCAACACAGCTTCCCCTCAATGAGTTCTGCACACAGACAGATAGGCAACACACCCATTGACTCATACACGCTAAAATCCTTATAAATGAATCAAGCTATTTCCCCTTTAGGCTGGGAAGGAAGAATAAAAATAGAAATAACAATTTCTCTAACACTTGGCAGGCACTCAGATACTATGGTGATGGAGGCACGTAAGTACTTCGCTCTATAATGAAAATTTAATTATTTGGATCTTTTCCAGAAAGATTCCATTTGCTACTGCGATAAAGCAGCAACACATGACATTTACTCGGATGAAGATCATTTGTACTAGAAACTATTCCTTCACCTTGCCCTACGATTTTAGCAAAGAAAAGACATCAGTGACTATAAAAGTGCGACAAGTTTGTAAATTTAAAACATACACCTATACCCCTACACAGCGTAAACTTCCAAACGTGACTAGTGATTTTGAGTTCCCAACATGACACACCTTAGAGAGTTTTTCAGAAAACGGATGCTCAATTATTGCCAAAAATTTGATTATTTTTAAGATCACTCAAAAACAGGCACTCTAAATTCACTTTAGAAAAAGTAGGCTATATTTTTAATCAATATGTCTCCATCCTCCTCATCCATACTCTGCTAAGTAGTCTCTACACATGCAAGGAGACCTCAAAGATTATAGGTCTACTTGTATACATAAGGACTATTCACATAAGTAAGCATCTGCAAGATCATGCCTTTAAATGGCTTGTGTTACTGTTATCCTCGATAATTCAAAGCCTGCTAATCGTTTTCTTTTTATGCTGAGAAGTATGAGCAGAGAATTCTAGGTTTACAGATGCACCGAATCTCATGTTACAAAGCCTTAAAATGTTTACCAGGTACCTATTTCCCTGAGGCAGATAAGCAGATATGTGGGACTTGCAGCAAGGTAGTACTGTACCCTAGACCTAGACCCTGATCACTATGGTGAGGAAAAGCTCTGTCAGCCGGGAGACAGTTGGGAGCTGCTGGAGCCTGTCACCATGGCCGGAGTCTTTCATGGGGACAGGGAAAGGCTCTGGCAGTGGGACATTACACTGCTGAAAACAACAGTGGGAGGCAGCTCTTGGGTGCATACAGAGCTGCGTAGGGTGCATCCTCAAGGGTTCAGGTGTGCAGGGCACGCTACTCCCGTAAGTCATGCCTTACAGTCTACAGTGCTATTTATACCGGGGCTAGTGGGGCCTGCAGTGTCTGTACTCGACACATCACCCTTCCTGTAGAGGTACCTTCAGTGTTCAGAGCGAGAGTGCAATTTACAACAGTCCCGTCAGTTTCACTGATTTTGCTCAGAACATTCTGAACAAGATTTTTGTAAATTCCACTCTGCTGCTGCCAGCTGTGGTGGGGTGTGGCCAGGGAACTTCCTGTAGCCACTGAGTGAGTAGGGATGACATTACAAGCAATAAGATATCTGCAGTTAAATAACTATCTCTGCTGCAGTTTGAAACATTTCATTTTAAGAATCCCTTCCTGACACTCTTCCAATCCCTTCCCTCCCATTTGGCTTAGAATTTTACTGTTGGCTAATTAGATATATTTAGTTTCTTACATTTCCAGAACTGCATTCCTCAAGTACACAACCACACCCCTCTCTGCAACTGAACAGACTGCAGAAAGTTGCCATCTCAAGACACTGAGGCTGAAGGATAGCACATTTCAACTACATTCTGGCCTCCTAAATAACTTCCAGTCTTACACTCACCAGTGCTCCTCTGATCACACTTGCTTTGGCCTAGTCTACCCCTAACACTCAGGTCAACCTAGCTACATCGATCATGGCTGTGAAAAATTTCACACTCTCAGCACCACAGTTAGGTCAGGCTAACCCCTGGTGTAGAAGCAGTTAGTTGGCAGAAGGATAAATCTTTCATCAGCCTACCTACCACCTTTCGGAGACATGGATTAATGGAGAAACCCCTTCCACTGATAAGGGAAGCATCCACACTACAGTGGCTCAGCTGCAGCGCGTTCACTGTGTGGTTGCAGCGTAAACATGGCCTTCCTTTGTTATTGCTGATCAGTACACTTGTAAAGCTGCGCAATGAAGCCTTACTTCAGTAAAATCCTAAAAAGCTGCATGTAATCCTACACCGTTTCAGATGGCTGCCGCTGAGAAAGCGCTAGTGTGCAGAGGCACAGATATTAAATGCTTTCTATTTCTCTTCCCAAGCTAGCGAGAGAGATTCTGAAGACCAAAGGGTACAGAAGAGAAAAGAAATTTGCAGAATGTAGGGATCAGATAATTCTAACTCTTTTGACTTCCAAATCTCTCCAGGTCAAAAAGCTAGCCCAAATCAGTAGAAATTTAAAATTACTATGTAATGGCTGTTTAGTTTCCATTCATACGCAAAACGAGTTGGTGGTCTCATGGTCTTTGTCCGGTTTCTAGTGGACAGGTATCTACCCCACAGAATCACAACTGCTATAGCACTTTTAACAAGATGCCAAAGACTGAATGAGCATCAAGACCAAACTATCCTCCGTCACCTAGAGATGGTTCATCTGGAATAGGCTTGAGACACACCACTGCCTATTTTCTATTTGTTCTGTAGCTAAAAGGAAACTTTCACCTGTAAAAGCTGTCGATCTGGCACTTGTCTTGAGCTCTAAAAATGTACTAATGTTTTAAAAACAACGAACAGCTCACTCATGAGGTTAGCAGAGAAGAAATTTGGATCCAAGGCTAAAAATGTCACAAGAGGCAGAGAAAAAATATAGCTCTCAACATCAGAAATGTCGAATTCACGAATCATAATGGTCAGTTACCGACAATACAGTCATTAGGACTAATAATACAGTATACGTCAAGAAATTGAAGAGATGTTCCAAAAGGAAGAGGATACAAAGACGGAGAGATTCAGTTCCGGTTGGCTTCAGCCGTTATCTTGATGGATGAACTCATCCCACTTGGGAGGATAATGGAGACCTTCATAGTAAACCAAAATTTCTAAAACTAACCAATGATCAAGGCAGAGGAAAAGTAGGAGAAAAAGGTTTCAAAACCCTTCTGAGAGAGAGGAAGGCAGAATGATAATGCAATACAAATAAAAAGGCAGCACAGACTGTCTAATCACTTTAAAAATATGATATACTAGGTAAAAGTGATTAAAGAATAAATTTCCTTACCTATGTTACTAGCAAAACTAGTAGTTAAAAAAGTAAACATTTGAAAAATCCTTTCACCATTTATGCTGTTTGTCCATGCTGAGTGATGTATTAACAATTAAAAAAAATAGACTCTTCAATTTCACTTTTGTTTGGAATAAGTTTCTAGTCTTTCACTTTCTGGTTTCCATGCACTAACACAGTGAACCTTTGGTTTCACAGCACTGCAAGGGAAGACATCAATCCAAATGTAAAAAATAATTTCATTTGAGATTAGTTTCTTGTAATATTTTAAAGGGTGTTTCTGGCAATATTTAGGTTCTGTGATTGATTAAAAAAGAATCAGAATGGAATTCTATGTTTGTTATGTTTCTCTATCAAATTTCCTCCATTTGCAACTGAAAGATTTTATTTTCCCTAACTACCAGTAATAAAGGTTCTGCAGATCAAATTACGACACCCCCCCTGCCCCCGCTGTATTTGTGCAACCTCATTGTCTTCAGATCACACTTTCAGTTATACCTGCGCAAGCCCAGGTAAAGGAATGCTGTTATGTTGGTATAACTAAAAATACACTTTGAAGACAATGAGGCTGTACAGCCATATCTGAAAGAATAATCTGGCCTGCAGAACCTTTGTTTCTGGTGATAATGAATGAGATGAAGACAAGCCATTTCTCTCTCTGAGCCCAGGGTAAGGTCAGCTAGGGAAAAGAACATCTTTTTATTTGTAAACTGAGCAAAGAGATCATTTCAATGAGCACCAAAATGCTGCCACTTCTATCATACAGCACCTCTAGTGTAGGCTATAAAAAACATTTTTTTTCCTAAGTACCAGAAGCATGCCACTTTCACAAAAGCAAAGACACAGTAGTGACTTTCCCACTCGCTGATGGTCAGTTCCCCCACCCCCATTCAAGTAGATAAAAAGATAACAGCGAATTAGCTCTTTGCAGCTGTTGGGAGTGTTATGGGTGGAGCTGGTCAGAAAGGAGTGTATTCTTTTGTCAAAAAATGCTAATTTTGTTGAAATCTAAGCATTCCCAGGGACATGTCGATTTCCAAGCAATTCTCAGGGAAACCAGACAGGTTCCACCCTGCCTGTCTGGTTTCCTACTGGCTCTACCCTGGTGCCCTGTTGGGGAGTCAAGCGCCCGCAAGCCTTGAAACTCTTAACTTTTGGGGCTACCAGTGTCCCTGGGAACCTGCAAGGCAAACTGCACTGATTCATACATTCCAATGGCTAGAGGGAACCATTGTGACCATGCAAGTCACAGGGTAGAGAGCTCCCCCAAAATCATTCTTAGGGCATACATATCTTTTTAAAAAAATCCAATCTTCATTTAAAAATGGTCAACGATGGAGAATCCATCAGCCTTGGCAAATTGTTCTAATTACTCTGAGTTAAAAACATACACCTTATTTCCTGTCTGAAATTATCTAGCTTCAACTTCTAGCCATTGGATCTTGTTAGACCTTTCTCTGCTAGACTGAAGAGTCCATTATCAAATATTTGTTCCCCAGGTAGACACGTACAAATTGTAATCAAGTCACCCCTTAACCTTCTCCTTGTGTTAAGATAAATACAAGGAGTTCCTTGAGTCTATCACTATGAAGGCAGGTTTTCTAATCCTTTAATCATTCTCGTGGCTCTTTTCTGAACCCTCTCCAATTTAAGAACATAAGAACGGCTGTACTGGGTCAGACCAAAGGTCCACCTAGCCCAGTATCCTGTTTTCCGACAGTGGCCAATAGCAGGTGCCCCAGAGGGAATGAACAGAACAGGTCATCATCAAGTGATCCATGCCCTGTTGCCCATTCCCAGCTTCTGGCAAATAGAGGCTAGGGACACCATCCCTGTCCATCCTGACTTACAACCATTGATGGACCTATCCTCCATGAATTTATTTAGTGCTTTTTTGAACCATTATAGTCTTGGCCTTCACAACATCCTCTGGCCAAGAGTTCCACAGGTTGATTGTGCGTTGTGTGAAGAAATACTTCCTTTTGTTTGTTTTAAACCTGCTGCCTATTAGGCCTTGGCTACACTTGCAGCTGTACAGCACTGTGAGGTAAACCTGTCTTCGTACAGCTGAGTGGGGAAAAGCACTGCAGTCTGTCCACACTGAAAGCTGCCAGTGCAGTGGCGTGGCCACACTTGCAACATTTGCAGCTGTGTTGGGAGCGGTGCATTATGGGCAGCTATCCCAGCATTCATGTGGCTGCAAAGTGCTTTTCAAAACGGGGTGGGGTGGAGTGTGACAGGGAGTGTGGGGGGAGAGAGAGTGCTTTTTGGAGCCTGTCAGCACTCTATTTTGCAAGTTCCGAACTACCGGCCTCCTGCTCATTCATTCACTCACTCAAAGCAAACAGCAAAATGTTTGCTTTTTCTCTTTGAAACCGGCACTTCTGCATTCCTGCAGCTGGTCACAGTAATGGAGAGGATTGGCTACTTGACAAGGTGATTAGTACAGCCCTACAAGCGTTTACACTCACACCCCTGGGTCATAGCCACTCCGCTGTATCTCTTATTCCTCTCCGAGATGTGAAGTACCTGCAGTGCTGCAGCCACGGAGATACAGCGCTGTAAGTGCCCTGCCAGTGTGGACGGGGAGTGAGTTACAGCACTGGGGGAGGCTTTACAGCGCTGTAACTCGCAAGAGTAGCCAAGACCTAAATTTCATTTGGTGATCCCTAGTTCTTGTGTTATGAGAAGGAGTAAATAACACTTCCTTATCTACTTTCTCCACACCAGTCATGATTTTATAGACCTCTATCATATCCCTCCTTAGTCATCTCTTTTCCAAGCTGAAAAAAATCCCAGCTTTATTAATCTCACCTCATATGGAAGCTGTTCCATACCCCTAATCGTTTTTGTTGCCCTTTTATGAATCTTTTCCAATTCCAATATAACTTTTTTGAGATGGGGCGACCATATCTGCACGCAGTATTCAGGGTGTGGGTGTAGCATGGATTTATATAGAGGCAATATATTTTCTGTCTTATCTATCCCTTTCCTAATGATTCCCAATATTCTGTTCACTTTTTTGACTGCTGCTGCACATTGAGTGGATGTTTTCAGAGAACTCTTCACAATGACTCCAAGATTTCTTTCTTGAGTGGTAACAGCTAATTTAGACCCCATCATTTTATATGTATAGTTGGGATTATGTTTTCCAATGTGTATTACTCTCCATTCTGAAAACTGATCATTTAGTCCTACACTTTGTTTCCTATCTTTTAACCAGTTACCGATCCATGAGAGGACCTTCCCTCTTAGTCCATGACAGCTTAAGAGCCTTTGATGAGGGACTTTGTCAAAGGCTTTTATCAACATCTTTCTTGAACTGTAGGCACCAGAACTGGACATGGTATTCCAGCAGTGGTCACATCAGTGCCAAATAAAGAGGTAAAATAACCTCTCTACTCTGACTCGAGATTCCCGTTTATGCATCCCAGGATCACATTAGCTATTTTTGCCAGAGCGTGGCACTGGGCGCTCATGCCCAGCTGATAATCCATCCTCTCTCAAAATAAAACGTTTTCATAGACAGGGCTCCCAGGACTACCATGGTCCTGGCTCCTTGCCAGAAACCCTGGGAGCTCTGAGCAGCCTGCAGGGGCATGCAGAAACTTTGCAAAAAAGACAAAAGAGTGTTGTCCCCCCCCCCTTTTTTTTTTTGGAAGTCCCGTACCTCTGGAAATGTCAAAGTTTGGGTTTTTTGCTCCATTTAGGGAAGAAAAATATTTGAAGTTTCAGAATTTCCTGAGGAACAGGAATTCCAGTTCCCAGTTACCAAGCAGCAGCCGTGTCATTGAGCTGGAGGTGTGGCTGATACGTAAAAATGCCACTGTGCCCACACCCTTATTAACAGGCTCTGGAGTGAATCAGAAAGAGTGAAGACTACACTGAAACAGGAGAAAGTCCTTGTTACTGACTGATAAGCACATATTCTAACCTAACACCACTGACAACACTAGGTGAAATAAATGTCATGGCGAACAAGTTAGTTCTGTAAGTTCCTGAAGAGTGTTTTTTATATATTCATAAAAGTCGCATTAAAAAAAAAAGTACCAAAGGCCCTAACTTGTGCTAATTTAAGTCATAGGAGATTTGAGAGGCTCAGGAGATAGAATCAGATCCCTCTGCAATTGATTATGGGCATAATACTGAGACCATCCAGATTAAAAAGGTAATTTATGTGTTTAAAACATGTTAGCACAACTCAGTTTTAAATAGAACTTTGCATCTAGTGTAGACAGCGCAAGGTGCATTTAAAAACACATTAGCAGCATCCCAGCTCTTTGGTCTCACCATCTCTGTCTTACCAAGATTGGTCTTGTTCCAACCAGCACCTCATTCCAATGCTCCAGTGCCAGTCATCTTTATCCAAGGCACACAGCGGAAAAACATGGATCAGTTCAAGTCTTTGGGCAGCACCATCTCTAGTGACAGTCTCTTTGATAAGGAAATTGCCTCCAGAACCAGTAAAGCCAGCCAGGCCCTTGGCCGACATCAAACAAAAGTCCTTAACCAACACAACATTTGTCCCTCCACCAAACTGAAGATCTACAGTGCAGTGGTCCTAACATCTCTCCTGTATGGATCTGAGACAAGAACTTTTTATTGACCGCACATTAAACAGCTTGAGAAATTTCACATGCACTCCCTCTGCTCAATAATGAGCATTCGCTGGCAGGACAGAGTAACCAATGTTAAGGTCCTTGAGAGAGCAAAAACAACCAGCCTTGAAGAAATGTTATTGAGAGCACAATTTAGGTGGACGGGACATGTCATCAGAATGGAAAAACCGTGTCTCCCAAAACAGATCCTGTATGGGGAGCTGAGTCAGGGCAAAAGAAAGAAGGGTCGTCCATATAAGTGCTTCAAAGTTAACCTGGAGAGCAGTCTCCAGTGGGCTGGCATCAGTCTCAAAGAACCCAAGCAAATGGCTCAGAACAGGACTCACTGGTGGCCTCTAACAAGATCAGCCTGCGACAAGTTCAAGTGGGATCGACGAAATCGTCTCCAGGCTGCACGTGAAAGGTGCCACAGATCAGCATCGTCAAACATCATGGATATGGACTTCCCATGCCTTCTGTGAAGCCAACTCTGTGCATCAGGCTTTGGACTTCAGAGTCATATGCGTAGCCATAGATGAGAATGGTGACAATATAATCATCATCATTAGCAATGGATTACCAACAACACAGCAGGTGGTATATCTTTTTAAACACACCTTGTCCGGTCTGTGCTAGGTACAAAGTCCTATTTAAAATTCTATCAGTTGAAACATGCTTAACAATAGGATTTGAAACACAACCTATTCTCCCAGTGTAGGCAAGAGGTGCTGCCAACTATCAGCTCCCACTCAACTCATCGGATGCTCAGCCCTATCTTAGGGCTTGTCTACACTGGCAATTAACAGCGCTGCAACTTTCTCGCTCGGGGTGTGAAAAAACACTCCCCTGAGTGCAGCAAGTTTTAGCGCCGTAAAGCAACAGTGTAAACAGTGCCCCAGCGCTGAGAGAGCTTTTTCCCAGCACTCTGCCGTGACCACACAAGGCACCTTAAAGTGCTGCCACGGTAGCACTTTAGCGTTGCCAGTGTAGACTAGCCCTAAGTATGCGTTTCTAGTACTCCTGTACTGAAACACAGAAAGGTGTTACTCAAGCATTCTTTGTGGCAATCACCTAACTATACACTGCAACACTTTTGACAGTTTTGAGTAGACAAGCATCTTTGTGGGTGCACACTGTAGCTGTTGGCATTATTAATGGCAAGGCTGTGTTGGCAAGGGTGTCATACAAACAAACAGACTTCTTTTGAGATCATTAGCTCACTCTGATAGGACAAACTACGGTGCAACAAGGAAACAAGAATGAAACATCACAAGGGAGTTAATCATTGCATTCAATTAAGAATGACAAATTATGTTCCCTGAAACCAAGCTCTTTTCCTCCTCTTATTCATATTCAAAAAGAACACTGCCAAGAATACTGGGATAAAAAAAAAAAAACATCCAACTTCACAGCATTCCTTAAGATAGCATCTTCCAGGAATTTTCCAACAGATCCTTGCAGGCACATTAAAAATGCATCTACATGATTTCCTGAGATGATCACTAGCACTAACAAGTATGTGACTTCAGCATCATAAAGCAATAAAAAACAATTATGCCTGATTAATTTATGCATCTTTTCTCCCCAGGCAATTAGCAGGATAGTACTGCAATTTTCAACCAAAAAAATATTAGGAGAGGGAAAAATCTCTGGCTAGGATTACTATCAAGGTAGATCATTTCAGGGTCTAGAAATTTTGATACTGTTCCTTTAGAAATCTAGTCTAATAAACTGAATCCACATTTGTTCTGAAATAAACACAAGCACTAATTTGACTTAAGGGAAGTTGGAACAAATTATTTACTGCAGAGCTGTTACCAGAGAAGTCCTGTCTCCTACTACTGACTAGCAGTTAGAGCAGGGGTGGGGAAATTGCACGCAGCGGAGGGCCATGAATGTAGGGCTGGGGCAGGGGTGCGGGAGGGAGTGTGGAGTATGGAAGGGGGTGCGGTGTGCAGGAAGGGGCTCAGGGCAAGGGGTTGGGGCACAGGAGGGGTGTAGGGTGTACAAGGGGGCTCAAGGCAGGGGGTTGGGGTACAGGAGGGGTGCGGCAGGGGGCTCAAGGCAGGGAGTTAGGGGGCTCAGGGCAGGGGTGCGGGGTGCAGGAGGGGTTCGGGCTCTGGCCCGGCGTCATGCAGCAGGGCTACAACAGGCTCCCTGCCTGCCTGCCCTGGCCCTGCTCCGGGCACCATGTCCCTGCGGCCCCCGGGGGCTCCATGTGCTGCCCTCCCTCAAAGCTCCCATTGGCCGCAGTTCCCCGTTCCCGGCCAATGGGAGCTGCGGGGGGTGCTGCCTGCAGGTGAGGGCAGCGCACGGCGCCCCCTCCCCCCCCCTGCTCCTCCAGGGGCCGCAGGGACGTGGTGCCGTCTGCTTCCGGGAGCAGCACGGGACCCGTGGTAATCCCGCGGGCTGGATCCAAAAGCCCTGATGGACCAGATCTGGCCTGTGGGCCGTAGTTTGCCCACCCCTGAATTAGAGTTCTATGTCTTGCTTAGCACTGTGTGACCTTGAGCGAGTCACTTGATTTCTCTGTGATGGGTAAACTGAGTCTATAAAACAGCTGCTGTAAACCTTAATGTGTTGAGATCCTACAGAAGCATTATTTATTTCTAATAGCAGCAGCCACATGCTAAGCACTTGAACAAACACAAAAAGAAACGTCCCTGCCTCAGACAGCTCACAATGCAAACCATTATTGCTACTGCAAGTAATCACAGTATTAGAGACTGTCTACACAAGGAGTTATTCAGGAACAGGACTTAACCCACTTGGGTTAAGCTAAACAGGAACAAGGTACTCTTGTTCTACAATAAGAGTGTCCACACATAGAGACTTAATGTGTACACAAGCTCTAAGGCAATGTTAATTAACTGTATATTTGTACCATGCTATAAGGTTGCCTTATATTTTTAGAGTAATTCCCACAGACTATCCTATCAATTCATCCGTGCACTAACACTAAAGGACTCCTTTGTCCTAATGGTAATGATTAAGGTCTTGATCTTGGAACGAAATCTGTCTGTGCGGAATTTGTTGCAAGAGCTGGTTCTAAATAAGATCAATCAATTAAACACCTGGTTAAATAAAAACACCTTACAAGCTGGGAGAGGGGAGGGAAGCAAGGACTTCTCTACAAATGAAACTGATGGAGAAACCAAATGCCAAAACATGTTCTAATATTAACCACAAAACCTAGGCACCAAAAGAAAGTAGTACATAAGGTAGGTACAACTTAATCCTACCTCAGCACAGGGAGATGAACTTGATGGCTTCTTGAGGTCCCTTCCAGCCCTACACTTCTATGCTTCTTTAACCAATGCTCAATTCTGTGAGGTGCCAATCTCCCTGAATTTCAATTTACTCCACTGGGAATAGAGGGTGCTCAACATCCTGCAGGATTGGATCCCTGTCATTTACCTGCTGGTTGCTAAATTCAACTGGAAAACTCTGTGAACCACTGAGTCCCGAGAAGATGCTAAGTCTGTGTAGTGATAGTCAACTGATGGGCAGAAATGAGCAGATGATTTATTATTATGGCTGCAGCCTACAGATGCTATAAAAGTAAGCTAACTAGCCTATCAGCTTTTCAAGGTAACTAAGAAAAAGGGCAGGAAAAACATCCATTTTGTGGAGGAACAATACTTGTTTCTTTACTGCTCAAATACAAGTAAGTGTCCTTATATATGAAAGACAAAATTTTTCCAAATTGAAGGAATTATTGTTCCATCAAATCTAGCATCCCACCTCAAGTAGTTGCCATTCGCTGATGCCTCAGAGAAAAGCATATAACTAGTTGTGCAATGGTGTTAATGGGATGAAAAAAACCCTCCTCCCTGACTCTTGCAGCCATCAGTCAGGTTACATCCTGAATAACTACAAATAATATTAGACCTAAAATTATTCAGCCTTTAAAAAAAAAATCCAGCTGTAGTATCTGACTGGTTTGATTATTTACAGACTATTAGGCCTGATCACCTTGCAAAACCTGTTTTCAAACTATTTCTGAGGTCAGTCTGAACTGGTTAAGTGCATCCCCACACCAGACTCACTTCATCCATCCAGATTACAGCCAGTAATCTGATTTGCCCTGCAAATACTGCATTATAGAAGCCTTGTATAACCAAACCTTACCAGCCCAACCACCAAACCAACACATCTGCCCCTTGCCATGGTGATTGTGATGGACAATAATATTTTATTCTTAACTAAAAACAAAAATCTTACTGCCCCAGGCAAGAGGGGAATAGCATTACAAAGGCTGGATCATTTGCTATGGGTGCAACCAAACAGGTTTAGCCTTCCTCATACAGTACTTGCCTTAAGGTATTTGAACTTTAAGTCATCAGTGCATTGAGATTTCAGGACCACTATTGCCAAGAGAGCAGAGCTAATAGGGTGAATGTAAAGTTAACAGCAACTGTTATGCTCTATTTAGGTTCTTATTCACATTGTCCTAATATAAAAATGCCTTCTAAACCATTTAGTGAATTAAACTAGTTTAAGAAGTCACAGACGAGATATTAAAGTAGATAAATGTACAACCTGTAAGAATTGAGAACTTTTAGCTAGCCATAATTTTTACAATAAATCAGTGGCCCTGTAGAACTTTACAGATGTTGCTATGTTGAATAACATGACCACTCCAAACTAGAGCTGGCTGAAACACAGGATGTCAATTTCACTCAGGAGCTACCCATGTTCCCAGGGTTTATGGCTCAGAGGCAGCAGCTCCACAAAGACTATCCTGAGGCCTCAGTCTCCCAGGCCAGCTAGCTATTCAGGCTAGCCAACTCGCAAGCTGGTAGCCTGGGGAGAAAGCTGGCTCAAGGGTCTGGAAACCCTGGGGTCCCTGGCCCAGGGCTGTTACCAGATCCACAGACACTGGAAACCTGTCCCAGGACCTTCAGGTTCCCAGCACTGTGTCAGTAAGCTTGAAAGCTCTGAGCCCTCTCCCCAAAGATTTCCAGGCTGCAGGACTGGATGCTAGACACAAAGAGCCCTGGCTAGAGCCAGGGTTCCCAGTGCTTTCAAGTTTCTTGCTAACGAGCTGGGAATCTAAAAGTCCTGAGAGCCCCAGCTCAAGCTGGGTCTCCCAGAGCTTCCCAGACACCAGAAATTTCCAATTCAATGACATTTCCAACCAGCTCTACTCAGAACTGCATGGTGACAGCAGGAATAGAACTCAGGCCCTCCTGCTCCAAAAGCAAAGGCCCCTGCCACTTGACCTACAGGAGAAGCTGACGGCTGTTGTTAGTACAGGACCAAGAACATGCAACTAAATAGTTCAGATTCCATCCAACAGAGGAGAATTGTCCACAAAAGCACACCAATTCAACATACAGAGGTTTCAAGTAATTTAGCACCCCACCCCTTCCACACACAAAACCTTAATTTTCTACCTTTATGCATTCCCTGCAGCCAAATGCTCCCTCGTCTTTAATTCTGGCTCTGATGATAATCTACAACACAACTGTTTCTTTTGGAATTCAACATAGTTTTCTCACAGAGGGCCAATTTGTTAGATTGCCTCCGATCTTTGCTTCAATGTTTGCAGAGAGGGAGGGAGAAGATCCTACTATGCTTATATTTCTACTTTACATCATAACCCAAACACAACTACACAAACACAACTACATTAATGCTTCTTCTGTACTCTGTTTTCATTTCTTCTGACAGGAAGTCTCTCTGCTTCACCATGAACAAGATGCAAAGCCAAAGCTCTGACACCTTTCATATTACTGAAAAAGACATTCCAACATCCAGGAACAGTTTTGCTTGTACTGAAACAGGAGGGAAATATTTGTGCAGGTATCCAGATCCAAAGGGCACACACTAAACACTGACCCACAGAATTTTCAGGGTCACCACAATTTTAAAAAAAATAAATAGCAGAATACTGCACATCTCAAAGGCTGGATTTCCCAGGGGAGAGACTCCCACTGCACCAAAACTAGCACCATACTTGCAGCAAACCATTTATAGTAATAATTTTCTATTCTTAGCATTGTCCCACTTTCCACTTCGAGACAAAATTAGCATAATGTAAGATGGAACACACATTACTGACTGCAGCCCTTCATACCCCTTATACTCCCTCTAAGCTATGTAGTAACCTTTGTGATAACAATTGATTAAAAATTCAAAATCCTCTATTCCCAAGCAGGATGAAGAAATTGTGAAGGCGTGCAAAGCAGATATAAAATATATAAAAATTAATTTAGTTCAATAACAGGATTTAAAAATAAAGATGTAGAAAAACTAAAAGGTGGAAACCAGAAAGCAAAAAATACAGCATGAATCTCCAGAGAGACGCAACTGTGAAACTAATGTGACAAAAGAAAAATTGGAACAGAGGGACTTTTTTCTACTCCACTGTCCAAACTATGGGGGCCAGGACAAGAAAGATGTTCCCAAATATCATCTCATCGATAAGGGAAATCTGACTATAGATGGGATTTTGGAAAGTGTCTAAGTGCCTTAAGAGCACAAGCCCCCTTGACTTCTTATTATGTATTATTTGTATTACCATAGCTAGAGCCCTCCGCGGATATAAATCGGTATCTGCGGAACTGCAGGGCTCTCCCGGGAACCGCAGCGGCGAAAGGAGAAGAATGTGGGGCCGCCGCTTCATGGAGCCAGCACCCCGCGCCAGCAGCTCCTCCGGCAAGGCTGTACCTGTCCCCGTCCCCAGCCCTTCCACGCAGCTGTCTGCGTTTCCTGTCTGGAGTCGGTACAGCCGCGCTGGAGGAGCTGCCAGTGTGGGGCACAGGCTCCTGGGAGCAGCGGCCCCACGTTCTGCTCCTTTCACCGCTGCGGTTCCCGGGAGAGCCCTGCAGTTCCGCAGATACTGATTTATATCCGCGGATATAAATTTGTATCTGCGCAGGGCTCTAATTATAGCACCTAGAAGCCATCGGTTTAGACAGCCCAAGACCATATTGTACTAGGCACTATAGGAACATAGATCAAAAAGACAATCCATGCCCCCAAGGAACTTACAATCAAAGTATAAGACAAGAGACAACAGATTGATACAAACGGCTGGGGGAACAAAAGTAAACAATGAGAACACTGATCATCCTAGAGGGCAGTAATATCAGCACACCAGCTTCCTAACGGTTCTCAGATGTTTTGTAGGCAGCATGGGCAAGGAGAGTTTCGAGGAGGTACTGTACTGCACTCTAAGCCCAGGCTCTGACTCAAGCCCTGTTCTGTCCACACACAAATGAGTCTGACTTGGGTCAGGACACATTCAGGACCAGGGTCCTAGGATCCTGCTAGGTGAGGTCAGAGCCCGAGCCATTCAAGCCCTGTCGTTTTGCGGTGTGGACGCAGCCCAAGATGCAGCCCCTAATCAGAAGCTCTGCTGGACACGTTAGCACGGCTGAGAGACCCAGGTCCAGCAACTGTAAACACAGGGTTACAATGCGGTGTGAACACTCAAGTGTGGACTCGGAAGCACCGAGTCCAGAAGCCTGGTCCCACAGACCTGGATTTACAATGCAGTGCAGAAACATCCTAAATCTTGTCTACACACCAGAGCTGCACAGGTTAAAAAACTGGTTTAGTTGAGCTGGTGCAAACCCCTGTGTGGCAAACCTACTCCAGAGAGTCCACCCATGGGTTTGCACCAGTTTAAAAATCACACTTTTAGCTAAATCTGTGCAACTGTGTGTTTAGACCAGGCCTTAGGTGCTTTTGAAAACCTTAGTTCCACTGACTTTCACTGTGCTTCTAGCTTTTGAAAATCCCACCTTACACCCCTAGACGAGACAGAGGACAAAAGTAGCATCACCCTTCGTACAACCTGCCGCTGAGTCAGATATCGACAAAATCAACAAACGGTCACAGGGTGTAGTCCTCTTGTGCACATGCGTGTTCCGAAACTACTGTTAGATACTTACGGTCTCGGCCTTTTTATACTTCGGGAAAGCATTGTATAGCATTTCATGCCAACTAAGTCATTTAAAGACAGAGATGGTAAAATAATTTCTGATCTGGGAGGAAACTGTTGTACATGTATTTATGGTCATCTCTAAAATAATGGACATGTCTCCCAATCTTTAAATAAGCGAGGAACATTCAGTCAATGCATAATTCATCAACTTCATTTTTATACTGAAATTAGCGGCACACACTCCAACTAGGGAATGATTATTTTAATTGTGAGTGTAAAAATTTGCCTGTATCATCTGCCTATTAGCTCTATTTCACTTCAACAGACTTGCAAGGACATCTCTTTCCAGCAAGGATCAACTGGAAATTTCCTATACCTCTCAGACACAAAGAACTGCCATGCAAAGAACCCCATCTCGGCTGCAAGGAAATTGGGATGCATGAATGACAAGCTAAACACACACTTTCTAATCTAGTTGCCAACACTGACTCCTCCCACTACCCCATGCTTTACCACAAAGGAGCATATAAAGGAAACATACATATACCCTGAAGCAGGAGACTTGCACATGAACATTAAGGGGCCAGATTTTAAAAAGTTACTGTGTGAGGGAAACATATTCATTTAAAGATCATGTATATCTGCCCTGCCCCCAAGAGTCCCCAACTATCATCATCCACCAACTTCCTAATAAGTCTCATATTCTCAAACATGCACAGTTTCATCCTATACTAATCATTTCTGGGCTCCCCCATATTTACTCCTTAAAAACTCTATATCCTCCTTCATCCTCCTTATCACTAAGGCCTGCCCACAGTACTTTCCCCATATCATTCATCCCCTGCTCTCTATGTTTCCCCCAATATTTCCACCTAGTCTCCCCAGATCCCTACCCCCCACTCCCCCACCCCTAGTCATTTCCCCCTAAATCCCTACCCTTGCTCTCCCTTAATTTGCCCTAGATTCCCCCCCACCCCCAATATATCCCCCATGTCCGAGTTCCCCCAAACCCTGCACCCCAGCTCCCCATGTCCTCCACCCACTGCTCCCCAAAATATCTGCCATGTCCGCCAGATTACCCACCCCTTTGCTCCCCTAACATATCCCCCAAATCCCACCCCTTACCCCCCCCCCTCCCCCCCCCCACCCCCTGTATATCCCCACCCCCCACATATCCCTCCACACACCCGTATATCCCCCTTACCCCTCCACACCCCTGTATATTCCCCAGACCCCCCTTAACCCTCCACACTCCCATATATCCCCCACCCCCATATATCCCCCAGACCTCCCTTACCTCTCCACACCCCGTGTATATCCCCAAACCCCCATTACCCACCCCGTATATCCCCCAGACCCCCTGTATATTCCCAGACCCCCTTACCTCGTGTATATCCCCCAGACGCACCTTACCCTTCCACACCCCCGTTACCCCCCCCCCCGCATACACCGTATATATCCCACACCCCTTGCCCCCGTACAGCCCCCACTTTCCGCTCCCCTCGCGGGGTCCCTACCGCACATGGTGCCTGCGCCCGGGGACAGCCCAGCTCTGCTCTGCGGGCCGGCGGGGGCCGCTCTTCCTGGCGGGGCAGCGGCCGGGGGCGGAGCAGGCCCGGGCCCAGGGACGCAGGCTCCCCGCGCTCCCCGCCATTGGGCCCGGCCCGCGCCGCGCTCCGCCCCGCCGGCCGGCCCCGCCCGCAGCGGTGCCGTGGCGCTTGGGACGTGGCAGGCCGGATCCGGATCCGGATCCGCCCGAGGGGTGGGGGAACGAGGGGAGCAGAGAGGGGAGGGGTTGGGGAGGGAGGAAGAGTGGAAATGGGGGGGGAGACGAGGGGAGCAGAGAGGGGAGGGGTTGGGAAGGGGGCAGAGTGGAAATGGGAGGGGGGGGGGAGGGGGGGGGACAGGGGGCTGGAGACAGGGAAGGCATCAGCAGAAAGGTGGGACCAGCTCCCAGCCCTTGACAAAGATGAACCCAGCCACTGGCCCACCTGAGATGAGTTTGTCGTGTCTCAGGCCACTTTCTGCATTATTAGAATGGCCGCACTTGGCACTAACGGTTCCCTAGGGTGACCAGACAGCAAATGTGAAAAATCAGGACGGGAGGGGGGGCGGGTAATAGAAGCCTATATAAGAAAAAGACCCAAACATCAAGACTCCCTATAAAATCGGGACATCTGGTCACCCTACTTAGCCCAGGTCTGACCCGGCCTGGAACCCAAACTCCCCTCTTGCATATGAAGAAGTGGGTTTTTTACCCACGAAAGCTTATGCCTAAATAAATGCAAGTCTTTAAGGCGCCACCGGACACCTGGTTGTTTTTGTGGATACAGACTAACACGGCTACCTCTCCCATACGAACTCCCCTCTGCACTTTACAACAAGGCTTAGAGGGCAGCATGGGAGAAGTCTGCTCCTAGCCTCTACTAGAGCTGCATGTCCTCACCTAAGAAAAGCTCTATCTTTAACCAGGCCTTGTGGAAGCCTGTGACTTGGTGGGCACGCTAAGCTATGCCCAAGCATGCCCTCTATTGCAAGGGAACAGCATCAGTATCCCCCACAAAAGCCAAGAACTATTCCATTAGAGCAAACATCCAAAGGGGGGGGGTGAAATGGGGGCAGAGGGTGTGGAGGAAGTAAGGGGATATTAATTGGGCCTCATCCAATTTCTGGGTCTGAACCATGAAACCTAGAAAATGAATTTAATAATAAGGTGGTGTCCAAATGAATGTTATTTAACCACAAGGTGTGTGAGGGAATACCTTTTATTGGACCCATTTCTGTTGGTGAAAGGAGACAAGCTTCCAAGCTACACAGAGCTTTTTTTTCAGATCAGCTGAAGAAAAGCTCTTTGTAACTTGCCAGGCAAAGCACAGTACAAATACCAAAGAAGATACAATCCCTGCCTGTAGGAAATTATAGTCTAAAAACCCTGGATAGATAACACTTCAGCCATATTACACACCACATGTTCAAAGATAGGAAGGACCAAGACCAGGACATCGGGGAGGGGGTTGGTTAGATTATTAATGAAGTCCAGGACTGATCAAAGCTTTTGCTTGACTATAGAACCTGGCTAAGGGCCATGCTCTACTATAAACTGAAATCACATAAGTAACTATGTTAGGGAAAACAGAGTTTTGTAATGTACATAGGGATCTAGTTACAACCATACAAAGTCTGCTACTGTGACCATCATGGGCCTCCTATTGAGAAACATTTGAAAGTAGTAAAATACATTTTGGGGTACGAATAAAAGAAATAAGAGCAATCAGTTAACCCTAAATGAAATTGCTGAATGTTTAGAAGAGACAGAAGTAATAACATGTTGAAGACGTTAACTAACTCCCCCCTCATAGACTATCTGGCCCTGCCCATCCTAAATGAAGGACTTGATATACATGATTAAAAGAAAACAAAGTCATGTGACTGCTAGAAAGTCACAATCAGATTTCTGTGCACTCAGGCACAACCCTAGCAACCCATCACACTTTTTGCATTCCCTGGGGATTGGAGTTTAGAACTCAGGTTTGGTAATTAGCTATGAGCCAAAGCTTGACACAGACTACCCGATTTACCACTGTTAGCGGGGAGGAACTTTGACTAGACAGCAGGGAATGAGAGAAGTCCAAACACATTGAGTGGCAGGTGAGTATGGTAGGAGGACACCTATAACAGTAAGAGAAGGGTATGTTTGTTTTTTAAGTCAGTGATGGTGTTAATGGTGGTGCTTCATTGAGGAATCACAAATCACTTCATTAGCATTAATTAAGCCTCAACATTTATTACTTGTATTACCCCATTTTACAGGTTAAACTGAGGTACTGAAAAGTTATGTGATTTGCTTAAATTCACAGAGTGACTGGAACGCCTAACTGCCAGTCCCCCCATTCTAGCCCCTAGATAACACTAAAATAATGATAAAGTTGAAAATAAGACGTATATTGCTGGCAGAAGACCTCCAGTACAGTGACAAAATATTAAACATCTAAAAGAATAACCATATGCATCTAAAAATTAAATAATCTTTATCAAATACTATACAAAAGAACTGTTTAAACAGCAGTAAATGGAGACCCTATACTGCAAAAAGCTGAAGAAGCCATTCTTGAAAAGGACAGGCAACATGTATCCCTATGTATAAATTCTGAAAAAGCAAGCTTTTAGCAAGTGCAAAAGTAAAGGAAATTTCCTACAATTTAAAAAATTCCAGTGACAACAGTTTTATTTAAAAAAAAATAAACTACCCCATTCCGATTTTGAAAACCAGCCTTGCAGCTCTAAGTTGAAACTGACTTGAAAAATACAAAAGTAAACACCCAGGATACATAGCAACAAGTAAATTCCATAATCATTCATCAAGTAGGGTGCAACTAGTAATCTAAATAAATTAACACATTTTTACATGATTTTTCAGTAGAGTATTTATTTAAAATCAAGCTGTTTAGTTCCCTCACCCCTTCTAAAGGTGGAGTGTTGACCTTAAATTTTTATTTTACTCACTTTTTTCTGTGACTCTATATGATCCTACCTTAACAACAGATTTTAATTAAGGGACAACAGAAATGGTGCACCCTTTGACAGAGCAATAATCTAGATTCTGAGTGGGCAGATTACAAGACTGAGTTGTTCCTGACAATGAAAGAACCGGGTTTGGAGGGGGGGGGGAAATCTACCAATTTATCATTATAGCACAACTGAGAACGAATAGAAATAAACTCTCCTTCTGTCCCCTAATTCATTGACATTGTAGGATCTATTTGGCCAATGATACATGAATGTCACCCCCATTAACCTCAAAGCACCACCATCCACATTTTCACAGTCACTGTGTGAAACAGACTCAATCCATCCACTTTCTTTCTTTCACGGTTGTGCTTTTTTTTTTGCTGTTCCATGCTGACTTAGGCTGAAAGACCACCCCAGCATTTTGCAGTTCTCCATGCTGAAACTCACTGCTAAATTTAGTGCGAGCCAATGGCAACAATGAATTGAGAGGTGCCTAGATTTATTGGGCATGAAGGACCTGGATCCTGCTTTCAGTTACGTCAATGGGAGTTTTGTCAGTTTGAGTGGGAGCAGGGGCAGACTAAAGCACCCATGAAATGCATACTGTATGTTCATTAGTACCACCGTAGATCCTGAGTGTATTTATTGCTAAAATGCTACCTGCATAGGCACTTTAGAAAAACTATAGACAGATGACATACCAAGGGTATTCTAAGCTGAGACTGAATAGGCAGAAGGCATAGGCCATGTTTCTAGGTGTGTACACCCTAGGAACTAGTAATGGCCTTCATATACCAACCCTTGTGCACAGGGTCGACGAGAGGGGGGGGAAGCTGGTACAAATTACTGGGGCCTGGCCGTCCGGAAGGGGGCCCAGGGCCCGGCTTCCCCCCCTCTCGTCGGCCCTGTTTAGCCGGTCCGCCCTTGCTGGGGGGCCTGAAAAAAAAATTTCACCGGGGCCCGAACCCGCTCTCGGCGGCCCTGCTTGTGCAGATCCTTAATGGTACATATAACTTTGTGGATTGGGTTACCTAAAGACAGTATACACATACAATGACATATAAAAATGACACTCAGGGTCCGGATCTAAGGGCAAGCAGGGCAGTCGCTGTGGGTGCCAGCTTCCAGGGGGCACTGTACAGCTCTGCCACTTGAATATTTTGGCTGGTTTCCACCTCTCCCTACTTAGCCACTTCTGCCGACTCTGCTTTTGCAAGCTGTATGTGCACTCATTCTTGAAATGGTTACATGACTTTTCCCCCCACAATGGCCAAAATTAGGCCACAAGGTTTTTGTTCTTATTCCAAGCCCTGCTCTGCACACTTCTTTTAAACCAGTATAACTATTTCAGCTAGGGGGTCTGATTTTTGACCAAAATAGATGTATCACCTACTATGTACGCAGTCATACCAATATAAAGATGTTTATTCCTGTACAGGAATAGCTATACTGGTATGGTTTAAGTGGTATAACTTTCTCGTGGAGATATGGCCCAAGTGTATTACCAGCAGAAAAAAAGCAAATGAAAACATTTACTTACCTGTCTGACAAATGCAGGCTTTGGAAATATAACATTAACTGCAGTGCTCTGGGCAAAACCCTGAATGGAGTAATCTTACTTGGCATATAAATTTTGGCTAAAGTCCTGAGCTTCAGATTGCTATCTACGCACCTGCTACGCAAAAAAAACCCCAAAACAATATAATCTTTTGCAATCTTTGATGACATATATTTTGAATAATGACTTAAGTAATCTGAGCTATTTCCTCCTGTTGCTGGGCTGAAAGTACCTGCCTCATGAATCCCATCACAGAGGGTTATATTTGCTGATTGCTTCACATCATGCAAAGTTATATTATCAGATGTACTGCCATATAAAAAGACATAAGCTAGTTTCCTCCAGAGGCCTGGAATGAATCACATCCTGTGGAAAAACAGGTATTCTATCTCCTGTGAACAGTTTCAAGATGGCGAGAATTTAAGATAGCTGTAATTGTCTATAAAAGAGGAGAGCTGTATTAGCTTAGTTTGCATGTGTGGATTTTTTTTTTTAAATCTTGAGGAATATTTTGAATGTACAAGTGTCTGCAAAGTAAGTGCAAGTGAAGGTGTCAGTGGCAACCCTTGTATTTTTCCACAGAATAGTAAATGTACTGATGTACGATATTCATATTACAGATTTGCTAGCAGAATCCTATTTTAATTTGTAGTAAGTGTTTTAAATATACACCTCTACCCAGATATAACGCTGTCCTCGGGAGCCAAAAAATCTTACCGCATTATAGGTGAAACCGCGTTATAGTGAACTTGCTTTGATCCGCCGGAGTGCGCAGCCCTGCCCCCCTGGAGCGCTGCTTTTCCGCGTTATATCCGAATTCGTGTTATATCAGGTCGCGCTATATCGGGGTAGAGGTGTATTTTTATTCCAAGCGCTATCCCATAGTACCACTTTGATTTTTCAAACTCCAGCAATTCAAAATACAGCTTAAGTGACTGTCAGCTTTGGCACCTGGAGTTGTACTTAGGGCAGACTGTAGTAGACCCATTTCAGAAGCCAGTCTTCAGGGTTTGGCACTCCTACTGTTGGAAAGTTGCAGAAGCAGGGCTCTTTTGAAGGAGCTTGACGTCTTTCATGCAGAATTTTGAATGTCCAGAGTGAAATTCCCAATGATCTGAACTGATAATGTTACCAACTTTTGGCTGTCATAAAATCAGAATTTACTGTTATTAAAGATTTATATTAATGTATAATGTACTTACATTGTAAACTCTAGGGGGCAAAGACCATCTTTTTTTATTCTGTTTATACAGCACCTAGCACAATGGGACCCTGGTCCAAGACTGGGGCTTCTAGGTGCCACTGCAATACAGGTAATAATGTCATTGTTATACTGCCATCTAACTTTTGTTTTATTCAGTTTAATGAACCAATGCCTTTTTTCACATAAATTTAACAGTGATTGTAGGTTTTTTGTTTTTGTTTGCTAAGTTAAGATTCATTTGTAAGCATCACTTTGATACTATTACATTTACATGCTAATACTTACCAATAGAAATTTAGAATATGAATCGACAGCCATCAGTTACTTTTTAAATGGTTGAAGCGGTGTTTCATAAATACATTTTTCCACATATGCACACAGGTTTTTAAAGTAGCGAATAATACAGTGACCTCAGTTACTTTTGTCTGTGGTTACAGCACGGTGCTGTGAATCAGGATTGATTTGCAGTGCCAAGCTCTCTTATTGACTTGCTGTGTGAACTTGGGCAAGTAACCGCCTCTCTATACCCCTAGTTTATCCATGGGTAAACAGTAGAGTATTTATTTGTATTACAGTAGCACCTAGGGGCCCTGCACATACAGTCAGACAATCCCTGCCCTAATGAGCTTGCTATCTAAATAGACAAGACAGATAAAAACAGGGAGAAAGCAAGTATTATGCCCATTTCACAGAGGAAAAAAATAAGACAGAGAAACTGAGTGAGTTGGCCAAGGTCACAAAGGAAGTCTATGGCACAGCTGGAACTGAAATTCAAATTTACTGAGTCCCAGTCCAGTGCTTTAACCACAAAGCTAATAGGGATTTAATGTGTCTTCATTAATCTTCAATTACAAGTGTAAAATATTAAAGGCCAAATTCAGCCCTCATCTGTGTACATACCATTCCCACAGAAATCAGCACTGGTTACACATCCATAGCAGAGGCAGAATCGAGCCCTTAGTGTGTAGATGAGTTAATGCTGCTTAACTATGCTAATAAAAATACTAACCAAAAGAGACAGCACATTGACAGACAAATGGAGAGGATTTATTTAATTCACAATAATACACCTATTTCGCATTTAAGTATTTAATGGTTTATAAAGGTAGTCAGGAAACTGAACAAAGAAGCTCAATTTTTGAGAAATCAGAAACATTACCAGCCATTTTGTACTTTGCTGCTGAAAGCATGAGCATGGTGTTAGCCTGTGCACAAGCTGGTCCTTTGAAGAGCACACGTCTGCCTCAGGGGTAATTTTGTTATAAATACATTAGCAAGATTAGACATTGTTTATTTGTAAGAGGGAGGGGGACAAAAACACACGGGAGTTCCAAACTCCAAATCCTGGTTATTATTTATAAGTCACTGCATTATGACTCCAAATCAGAGTTCCAACAGCTGTTTTGTTAAAATAAATATGTATCCTTAAACTGAATACAGAGAGCATAAAGTCCATTGTTACCACATGCTGCTTTGTGCCCTGTGGGCACAATTCTCTGCTGGTTTAATTCATGAGATCCAGGAGTTAAACCAACCGAGAATGTGGTCCTTACTACCTCACACCGTGTACTTACATTGCCCTACTTGATACTCAGTTGTGATTAGGCTGTAAGTAGGTGTGTGCTTATAATTACTAAAAAATCTGGAAGAGTAAACCAGATCTTGAATTTTCTAAAGGAATTCCAGCTCCTCAAAAATGATCACTCAAGACTGCTCTGAGCAGGGATTTCTAAGGCTGTTTTTCTTATTCAGTGATGTCCACTGTGTTGCCCCAAACCCTGCCTATTAATATGAAAGGCTCTTCTTGCAACAGACCTGCTCTGGTTCCATTGTGCATGGGATGGGAGGGAGGGAGGCAGAATTTCAGGGGTTATGTACTGCTCATCACCATGGAGTCTAGTGCTGTGGAATCTTCCTGCATGGCTGTCGCTCTTGAAGGGAGATGGGGCATGTGCAGCAGGCAATCAACTCCTGCATGTAGGGGAGGGAGCACAAAAACTCTTCCAGCCACGAGCCCAAGTCGTGGCCATACAGCAACTCATTTGGAAAGCAGAATCCCTAATACCCAAGTCATCTACTCAGGCTGGGCATTGGAAACAGGTTATGCCTCTACGTACCCACGAAATAGATGTTTTGCTCTTGAAATGCACGAGTGACATGTTTCAGTTTCAAAAAGTCAACTTTTCCCCTTCCCATAGTTTCTAAATGCTTGTAAAACTGACGTGTTCTCTCCCGCCACGTTTTTCCTCACCCAGAAATAGTATGTTAAGGAAGGATCTATTGCAAATTTAAACAGATTAATAATATATGCTGGATAATCTTTAGTTATAAAAAAGTGCATTAGGGTCTCCAACTATCATGGCTGATAAGGATCATCTAATGAACTCTTCTTTAAAAATGGTATTATTTTCTTAGAGAGTTGATTCACATCTGTAACTAATTGTATTTGATTTTGTTGCTATTATCTATACAATGGTTGGAAGGAAGGAAATAATAATCACAAAACTAGTGAATATTATTATATTTAACAACTGGGTATAATCAACAACAAACATTTGAAGTGGCCAGGTTAACTTTTAGTCAAAACTCATACACAGTAATCAAGAACAAAAATAATTTACTTCATAAAAATAAACTCTACATCTCAGAGCTTCAGAATATGATTGCAAGTCATTCCAAAAGCCCATAAGGCAGAACAGGGAGAATATTTGATACAGATATTATATAAAATGCACAACTTTCTTTAGAATTTATTCTAAACAATTTCACTTACTTTTTTCACTTCCCACTTTATTTCACACACAAAGGCTTGAGAATAAGAAATAGACCAACAAATCACTGTTTAAAAATGCCTTTTTCATTTGTTTCTTAACCACGCGTAACAGTTATGAAGTCTACAGAAGAAGGAACAAGTTCTCTTTTGAAAGCAGACCATATAGTAAGTCCCTGGAAAAGGCAGTGTATTATCTTTAAACAGGGGGGCCATTTTAAAAGATGAAAATTTAACTATTTTTCTAAAGTAGAGAATGGCCATTTTTATTGTTCCTCGGAACATGGTTAAGTTATACACATCCTCAGGAAAACTTTGCTATTTATAGTCTCACACATGCTGTTAGCTCAGGTAGAGTTTGCTTCTTTCTCCACTCCATCTTCATCATCAACAACCTAAAACCAAAACCCAAACGTTGTTTAAGTAATCATTTTCAACTTTGCTTCACTAGGACAACACAAGAGCTCAAGAAAGAGCCATAAGTATAAATGACAACATTTGTTATTCACACAGTTAATTACATCGAACCTGATCTTAAGAGCTACTTAATTCCCAGAGAAAGCAATGGGAGTAGCAATTGTTCAGTGCCATTATATGATGATGGCCACATGAAAGAGGTGAGCCACTCACTTCAATCAAAATGACATGAGGAGATTTGACTGAAATAAGAAGGTTGTGTAATGCTAAGAAGCAGACCAAGTGGTTACGAAAGCATTGAGAACATTCACTAACACATACCAGATGTTTAATTGGAGAATGTATCTGAATTTGTATTTTTGTGGACATAGACTTATCTTAGTATATAGAGAGCAAAAAATTTGTTCCTGGTTAATTATACATATCAGAAGAAAGTCCCCAAAACACCGAAATATTGTTCACTGACAAAAAACAAAACAAAATGTTTTTCCAAAAAAATTTCCTGTTATAAAATCCATCCCATGTTTCTGAGACTAGAGCGAAGCAATACATTTGAAACAGAGTCAATAAAAAAGGGAAAACTAATAACCTTCATGTGCTGTGTTATTGGAACAAAATAACTACAAAATTTAGAGTACATAGTACAAATGCATGGATGAGGAAAAATAAAAACAGCTGTAACTGTGCGAGGAACAAAATGTGTCAGGCTTTTTGCCCCATCTTATTTGAACAAAGACTCGATGTGCCAAACCATGCTAGAAGAAGGTGGATTCTAGGGATTTAATCTGACTACTGTCCCTGTAATTCATTAATTTATTAAAGAAGTTTTCCCATTCAAGGCTGATTTGTGGTCCGAGACCCATGCAGGTTGCAGCTTCTAAGAATGGAAATTTTGCAGGAAGCAGAGGCATTTAACAGCATCCGGTCCCTATGGAAATGAAGTTTTTCTTCGGTAAATTAAAAAAAACCAAAAAAAAAAACCCCCCACACACAGACATAACCGGTTGTAAGTATCAGTAACTCCCAATGGCATGGATGTTTCTGGGTTAAATACTGTTATTCCTTTTATAGTGCCCTGTATCCATTTGCTTAAAATGCCATATCATCAGAATTGCAAAATTATGTACTTTTAAAAAATTGTATTTTAAATCACTTGAGCAGAACTCTACATGCCGCCGAGGGGGAAGAGGTCCTGTCTATAAATCAAAAAAACACCTTCATATTCACATACCTGTTCCACGCCTTCTACTTCTGGAATATAGAACTGCAGCATGTTTTGTATCCCATTCTTCAGTGTTATGATAGAACTGGGACAGCTAGTGCATGAACCCTGCAACTTTAACTGTACAATCCCATCTTCAAAGCCTTTATATATGACATCACCCCCATCTTCCTGAACTGTTGGCCTGAGGAAACAGAATATTTATTATAACAGAAAATATTACTGCAGGTAATTTTTGTTCTAAAAATTGTAAGAGTTCATTTAATGCTCATGTAAGAGTTATTTCTAGCCCTTTCTTTTTACACAAACTGGTCCAACATGGGCAATGACAGGGCAAATGTCTCCTTAGAAAAAAGAACGAGGAGTACTTGTGGCACCTTAGAGACTAACAAATTTATTTGGGCACAAGCTTTCGTGGGCTAACGAAAGCTGCCCAAATAAATGTGTTAGTCTCTAAGGTGCCACAAGTACTCCTCGTTCTTTTTGTTGATACAAACTAACACGGCTACCACTCTGAAACCTGTCTCCTTAGAGCGCTCCAGGTCAACATTCCCCAACCCTGATCTGAAGGGACCAAAGTTCTTTCTCTGGGGCCATATCTACACTACCACTTATGTCGGCAAAACTTATGTTGCTCAGGGATGTGAAAAAAATACACCCCTGAGCGACATAAGTGGTAGTGTGTGCAGCACTATGCTGGCAGGAGGGCGTCTCATGCCAAAATAGCTACCGCCACTCGCTGGGTGTGGTTTAATTATGTCAAGGGGAGAGCTCTCTCCTGTCGACATAAAGCAGCTACACAAGAGATCGTACATTGGTACAGGTGTGCTAATGTAAGCTCTATAGCAGGGGTGGGCAAACTTTTTGGCCTGAGGGCTGCATCGGGTTTCGTAAATTGTATGGAGAACTGGTTAGGGGAGGGGGTCATGGCCCGGCCCCCATCTCCTATCTGCCCCCCGGGACTCCTGCCCCATCCAACCTCCCCTGTTCCCTGACGGCCCCTCTAAGACCCTTGCCCCATCCACAAACCCCTTCTCCCTGTCCCTGACTGCCCCTGGAACCCCTGCCCCTGACTGCCCCCTCCTGCCCCATCCAACCCTCCCTCCTTCCTGACTGCCCCCCCAGGACCCCTGCCCACATTCAACTCCCTTTTCCCACCCTGACCCTGATCCACACCCCCGCCCCCTGCCCACCACCCCTAACTCCCCTACCCTCTATCCACCCCCACTCCCCCGCTCCCTTACTGCGCTGCCTTGAGCACCGGTGGCTGGTGGCGCTACAGCCGCGCCGCCCGGAGCCGGGCCACGCCACCACCGCCACCACGCAGCACAGAGACCGGGTCAGGCCCCAGGAGCTCACAGCCCCACTGCCCAGAGCATTGCGCCGGGGGCAGAGCGAGCGAGCTGAGGCTGCGGGGGAGGGGGGACAGCAGGGGAGGGGTCAGGGGCGAGCCTCCCGGGCCAGGAGCTCGGGGGCCGGGCAGGATGGTCCCACGGGCCGTAGTTTGCCCACCTCTGCTCTATAGTGTACACGTAGCCTAAGGCCTATTTATTCCTTGGCCCATGAGGAAATGGGCCAACTTTGATGAGTTTTGTGACTGGGAGCTGGCCTGCGATCCCTCCCAACCCCTGTCACAAAGAACTAAGAGTTAGCCATCAGATAGCATCAACTGCTGACAACTCTGACCTGGGCTAGTGACAGAGACAAAGGCTCTACAACTCCCAAGCCACCCATTCCTATACAAAGTTTGAGAATTCCATGATGTGTTCTACTAGTAAAAAAAAAAAAAAAAAAATAGTTGCAAATACTTAGTGAGGGAAGAGAGCAAGAGTCAGTTTTAAGTTCTGAACTAGTATTTTTGCAATTGGCAAGTTAATATGGAAATAGAGAGCTACAAGCTTGTAAAACATTTGTCTGTTTTCTTACAGAAATCACATTTCTTTATATTATACAAGCTACCAAGACAACTAAGTTACAATTAACTCCCATGATAAACAGCCTTCACTTCCACCCCCATAGCAACATCCTGAAACTTTCCAATAAGCATAAATTGTAATTGTCACCAATTCACTCTCCTCTCTGTATTGTATTAAGGCAGAATCCTCAGTAAGCTGAAGAACTGGAGGACTTTCCTTCCTAAAATTGTCTTCTGTGTATTAGAGCTTTTTACAAACTGAATGTAGTAGTATGGGGAATAATTATGACATATCCTAGAGGGTTCTGAATGCTTATTGTGCTTTGTATACACAATGTATGGAAGAAAACAAAGTACATATGGGCCTGATCTGGTTAGTTGATGAGGCACACAGCATCTCACACGATTGGACTCCAGAGCAATTGACATTTCCCCAATCTAGTCTCCTGTCACAACTAACAAATGACCAACTTTATAAATGCATCCCCATAGCAACATTTTTCCAGATGCCAAGCTAAAAAGCGTCATGTTACTTGAACAGAAGCTCTTTATACCAATTCCCAGAAAAACACTTGAGAACTTCACCTCTGCTGCAATAATTTAGGATTTGGTCACATTTATTAACATCAGCATCAACAACTTACTCTACACAAATCACCTTAATTCCTGGAAGCCAACAAACAAAAAGCATCTGACTGAGAATTCATTCTTCCTTTATCTGACAAGATTTTAACATGTTACGGCACAATTCCAGTCTTCCTTTTTTTCCTCCCAGAGTGCAGCTGGCTCATGTTAGCTGACTCGGGCTTGTGGGGCTCGGGCTAAGGGCTGTAAAATTGTGGTGTAGACGTTCGGGCTCGGGCTGGAGCCCGAGCTCTCCCGATCCCAGAGCTTGGCTCCAGCCTGAACCCAAATGTCTACACCACAATTTTACAGCCCTGTAGCCCAAGCCCCATAAATCCAAATCAGCTGACATGGGCCAGCCACAGGTGTTTAATTGCAGCGTAGACATACTCTCATAAAGGCTTCTGATTTCTTTGCTTCTATTTTTGATGTTCTTCAGTGTAAACAATGAATGCTCTGTATGCATCACTGGGCTTATACAGAGCTCCTGGAAGCTATTCAGTAATGATATTGACACAACAACATAGACTACTGCAAATGGTCTGTTCAACAGCCTCCTGGCCAACTGAGAAAAAGGACAAACAATTTTAACAGAACTTCTGTGGAATATAAAAAAGGCAACTGTGAATGTTAAGGCTAATGTACCATGGGGGTTTTAGGCAACCACATAACCCATGACAGCAAAGCTTACTTAATGCTATCTTTCAAATCATTACTACATACCAGAGGTGCCCAAACTTTTTTCTGCTGAGCCACCCCTACGTCCCATGCACACCTCTCTTTTTCTAAGCAATGAGGGGAGGAGTGCCTGGTGTCACAGTTTCAGGGCAACTGCACCTGTGTCCCCCACTCGTGGTTCCTCAAGGGCACCCACTCTAGGCTCCAAGCTCATCAGCCATCACCTCTCTTGGGCAGAGACCTGCGTCTCACTCCCTCCTGCCCAGGGAATTAGTAAAGCTGCATAGTTCTCTGCCTACAATGTGATATCTCCAGCTGCCTAAAAGGCCAGCGACTGCACTTGGCTTTCTCTCCAGAGGCTCTGACCAGTGTATTAGCCACAATTATAAGTTGCCACTCAGCTTTTTCTAAGCAAGCACATTTATTAAGGTGAAAGCATTACAGAGAAAATATGTTAAAACAAGAAAAGAACCGACATGCATGCTAAAAAGCTTACCAGAGGTCACCCCCAACTCCAACCTCAGGCTCCAGTGGGTGATCAGCCTTTCAAAACCCACAACTTGTTTTTCCCCTGTGGTTACAGTCTAGATTCAGAACCAGAACCCAGGCTGGGCAGGTCAGCTGTTTCTTTACGCAGCTTAGGCCTTTGATCCCCAGTGTCCGAGAACTGGTACGAGTCATTCCTCAGGTTGTAGCGCCAAAGGCTCGCTTTTTGCATAACCAGAGGTGGAGAATTTGCATTAACCTCTCCCTAGGTATCCCCCAGGAAATACACTTCACACTTATTGTCCCCCAAAGTCCATTCCCATCTAGCACATTTTCAATATCGTCCTTTGAACTCTCATGCCTCACATCCCATCTCTGTCCTGGAGAGTGACATACCATCCCAGTCCACAAACACTGCTTTTAATACGATAGACCCCAAAGATACTTAAGCTTCACTCAATCTGGTCTCCCAAGAATATGCAGAAGATTGCCATGTGCGTCACACCTGGTACCTGCGGGGACCAGTTGGGGAGGGAGTACACACCACATGGCAGTTGAGGAAGCCTTCTGCTCCCTGCAGCTGCCAGCACTTGGCTCCCTGCCTCGCTCCATTACCCCCACTCAGGGGAAGCAGATGGGCTGAGCTGAAGGGCCAGGATCAGGAGGGGAGCGAAAGGCTCCACCCCTTGAGTACTGGCCACCCTGCTGGACACAGCCCACTCCTGCCCCTAGCATTTCAGCGCGACCCCATTCTCTGTCCGGCAGGGGAAAGACTGCGCTCTTAGCCTTGGGGCTGCGCTGAAAGGCTGGGATCAAGAGGAGGCTCTGCGTGGCTGGGGGAAGGGAGTGCCAGTACTCCTGGAGTGCAGCCTTCAACTCCCCACTCGCAGAGCTCCCACCAGTCTCTCCTGCCAGTTGGTGGACACAGCTGCAGCTGTGGGGGAGTAAAATGAGTAAAAAGCCTGGTTAGGGGGGAGGGATAGCTCAGTGGTTTGAGCATTGGCCTGCTAAACCCAGTGTTGTGAGCTCAATCCTTGAGGGGGCGATTTGGGGATTGATCCTGCTTTGAGCAGGGGGTTGGACTAGATGACCTCCTGAGGTCCCTTCCAACCCTGTGATTCTGTGATTAAAGCAGGCAAGACCACCTGCTCAGAGTCCTGTGTGCTTCCCCCTTCCAGACAAAGCCTCCTCCTGACCCCAGCCTTCAGCCCAGCCCTGTCACGTCCTCTGCCTCCTGTGATAAAACTTGGCATGCCCCAGGGGGGCAGTGGGGGGGGACACAAAGGGGGATGCACCCCACAGTTTGAAAACTTCTATATATACCCACACAATACATAGATCCATATAATTAGATAAGATTTTCCTCCTCCCCTCTATATCCCTTCCTCATCTTTAAGAGATGAGTTTACTGTCACTATATTTCAGCTGAAAGATATACCTTATAATTTTTTGTATAAGAGCTTTCAGAATGCAACATTTTATAGAAATTATAAATAAAAAAAGCCCAAGTTGGTGCATTTTCTTGAGAAATGTAAATTAATTCTGTTCACTTACACCGTATGTAAGAGTGTTTGCTCCTGGAATGTGTGATTTGTGAAGAAGCCATCGTCGGTAACAAGAGGACTTCTGAAATACATTAGGCATTTCCCCACATCCACATTTCTCTATTTCTTATTTGTTTCTGTTCACTCTGGTAGTCCCAGTTTGGTCATTTAAGAGAGTGGAGCAGCACCTAGGTGCTATACAAGATTAGGGAGAGAGAGACAGGGCCGCCCTGAGGATTCAGGGGGCCTGGGGCAAAGCAATTTCGGGGGCCCCTTCCATTAAAAAAAAGTTGCAATACTCTAGTAACATGTATTTGGAAATGTAAAAAATAACTAGTGAAATACATTCAAAAAGTAATTTGTAATAATTTGAAAATACACTACATACATTATTTAAAAACATTAAATGCTTTAATGGTATGTATACGTTTGCAATTACATAATAGGCTGTTGCTGGGAGATGGTGATGGTTGGTGCCAATGGGCTGTCACTGCCTGGGGGTGGTGCTGCTGTTGCCCAGGGCTGGGTGGGGAGCTGCACTCTGGGTTGGGGGGTGCCCGGCTCTCAGGGATGTGGGGAGATGGGGTCGGGGGGTGTCCGGTTCAGAGGGGCTGGGCTCAGAGCTGGGGGTCAGGGCTGTGGGGGGGATGGGGCTGGGGGGTTTCCGACTCAGAGGGACTGGGCTCGGAGCTGGGGGTCAGGGCTGTGGGGAGGATGGGGCCGGGGGGTGTCCGACTCAGAGGGGCTGGGCTCGGAGCTGGGGGTCAGGGCTGTGGGAAGGATGGGGCAGGGGGGGTTCCAGCTCAGAGGTGCTGGGCTCGGAGCTGGGGGTCAGGACTGTGGGGGGGATGGGGTCGGGGGTGCCCAGCCCTGACCCCTTACCATGCCGCTTACCCCCTCTCCCAGGAGCCTCCAACATACTGGTGGGGCAGGGGGAGCCTCCGACATACTCGTGGGGGCCCCTGCGGCGCCCGGGGCAAACTGCCCCACTTGCCCCCCCCTCGGGGCGGCCCTGGAGAGAGACCATTCAGGAATAGTCAGGACACTAGAGGTCTCTGGGAAAATCTGCAGAGAGCAGAAAGCTTGCTGCAGGCCCTCCCTGGAAAGAGGGACAAATTATCACAGAGCCAGTGGAGGGGCTGGCTGGCTGACCTTCCGGGGCTGAAGAGCTAGTGCTGAGAGGCTGAAAAAGGCTGAGAGCTAAGAGCCAATGGAAGGTCTAGCTTGCTGACTTTCAAGTACCAAAGCCAGTGCCAGGAGGCTGAAAAGGGTAGAGGACTAGGAAGCCAGCGGAGAGGCTAGCCAAAACTGTCCTTCCTGAACCAAAAAGCGCCAAGGCCAGAGAAGGCTGACAGCAACAGAAGGAGATGCCAGCTGGCTCTTGGAGTCAGAGAGCTGGAGCCAGAGAGGGTTGTGCTGGAGAGCAAGGGCATGCTGGGGCTGTATTCGATGTATTGCCTGGATTATGGTGTTGGGACTTATGCGCATGGGACTTTCTTTTGTAATAAATTAAACCCACAAGGGCTATTTACACTTAAATAATCTTTGGACTACTTTGGGGGACTATGAAGGAGGGAAACTGAGGCAGGTATGCTTGTCATGCCACAGCTTGCAGCCGAAGGATGCTCCAGGTGGGGCTGCTTTATGACAAGAACTGAATAACATCTCTTAACTGCTCTAAACACTACATTACTGACTACCAGATTCTAATTTCAAGCTGTGTCAAAACCCAAATATAATTGCTGCAAAAAAAAATTAGGGATAAAAGTTAATGGAAGCTCAGATGACTTCTGTGAGTGAATTTCTGAGATACAAATTTGAGATGATAGAGTTTACCCTACTTTACTGAACATGAAATGTTAAATGATTTGAAACTCATCTGAGAACAGCAAAATGTGAAAAACAAGGGAGATGAATACATGAAGGGGGAAAAAAAAAAAAAGAGTGCTCACCCCACAATCTAAGATCTTTCATGTTATTTTTTTTATTATTAGAGATTTAGACTGCAGTAGCACCTAAAGCTATAACCAGGTTGGTCCCAATGAACTCATTTTAAAAAACACACTATTGTGGGTTGCAGGATCCTACTGTCTTCTAAAATCATCTGGGAAAATGCAGTTTGATTCGCAGGGGTCAGTTTGATTGAGTCAGATCCTTCACTGAACTGGACACTATTCAGCACAAAGCTAGTTTTCACAGGGAACCTCGAGGTGAAATTTTCAATTAGAGACAATATGAACAAATCTGGCCTCTCTGTGCACCAAGCTGAAATATGCCATGTTACCCATTTAATTTGTGTAATCCTAAAAATATTTAGAATTGCATCACTCTGAAATAATCCAAAACATGCCTACTGTGTGACAACGCTTTAAACTAGCAATGTTTAAAGTTACCTTATTCTGGTATCCAGAAGTTCCTTAATCATTAATACAACTTCATCGTCATCTTCTGATGCAGCTTTAGGGGGAAAAAACACATGCAAAGAAAAATAATGACAAGGCGTTATTATGATTAATATTACTGTGGTAAAATACTTGTAAAAACAATATTCTTTTTCCACGATTAAGTAGTACCAACAATACATCACCAAAGGACGATTCTAAGAGCTAAACTCACAGCTAAATCTAAGCTGGTGTAATTTACAGCACGTACATGAAACCTTTTCAGATTTTCCTCAATATTCTCTCTTTTACTCACACAAGCATAACCACGGTTCTTCTCGAAGCACAGAGTAGCAAGAAAAGCCACTAACAGCATGGGATACAGGTATGTGGGCTAACACAGGCAGCCCTGTATTACAACCTACTTCTCCCTCTGGCTCCTCAGCATGTAAGTTACACCAATATAGATTTCCTCAATAGCTACATGTCACCTCTCTTTCTATAGGATCAGCCATGAATCAGATGGCAGGAATGGGGGAGAGAGGGGGATTGAGGATCATTAGGGTTTTGGTACACAATTCTCCTTCTGTCTAGGGTTTATTACAGATATATAAATTGTTTCCAAATTCCTAACAACTGTGAAGTTTATTAGAGTATCAAGACCTACATTAGTTACTTGACTGACCAGCTGTCTTAGTAACCTCCATTAAAGCATTTTAAATTTTATTTGAAAGACAAATGGCTACTGTTTCCAGCTACAGGGCTGAAAAGTAGTTATAAAAATGGTTGATTTTCCTTTGAAGCATCTTTTCAATGGAACTGAGACCCATAAACCTCAAAACTCCTAAATTACTTAACAGAAGTCATTACTTTCAAAATGACACTCCAGGCAGTTCTCTGGATAACATACTGAAAGAACAGCTGACAGCAACAGATGGGCTACCAGGACACCTCAACAGAGGCAGTGTTTCCCTCCAGCTCAGTTTAGCAACTCTTCTCTGCATTCTTGATGTAACAGTATTGCAATTTTACAATTAATCCATTAACACAGGGCATTTCAACACTTTACAAAGGAGACAAGTGATCTTTATAGCGAGCTTGTAAAAAGCAGACTCTGTAGCAACCGCCAATATTTTTGTGTACACAGAAAACCAAGCACTTTTAAAAACTGTTTCAAACCAAAAAAGGCTAGAACAGCCGTGGCCAAATCCTTTGCTGGTGTAAAGTCAGTGTGGTGCCACTGAAGGTTGGATGTTTTTCTAAAACAATGGTTTTCAACCTTTTTTCATTTGCAGACCCCTAAAAAATGTCAAATGAGGGTGAAGACCCCATTGGAAATCTTAGACTTAGTCTGTGGACTCCAGGGGTCAGCAGACCACAGATTGAAAACCACTGTTCTAAAAGATGTGCTCTCAGAATTATCTGGGGGAAGTTCTCTGGCCTGTGTTATACAGGTCAGAACAGATGTTCACAATGGTCCCTTCTGGCCTTGGAATCAATGAGTCTATAAAATTTGGCCTCAGTATTGCACTATCTGAGAATCTGGCCCCATATTCATGGTCAGACAACTGCTTTGAACTGTTTGTGTATTATTAGTTTAATTGCACCTTATGCAGACCACTGAATCTTGCGTGTTAATTTTAGCCATTTATACTGTTTCAGTTATTCTCTTCTCACATGTTTTCTGTGGGGCAAGTTCATTTCCTCTGAACATGATCTATCAAACACATCAACTTAAGAGAGGACTAAGACCATATACAGGCATAAGCCAGTCATGAAGAGTTTCATTTACCTGTATCTGTACGAGGTGCCTCTTCAGTAATTACAGGTAAACCAGAGGCAAAGAAATCCATTATGGTTGCATAAATATCTGGTTTCAGTAAATTCCAATCCCAATCTTCGTTCACCTATAAAAAAATTAAGAAAACCAAATATAGTGTTTCTGCTTCATTCCAAAGATTAATTTTATACGTGGCCTTTGTCCATCTTAAAGGCACCTTGCTGGGCATTTAGGCCTGAAATTTAATGTTATTCAATGGTTTTACCAAATCCAATATGAAATAGAAACGTTTTCATAACATTATATTTAAAATATTCAGTAAAGAGGTCTAGTTGTTTGGATTTAAGCAGTTGCCTGCAATGTTTGCAAGCCAACTGCTGTATAAAATATTAGTGTATAAAAACAAACAACGTAAGATGAAAAGAAACTAAAATCACAGATGTTCTGCTAAGCTTTATTTCTACCAACAAACTGTGTTTTGGTTGTGTGTTCTATTATTGACATCTCATGAGTTGTCCACTAAATGGCATAGCGACTATATAGTATTTATGCAGCTATGGATTTATTACACAATACCTCCTGGGTTGGGTGAACTCCTGAGTCCCAGATGAATAGGCTTTGCCACTGGAGGCAAAGGAGGGATTTTGAGGCAATATGTAATGCACTTGCTTGCATTTATGTGCACCACTGTTCTTTGTTGGATAGACTTTCACCTTCATGTGTTTGTAATTTTGTTGCCTACTATTATCTAGCCTAAAAGGATATGAACCTTAATACTACTTAATATTTAATGGAACTTCTCTTTTAGCTCAAGTAGTAAAGGTCTATTTCTGAAGCAGATGGTTCCAAGCTCTATTCATAATGCCATGTGCATGCTAGATCAGACAACAGTGATGCCTTTATGATCATCCATTTGGAGTCCCAAGATCTATTCCTAGCTCAGCCATTAGCTCACTACATATGGCTACAGAAACTTACTTAACCTAAGTATGCCATAGTAAATATGCACATCTGTAAAATGTGAGGCTTCTTTTATTTAAATTAGAGGAAAGGGACCACAGAAGGGCAAAATGTTATATTAAAAGTTTACTCAGCTGACTTTTAGCATTTTGATTAGAACTGAAAAAGTGCTGAGCACCTACAACAATAATTCATGTCAAGGGAAGCCGAGACATTCGGTGGCTCTGAAAATCAGATTCAAGAGACAATATTCTCAGAAGCCGTAACTAGAACAACAGTGTGAAATACAATTACCATAAAGCTGTGAAGACACTTTGTACAGAGATTATGTTGACGAACTAAATTAAATCCCTGTAGTGAATATTTTGAGGACATTCTAAAGAAAGGTAAGATTTCTAGTGTACGTTATGCAAGCCAGGGAAGGCTCTGCCAGGAGTCTGTTCCTTTCACCTCTCCCTGTAGATTGGACAAGCATCAGCTCATATTTAGACCATTGGAACCTCTTTTCTGCTTACCTTTGTGACTGTGATGAAGTCTGGCCCAAAGAAGACACTTTTAACTCCTTCAATCCTGAACAACTGCCTGCAAAAGAAAGTTAACCACAAAAAACACTAAATTAAAAGTTTCTATCAGTCATGTTCTACTGTCTTTCTTGCTTTCCTACAAGAATACATTTCTAGAGGGCAATCATCACTTAAGAAAATAAAACCATTAAAGGAGATTGGCAAAGGGTTCTTCTACAGTTTAAGTGCTTCTATTCTTTATCCATGGCAATGGAATTCTGCAGCTTGGCATAAGTAGAAAACAACATACCATGGAGTGTGATACTGAACATACAGCATGTTACTTTTTCCTGTTAAGTATGAAAGAGCTAATGCTCATGTCTCTAGCTCCGGTTTGAAGCCAAGAGGGTATTCTTTATCCATAAAACTACTGGATCAGCATCAAGGATGACCAACACACACACACAAACATTCCTGGCATGCAACTGTGGAAAGACAGGGACTCTTCTTTAGAATAGTAGATTAGGTTGCTGAAAACTTTTAAATATAATCTATTTTACTAAAAGCTGTTCTGAATTTTGTTCCTTCCATAGAGACTCCCCCAAAACAAACTGAACTAGGACTCTGGCGATACTTGCTGTTCAGTGCAATAACTTTTCAGTGAAGAGTAGCCCACAATGTTTTAACATGCCAGCTTAATGTGTAAGGAATCTTCAAATCTTTATTCATTGTTATGGTATGTGAGTGACTCTGTGGCGACGTTGGTGAATTTGAAGTTGCGGTTACTCGGAAAGCAAGGGCACCAGAGTTTATCAAAATATCCGTTTCACTTAATTTTGCTACCTTCAGTTGCTTAGTGCAATTAAAACACAATTAAAATTCTAAAATTAAATATTAAGAGAGATCTAAGCTTGATACTTCATTCCTCACTACCTTGGTGTATCGTATTTAAACAATCATCACACAAATTCAGACCAACACACTAAAACTTTAGAACCAGACAGGAAACAAGAACACACTTTGATTACAAACTATTCTAACTATAAAATAACAGAATGAGAGTTTTAAAGGCAATCTCAACAAATGCTCAGTTTTGTTTGTGTGGCCACAGGAGTCAGTAATTTTAAATCTATACAATCTTAATACCTAGACCACAGATTAAATGACTGTCTGTTGTCACCCACAGGGATACGATAAAGAATAGCTAGAACAAACAGAAGTTAAATCTGGCATTTTCATACAAAACACTGTAGGTAACCCTAATCTTGAAAACAGAGACAGAATACATTTTCAGTAGTATAAATAGCTGAAAAATAGACTCTCTTAAAGGGGAAATCTATACAACTTGAGATGCACAAATCAGATACTTTACCACAGGTTATGTATGGCAAAGAGGAACTTTCCTATACACATAACAAACAATTTTTAAATGTTAAAAATGTAGCTGTGCATGTTGTGTGTGGGTTGTTTTTTTTAAATATCATCACACCCTAATTTGCTTGATGGACTAATGGTCCCAAAATTTTACTTTAAAATATATTTTGGAGTTACACGTGCACTCCAAATCATCTAACGCTAGCATAGCTGATATTATTTCTTTGGAAGATTTGTATTCTCATGCCAAAACAAATGGGCATCCCAATTACAAAGCCTGAAACATCTGCTGTTCTATACATATGGGCATTTCTACTACCTTTGAGCTAAAGAACTTAATTTGAAAAGTTCCTGTTTGGTTACAAATCAACAATAGCATTTTGGAACTATTATAGCAATACCCTGGATAATGCTACGTTTCCCGGAGAGAGGGCTGCATTAAGCTGCTTTCACTTGTGTGCAGTATTTCCATCACGTATAAGAGAAAATTAAACTATGATCTTGGGAAGGTGACACTATGGCATTTCCATATCTCACCCTCCCACTGCAGCCTCTCCACCCACATACATAGCAGGTATAAGGAGCATTATCTCCAGAGGCTGCTATTGATGCAATGGCAGATACCAGAAGCAGTGCTCACACCCACTTTCCCCAGGAAGCAAGTTTGCAACAGTTCTCCAAGGCATCTCATCACCATCAGCAGGCAAAAGACTCCTATGACTCCTTCCCATCCCATCCCCCACTTTCAGACAGACCTTTAATGGTGTCCCAGCCCTTTTTTACCCAATGAAAATATAGCAAAGTATTAGATGGAAAATAAACTGTAGTAATGATTCATAGTCCAAGTGGATTGAAATGTATTAGTCCAAGTACGTTTCACTATGGATACTTCAGATCTATGGCACTGAGGGCCTTTGCAAAAGATTATACACGAATAAGACTAGAAAAAAGGGTTCATTATAAACTTGAGTAATTTTAATTTTTCCACTGTACTGTTTGTAACACACCCATATTTTAAAGAGAAAAAACCCAATGGCTTTGAAGCTAATGTTAAAAGTTATTAACTGTGCCAAAATTAGTAAACTGTTTCAGTTTCACATATGACATTTATGGACATTTCCTTAGGTTGCCTGTCTCATTACACTGTGAGTTGGCATGACTTTAATGTGACTACTAGCGTAAGGACTATTCAGTAAAGTTTTGCAGGATCCGGAACACAGGTATGAACAACAGTATATTTCCTTTTCAGGAATAATGAATGCTATCGTGATTTGATTCAGATCAATGAAATAGATGACCAGGAACTTAGTTATCACACTGACATGCACAGTATAAAAATCTCGATAGATTACTTTGGCTCTCTCTAGGCATTCAATCTACTTTATGAAAAAAAGCAGCATCCACAATGGAAATGCAGCAAATCCGCTCTTTACAATTCAGCTGCATTGATGATGACACTTGTATATACATGTGTTTCAGTAACTACCACAGATAGTCCCTTGAACAAAGTATGTAATGCTTGAACACACCTCGCTAAAGGTGAGCAAAACGCTGCAGCTGGTGTGGAGAAATCCATGGTTCTCGACTCCAGTACTTGTCTTCCTGGAATAAACTTCAAACTATTTGGATTTGGAGTGTCCTGAGTCTGAATAAACATGCATCTTACTGAAAAGAGAAAAAAGGAAATAAAAGTTCAAAAGAGAAGTGGCTCATATAAGGAATAACAGAGATCTTGTTTATTTAGCCAGGCAAGGTTTTGTTTGCACAACACAGATTTATTAAAAACAGAGGACTGTGGAACACTGAAATTTATCAAGCATGGCTCAACCAGTTCCATCAAAGAACCCATATTAACATGAAGATCAACAAATTCAGTCACTAAATTTAAGACACAGATGAAAAGCTTAATGAAACCCTGTCCCAGCTAGTTTTAATCTCAGCTTTATTCCCTGAGCAACTTGCTGCTCACATTCTCTGTGTTTATCTGAACAGAGCTAATACTCTCCCCATCCTTTTTCAGAGGCTCTCTTTTTAACATCCACACTAAGATAATATTTGTGCCCCTTCTCTATTCTATTCAGGTTGCTAATCCATGCTCACCACTTTGGTACCTGAGCATTGTGTGGGGTCTCCACTCCAGCATTATCACGCTCCTGTTAAGAGCATTCCAGATGCAGGACTTGGGCAGATGTACTAACCCTCTGTTGTAGATATTCTTATGTTAAGATCTTTTTGTTCCTTTTCTAGCATTATCAAAAAGGAGAAAGTATCACAGAAAATAACTGTAAAAAATGAACACACAGCCTGGTAAGGAGTGTGTGTGACATTTTGGTGTGGACAAGAAATTGCAGTAATCTGGAAACCTGCATAGCCTTTCAGAGCTAGCACAGAATTCTTTTTAGTCACCCAAACTATCTTATCTGGATGGACAGCTCAACCAGTTTGATTAAGCTGGCTCTGATATTGTGCTTATTGACTTTCAGCAAACATTTTGTATTAACAGTTGATATTAAAATAATTTATAAAAGCTGGTAAAAATATACCCAACATTTATGAAAAAAGTATTTAGTTGTTTACTCGGATAATATTATTTTAATGGGATTTTGCTGGACTGCCCAAACCTTAATAAAAAGAAATAGAATATACTTTTACCCAAGGATATCAAAGTGCTTTGCAAACATTATTTAAGATTCACAATGGAGCTGTGCAGTCGGTATTACAATAATCATTTTACAGATTGGAAATTTGAGGTACAGGAAGGTTAAAGGACACGTGCTGTCACACAGAAAGTAAATGTCAGAGTTGGATATAGAATCCTACCTCCTTATTCTCTACATTAACCACTAGATCACTCTCCTGTCCCTTCACTGCCAAATTTCATTGCATGATTAGGATTCTCAAAACAGCACATCACCTTCAACAAAGGGAAACTGATTTTTTTTTTAAATTAAAAAACCCTAGAAATATGTATAAATTCTGAGTACATAATATTTGGGAAGCAAGCTTATTTAACTTCAGAAACATATATGGCATAGAGATAATTATTTTTGTTATTTTTAAAGCAACAAAAAAAGAACTGAAGCTTTCACTTCCTAAACAGCAATTTTGATCACGACTCCTAGTATTAGATGACAAATCAGGCTATTTATAAATCGCCAAATTTCCTCTGCAGGTGTCTGTCATGACAACAACTCATTTGACTTTAACCCACACCATCACCACACACGCAAGCTCTTAAGTTTCGAGAGAAAGAATAAAAGAATTAGCATAGAGACGCTCAGTGCTAACATGCTAGAAATAGTCCTGACTTAGCAACTAACAGCCATTCTCTGTTCTGTCACACAACTCCATCCACAAGGGCTAAAAACATCTTCCCGATTAGAATGGCAAAGGAAGCCACCCTCCAATGTGACAATATGACAAATAGCCTATAGTGATGGAAGTGGATGTTGTCAACTGAACATGCCCAACAAATTTACTGACTTCGCTAATGCAAAGGGCAACTGACAGCAACTCCACAGTCAAATGGCTAGCATCCCCAAAGGCCTAGAATACAACAGGATACATCATCCTCTCACAAAAGTATTGATGAGGGTAGCTATTGTACCCAGGATCTTCTGAAGTTAGGAAAACAGATTATTTTCAAAAACCAGTGTTTCTTTCTCATTAGTCACACTGGAACTCTTTGTATATACTGTGAATAACCAGGTTTATCATCATCTACAGTTTGTAAGTAGCATCATTCACACAGAATAAACACATTGCTTCTTTCAATTATCTGACCACTATACCATGTACTTTCTTCTGTTTGATCATTTATTGAAAGTGAAAAATAAAGATAGAAAAAAAAAGACAGAATTTAAAGGATATTTGTAGATCAGTACGCGGCTGACTAGAACCCTCAGAGTCAATCAGTCGACTGCTTGATTAAATCTGAATTTCAAAAAAATTCAGTTCTGAGTTGGGTAGGTCTGAGGCCCTCTGGAATCTGCATCAAAAAGCATTTGCTGCAGTGGGGACTGAGACACTCATTTAAATAATATTTCCACTTGTGGTTGGTTCTATACAACAGGCACCTGCATAATTAAAAATGTATATATACACACATCTCTTTCTCCACAACATGGCAGAGTTGTTGAATCCACCAGGCAGCTGCAGAAGCTGATCTGCAATTTTCAGCAGCACAAAAGGCAACTGAATCTTTTTTTTTTGCTGATCATAGAGTTGTACAAAATACTGTAGGAGCAGATACAGTAAAGTGGAGTTCCAACCTTCGCGTTTTCAGATAATATTAATTTGGCCCGGTGTGGGGGAATTTTAGTGTTCGTGAAAGGTGCTGGATTGACAGACCTGGCTATTGAAGTCATCTGTGTGTACACACACACACACAATTTGCAGTGGCAGTTCAAACCTCCCTGGGTTGCCCTTCCAATGTTCCTCAAATCTGTCCAAAAGGAGGAGCCCTCTCCATCTTCATGACCCAATCACCCTTAGCCTCTCTCCTGAAACTGCTTAATGGTTAGTGCCAATTATGGTGAACGTGTATTACAAACCCTTTTCTGTGACAAAATTAACTTTATACAGATCACCGAAGAGACACAAGAAACTAAAAAATTTTGATCACTAACAAAGACTGGCTTTGAACCAGAAATCCAAAGCTGAAAATCTATATATGTTACTTCAATCCCATGAGCTACCTAACTACAAGTTTTAGCAGCTGAAGTGCTTTTCAGACAAACTAATGTAAGAGGTTAATTTCTAGATTAGTACTAAAAACTGCAAAATAGTAATTTCAGTCCATTTTAATTTCTCAGTGCCTTAATACGGTGTTAGGCAAATTAAAAAAGAATTGGGCAACATGCCTAATAAATTGACACATAGGAAGAGTAAAATCACTTCAAGCCTCAAATCTCCCCAACACCTACAATTAATCAGACAACTCAAAATTAAAACAAAACTTTTAAATTTCTGCCCCAAAGATGGCCAGAGATGTACAGAAGGACATATTCAGGAGCAGACTGCTCCTGATCATAGAATCATAGGGACCTCAGGAGATCATCTAGTCCAACCCCCTGCTCAAAGCAGGACCAATCCCCAGACAGATTTTTGCACCAGATCCCTAAAAGGCCCCCTCACAACCCTAGGTTTAGCAGGCCAATGCTCAAACCACTGAGCTATCCCTCCCCCCATAAAGGCACTACGCCTCCACCCTTGCAAGATGACATCTTGGGATGGTCAGCAGTTCCAGTCTTGCTGATTTCAACTGTTGAACAGGATACAGGATAGCAGGAGGTCTGAGAGTGATCTTACACTAAGAAGGAGTTAAACTAATACATATGAGCACAAATATAATACTTTACATCTTCAAAACTCTTTACAAGCCTCAGCAACCAAATGAAATATCTCCATTATTATACAGATGAGGAAACTGAGGTGCAGAGTATAATGGACTTACCCAAGGTCATACAATGACCAGAATCTGGAATACAGTCTCCAAATCCTGGTTCTAAACTCTGACCGCATGATGACTTAACTACCTTTCTACTAACAAAAAATCACCCAGAATATTGCATACATTTGAGATTTCAGTAAAAAGGAGAATTTATTCTTTCACCATCTTCTTGAGATAAATCTCATGAGAGCTTTACTTACTTTATGACAAAAATTAAATTTACCTGTAGTATGTGCTACGGTGGATGGAAGAAACGGTTTCCTTCGTGCGAATTGGCAGAGAGGCTGTTTAGTTGTTAAGTTAAAGTCTTTTAATGTCATGCGACAGAACCTAAAGAAAAATACAGATTTTACCAACAATATCTCAATTAAGAATTTAGCTTTTCCCATCTCTCAAGGAAAGAGAATTTTGTATGCACCTAATATCTCTGGATTTCAGCAAGTTGCTTAATCAGTTTCCTCCCTCTTGAAGGAGAACAGGTAATGTAGACTAGCTATCAGCTACAGGCTTATTTTCCCCTCCTCTCCACATAGTTGTTGGGGGAGAAGGGAAAATGGGGTTTCAATCCCTTCTCCCTCAATTTCCAGGTGGCCAAGTAATCATTACACACCAGTCGCCTTGATTTAAAATTCACCAGGACACTGCTGTGGAGAAAGGACAGCAGCTCCATTGAAGCAGTGTGTCAACAGAGCTACACCTCTACCCCGATATAACGCTGTCCTCGGGAGCCAAAAAATCTTACTCCGTTATAGGTGAAACCACGTTATATCAAACTTGCTTTGATCTGCCGGAGTGCGCAACCCCCCGGAGTGCTGCTTTACCACGTTATATCGGGGTAGAGGCGTATTCGTATCCAGCAGCAGGAGACCAGGGCCCTGGAGTGGAACCAGGCCAGCTATAACAAAAAATTCTTGTCGATGCTGGTCAGGTAAACCACACCACCCATCTTGTTGAGACACACAGACCTCGAGTGGACAAAAGTGTGAAGAATACGCTGAGAAGAACAAACCTGAAGAGGTGAAAAGATGGACTAAACTGATTTTCAAAAGTTTAGGTGCATATTTGTACTCAATAATTACCATGATTATATAGGTAATAAATAGGAATACAAAAAACTGTTCATTTTCACATGCAAATTCCTGTTTTGTGCAATCACTATAATCACATGCACAAACTTGGCATGAAAATATCCACAATTAGAAAGTCTAAGCTATGACTTCTAACTTCCAAGAATCTTCAGACAATGATGCTGTAATTATATGGTGACAGATATCTTTATCTGTTACTAACAAGCACCTTGAATTATTACAGCAAAAATATTTTAAGATCTAATCCAGATTTCTTTCTTTACGCTCCTTACTCTTTGCTTTCCTCTCTCTGGGTTTGGACAATGAAAATAGATGGTCAGTTTCACACTTAGAGTCAGTTTTGCTTTCAAATCTCAGCAGGAGGTTGTTGTTTTTTTTAAAACAACTTTTGTATGAGTTTGTTTACAAAATTTAAGCAATTGGGATAATTTTGAGTTACTAGGGTCCTTTTAACCCTTTCCTCATTGTAGAGATGTAGAAGTTGCCCCCTACACAGCCTTTCAGTGATAGTTAACAGGGAACATACTAGGAACATAAATTTAAAAAGTTAACCGTTTAAACGATTTAAAATATTTCATTTAAACAGTTAATTCATTAAAGGGACGATCCGGCCAGCATGGCCGCTGCTGGGGGCGCTCTAGGTGGGCAGTACTGCTCCGGCCGGCGTGGGGCCGCTGGGCTGGCTGGCCAGCCCAGGACTTAACAGTCAAGGCAGGGTAACCGGTAAGACTAATGCTTACCAGTTAACATTTTACATCCCTAGAACATACAAACCCAGTAGACTTAACACACCATTAGCAGTAGCAGTTCATTCTCATTGTATGTCCCCCTCAAACACAGCAACACACACCAGGGTTGGGAGCATAAGGCGACCTGCTGTAGTATATCCCTTTCCCCCCCACTTCCCCTGTACAGTGGGGAAGGGCATGGATGCTAAGGGAAGCCCAGATGTCTTTAAGGTATTTTAGGACTTAATGTTAAGGGTGGGTGGTAACCTTAACTAATTTTAGCACTATGCTCTCATGTCTCACAAGCACAATGTGGGGTGAGTAGACAACTCCATCCTGCTGCGTCCGGTAGCACCCTCCTCTATGATGCACCTGTGTAGGTGCTTCTTTCTCTCTCCCATATGCTGATGGTGGAGTTGCCAACCTGCACAGAGGGCTGGAGGGAAACAATTCCCACCCCCTGCGCCACAGCAGGCTCTCTGAGGGTATGTCTTCACTACCCGCCGATCCAGCGGGTAGCAATCGGTCTATCGGGGATCGACTTACCGCGTCTCGTGAGGACGCGGTAAAATCGATCCCTGATCGCTCTGCCGTCGACTCCGGAAATCCACCTCGGCAAGAGGCGGCAGCGGAGTCGGCGGCAGCGGTCGACTTTCCCCCGTCCTCACCGCCAGGTAAGCCGACCTAAAATACGCAACTTCAGCTACGGTATTCACGTAGCTGAAGTTGCGTATCTTAGGTCGGAACCCCGCTGTAGTGTAGACCTAGCCTGAGACAGGGACTATCTTTTTATGCTGTGTTTGCGCCTTGCCTAGCACAACGGGGTCCTGACCCATGACTATGGCGCCGTTGCACAATGACAATACAAATAATAAAACCATCTTCCCAGTCACACGCTGGGTGGGGATTGCGGATCAGGTCAATAGTTCACAGCTTTTTTTGTTTTTTGTTTTTTTAAGGCCAGACGAGACCGTTGTGATCCGCTATTCTTCCTCCTCTCCATTGCGGGGTGGTGGTGGGGGAATTAACACCCAACACGCCAGGGCGGGGGGGAGCAGATGGGGGGGTGACCCGCGAGGGTGGGGAAGATAAGGGGGGGTGATCCCCGGAGGGGGGGGGAAGTAGTTCAGGGGGGATGGCCCGGGGGGGGAGAAGATGAGGGGATGACCCGCGGGGGGGAGTTGGGCGGGGGTGGCAGATGAAGGGGGTGACCCGCGGCAGGGAGGGGGGGTGACCCGCGGAGAAGGGGAAGTTGGGGGGGTGACCCGCGGGGGAGATAAAGGAGGTGGCCCGCGGGGGGGAGGGGAAAGGGGGGACTCTCCTTCCCCCTGGCTGGAGACGAGTTAACCCCCCCAGGCGGGGCTGCGACGAGCCGAGCCCGGGCCGGGGTCACCTACCGGCCGCCCAGCCCCGCCGCCGCCCGCAGCCACCGCGCCGCTGCCGCCATCTTGGCTCTCCCGAGTCGCCGGCGGCCGGACACAGGACCCCCAGCGCGGGGCTGCCCCGCCCAGGCGCCTGCTTAGGAAGGAGTCGGGGGCGCCAGGGCGGCCTCTGCCGGCCGCAGGGGGGAACTGCAGCGAGGGCTCCGCTGGGGGTCAGGCCTGCTAGGGGCAGGGGTGGGGATGGGGATGGGGGGAGTTTAGGGGCAGCAGAGGCCAGGGAATGGGGCGCGCGCACCCCACAGCCTGGCCCAGGGCAGCCCGCTTCCTCCCACTGCAACAAACCCGCTGCAGCCTTGGGGAGCAGCATTGCTACCTGGTTAAGCCCAAACAGTGGAATGAGGGGCTCCCAGGGTCCAATAGGGGCAGGGGCTCTCTGCCTGCCGCTTCAGGCTCCCACCTGTCCAGGTTGTCCCCTTGCTCGGGTACCTGGCCTGGGAAAGCCATCAAAGGGCTCCCTACACACTGCCACCTGTCCAGTTTTATTAGGGTTACCATATCTTGAGTGTCCAAAAAGAGGACACTCCACGGGGCCCCGCCCACACCCCAACTCCACCCCTTCCTCAAAGTCCCCGCCCCCAGCCCCTGCTTCCCGCGAACATTTGATTCGCGGGAAGCCTGAAGCAGGTAAGCTGGGGGGGGGTGGGGGGAGGAGGCGCAGCCCAGTCTGGCCCCCTCCAGCGACCGGCCCCGGCCTCTCCAGCCTGGCTCGGCTCGGGCCCTGGGGTGCCAGCCCCGGGCCAGCCCCCGGCCCAGCCCCGGGCCCCGGCCGCCCAGCACCGCCGGCCCCTGGATTTTCCCGGACATGTTCAGCTTTTTGGGATTTCCCCCGGACGGGGATTTGAGTCCCAAAAAGCCAGACATGTCCGGGAAAATCCGGACGTATGGTAACCCTAGTTTTATGGGCCCAGGCTCATCTCTCTTTTATTAGCACTACAGAAGTAGCAACTCAATGCTTCTGCAAAACCCACTGCTACCCTGTCCCCATGTGCCCCACCAAGGGGCAGTAGGCGGTTGGCTTAGAAATGTTTGCAAGCCCTCTGCATTTAAAAAAATGAGCAGAATTTCATATGATAGGGTAACACAGTGGAACAAAACATTTCCTATTTGGGGTGAAAAACTCCATTATTTATTTGCAATATTTCCAACCCTCAGTGTTCAAAAATTGGGCCGCTGCTCCCCAAAGATCATAACATTGGTTTAAAAGGAGTGGGGTTTAAAAAATGCAAACACATTTTGGGGTTCTTTTTCTGTACCTTCTAGTTTTTGTGCTTTTAGTGTTTATTCTTCTCCAGCCCTACTGAGGGCTAGAAATTAACTGTATTTTTTTTTAATTAAAACTAATATAAGATAGTCACATCATTTCAGGAGCTCTGGCTTTGAAAGAACCAACAAAATCCCATAACTTGGGACAAACTCTGTATTCATTAGTTCTGTTACAACAGTATCCTCAGCCCCCAGCCATGATCAGGGTTCCTTCCACTGGGCTGAGTGCTGGTCAAATGCTCAGAGAGTGTCTGTTCCAGAGAACTGATCCTTTTTGTTTTTGCCTGACTCTTGTTTGATCACATATTTTGTTTCTATATGATCAGTGGCCGTTTTAGAAAGTGCAGCTCTTCACTTCTGTATTTCACACTGCCCTCTCTTAAACAGACTACAATAGGTACCTACCATTACACGCACAGGGCAGTAGTGCCTAGAGAACCCAGGCCCCTGCTGCTAGGCTCTATCATTAAAACACATATAACCTGTGTCTAAGAGAAATGACAACAGAGGGGTGTGTTGCTGGCTCACACTGTTTTGTGGAGGTTTGTATGTATGAAACAGCAGAAAGACCAGTGAACGTAGAGAGAAGGCAGCAAGGAAGCACCTGCACTGTGAGCGTAGCCCTTTGAATAGCTACAGAATGTTTTTTGGGCTGAGTGCTAGCTGCAAGTGGCTTGACACTGTGAGCAAAGAAACTGTCTCCTGCTATTTGGTTCCTGTTCTGGCAAACAGAACTTTGTACATTTTTTGTAAACAAACAGGAACACTTCAGAGATACCTGACTCCACCATCAAGGTCTCCCCCTCATGGAAACAACCTGCAAGGTCCTGGACTTTGGCTAACTGCTCGGATCAAAAAGGGGTAACCGTCCTTTGGCAGTAGCCCAGCAGAGTAGACATGTTGCACAAATCTATGACTAGATTTCATCATCAAGAATTTGGCAAACTAGACTGTCCTCCAGCTAGTTTGCCAGAGACCTATTTGGTCTGAGAATAGCGTGTTGCATTAATTTAGTCATTTAGACTGCACAGTCTTTGACACAGAGGGTCTCTGTTGTGCAGATTTCACCCACTAGCCAGTATGTGTGTGTGTGTGTGTGTTTCAAGGGGAGCATTTGAATCCTAAATAATCTCACCAAGATTAGCACATAGTCTGTACACCTGTGATTAATTTAAAGGGCATTACTGTAAAACTTGTATATCGAAGAGGCCAGTATTGCTGCCAAATTTGAACTGGATAGCAGGTAGGGTTGGGCTGTTTACATCTGTTTTTTCTGCTTCAGACGCTTCAGAATAAAGCAGCAATTCAGTGGCACAAAAGCAAATAAACTTTGCCCATCAGACTTTCATTCGTCCACTGGAGAGAGTTCCATTTGCCCGTCCCTTAAATTTCTTATTATTTGTTCTGCTTGCTTTGTTCTTCTTTGGCCACCATTTGTGCTGACACAGAGTAAGTCCGCCCTGTAAGCTTCACTGAAGCCTGCTTGTAACAGGGTGATCCGTCCCTTTATGGGCCTGGGACTAGGCCACCCTCTCCCATTATCAGACCCACCTGGGAAGGGATCAATTACAGTATAAAAGCCTGCAAGTGGCTGAGTAAGGGAGGGGAACTGCCAGAGGGGTTGGTTCGGTTCGAGGGATTGGCCCTGGAGCAGAAAGAGGATACAGAAGAAAAGGGCTCTAGGCCCGTGTCTATCAGGGGAATAGCTTTGTTTTGTGTTCCTTTGTGAGTTTTGTGTTTGAATTCAACAACTCTGCCCTAATGGAAGGGCCTGAAAGAAACATAGGTGAGGTAGAAGATTTTTTCCTAGGCTGGGGGCTTCCCTTACCAGCCCACACTGCTCTTCTACATGTCTGCACTTTTTGATCTTTCTTTTTAAGGCACATTTACCCAAATCAACAGGCTCAGTGTAACCTACTAGCTGGTGTATACTTGTAGGTGTTAGCTGCCAGGTAGTGGTAATGTACAGAAAGTAAAAAGCTCTACTTCCAGGGAAAGAAGAGAGTTTGTGTAGATTTTGTGTGTCATAAAGAGCCTGTGTTTTTGCAGTGAGGTCCTGAGATCCACTGCTGCTGCTGCTGGAGTGCAGATTAGCTGAACACCATGATGCAACCCTAGGTTAAGCAAATCAAGATCCCTTTAAAATAACATGGGACCTCCATTGTGTGACCCTGCTCAGAGAGGCCATGCCAGTTTGAATTTCCTGGTCCAAAACCTAGAATCCTACCTCTCTCTCTGGGCTTTCTAGACGCACTTGTGACCTTGGTTGTTGAGCACCATGGTACACCTGGGCATGCAGAAATTCAACTATCAGGAAGGTTTTCTTTAACACCAGCGTGACGAAAGACTGTAAAACCAAATGCTTTGTATCCAGCCCAGTGAAGATTTCACGCCAACAAGAAGGAACACAGAGCAGGGAAGGTGCATTTTATTCAGATGAGGTTTTTAATAAATGTACATAAGTTTACAGCTCTAACATTTCTTCATCAAAGCTATCAGAAACATAGCAGAATCACACCTGGAGTGCAACAGGACTCCGATAGTCTGCCAGTCAGAGGTATTTCCGAAGCTCTGGTCTTACAATACACAGCCTACAGTTGCACACAGATTGTAGTCCCAGTTATCTGACATGTCCAACTCAGGCTTTCTGTGACATTAAGAGCGTCTTTCACTATCTTAGTCAATGCTTAGTGGAATCTGCCTCATTCAGATCCACTGGATATTTTCTCATCAGGCTTCCTCAGCCAGAACATAATCTACCCTCCCTCTACCTGTATAAAATTATTAATCCCTTTTTCTTTCTCTCTTGGGGGGAGGGGGAAGTAATCAATGATTACCCCTCTAATTTCACAGGTGGCAAGTCTAGATTTATTGTAACAGTAAAGCATTTACAGTACACGTAACAAAAACTAAAGCCATGGTTTAGCAGGATCACCACCACAGCTGATCATAATTCAGGAATGTGTTTCAAAAGCAGAACAAGATTACAGGGTGAAAATACCTAGAGTAAAAATACTTTGAGTCTTTGGGTGTCCTAAAGAGGCCTGGATTTAAATAAAAACCCAAACAATAACCAACTCTCCAACATGACAATCTTTGGTGGAAGCTGAGTTAATGTAACGGATTCCCACTTTGGAGTGATTGAAAGTCTCACAGTTATATCAAGCCCACTCAGTATAAACTTGCTATATTAAATGTAGCTGAAAACATGCCCCGCTACAGTGTTTCGGGATTGGTTACATGGGTTTCTTGCAAGTTTAGGATCTTCTGTGTGCTCCATGCATACTGTAGATTGCAGTTGAGTGCACGCTGGCTTCAAGAGAATAAGATTGTAAACTCAACACTTATCACATATACTATAGTACTGAGCTGGCTGGAAGGGAGAGCAGATGCAGTTACGAGTCTCGGAAATAGAGCAATAAGATAAAGAAGATGCAGGCTAATCCGAAAGCAGCTCTTATGGCTATGATCATTGTAAAAATGCAAAGGGAACGAGATGCACAGAGCGGAGCTGATTGCCTGGCCTGAATTTGTGTGTGCAGAAGCTCTGATTAAGCCTTTCCAAGGAAAGGGTTTAACCAAACTCAAATTTAAATTGGCAGCGAACTGGGAAACGATGCCACCACATCCACAATTGAGAATTACAGAAGCAGAAGATTGTCACAGGACTGACTGGTATTGGTCAACACAGCAGGATGAAATGATATTTGAGTTCTTTCTGTGCCGTGAGTGCATTTGGAAAGGGGGGGGGACAACCAGGAGAAATCTTATGTGATTTGTGGTATGACACTTGTAGTATATTTAATGTCAAGGTGGGGAGGGGAGTGGGAGGAAGGAGAATCAGAACAAAAATGGCCTCCCCTCATTCTACTGCTGCTATCATGAAGGGAAGAGTTTTCTCCTCCTTCCTAGAAAGTCAATTAGGGACAGCCACTGAGTTGCAGAGCTTAGAGAGAGCACCTTGCTCTGCTGATTGCTTAAGACCAACCAGGAAGTTCACCAAGACCCTGTTTTGTGCAGATGGGCCCCTAAACCAGTGACCTTGATGGGATTCCAGGCAGGCACAGTCTGCATCAATCCATTTGCGAGACTGGAAGGGGTACTATTTTCAAAAGCGCCACATAGCTTAGGAGACTACAGTCCTTGAAATTCAACAGGTCTTGGTTGCTTCTGAAAAGGGACCTTTATCATTTTTGGCCAGAGCCAAAACTGAAAACCGATTGCTTCAATTTACTGGCTACTGGGAAGTGGCAGAAATAAGAAATTTAATAGAACTTGTTTTTTTAAGTTGTGCTTATGTTCAGAAAAGTGATTTAAATTGTTGCATTTGTAGTTGTAGCTCTGTCTAGTGAACAGTAAAAAAGTCAAAGCCTTATGAAATCAAGATTGCCAAAAAACCCAGAAGCTCCATAGTACATTCTGCCACGCGCATTAAAAACAGTGAACTTTAGATGATACAGCGAGAGAACAACTCCATTTTTTATTGGTCAGGTTGAGGTTGTCGTGCTGGCAACTTGAGAGGTGGGGGGAGGGAAAAGAGTTGATCTGGAAAAAATCAGATTAACAGGGCAATGAGATGCAATTTTCTTGGTTTTCTGATCATAAGCAAAATTCCAGTACTTGGTAGATTGAGCAAAATGAACTCATCTGAACGGAGTGCTCCTGTACATAGTTAAACTATTCACCTGTTGGGTTTACTAGCAGGATTGTTAGTTTCTTGTGCACAGTTTTAACTTGCTTTTCATAAAAAGTGCTTGAGGAATGAGATGTCAACTGCCAACATCCTGGTTGGAAAATTCAATCCATAACAAACCTAAATAAAGAAATTGAGGAAAATACTCTCAGCTGTTAAAACTACTGTACATTTCCCATTCTCCCTTTCCTGCCTGGCAGTGTAAGATAGCTAGATCTGAATTACCTGCAACTCCAGTCTTCATTACGGACACTAATTGGCAAGAAAGCAATGAGCTGGATCCTAGCAGGAGTTTGAAGAAGGATTTGCCAATACTTTTCACAAAAAGTCAAGCATTCCAACCAACAGACATTAGAGCAACCGAGCTCTGTAGTAACTTTTTCAAGTAAAAAAATATGACACACCCATTTAAAAAAAAAAATAAAAGAAGAACCTAGGTTTGGGAATCCAGAGACAATGGGTCCAGTTCCTATCCCATTTATGCTGGTGTAACTACTTATTTCCATGGAGCGGCTCCTCATTTACACCAGATTCAGTCCATAGTATCTAGATTTCTCCTTCCTTCCCTCCACTACCTCACCAAGTGAAGTTAACAGTTCAAAGCAAAGTTCTGTCTCCAGGTTCCACAAGTGACCATAACAGGGGATTGCAAAAGCGCAAGGACGAATCTGGGCCCAAATACTAAGTCTCATCTGTGTGCCTTGTATTTCACAGTTTGACATCGCAGATGTTCCAGGCATTCCGCATTCATCTATTCCAGCAGTAACGCATTTGATAAGTTTTTTTGTTTGTTTGTTTGTTTTTTAAACCAACCAAGCAAGCCACCCACACACAAACTATATCCTCAGTTTAGTTGGGAAAAAATGTTATTTCCAAGAAACTCAGAAACGGGTCTACAGTACTTCCGTTTTCTAGGACGGCTGATAGGGTCCGCTGCCACCACACAGCTACAAAATCTAACTTGAAATGCAACGGACAAGCAGCAGGAAGTTGCCCACCTTTTAAAAAAGGGGTTCTACTTAACCTGAGCTAGGCTAACCATGTCACCAACCACCAGCAATCTATGCTCCTTATTTTCAAGTATTCTTCCCTCCCCTACCTGAGTATTAAGCATATCAGGTCAAGTTCTTTACCCTTGGTTACATTCGTACAGCCCCGTTGAAGTCAGAACTGCACCAGTCCACCAGCAAAATGTGACTTGTGTCACTCTGACTGCAGTATGGGTTGGGCAGAGGAAGAGGAACAGCGTTTCATTAATCCTCTCCCATTTGGTGGCAGACAAGTTTGTTCTAATTCTCTCTCCCTGGCTGTGATGTTAACAGTGAGCTGTAGGACTAAATGTTTTGCTTTGCATAGCAAAGATCTGCTCATATGTAGTTTCAATGTGCCTTCTATGTTCCTTGAACAGCTATTTGGGCACCTGGGAGCTCAACGTCATAGGTCTGAGTTTTTGCAAAGCAGTTTCCCTGTGAGACTGGAAAGTCTTGTGTTTAAGTGACTGGACCCGATTCTACACTCAGTTACACCAGCTTTACACTCATGAGAGACTGCTGGATTTACAAGTCACGCCCTGATTGATACCAGTGAGAGAGGAGAACCCCCACTACATACTCCGTTCAATAAAGCTAAAGATAACAGTTTCTAGGAGCACATGCCCATCTTGTAAGATGGCAGAACCTAACACCAGTCCCACACCATCTATTTACAAACTTTTAAAACCTCGGCAAACCAACACTGCCCTAAGATTTCCACTGCGTAAGCTCAGAGAATTCAAGGAGATATTGTGAGTGTAACCAAGGGCAGAATTTCCCCTTAGTTTTCAGTGCAAAGCTCTAGGTCAGGGGTCGCCAACGTTTGGCACGCGGCTCGCCAGGGTAAGTACCCTGGCGGGCCGGGCCAGGCCAGTTTATTTACCTGCTGACGCGGCAGGTTCAGCCGATCGCGGCCCCCACTGGCCGCGGTTCGCCATCCCAGGCCAATGGGGGCAGCGAGAAGCGGCGAGGGATGTGCTGGCCGCGGCTTCCCGCTGCCCCCATTGGCCCGGGATGGCGAACCGCAGCCAGTGGGGGCCGTGATTGGCCGAAGCTGCCACGTCAGCAGGTAAATAAACTGGCCCGGCCCGCCAGGGTGCTTACCCTGGCGAGCCGCGTGCCAAACGTTGCCAACCCCTGCTCTAGGTCATTTATTATTAAGTTGTCAAATTAAATCGGGAACAAAGTCATAGCTACGCTCTTAAGAGCCGGCTCCAGAAACTACTGGTGTCAACGGTCTGTCTCCATTGACTTCAAATAGGCATTGGATCAGGTCCTTAGAAAATGAGACAGTCATGGAGACCTTCCCGAGATCGCGCTCTTCTAGGATGTCCACTAGGAAAGCGGCTTCTCTGGATATGCCAGATGACATTTAAAAAAAGGACAGCACTATTAATGATCAGCAGCCAAAAGCATCCCTATAGTCTGACATTTAGAAGTGTTTTCTGGGGTGAAATAGCTTGAACAACAGATTTGGCAGGGACTGTTTTGCTACCTGGTACTTGCCATTAAATATGGATGCTTATTAATTAACGATACTTGCCTTTTTCCTTCCTTTGCGAAAAGACACGGGGGCAGAACAACAATTCCTAAGGAGGTCAACTGTACTCCTGCTCAGCCACCAACAGTAACACATGACAAATATCACAATTAACTTCCACACTAAACAACAACTACATTTTCTCTAAACTCAAGTGTGATACACTAACATTTTAAATTATATTATAAATACTAAGCAACTGTCCTTTTCCTTAGTAACACAGTAGGATCATGGTATTTCTGGAGTGTAGCCAAATGTGACAGGAAGAATGTGTCTGAAAGATTGCTTTGCCGATACTTCCATCCATATGTACCTGGGACCTGATCCCAAAGAGCTGATCCAAAGTTCATTGAAGTCTTTCCATTGACTTCAACTGGTTTTGGATCAGGCCCATAGAAAGATATACCTTTTCATGTATTATACCTGCAGACAGTGAAAATTGCCTATTACATCTGCAATGAGTGAAAACTGCTTATAGGCAAGAAGACCAGCACAAGGCCTATGCAATACTTAAAAGAGGACTTCCGTGGTGCATAGGTCTTGTGGTAGACTAGTGACACGTGTCAATTTTACTCCACGTGCATATGATCTATACACACACACACACACACACACACACACAGAGCTCATCAAGTTGCCAATCTACAGCTCCTGGCTTTGTGATGACATTGATTAACAGTTGGGAAGAGTTGTCCTTTGGTCTCTTCCAGAATTCCCCTTGGTAAGAAAAAAAAAAAAAAACAAACAAACAATCATGACAACCTTTCTACTTCAAACTCATTTCTTCTCCAGAGCATTAGCTTGTCCTGATTGATTTGCTCTGGCATCCTAACTGTATGCTAGTATCAATGGTAATTCATTTTATCCCCAATGGATTTCCCCCCACTGAAGCCAGAAAATATGGAATATTACTGGTTTAAATAAGAATCTAAAAAGTATTGGGGAAAAATAGCCACTAAAAAAGGATGGGAAAAACCTCGAGCGCCTGGAATTCAATATCCTGAAACTATCTAACATAACTTAAAATGGTTCAACTAAATATCACCGCAACTGGAGTTTTGAACAAAAAAATATTTTATATATATATTTTGCTATGGTTGCTCGTTTTGACTAAGAGATTGAAGGTCCTGTGAGAAATGCACATCCCCCCCTTTCTCTCAGACTGTTTAAGGCTTTTGCTTTCCTGATTTGGAAGGAAAGGGTGCTGAAGCAAATGGGTCAACGCTGGGTAGCTCTTTAGTCCTGGAAGACAGAGAAGCAATAGAGACAGATCCTGCGATAGCCTGTTTGTTGGTCTGAGAAACCACTTTGTATGCTGCTATGGGTTGGACTTCCAGACCCTGCCCATCTTCCGGACTGTAGTGACGGGAATACTTTGATAGAGACTGTGGACGGAAAGGCTTACTAACCATTGAACCCAAGACGGCTTCTTGGGGGAGTGCATGTCCTTGGTTTTTATCATTAGGAATGCCACCAAGATCTTTAAATGTACCTTTGGGAGGAATGCCTTCTTGGGTCTCCACTGGTCTTATGGAATGAGACGGAAGGTTGGCTGGCTGAATAAACCCTACCCCAGAGTACTGAGCTCTAGATGAGACAGACAATCCGCATGTTCCTGTATCCAAGTTTTGGAACTTGGAGTTATCTACATGTTGGACATCACCAGTTTGACCTAGGAAAGAGGCTGGAGTGTGAGGCTCCTTAGAAACGTTATGAGAAGTCAACTCTTCCAAGCTTTTCTTTTTTGTGAAAGGGGCACTTAGGAATACATCTGCCTCTTCTGGCTGCCTGACGGGCACATTGCTCTTGGAGATGAAGGGAGCTTTGGTAAAGATGTCCAACTCATCATGCACTATTCTTGAGCTTCGGAAAGGAGCTGTGGCAAAGACATCTGGCTCATTGAAAATTTCTCCGGAGTGCTGCTGAAAGGCTGTAAACAGAGCTTTCCCCATGCCGCTCTGGGAAGGCTGGGGCTTGGAATCTTCTCTGGAAGCCACAAATCTTTCCTTGAGTGTCGATTGCAACTTACTGGACTCCTCTTCTTCTTCTGAGTCCATAAGTAAAGGCCTGGACCCACTACAATCCAAGATGTCCACCTCATGGTCTGTCCCCTCTCCCTCACTGCTGTGGAAAGAACTGTTGCTTGAAGGCCCATCTCTTGCGAAGTAATCAGATTCTGAATTGTGCTGAGTTTTCACTTCAAGCATCTCAGGCTGGCCTTTGTACAGAGGAAGTCCATCAGTAGCAGCAGGCAGTTTACTGTGCTCAGTGGTTAGGACAGGATATACAACTTGTTCCCTCTGCAAACCTACAAGAACAAAACAAGAGCATTACTCAAGGGGCTAGATTCATGTAGTCAAACACAAAAGAAACTTAACCACATCAGAAACGTTATGATGTTCAGATTTAAACTGCCACACATGGAAAATGTGAAAATAAAATAAAATTAAGATCAGGCAAGGCATTCAAAGCACACAAACTGGAAAAAAAATTAAGCACTTCCTCACAATTAAGGACACCACAAGTACAACATGTTAAAAAGAAATGTAAGATGTTAGATACTCAGACGTTCCAATTCAACATTCCCTCCTGACACCGTTCTACGAGGATCTTTTCTATAGGTCACTCACAAGAACCACAACCTATGTGGGTTTTCATTTCGGAAAACTGTTGTCTAGCGTGAAGTACCAGTGAATAGACAGGTCTCGGTATAATCAACACTGCCTATTGACATAACAGCCCCCTACATGCAAATAGCAGTAGAGTAGAATCTCAATTTTACAAATACCAATCTTACAAATGACTTCTTATATGAACCATCTTTCTGATGGGGAGGGGAAAAAATCATATAACAAAAAATGTCAATGAAGAACAAGTTGACATCATTCACATTCTGATGCGTTCAGTGCCTTGCAAATCACTTTGCAGTGGCTTGAAGAACAAGAAAGAAAAACCAAGAATGTGGTGCACCACACTGCAATTTATGCACCATACCTATTGCAAAGTTGAGATCTTCAATTTTATGAACTCTTGGATTTTATGAATGCCTCAGTTCCAAATTAGTTCAACAAATAGGGGTTCTACTGTATATTGTTTGGCATTTTTTAAAGATTTAATTTTTATTTCTGGGAGCTGGCTCACAGAAAAAAGTGGCATTGCACTTAGGGCACGTAAAATACACACACTGGCGTCCCTTACTGTGAAAGTAGTAGGTGTTTTAAAAGAAATAAAATGTGTTTCCTTTAGCAAGGTATCCTCCAGGATTTTGTATCAAATCCGGTAATTTTCACAATGGTACTCAAGCCATTGCAAAACAGTCACAGTTAAATTTAAACAACCCTATATAAATGATTACAAATGAAATATCTAACACGCTCCTAATGGACTAGCTTGGTTCTAGGTGTTAGTAAGATATTACTAATAAGGAAGAAGTGGAGGCTTACTATCCTGCTGGTCTCTAGTTACAGAAGCCCAAGAGTTGGCTTGTTTTTGCCTTATGAATCACACAGACAGTTATCAGAATACAAGATATCTTACCTTCAAAGAACTATTAGCAGGTTAGAAGTATGTCATTGGACTCATGTTAGCAAGAGGATAGGAAAAAGGCACATGAAAAACTAAAGCAGTATAGATTCCAGACAAAAATATTTGGGTTTTGGTAAGTGATATTCATCGAGCAATAGGACAGAAAAATGCACTTACACTTCCTTTTGCTTTAAGCAAAACACATCTTGCAGTTTTGCAAACTTGCATGATCACCCACCCCCACCCCCTGCATATATAAAATCTGTAAACATACACACTGAACTTCAGGCATAAAACACAATATATTACACCAATTTCTCATAATTAAAGACAATACTCAGATAGACATCCAAATGATTGTTTATTGGGAAACTATTCACTTAAAATACATTACACTGTAAAGTAAAGCAGTGTAGATATAGGTGAGCATTTTATAAGATACTGTACAAAAATACTGTCTACCTTCTCTGAAGCCTATGTTGTCAGGAATGATTTAAACTTAAATACTAATCTCAGTTTGACTACAGTAACAAAAAGGTCTAATTATCTATATAGATTTTTTTCCCCTCCTTTCAAGAGGTTGACTATATATTTACTGAGTGCCCACGCTGGGTGATATTGTGTGATTTTTAAAGCAGCAGCTGACAAAGACCAAGACTTGCAGAAGCCTTACATTGGAACATGATGTGGTACAGGAAAATAAGGGGGGGGGGGAGAGAAAAAGAGGACCATGAGCATGCATCATCACAGATGTAACGTACATGCAAATTACGCTGTAATTAATGTTTGCATTCTAACTATTCAATATTTCACTAGACCACTATTTCACTAGACAAATCATTTTACCAGAATTATGATTTTTCCTACAGTGTTATCTGCATAATAAGCTTGTATCTACAATCATTGTGTACAGAGTATGATCTATACAAAGATAGAGATAGGAGGGAAAACAGGTTCAATCTAATTTAAGCCCCAATCAGTTAAGGACAGTAGCAGCATCCATCTGAACAGAATATGGAGACAGCACCGGATAGGTACATTGCCAAGGTTCTGAAGTTAGCATAATTTGTTCCATGACATTCTGCTCTCTGCCCTTGTTGTTAGCTTCAGCCCGACAAAGCAGCTATTCTGTGGCAGTATTCCAAACTGTGGGCTGTCAGGGCAGCCGCAGTTTGGGCATGTGCCCTGTGCACAACTTTCAGCCCATGCCAGACCAGTGGCTCTGCGCTAGGTCTATATCCTAGAGAGAGGCATGCAAGGGATGTAGACGCTCTTCTGGATAGCCACTGCGCCTTCCACTCGTCAATACCTCACACTTAAGCCTAAATGTGGCCGGCCTTGGACATTCGGGAGTGAAATTCACCCCCTGCAGAAGACCAGGTCAAAGGCCTCTGCATCATTTAGCAAGACTTCAGTGCCCAAAACAGTGCTTACACTGTGCCTAGATCTTGTGCTGGCCTCTTGCACGGGGGCCAGTTTCACCCCGAGCCTATGTAATAGTTGCTCAAGGTACTACAAGAATTAGAGCGTACTAAAGATTTTCAAGACAAACAAGTGTGTATAGGTGTGCCACTTGAGACGCCATGTGTCGACAGAAGTGGAGTTCTATGCAAGTGTACAGTGGTTGCCATCAGAATCTCAACATTTGCCAATGGTTACCACACCAGTATCTATGCTACCACACTTGTAGTTAAAATAGGAAACAAGTGGGGGAAACTTGGCTCCCCTACACCATTAGGAGTTAACGTTCCTCTGATACTAGCTTTTTTTTAAATGGCCAGCCACTGTATTTTAGCATATTGCTATCATATGACAAAGAAAGATGAGCAGAAATGCAGCAAGGTATACAAGTCTGAGGTGCCACCTTTGCTTAGTTGGGACAGCACTGTCCAAGAGAGGGGCCAGCCACCCCTCAGTGTAACTTCTGATGGTTCAATGCTTTTACAAGGTAATTAACATTTTAGTTGTGAGGGCGATATTAATAGAGAAGGACAAAGTTCTACCATCATTAGTCACCAAGGGAAATTTTCCTGCATCTTTTCCTGAAGGAAGAAAGAGTGAGAATTTTGTAGCAGTACCATTAAAAAAAAACAAAAAAAAAAAAACAAAAAAAAAAAACAATCACTCCGCCCCACAATGGATTCAACATTGATGAAGGATCCAGGCCCACGTTGTTCTAAATTCTCTGGTTCTCTCAGTGCATTTCACCAACACTAAGAGAAGAGTAAAGGATTAGTTACAAGAGTAGCTAGTGCACCAGTCCCATAACTAACTAAACCGCCAAGCTTTTTAGAAATATTTTGGACAGGGGCAGTAGGCCAATGGGTTTGTTCTTACAGATATATAAAAACTATTTAAGCGAGTTAAAACAAAATGGGGAGATAGGATAAAGTTACAGACTCTGATGTGCTCAAGATCTGCATGAAGGTGGTGTAAAAGTTAACAAGCAACCCTGTGACAGGAACATGAAGACAGTCATATTCAGCCCAAGCCCCAGGTTTTGCCGTTGATTAGTCTGAAGGAGCATGCAATGTAAACATTAGTGCAAGTGGATCCTTTAAGTTAGCTCCTATAGATAGTGTCCAACATGGACGGTCCAACAGTTCCCATCCCAGGTCAAAGAGAGACCAATGTGACTGATGCACTCAAGGGAAGGAGATTTCTATTTTAAAAGGGTACCAGCCATTTCATTCTATGTCATGGGTGAAGGGTGGAAAGGACCATTCCACAAATAGCTGTGGTTAGAATGTAAAGGGCAGGCTTAGTGAAACTACGACAGTGCTGCTAGCTTTGAAATCCTATTTCACGGCACGGTTTCCAATCACACTATCGGTAAGCAAGCTAAACAAGATGCTTGGTTGCATTTTATGAACACACAGAACATCCACAATCTCCACACATCCGTTTTTTGGCATCATCTATAGGCCCAGTTGCCAACCTCGATAAAGTTGTGCAAGAATGGGATGCACACAACCGCTCTTTGTTGGGAGATGATACTCTAACACTTTAGCATGCCAAGAAATATTAACACTGCCAACGGGCAGCTGCCCTTCAGTTATCCAATCAGAAAAATGGTCCATACTTGTAAAGTTGGAATATTTCTAAGCATGCTCAATAGTAATAGTTGAAGACTTTATTCCTTAAAACGTTTACATAAGATAGAACTTTGATTAGATAACTTTTTCCCCCTTGTATACAATACTTGGTAGAAATTTTTAGACTCAAACATTGTACTAAAGAAAAACACTCCCCGAGAACATCGACTTGCTTTACCTTCTTCAGAGAGAAGGTATATATTAAAAATATACATCCTGGGATAGATCAGGATCTGCACAATGCCGCAGTGTAGAATACTCACAATAAACAGATGTAGTTCACGTTGCTACAGTAAGTATAGACAAAAAAAAATCAACTATGTGATTGCTGCTTTGAGACTTTAGTTTGCATAGATTAGCAACATATAAAGCCTGTAATAACCTTAATGCTCTTAATGCTTATAGTGGGCGAGAGGGAAGAGACAGCTTGTTACAGGTTAGAATATCAACACTTGAACGGTTTTCTTCTTTTTATGAACATTGTGCAGTAATTGCAAGCTACTAGAATAATTAACGCAAGAAAACAAAAAACATACACTGAACAGCTTTTGCCTCAAGTCAATGGGAAACTTTTCATTGACTTTAAAAGGACACTGGATCAGGACCTACAATTAGAACCTTTGAAAGAATACAGGTATTGCCGGAGCTGAAGTTGTCTTTCAATGCAGTAATTCCGCTGTTTTGTACCAAACATTTTATCTAGACAAAGCCATAAAGATCCTATCATCTGATGTTGACTGGGTAAAACTAATACAATAGCTGGAACATATGGCAATTGGCTAGGTTTGTTTGTGATCTTATAAAAAAAAAAAAAAAAAAAAAGTGATCAATGCTTTCCTTATTCACCTTCATTGAGGAGATGGTGTATTCTTTCCTTGTACTTGAATGCCCATCGAGGTTAAAAATAAGGGAGCAGTAATCATAATAAATACCTAGCTCATACATAGCACTTTTGATCTATAGATCGCAAAGCACTTTACAAAAAGAGGCCAGTACCATTTCCCCCTATTTTAAACATGGAGAAGCTTAGGCACAGAGGGGTGAAGTGAGTTGACCAGGGTCACTCAGCAAGCCAGTGGCAGAGCTGGGAATAGAGTCCAGCTCTTCTGAGGACCAGTCCATTGTTGTATCCTCTAGGCCACACTACCCCGAAGATAATGATTTGTGTCTCCTCTGTTTGGCATCTTGTGCAGCCATTTATTCCCCTGCAGAGTGAGTAAAAGCAGGTATAAAACATTCTGATTAGGTAGAGTTTTATTCCCACTTCACACATGTTTAAGTGACCCTAGTAGTGGAGAATAAAGCCTACTCAGATTGTGTATCTGAGGAGTCTAATTGTCTCAGCTTTATCTAAAAAGAAGTTTTATTCACATAGTTCAGGTTTAAAGAACGGTTTGTGATTGCTTCAGAGGAATACCCGGCTGATATAGCATGGGTAAATCTCACTCTGGTGGAGCAGACTAGCACAAGGCCTATGCACCACTCCAGTCCTTAAAAAATAAAATAAAAAATAAAATAAAATAAAGAGGGCTTATGTGGTGCACAAGATTTGTGCATGCCCTTTGCACACAAGTGAATTTAATCCCGTGTGTGAAACAGCTGGCTTCAATCTATAAGGAACACTTCTAACCTCATTATTCCAAAACTCAGTTTTCTGCTAGGATGAAGTGGTTGTAGCATGCAAAGTTGCTACATGATTAATTTGGATTGATTATTTACATCCCACATCTCTCAAAACATCCCTTCCTTTTACACCCAGATTTGCCACACCCCAAGGCTGATTTCTTATAAATTCCTTCCACAATTAAAAAAAAACCAAAAAAACAAAAACCAGGAAATTTTTTTTAACCGAAAATGCCACTGAAGAAAATTAATTCCAAGTCATGAATGTTTGTGCTTTATCCCATGTTTGTGTCCCTCTTTTTTGAGGTCTGCGGCTTACAGGCTCCACATTTGGGGTTTGCCAGTGCACCCCTCAACTTTCTAAGCTCACCTGGGCCCCCCGTTCTCATCTGATCTTGTATTCCAGTGATGCAGCCTTTTCAAATGGCTTTACAGAAAAAACATTTTAGGCAGAGCTAGCTCCTGGCTGGTTGTGGAGAGGGGGGGATGTGGGGTTAAAATAGGTTTTTTAAATGGTAGCAGGATCACCAGTAGAAGTCCCCTCCACACAATAGCTGGAACGATCACATGCACCTTGCAATGTGTCGTAATATAACCCAGAAGCTCTGACACAGTCACCTTTGCCACTTGAAGACACTCCCACCCATTTTGATCAATTGTTTTGTGGGGCTCAAAGTTTAACTGTTCACCAGTTTGTGCAGTAACTTGGAAGTCCACAAATAAATCCTGCTCCTGATGTGATAACGAAGATTGCAAAGTCCTATCTCTGCCTTGAAAGGGGAGTTGCTCGGACTTTTGTATGGTGGCTACATTTGAAAGTATAAAATCCTGTAGGCGCATCCATTAAGGTACTGAGGAAACTAACGTCAAGAACTGCACTAGTGACCCCAGGACATAGGGATGTGATGGTTCCTTCATCATCGGTATATGAATCAACAGCATGTACTAGCAGAAAAAGGAGAATCATCTTGTGTCACTTCACTCAGCATAGATTTCTACCCATTTGGGGACAACAGATGGAGGAACAAACCTTGGAGGAGATAGATAAGCATTTGACTTGTCCCCCTTCTTGTTTTCATGACTATAATAGAACATCTTTATGGTGGTTAGTAAACTTGTATTCTTATGCCACTCAGGGGACCAAAATTCTTTGGCATAGAAACTAGATGACAGTTCACTCTGTGCCTTTCCTTCTTGCTAGCAATTTTCACACAACTTCTTCCCAACTGGGCAGTTTACACCACATGAACCTAATATTTGCAGGCTAACAACAAATTTTAAATATGGAGATATACCTATCTCACAGAACTAGAAGGGACCTTGAAAGGTCATTGAGGTCAGTCCCCTGCCTTCACAACAGGACCAAGTACCGTCCCTGACAGATTTTTGCCCCAGAGCCCTAAATGGCCCCCTCAAGGATTGAACTCACAACCCTGGGTTTAGCAGGCCAATGCTCAAACCACTGAGCTATCCCTCCCCCATTTTAGCAGTTTTTAAAATTAATCTCCCATCTCCTTTAAAGAAACTGAAGTCTTCATACTTCTCTTGCATTTTCCATTCCACACATCTCTTCTGTAACATTTCCTTAACAATCAGTGTCAAGTCTTTTCTCATGAGCTGGGTCTAAATCATACACCTTTATAAAGGATTATGCTTCCATTGTATTGCATTTCCCTCCCAGATCCATGAATAGCTATTTTAAAAACAATAAAAAGAACATACACCTCTGCTTATTTAATAGCATTATTCCAAAACAACCCAGTGCTTTTATAATGTTGATTCCAGAACACTTGAACAAACTATTAGATTTAAAATCTTAAACATTCTTTAAAAGTACTTTAATTCACAGAAATCTCTTGGTTTCTAATATACAGTAGATGGTTGCTTTTTTTTAAAATCCATTCTCTTTTCATGTATTTTCAGTATCTGGCTATACAATAACTTTCTATCTAAAGCTTTTTGATGTTCTCCAGTCCAATTTGCCTGCTTTAGGAATAAAAAACAAACAAAAAATAAAAATAAAATTCTATTGACAATTTTACTAAGATCATTTCCATAGCTCTCTCGTGTAAAGCTTCTTCTGGAAAGTGCAGTATTACACATGTAATGATACAACACATTTAAGCAATACTTTTATTATGAAGTGTAGATTTTAAAAGAAGATTAACGGAGAGCAGACAATTGATGGTTAGTTCTATTTACAGAATTTGTTAAACTAAATGTTGGTGGTGTGTGGGGGGGGAGAATAGTGGGGAAACTGGAAATAGGAGAGAAATGCTCACAGACTTTAATGTCTTTCCCTCTCAGGGAGAGGTCAATACATCTATAATTTAGTCATTCATACTTTCGCACATGAGAATCTGCACTTGTACTAATACAGCTACATACACATACACATACACAAGGTTAGCAGTAAGCTAGTAATTATTCCACTACAGAGGAAGAGTCCTTTTATTCAGGAAGAATTTTCAAATATATGATAGGAATGCTGGACTTTAAGATCATAAGCCAATGAAAACAAGTTTAGCGTATCCAGTTAGTTGACAAACTAAGCATGTCAAGGTAAAAAGAAAAAGGTAAATGCCATCAAATTGTATCTAGCTTGTCAGCACTCATTTCCAACTGTTTGAGGAGAGTGCATGCTTGTTCTACAAAGACTGAAGATCTGAATAAAGTTTACAGTAACTTGTCTACTGAAAAATGGTTCCATACTTAACTATGTTGCACTATATGAAGTTACAAGGGAAAAGAGGAAAACCCAGAACAGATACGAGACGTTTGACTAAAACCCAGGTTAAGAAAAAACAACTGTTGGACAATTTGGTTTGTACACAATTTACAGCTTGTTTTTTTAATCTAAAAACACATACATACACGCACGCACACAAAAATAACAGGAAAATACATCCGCTGCTGCCACATTGCCCTTTTCGGCTAACAGTTCATTCAGTATAAAGACACTACAGCCATAGTCGCATGTATTTGGTTCTCAATTTTGAAATATTTCACTTGGGGTCATTTTTGTAGCATTAACATTTGGGGTTATTTTTTGAGAAAGCACAATCTGTTCGTAAGCAGGATCATTTCAGAGGGGGGTGTGGAAAACCCTCTCAATTTACATGATCACCATATTTACCGTGCAGCTCCACTGCAGCAATACCCAATTTATTTATTTTCCCCTCTGAAGCATATATTGCCAATTTAAAAACATCTTCTCCTAATTTGTCTCCTACCTAGGAGATGAATAGCGCTAGTGATTTTGTGTCCTTTCCTTTTGCCCATTTGTCGGAAATCCTCCCTTCTCCCCTCTAAGGTTAAACACATATGTTAGCACTCTAGCCTAAGGAAAAAGAAATATCCGTTGTATGCCATTTCTAGCAAGGATCATAACATAGACTACAATTAACTAATTCATTTACAGTTAAGCTTTCGGTGGAGCTATGTGTAAGTCTCAGCAGAGTGGATAATGATGAGTATTGTTTCCTTTAGACATATGCTAGTCAAGACAGGTGCATAAGGAACCATAGCAGATTGTACCAGGGATGAGCTGAAGGACGGACTATGGGAATAGGTGGGACAGAAATAGAATCCGTTCCTGGGCCGGGAGATGGGAACATAGGGGGTTGTCTCCTTCTGTTTGCAGATTTTTTTTTTTTTTTTAAATAAACCCCAAAAAAACCTGAAGGTTAACTCCTCTGGAAATGAAAATGTAGATAAGGTACGTTACAGAAACTGCGTCTGCTACTGGGTCACTGCTACAGGTCTATGAGCTGATCCACCAGCAGTAAAGACCTGGCTAGGTTGGGAAGACTGGATTCAGAGCTTCCACTGTTGTTTCTAGAATGCCCACCTGAAAGGGTGAGAGATAGGAATTCAGTATTGCACAGGACACACACAGGTTAGTTTCAGATGTTCAAGCACAAGCAAAGAAAGAACAACCAGAGAAAGCAACTTTAAGCTGAGCTAAGCTATTCTATGTTACGGGTACTATGGTATGCAGTGTTGTTATAGCCGTGTCAATGGCAAGGGTATTAGAGGAGACAAGGTGGGTCAGGCAATATATCTTTTATTAGACTGACTTCTATTGGTGAGGGAGACAAGGTAGCAGCCACCGCCAAGATTTACACACAATAAGGCCTTCATGGGGCAGAGTAAGCCTTCTAATTCATGACGGTGGGGCAGCCAGGCCAAATTTGAGTGAGTGGCATTGTGACCAAGTGGTGAATGAATCCTTCTCAGTATTGTATTGTCCTATCTCATTGGGCCCGATTCTCCTCCCCCCCCGCCCATGTTTGAAAATCAGGAGTAACCTAAAAGACAATGCAGCAAGACAAACTGGCATAAGCCAGAGGAGAATTAGGCTCACTGATAACTAAGGAGATATGGTTTCCGTGTAATTTATGTGTACGGCTTAGCATGACTGCCCAATAAACTGGTTGCCATCATGTGTGTTCTTTTTAAAAATCCTGGCTTACCTTGTGAATTTTTGGATATCAACACTGGGATAGGGTCAAACTCATCTTCTGCCACCTTTTCAGAGCCCTCAGGAGCATCAAAGCCTGATATCAGATTAGTATCTTCTGCAGTGTAAAGGAGAAACGCAGGTAAAGAAGCAAAGATAGCAGAAAAAGCATGTTAGAATTGCCAAAAATGTTAGGGTTTTTTTTTTTTTTAAGTGGTTAAAAAGTAAGAATTTAAATAAAAAGTTGAAATAAAGTTGGTAAGTCTAAGAAGATAATAGGTGAAGAGTCAAACTCAAAAGCAAAAAAATAAAAACCAAACCCAAAACATACACGCACATACTCAGCTGAGCCAATTAATGAGAACCAACATAAAATTTGGCCAACCCAATGCTTTAGCAGTTAGTACGTTTCCTAGCTATGCTAGAAACATGGGTTTGAGGTTACACTGGCACACTGCATGGCCAGCAAGGATAGGGGGGCAGGGGGCGAAGGCAAAGAGGAATGAAAATATTCTTTTGCATCTTATGTTCTTATTCTCAAACACCAGTACAGTTCCAGAAAACAGTCTACCTCTTTGGTCATGGGACCACATATAAAAAAGGGAGATTTTGAGGAGAAAGATGGCAGCCTGCCACAAGGGAGGTGTACAAAAGATCCAAGACTGATTAATCAGATGAGCCAATACATGAGTTATTGCCCATGGGAAAGAAGGCAAATAGGGGCTTGAAATCAATGGGAGTTAGGTGCCTAAACTTCTTAGGGATTTTTTGAAAATCCCACTAAATGCCTCTCTGCTTCTTTAAGTAACTAAGTACCTTGGAAAATCTGGTCCTCAGAACCCTATGTGACGCATATTCCCTCGCTATGGCTCAGGGAATAAGAGTAAATATGTTCTGTTGACCAGAAGCATTCCCCCACTCAGATACAAAAAAATCCCTTTAGATGAAGTTGATAGATATCCTACTAGATTTTGGCTGTGCAGGTGAAGGAAACCCTGTGAAAACACATGGCTCTTAGGAGGATAAAAGGGGAAAACCACACATTTCTACAGAATGAACATGCAGACAAGCCAGGATCATGCAAGTGGGCTTTATGGCTTGGCTTAGAAGTCTTGTGTTCTTCAGCAATCAGACAAATAGCTGAGCACCTTTTTGAGCCAACCAATGTTCTTTTCTGCTCTATCCATAATTGTTGATAGCTTTGAGACAACAGAAGTTTGTAATACATTTAGACATCTACATCTGTAGGCATTAAGGGAAGATTGTTGAAACTTGCACTCATTTTAGGCATCTTCTCAAGATGAGACAAATGCAAGCAAGTATATACTTTTGGATGGGTTTCGTTAAGAGATGCATTTTCTCTTCAGCTCACTGTTTCAGCTATTTATAGTAATAAACACACACTATTCTGTCACAGTCTTTCCCATCCCACACATCTGGGATTCAGTTTTTTGTTGAGTAAATGCAAAGTAACGACAACCAAGACTTGAGGGGCTCTAATTTACAGCCTAAGAAACACAATATAACCTAGCAATACATGTGAATTCTCTAGTGTAACTTGCTGAATAAGATACAGCAGTTTGGAGAGAACATCAACTCATCTCTGGATATTATTGTTATTGATATAAGCATCCACCACATTTTTTTAAATCTTTCTATGTTTATCAAAGTTCCCAAGAGCCAATAGCTGACGTGATTAAGGCACGTTTGTAGTATCAATAATACCTTGCAGCATTGAGTTCCACAGGCTGATTATTCTTTTGCACACAGTGCACAATTAGCCAGTGCAACTTATTGCCACAGGATTCACTGAAGCAAAGAATTAAAAAAAGGATTAAAAAAAAAGGATCGGACAGCTATATGGATAAGGAGATCATCCAGAGCTATAATAAATAATAATAATAAAGATTTTGTAGAAAAGCCACAGACAAGAGTTTTGGAAAAGATATAAACTTTTATGTGTCCAATAACCTTGAAAGGGAAAGTGAGATTTCCACGTCTGCCCTCAAGGCAATGGAAATAGTGGGAAATCAGGCAGAAGTCTCTCAATTCATTCTCTCATTTCTTATTGAAGTCCAACATTTTGAGCTTCCATTTTGCTGAGTTCCACCACAGAATAATAGCCAGTGAACATACATTTCAAACCATTTACTCAGAATAAAGTGGCAGGGAAGTTTACTGTTGCAATGAGTAATTGTTTAAACCCAAAAGCTTTATGAAAAATGCAATCTCATTTTAAAATGCCATTGACTGTAAAAATTGATTACAAACTATTTCTACTGCACTTCCTCTAGGGACTGAACATTTTCTGTTGCCATAGGGATGCTTATCAACTGAGCTAAACAAACCTCAGTGTGAACAGACACCCAGAGGTCTAATCCAGGTTAGTATTCGCTCTTTGGGCCTGTCTTTTCAATGCAATAAATGAAGGAAAAACCCCTGTAGAGAGGTATTTACCATCCAAGATACACTCCACATTTTATTTGCATATTACTCATTGCCTGGCATTTTTCTAATAGCTGGAGATGTTATAGTGATCGCTTCAGCACAGAGCAGGAAACTGGAAGATCACAGCAGGAAAAATACATCTTAAAACCTGTGCTTGAAGCTCTGAACTAATGAGTGATGGTGAAACATCCCAGATCCAAATACACCGAGGACCTAATTTTCACCCCCACTGACTTCACTGGAGTGGTGGATGGTGAGCAACTTTGGGGGGGGGGGGGAAATCAAGCCTCAAGTATATTCAGATCCTAGCACAGATGGTAAGTGAAACATGCAATGTCTTGCACAACACAACAAGAGCAGAGCTGGAAACAGAACCCGGATCTCCTACGCCAAGGCATGTTCGTTAGCCACTAGACAATGCTCAGGTCAAGACACACTGGCCAGCCTCCAGAATTGCAATTCTTCATAGCCACAACACATTAGCCCATTGTTACTCTGCAGTTCAGGTTCCCCAGCCCACCTCCCACAACTGTACCCCACTAAACTTTTCGGTTTGTACATTACACTTGAACACCGAGTCACTTCTGTAATTAGTGTGACTTGGTTCATGGGCTTTTTCTAGCTAAATGCTTCAGGGAAGAGGACATGTTCCTGAAATCTGGCAATACTAAGTCACAGAGGACTTATGCTACAGACAAATCAAACACTGGCTCTTCGAGAGGGGAAGCACAGGGTTTCAAAAGCACACGTGGTCAGAGAAGATTATTATAATGCAGTAATCCCTGCTGGCCTTAAAATAATAAAATAAATAAACCTATGAATACTGGAGCATTAAGACAAATACTATTACACACATGTACACGCAAAAAATATACAGCAAGTGCATTTGTTTGCAGAATCATGCTGAACTGTTTTCATATTTTGTGTTGGTAAATTGATGCCCCCAGTATTAAAGGCTGCACTGTACATTACAAGTGTTACCAACTCAGGGGACAAGGCAACAGGGCCCAGTAAAGAATATGGGTCAGATCATCAGTTGGTATAAATCAGCATAATTCCACTGATTTTGAGTTACACCCGCTGAGGATCTGACCCTACAACATCAGGTACAGGTATGACAAAAACGCCCAGTGGCAGGTTACCTTTGTGAGCTTGAGCTGAAATAGCTATAGGAGCAAACTCGTCCAAGAGGTCAGCGGCGGGGTTAGAAAGCAGAGAGCAGTCAAGTAGAGAATCTTCCCCAGTGAGAGAGTCTGTCCAGATTAACAGCCATCAGGCCACAGCAACGACAGCATTAAACAGCACACACACAAGACTGTTAGATTAATACTGTCACACTCCTGTTACCATCCAGTAAGTACTGAAAGGGCAGTTTGCAAAACCTGCATGTAGCCACATCTAACATTATTCTGGCGGGGAAAATTTCCCACCATTAGAGAGAGCAGTGAAGGATCCCGAAGTGTTTTAACCACCTACATGCAGAAAACCAGATTCACCCCAGGACAGCAGCCACCTCTGGAGCTGTGAGAGCAGCCGCCAAGTCAGAATCTTGCATAGTGGAATGGGCTATACATTAGCCAAGAGAAGAGCGAGAGTCCCTCCCCTCTTGCAAAAAAACCCCGATGGATATTTGGATATTGTTTAAGTCAAGACTGGAATGAGGAGGCTTTTACCATTGTTGGCCTGGTTTAAGGTCTTGTTGGAAAGACATACAGACTGTATGGTATTTACTTCGCAAAGAAGGAGAGAGTTGCTCATAAGAGGATTTGAACCCATGGTTTCAGTGAAGCAAGCCTGACATTTTAGATGCAGCTGACAACCTTTTTGAGATAAATAAGTAGCGGAGCTCAACTATCTCAAGACGCTTGTCAGCCATAGACCAGACACGACACCATTCATTTCTGTGTAAAAGAAACGTTAAGTAACCTTTCAGATATCTTAAAGCTACTGGTCTCCTGTGGCACATTGGGACGCTGTCAGCTGGGGCCTATCCTGCGAAGTGCTGAACACCCCGTTGAAGTCAGTGGGGCTCTGAGAAGATATAAGGATCCACCCATAGGAGCAATTTTCAGGATCAGGGCTTATGGGGTAAGGAAGAGGGATGAATTGCCAATTACAGAACACAAACAAAATACATCTCTACCCCGATATAACGCAACCCGATATAACACGAATTCGGATATAACGCGGTAAAGCAGCGCACTCCGGTGGATCAAAGCAAGTGCGATATAACGCGGTTTCACCTATAACGCAGTAAGATTTTTTGGCTCCCGAGGACAGCGTTATATCGGGGTAGAGGTGTACAGGTGACACTGAAGACTGGCATTCATAACAGCCACAGGAGATCTCAGCAGTAAACTGGAAATTACCAGGGAAGTTTCATATTCATATTGGCAACACACCACTAATAAATGTCTATAACTAGAAACATATGATTTTAAGGGAAGCTAATTGGGGGGGAGGGGGAGAGGGACTTTTTATTCTAGTGTGTTAAAGAGACATTAGTGGATTAACAAACCATAGAGACATGGTCTGTCTACTCAGCAATTGGGGGTGGGGGGGAAGGTGATTGCCACATGCGTAGGGATACCCGAGTTAGCTTTGATCTAGTTAGCTTGCAAGCACAGGCTAGCTACTCCACTGCATAGTCAGGGTCCTGAGTGGGCTTGCACTCAGCAACTAGCCTGCGCTCCCAGTGCTTAGCTGCCATTGGCACTTGAGCTAGCTAGAACACGTCCACACATGCTGAAGTTCACATCTCTGATTGCAGTGTAGACATACCCACACTTCTACACCCTCAAGATCCAGAGGCCTCTCTAGCCATATATACCGGAACAAACAAACAAAATTATTTTATATATGTGTCACCCTCATAGGAGCAGCACTTGTCAGTCCATCGTAACACCTGCTCTGGAACAAAGAAAGGGTACTTACTGCCTCCGTAAGATTCTTCTCCTGTGGGCTAACAGTGACCTTTAAGGAACCGGCTGAAATTAGCTTTATAAACACATGGTCAATTTAAACTGCAGGTGAGGTTAGGGGGAGGAGAGAGAGAACTGTTTAGTCAAGTGGAGAAGGTCTTCCTATTCACTATAAAGAGGTCCTACAGACCACCCTAACGCTACCCCCCATTTCAGTTTGGGGCATCTCACCAACCTGTTCTGTTGGAAGCAACTGAGTCGGTCTGGGAGGTGAGGTGCTGGGGCAGTGGAGCCTCCAGGCCAGGTATGAGACTCTCAACAGGTATGTCATCTTTTCCTTTCAGAATGCACCCGAGATCAGAGCAGAGAGAAGGGAGAAGTTAGTTTACCAAATACAGCATAGGTAGAAGCGGAGAAGGCAGTTGTCTGAATCTTTAATTACCTCTTTAATACATAGGTCAGCTAGACTGGCAGGAATGTGGCAGCTTGATATTATACTCAGGTTCGTATAACAGCAAATCACTGAAACAGACCACTCAGGAATAACCCAGAGCCTGAAAGTTATTAGTCTTAAGTCTTTGCTAAGAAATCATCCATTAAAATTCCATCTCTCTTTGGTAATAGGGGACATATAAATACCCAAGTATGCGAGTGCCTCTCAATCTTTAATGTATTTATCCTCACACGCCCCTTGAAGCAGGGCAGTGCTATTATCCTCATATTACAGATGGGAAACTGAGATCCAGAGAGGCTAAGTGACTTGCCCTAGGTCACACAGAACTCGGTGGCAGGGCAGGGACTTGAACACAGATCTCCTGAATCCAAGGCTAGTTCCCTAACCACCCATCCTTGTTCAGAGTCCCTACATCCATTCCCCTCACCCAGCACATTATCCTCCCTCTACACACGGCTCAAAGAATCCCCTCCCCAAACACCACACTGTCACAGCTCTGCCACATTATTGATGACAATATGGTAAACCTCAAGAGTTTAACGCAGTGCTGAGCTGTTCAGCAGTGACTCCCCCCCGGAGTCAAGGGGTATGTGCCTTGAGAGGCAAATTTGGCTCTTTGCACATACTCTCTTCTAAGCAAGGTGTGTTTTGTGATGGCTGCTGGCCTACCTTTCGCCTGTCCTAGCCAGGCAGCATAAATATGCACAGTTATCGTGTAAACATGCAGGAGCACAACATGCCACACAAATTACAGTTTGTTATTTTACCATTCACAGCATCAGAGGTGCAACCGAAGGGGTCAGCTAGAGGCAGGATATCAGGGAGCAGAAGCGCAGTCTCAGGAGATTTGAGACCCTCAATCAGTTTTTCTGGGTTAAGCAGAAAAGGAAGAAGAAAGGAAGTAAGCAGAAAGAAAGAAAAAAAAGAAAAAAAAAGCAAAGACATTAAACAGCTGCTCATCTGAGGGACCAATCATATTACATTACACTCTGTTAGTTCATATTAGCATGGCTCTATGCAGGAACACGCATCCTGCTTATACAGTGCCCTCCAGACAAGGATCTCAAAGCACTTCACAGAAGTATCTAACTGATCCATTTTACTTATAGCTAAAATTACACCTACAGAAGTTAAGGCCCTAATTGAGTAAGTATGTAAGCATGTGCTTAAGTACTTTGCTGAACTCAGGGCCCTAAGTGACTTGACCAAGGTCATACAACAATTCAGTGGAAGAGCAAGTGTTCTAACCCCCACTGCCTTGCTCTAGAATACCAGGCTATGTTGCCTCCAGGAAGTCACCACAACAAAAACAAGCCAAGTCTTGCAATAGCATTAAAAATAAAATAAAATAAATAAATAAATTATATCTATAAACCCATGAACTGTAAAACAGTTTAAAGCTTGTGAACCTTTCCCTAACTCTTCCTATATTAGAAAGGTATTTGGTTATATTAGAATCATCATATAAAAAGAAGAGGACACAGATCATCAAACCCACCCAAGGGAGTTAGGCATACTATTTCCATTAATTATTACGAAAAACTGCATACACAAATGCCTTAGGTGGCTAAAGAAAAATATTAAAACACTACAAAGCCAAGCCTCACAGATCTAACCTGGGTTTATACAGCTGTCCAGTTACCAATCTTTTTTTTTCCAGATACCAAATACATTTTAAATCGGATGTCAAGTTCTTGGCAACGGAATGCCTATTATTTCCATTGCTGAATATGACTTCATTTTGGCAACTAAGGTACCTGGTTAGCATGGGCAGACAGTAAAGCTGGCTTTAGTTGCATTTACCTAGAAATCAACCTGGCACACACAACTGCGGAGAATTATGGATCAGGCCCCATTTATGGTATTCAGATCCGGGAGTTTGGTTTGGGCCCTATTTCTCATTTTATCTTTTACATTTCCTGTAAAATTCAGCTCATTTTCTTAATCACTGTACAAGCCTTGCACAGCACAAGAGTTAAAATGACAAAGTTTGGTATTTTTTTAAATTAGATCTGCAATTTTAGTTATTCATATTTGAGACACACCTTCCAGGGGCCTGATTTCCAGAAGAGGGTCTCTAGTTGGACACCCAAACTTTCTGAAAGCAACCTGGAATTGTTTGAAACCATTCTCCTCCATCACCACCCCGACCTCTTAAATGCATTTCTGCTCCACCCCCATGTTTCTTTAGTGAAATGTGTTCCTCCTTCATTTCCGCCCCCCGACCCCAAAAGGGATCATCCATTTAACCCTCACATGCAAAAGGATCTCTCCTTGGTCAGCCATATGGCAATAATTTTAGCAGACATGCAACCACAAACTGACTCATTGAAACATCTTCTGTTGATTACTGTGGGATGTGAGTGTTGTTAGTGAGTCTCTAGTCACTGGGTAGCTGTCTCCTGAGAGAATGCTTGGAGTTTGAGAGAGCCGGAGAACATTTTTCAAACAAAAACTTGGGATTTTTTAGATGGAAAAAGGCCTTCACCATTTCCTAAAAAGTGAAGCTATTCTCATCTTCCCCACACCCCCCATCAAGTTTAAAATTTTTCCATGTAAAATTTGATGAAAAACTTCAGCGGTTCTTTGCCATAATTTGTTGCCTATTTTTAATTTCTTGTTTCTTTCATTGCCAACTTTGATCGGTCAGCATGGTCACTTAAGTGCTACGTTCTTATGAATGCTGACATCTTTTAAGAGAACTACATCCCTTCAGAGTAGGCCTTACAATCTAAGCTAGACAAAACACATACAGGGTAGGGAGCAGGGAAAGGAAGTTCACAAGGAACGTGATTGCACGGTCCTGTTTGTTCTAATTGAAAATATAGACGGAGTGAGATTTTCAAAAGCTCCCAAGTGACTTAGTAGCTTTCAAGCATGTGGGTGCATTTGAACAGCCCTACCCATAGTTTCTATTTTATGTTGTACTCAGTCCTAAATGTAAGGATTGTGAGATGAAGCATGGTAACAGTAGCAGTGAAAGCCAATACCTGCAGGTTGGGGACGGAGCGAGGGCTGCTTAGCAAGTTATTAAATGCTCATTGACCTCTATGCAGACTGATCTATGGTTCTGCTTTAAGCAGAAGGAAGCGCTGCTATATTAAAGAGGTGCGTCTCTCTGACAGTTAGATTAGGGCAATTTCTTTAAAATAACATGCTTATGAATAAACCACAAGCTCAGATTCTTGACATCAAGATCATCCAGCACAAAACAGGTTCGTGAATTCAAACTCTTTAGAATAACTTCACCAGGATGCATTTTTGACCACAGACGCCAAAGAAAAATACATTAACAGAAGGAAACGATGTTTTAGCTTAGACTACTTCCGGTGCACTGATCTTAGGCAGCTGCAGTTCAATGATAGGTGTGCCTAGAAAGGCAGCATGGTCAGATAACTAAGCTTAAATTGGAAAGATCATTGTGCATGAAGAGAGACAGAAGCATTTGCGGGGGGAAAGTTACGATGGAGATCTCAGGGTCTCATTCCATTATCTGTACAAACACAGTAGCCAAAGTACACCCAGTCTTCCACATGAATTAATAAGGCTGCTTCTTGGGTAAGCAAATTCCATCCTCATCATCAAGCCTTCCACATGTCTTGGGTTCCACATGTGACGTGACAATCAATTGCCAAACAAACACACAATGCTTAGTGCTAGCTGCATCTTCCATTATATTGCATGGGATGGATTCTATAACCCCAGTTTTCTTTAGGCTATTGTGACAGATCTGTTACTCTCCTAACTGATAAAAATCTTCTCCTAGAAGATAAATAAAGGGAGAGATTTTCAAAGCTACAAATAGCAGTCAGGCACCCAACTCCTGCTGACTTTCAGAGAGAGTTTAGTACTTCTTTGCCATCTGTGCTTTGGAAAAACTACCCCTAAATCTCTACAACACAAGGGGGGGGAGGAAATCTATTTAAAATCTGATCAAACTTTAAATAGGTAACTAAAATTTTTGCTCTAAAGGTTTAGTTAAACATTCTTATACTAAGGGACTAAAAAGGTAAGTTAAGTTACATGAATAGCAAGTCTAATGTAAAAACAGAAGTCACTGAAATTTTTGTGTTACAGAATCAAGGCTCATTTTCGCAAGCTCTATGTTAAATTCTGTTTTTTATAGCGTAGCTGAAAATTTAATGGGGATCTTTCCAACACAGCTTGCACTAGTGTAACTAACATGTAAAGTCCATCTGTGCCTGTGTCACTTCTCAGGTTATATCACTGAAGTGTGATCTACTAAGGATACCCTTGAACAACTGCACAACTGGAACGGACACTGGAGTGGTGTTAGCTGTCATGCACACCTAATACAGGGTCCTTGTTTATGGGTGCAATGCAAGGAACTGGTGATAATTGAGAGCTTTCAATAGGCTGAGCTATCACCGATCTTTTTACCCATATTCCACTATGGAAATTAAGATTAGGTGGGGGCACGGATGAATCCAAGGGCAGGCAATGTTTGCAAAGACCAACTGGACCCTATGGGTTGGGCCTGTCTTCTGGCTACGGTTGCTGAGGGACTCCTAAACGGTTCCTACACCATTGAGCTCCTTGGATATTTACTACTGGACCTTCAAATTTAGCTTCTGGCTAGAAAGCTTTTGCTGTCTTTTCTGGAGTTGAGCACTGCGCTCTCATCTCAGAAATCCCCGCCCCACGATAGGCTGCCAAAGCTTGATGAACAGTCTACGTCAGGGGTTCTCAAACTGGGGGTCATGATCCCTCGGGGGGGGTCACAAAGTTATTATGTGGGGGTCACAAACTGTCAGTCTCCACCCCAAAACCCGCTTCGCCTCCAGCATTTATAATAGTGTTAAATATAAAAAAAAAAATGTGTTTTTTAATTTGTAAGGGGGTGGGTCACACTCATAGGTTTGCTGTGTGAAAGGGGTCACAAATACAAAAGTCTGAGAACCATTCGTCTAAGTCTTCCAATCACAGCGTAAGTGATTCTGATTTGCTTCAGCTTAGGTCTGACTTTATTTATTTATTTTCTGGTTGGTTTCCAGATTGCCAGTTTTCATTCCTGGTAGCAGGAGGGGGATTCTTAATGTTACTGCGACTGGCCTTGCTTTTACATGATCAAGGCTGCTGGCTGGGTAAGCAAATTGTATCCTCGAGTCTTCGTGCACATCTTGCCAGAGTTGACCCAAGAGAATTATTAAAAAAACCCTCATATATTGTCAGACTCTTTTTCTGGAGCTGCTGTGGGAAACTGAAATTCTGCAGGAGTATTACTATTTACATATCATTTAAGCTAGTGACAACAAGCATTAAGGGGAGGGGGGGGAAAGATCATTTAAAGCTACTGATTTGTTTCCTTTTGGGTGTGAGGCATGTTGCATAGAAAGCAGTGTGTCCACCAGTCACCTGCATTTGAGGACCCTGGCATATCATTTCAAAGGTGCTGAGCATTGAAGTCAATGGGAGATGCTGATCGCTCAATCTCTTTGAAAGCAAGGTCACTTATTCAGCAGCTAAAACGCCTGCTTCTCCTCTCACTCACATCAGTGTAAAATGGATACTGGAGTCCAAAGCAGTTGCAGAGTTACTCTTGACTTACATCAGTGTAAGAGCAGAATCAGGCACCAAATATTGATTCAGGAACATAACATTAGAAAATCCAGCCTGAACAATTTGACCTGTGTCCCCAAATCCATATCCAATCACGTGTATGCAAATCAGGTACTTCAGGTCTGCAGTTAGTTCATTATCGGGGGTAGCCGTGTTAGTCTGTATCTAAAAACCTCACTTCTTCAGATGCATAAAGAAGTGAGGTTTTTACCCACAAAAGCTTATGCCCAAATAAATCCGTTAGTCTTTAAGGTGCCACCAGACTCCTTGTTGTTTTAGTTAGTTCATTGGCATGAATCAGGGATTTTCCATCTGCAACTGCTGAAGGCAAATTTTTTTCAGGCTCGTAAATTGCATCCATGTTTGGTAATCTGACCCTGGAATGTCCTGGCCTAGCAGTGAGTTTAAAGAGTGTGGTTACAAAGCCCTAGGAATTAGAGAGGCTGATGGGCCTTTAACTGGAGCAGTCCATTAGGTAGAGAGAGTAAAGGAGGATTCCTAAGAGACTTTCAAATTAAGCAGGGAAGGAAGAAAAACCAAACCAAAACCAAACCACACTTCTCTACTATGGTCCACAATAGTTCAATACCACTCTGAACAATCAAGCTGCAACATCTCAAAGCCAAGATCTCTATAGCCAGGCACTGCACGCTACAGGAACGTTACTCACTCTCGTGCCATGGAGGAAAAGCAAAAAGAAAGATAATTCAATAGAGCACACAGCAGAGTCCTTTTCTTCTGGTGTCAACTGAGAAAGAAAAACAAGGTTGTAAAAATCCTGCCAAGTCAACTGTGGCACCGGGGATTGGAGGTGGGGTGGGGTGGGGGGGGGTGGGGGGAATAACTGAAGTAAATAGAGTAGTCACTCAGGAAGATTTCTTCCTATTGATTAATCAAGTATTAAAGATGAAAGGAAAACTTCTAATTATTCAGCCTCAGACGGCTCTGACTAATCAAAGGATGGGCCTGGACTTTAATGCTCCTAATGGAGTTTCTGCAGACCTGAATTAAGATATATTTGATATTGCAGAGCAAAAAAAAAAAAGTTTATGTTATAAGAAATTAGCAGGGTGAGGTGTAATAAATAGAAAGCAGTTCCTTAGCGATGGAAGGTGGGTTTTTCAGTCTCCTAGGGGGCTTAGTACAGGTCACTAAGCTTTTAATGGGAATTGAGCATCTCAGTCCCTTAGACCTGACCTATACAGTGTTTGTACTGGTATAACTATGTTGCTTGGGGGTGCAATTTCTCTACCAGAATAGTTACACTGGTACAATCCCAGTGTAGATGCACTTGCACCAGTATGAAAGTGCTTTACATCAATACATCCTATTCCCATAGAGGAAGGGGGAAATAAGCTATAGCAATAGAAGGCATCTTTATACAAGAGTAACTGTGCCCACACTAGAGGGGTTGTACTGCCTTATCGAACCAGGATAGCACTACCATATCTGTGTTTAGACAAGGTTTTAAGCAGCTTTGAAAGCCTGCTCCCTATGCTTTTGGCTCCAGTTTTGCCAACTCTAGCAAGTCTCATGATTCTTGGCCTTTTTTTAAAGCTCCTGGAGTCTTGTCATTGCGGGTCTCTCAACTCAAAGCTCAAAACCCAGAGGGCAAATAAGAACGCAACATTTGTTAGTTTAAAAATCTCAATTTTAAAGCCAATCCTGATTTTGTGCAGGGGGGCACATAACTCTTGATTTTCCCCCACACTGGGGTTGGCAGTACTGGGGGCACAGACAATTGCAATTCAGCTGCTAGCTGGCAGTATCGTCTCAGAACAGCACTGATCACAATGGTGAGACTGTTGCTTTGACACACCTCTTGGGAAAAGAACACACTATGAGGGTGTGGGGAGAACAGACAGGGAAGAGAGCCTGTCTACTTATTTGAAAAAAGGCAGAAGACAATTGTGAAGAGTTAGCTGTAAGCCTCCAAGAGCTATATAGTGGGTAATTTCTCTTTAAAAAGCAACACTACTTGTTGGGCCGTATGGGAATCTTAATAAACACTGGGGATCCGATCCAGTTCTGCTCATGGATACAGATGCCACGTGTATTCTTTCTCTGCCTACTTTTCCCCAACCACTCTTGCCTATTTAGACTGTAAGCGCTTCGGGGCAGGGACTCTCTCCTACTAGGTTTTCTATAGTACCTGGTACAACAGAACCCTGGTAGCAGTTGAGGCCTGTAAGCATTACTATAATGCAAATAAATATGTATCTAGGGGCAGAATTTGGTTCTGTATCATTTTGAGGGAAGGTGAGTTACTGTATGAAATTAAAGCTATGCCCTAAGAAAAAGTGGCAGGTTTTTTGGGGGGGGAACAAACCCTCATTATCCTTCATGGATGGACAATACTCTTCTATTTCCAGGATAGAGGGTACTTAAGACTGAAGATAAAGGCTGAGGTCCATCAATGCCCATTATCTTGGGGTCACAAGAAGTCAACCAGGAGTAGAATAAGGGGGGGGGGGAGAAAGTGCAGCTCCCCCTTCTCTTCTGTAAGCACAGGTATGCTACCCTTGCTCTCTCCACCTGGACTGTTCCTTGAGAACTCCCCCCCCCCCCCCCCGTTTCAATCTACTGTAACCACGGACCTGACCCTAACAGATCATTCAACTCCACAGAGGAAGGAGAAAATAAGCCAAGATCCCTGCCAATGCAGCATGGCTGGGGATGGGAAATTCATTTTGGAGGAGAAATTCGATTCAACCCGTGCCTGTGAGTAAGAATTACCCATGCTAAAGTTCTAGTCCCATTCATGCCCGCAAGAGACCACTGATCATCAGGTGACTGTGTATTTCAGTCCTGAATTACTATAGCTTGGATTGTGTCAGTATGACCCAAGACACTCTTGCACTGATCACTGGGACCGGTCAAAATGTTTTGTTCAAACCACTGCCCTCCCTTGCAATGAAAGTAGCCTTAAAAAAATAATAATTTGTTCCCCCAGAATTTTTTCATTCTTTTGATGACAAATAAGAAAGCCCAAAAGTCTTCAGTTTCCATTTTATCAGTTATTGTTACCCTCACGTGCCAGCATTCCCCCCCTACCCTTTTTTCAGTGCCAAAATTGGGGGGAGGGGAAAACTAGAGAGAAAGGGGAAAATAACAAACATGAACAAAATTTGGAAAAGTATTTCAGTAGCCTCCTATTTCACATATTCATAAACGTTTGTACGTCTAGGTATGTGCGTTCACTAAAGATATGGATAAACATTCCCATATGCCCTAATATTGTGTGACTATGGAATTAAGGCCCTCATCCAGGTGCTTAAATGTAAGTACGTCCAGAAGTTTGTCCCTATTCAGCAAAGAACATGTGCTTAAAACGGACTGTTCACATGCTTGAAATTAAGCATGCGCATAAGTACTTTGCTAAAGCGAGTCTTATGGGCTGTTTTGGAACAGACTGTTAGCAAAAAAAGATGCATAAACTCTAACTGTATATACAGGTCACATGTAAAAAAACTGATGTGAGGTTATTGCAGAGGAGGAATTTTTTTTTCAAAATGAAGTAAAATCTGCCTTCAAGTTTCATAACTCAGTTTAATTTATGGCTTCCAGACTACCTTGTGCAAAAATTCACTTCCAATAATACAGTGGCTACTTGTTCATTGTAAGCTAGATTTGTACTGATAGGAATCAAATAGCCACACGCAGCAGAAAAATTAGCATTCTGATCAACCGCTCCATTATGATTAATCAGCAGTGAAGCCTGGAATAAGCTTATTAAGAAAAACTTGGCTCACTTCCCTACACAAGCACAAAGAAAAATGTTTGCAGCATGAATATTTCATTTTCCAGTATTTTAACAGATGTTTTGCTGTATTTTTATACCTCGCTTGCCAGCCTCTCTTACCAGTTACATTTCCATTAGTGATTGTGCAGAATAAAAAGGGACGTGTTAAAGAAATTCCAGTTTCCACTAAACTGTTGCTTTAATTTTTATCTCAGTTTCTCCACTGGACACTGTACCCCATTTTCCCTAGAACTATTCCTAATTTGAGGAAACATTCTTAATGTTAAGTTATTGAAATGAAAACAAAACTCCTCAACTAGGAGACTGTGCATCCTTGGGGCTGATTCATGAGAGAAGGTAAGAGTGCTCTACACCGGCTGTCTAAGGCCATGTCTTCACTGCAGAGTTAACTCATGTGATCAGAATCCAAGTTAACTGAGCCCAGATGGGAGCAGCTGCACTGCAAAGCTCTGTCTGATTTACTGGGTCCTCCCTGGTGCTGCATTCCCGTGTGTGTTGCTGGGACGTCCACAGGGGCAGCTCCAGGCACCAGCGCTCCAAGCGCGTGCCTGGAGAGGCAAGCCACACGGGCGGGGGGAGGCCTGCCGGTCGCCATGAGGGCTGCAGTCAGGCAGTCTTCGGCGGCATGCCTGCGTGAGGTCCGCCAGTCCTGTGACTTTGGCGGTAATTTGGCAGCGGGTACGCCGAAGACGCGGGACCGGCGGACCTCCCGCAGGCGCACCACTGAAAGCCGCCTGCCTGCCATGCTTGGGGCGGCAAAATACATAGAGCCACCCCTGGACGTCCGGGGGCGCATCCCATTATTCACTGAGCTACAGTGAGCTGAGCCGCTCTGTGATTCTTTCCCAGTGAATTGTGGGAGAACTTGTCTGTCCTTCCGAGAACACAGAGAAATTGTGGGAAGTTGTTGGGGGACTAGAAGGACTCAAGCGGTTTAGCCTACATCCTCACTACAAAGTGGGCACAATCCAGCCCATGTGAAAGCAGTACCTGGACTCTAATCCTTAGCGGTTATGTCTACATAAACATTGAGGTGGTGATGTGGCTTGGGCTGGTGTTGTCAAGCCCACCCCACCCCCAGACCCAAGCCACAACGTCTACACAGCATGAGCCTCACCAACAGACGTCTGTGGACTCGGGCTGGGAGGCTCATTTCCAGATACAGTGTAGACACACCAGCCAAGCACCGCCCAACTCAGGGGAGAGTGTGTTTTGGGTGAGAATGGGAGGCGGATTAGGGGCGACACCTGAAGCAGCAGCGAAGCCTGCAGTGAAGACAGACCCTAAGAGAGTTATTCCTGCAGCACAAGTGGTAGAGGCTCATGCTTTCAGTGCTGAAGGCCTCTGATCAAAATCTACTGGTGGGCCAAGCAAGCAAGGTGGTTAAAACAAATATTCTACAGCTGACCAATATTTGCTGTACTCTCCCTCCTTCCCACCCCTTTCGGAAAAAAAAAATTAGCAGACATTAATTTAAAGCAAATATTTATCAAGTGGCTGTGCTCTCCAACTGACCCTCGCCAGAGAAGTTAAACCAACTCAGTACGAAGTATATAACCAGACTCTCTTGCAGTCAAATAAGGAATTCTAAAGCAATTTGTCCACGCACATTTAAAGAGATTTATATGCAAACAGATGCCTACAGATAGCGCAAGTCTGGCTCTACTTGACAAAAGGGACTCTATAAAACGGTTGTCTTCCAACTAGATGTATCCACTCCCCTCATGCCTAAGCCACCTATGCTTACTTAGCAGACATGTTTTTGCAGGAAGTACTGTAGAGGCAATACAGGTATGGGAGAGCAAGCGGGGTGTGTCCTGCCTGATGAATCTGTGAAGTTGACAGCCAAGTTCAAGTCCAGAATGCTCTTCACTGCTGACTTTAGAGACACGGGCAGCCATCTCCATTTTCAAATCGCAGGACGCGTTTGTGCCAGAAGCAGATAGAAAAAACCCCAGAAGCATGTGACCTGAGCAAATGTGCCATCAAAGTCAGAGAAGAAGAAGTAGTCACTGTAGTCTGAACGTAACTGTTCCAGTAGTTTGAGCACCAGATGCAGACCGGAGCATGCATCCTGCAAACATGTACACCTATAACTTCAGACATGCATGCAATGGATTAGTGAAGGCAGGTTTGGGCTCTAGCTTTAAATATGCGCCATATATGGGGCTAGCGCAGTCCAACAGCTCAGAAACTATAGACAATCCCTCCTCTGATTATTGTCATCCAAGGGCAGGGTTGGAAGGCAATTTCCTTTTAATGGTTTCTATAAAGAGGCTTAAAAGCTGCCTGCAGCTAAGTCTATCAGTGCTGCTTGCTGCATGGAAATTCAATAAGTAATATGAAAAAAGAGCTGGCTCAGCATGCTAGCCTCTGCCATTTGTGTTGTGCGTACTGTGCAGGGAGTTTAGCAACTGCTTCCGGCTGACAGGCCAAGAAAGAAAAATGCTTCCAATAGCATTTGGAAAAAAAGGAAAACACAAGGGGATCCCCTAACAGAATGGAGTATCAACTCTCGATGTGTGCTCATTTAGGAGAGGCAGGGTTTGGGAAAGTATTTATTTCTGTTGCAGCATTAAGTTTGCATGGCCCAAAATTTAAGCCCTGAAAGTGACCTAAAAGCATGAGCTGTCACTGCTTGAGCTGTACAGCCAGGTTCTGTAGTTGGGCCCTGTAACAGCCTCACATCCTCTGTGGATTGGACAGAGACAGGGATCTAGAATACAGACTAACCAGTGGGTGACACAGAAACCAAGGGTAACATTTTTACAGCAGAACTAGTGCTAACCAACAAGCCAAAAAAAAAAAAAAAAAAATATCGACCGTCTTGTGGAGGAGGTTCGAGTTTAATATCTAGAAGTCTGAAACGGCTCTAAAATAGCCTTAAAAAGTATGATTAAATACCGGAGTATTCTTTAAATTATTGTATACGCTGAACCCTTGAAATACGTTAGAGAAAAATTCCATTAGTAGTAGTAGTAGTATCTCAATAGCACCCCAGGATTGAATCAGGAATGAGAACTCCATTGTGCGGGAATGTATATCCATCCCCCCACACCTACACACCCCTACTAGGGCCCATTTCCAAAAGGTGAGGAGCATCTGTCACTCAAATCCTGCAGGCTTTTGATATAGGCCCCAATTTTCAAGTTTCCCAAGGCGCAAATCGGAAAGTGACAGATATTGATATTAAAACTCCACATTCTGTTCTGGTTACCTGGTGTGTCGGATAACGGAAGAGGAATGAAAGGATCAGGCACAGCTAGAAGCGGAGGGCTAGTGTCCAGACTCAGGATGTCTTTTGTTTTTTCAGCTGGACAGGCAGCAAGAAACAAGAGGAGAGAGAAAGAAAAAGCAAACAATGTCAAGCAGAAAAGGTGCAGCACTGAGACACAGATAGATCTTAAAAGATTTAAACCATGCCTGGGGAAACAAGCTTATTTTGTTATGGAAAAGTTAGTAATAAGACCACTCTGGAGCAGATCCATTGTGTTTTTAAATCTATACATCTCAAAGGAGGTACTATTATCCCCATCTTACAGGTGGGGAAACTGAGGCACAGAGCGATGAAGTGACTTATCCAAGGTCACCCAGCATCGGAGCTGGGAATAGAACCCTGGTCTGCTGAACCCCAATCCAGTGCCAAAGCCACTGAACCAGACTGCTCCCCCCGCCAGCCCTGGGCCCAAATTCACACTATTATGCCATCATATGCTTCTCACACACTGAGAAACACAAGCAAATTCACTAGCACTCCCTCATTAGCACTCACTTAAGAGCAAAGAAGGAAAAGAGATGGTGCTTCCACCAGGATTGGAAACCTCCAACAAAACTTCTGAGAGGCATGCCCAAAACAAAACAGATCTTAGTGCAGGGAAGAGTCTATGGAGGTAGGAAACTTATAGAGCGCAAAAGCCAAAGAGATCCACAGAACAACGCCAATTCTTTATTTCTATTGTAGTAGCCCAGATCAGGGCTGTACAAACAGAAAGCGTGGAGAGTTTCTGCCCTGAAGAGTTTACATTCTATGGATAGAAGACAAAAGGTGGGAGAAGGGAAGTGATCATCCAAATTGTACTGATTGAGGAAACGAAGTAAAGAAAGAAAATCACCCAATATCTGCGCAGCGGCAAAGCTCGGAATTAAACCAAGGTCTCCTGAGTCCCAGTTCAGTGCTTTACCCACAAGACCCTGCTTCCTCTTGTAATATTAATACTAAGCTTGTTTATAGCACTTTTCAACCAAGAATTTCCAACGATGTAGAGAAGACATTGAGCCAACACCTCCCAACCCTTCAAAGCGGGAGAATATTACACTCATACCTGTGTTCAGACAACTGAGCAAGCTACAGTGTCATGGGAAAAAGTCTAGAAACTTTTGGCCCAAGGCGAATTAAGGACACTTTGTACCTAGAAGGACATGGCCTTACGGGATGTGTGTTAGGGCATTTAAATAATAAACAGAGGACCAGCACCTCAATTGGTATAAATTGGCATTTCTCCGTTAAAGTCAATGCAGCAACATTGATTGACACCAGAGGCAAGTCTGATCCAGATTGTGTCGAGTGGCTAGAGAAAGTTAACTCACTAAAGCGTCTTCCAGTTATTCCGCAGCTCTCTAGCTAGCGGGTACAAGCCACTGCAAAGCTACTGAGCTCTATTATAAGCTTCTCTAAGTTTCACTTCTATTTAGAAATCATCTTAAAATGGCTTTCTTCATTTTCTTCCTTCTGAGTAATTAAGATTCTAGGGTGATCTAAAATCTGACCCAGCCCCATAACCTGGTTCTCTCATTAGCACATTCCACGTGCTCACAGCTCATTTACGATGCAGAAAGACTGTCTGCTCGCCTTGAAGCTTGCTGACCCCTGTGGAAGTTTTATCCCAAAAAATCCAGTTTTTAAATGGTAAAAAGGTCAAATGTTTAGCTCGGCATTTGAGCCTCCCTCCCACCGCCCCAGACATTTTGTTTTGGGTGGCTGTGGGTGTTTTCCAGAGTGCTGGGATTTTCCAGGTGCCCCCGCAGCTGAAGAAAGTGACAAGATGTGCAGCAGCATCCAGCCAGAGATTTCTGAGCTTGAAGAAGCTGGGTTGGTTTTACTTGAGAGCAAGAGAAATCAATTTTTAACGAGGCCCTGATCCTGCAACAGCAACCACTTGGGCACCCGCACAGAACCCAGTGGTGCTCCACACCAGGCTCCATGCACCCAGATGCAGTTGCAGGATCGGGTCCGAATGAATTGCTGATCTGTGGAATACACGCTCGTACAATCAGTTCCCACTTTTTCCATCTACCACAAGGTTTATATAGTGTCCTTAAGCAACCTTGCTATCCTTCTCTGTGGCAGGGAAAGGTCTTCCCCACCCACATAATTTTCTCTCTCTTTGCTTAGTACAATCAGCATGGTTTTTTTCCTTCATCCCATGCCAAAATGACAAGTCTAGACAAGAGAGGACTGGCGGCGCGGGGGTGGGGGGGGCAACGGGCGACGCGCATAACAGTCTTCAAACATGTAATAGGTTGTCAGAAAGAGGACAGTGATCAATTGTAATCCACGTCCACTGAGGGTACGACAAGGAGCAATTGGCTTAATTTGCAGCAATGGAGATTTAGGTTAGATATTAGGAAATTCTTCTAACTTGAAGTATCACAGAAGATTAGGGTTGGAAGAGACCTCAGGAGGTCATCTAGTCCAACTCCCTGCTCAAAGCAGGACCAACCCCAACTAAATCATCCCAGCCAGGGCTTCATCAAGCCTGACCTTAAAACCTTTAAGGAAGGAGATTCCACCACCTCCCTAGGTAACCCGTTCCAGTGCTTCACCACCCTCCTAGTGAAATAATGTTTCCTGATATCCAACCTAGACCTCCCCCACTGCAACTTGAGACCATTGCTCCTTGTTCTGTCATCTGCCACCACTGAGAACAGTCGAGCTCCATCCTCTTTGGAAACCCCCTTCAGATAGTTGAGTGAGGGAGAATTTGATAGCAACCTTCTTCTCTTCTGCAGACTAAACAAGCCCAGTTCCCTCAGCCTCTCCTCGTAAGTCATGTGCCTCAGCCCCCTAATCATTTTTGTTGCCCTCTGCTGGACTCTCTCCAATTTGTCCACATCCTTTCTGTAGTGTATATGGAAGCACTGGAACAGGTTACCATGGGAGGTTGTGCAATCTCAGTCATTGGAGGTTTTTATTAGGCAAACACCCCTCAGGGATGATCTAGGAAGATTTAGTCCTGCCTCAGCATGGAGGGGACGGACTAGATCACCTCTGGAGGTCCCTTCCAGCCCTATATTTCTATGATTCTATATCCCATCATAGACACTCGAAGTGGAATCACCTGGCAAATCTCAAGGAGTCAGGCAAGTTTTGACCAACAAATTTCTCTAGCCCCATCCATTCCAGACTACATCTTCGAGTGCAGAACAGCTACTGTATGATGCATGATGGTTAGTAGGGAGAGGCTCTGACTTTCCTATAGACTTTAAGGGATTTATTCAGTGTTTAACTTCCCCAAAGAGCTACCTCACTGCGTCCATTCATTCTGGGTCCATTAGCCAACTGAGATGAACTAAACAGGTTTCCCAGGATGAGGTCTTTCATTACAGGGCATCTCTCAGTAGATGTGTCCCTCCTGCCATCCTTTTTCAATTAAGGTATCATACCTGTCCTGTATTTGCTACTGAGATGCCCAAAGAGGTGATTGGCTGAAGAAACAAGGTCAGTTAAATGGATCTGGGCCTCCAGAGGGCTCCGGAAAAGCCACCACCACCTGTATTATCTCAAAGGGAGGCTCTTTCAGGGTATGCTCACATGCTTACCTGATGCAGCTGTAAAGGAAGAAGAACCAAAAGCATCTGCCTGTGTTGTAGAGGGAGCTGGCTGAAAGCCTGGAATCAAGTTCTCTGTGGAGCTGCCAAGCTTTTCTGGAGGTTTACCTGAAATTCCAGAATGTCGGGTTACACTCGACAGTAGATTGCTCCCATTTTGAAGCTGATCTACATTTCTCTATTTAAACAGCTTTAAAACACCACGGCAGAACAGTATTTTTACTCATACTTCTTGCAAGCCATCATTCATAGAATATCAGGGTTGGAAGGCACCTCAGGAGGTCATCTAGTCCAACCCCCTGCTCAAAGCAGGACCAATCCCCAACTAAATCACCCCAGCCAGGGCTTTGTCAAGCCTGACCTTAAAAACCTCTAAGGATGGAGATTCCACCACCTCCCTAGGGAACCCATTCCAGTGCTTCACCACCCTCCGAGTGAAAAAGTTTTTCCTAATATCCAACCTAAACCTCCCCCACTGCAACTTCAGACCATTGCTCCTTGTTCTGTCATCTGCTACCACTGAACAGTCTAGATCCATCCTTTTTGGAACCCCCTTTCAGGTAGTTGAAGGCTGCTATCAAATCCCCCCTCATTCTTCTCTTCTGCAGACTAAACAATCCCAGTTCCCTCAGCCTCTCCTCATAAGTCATGTGCTCCAGCCCCCTAATAATTTTTGTTGCCCTCCGCTGGGCTGGACTCTTTCCAATTTGTCCACATCCTTCTTGTAGTGTGGGGCCCAAAACTGGACACAATACTCCAGATGAGGCCTCACCAATGTCGAATAGAGGGGAACGATCATGTCCCTCAATCTGCTGGCAATGCCCCTATTTATACAGCCCAAAATGCCATTAGCCTTCTTGGCAACAAGGGCACACTATTGACTCATATCCAGCTTCTCGTCCACTGTAACACCTAGGTCCTTTTCTGCAGAATTGCTGCCTAGCCACTCGGTCCCTAGTCTGTAGCAGTGCATGGGATTCTTCCGTCCTAAGTGCAGGACTCTGCACTTGTCCCTGTTGAACCTCAGATTTCTTTTGGCCCAATCCTCTAATTCGTCTAGGTCCCTCTGTATCCTACCCCTGCCCTCCAGCGTATCTACCACTCCTCCCAGTTTAGTGCCATCTGCAAACTTACTGAGGGTGCAGTCCACGCCATCCTCCAGATCATTAACGAAGCAATGTAACTTAATCTGCGTGCTACAGATCTGTATGCAGCAATGTAATGGATATACCATGGAAGGCTGATCAGGGCCAGAGCCTACCATCCTTACTCATGGGGAGCACTACATTAAGCCTCGAGTGTTCTCCCTGACCTCACTGAGAGGAAGGCACTAGCAGAGGTGAGCAGGGGTTGCAGACGAACATTACATCCTGGAGGGCTTGTGCAGGATGCGACATGCCCAATAAAAGTAAGAGACAAAACTACTGGATGCACAATGTTAACAGGTTAGTTCCGCGAGTTCTCGCACTCACAAGAACTCTCTGTAACTGGGACATTTCAGAAGCCTCTAGCTGCTGTCATCCCCCCACCGTTATGACATTCCCGCTTTCCCAGGTCCAGAAGGGAGCAACGCCAGTCGCTAGCTGACACCGAAGCTCTCCTGTAAACTCACCATCACTCAGTTTTGCAAAGTCCTTGTTCAGCAGCTCCTCCGCCGTGAGTTTGGAGAAGTTATCGTCATCGAACGGGTTCCACGTGGAGACGTCCGGTGGATTGTAGACGTTCTGCTGTGAGGTCCTAGGGGAGCCAGACGGTGTCGTGGATGCAGACCTAGAAGCATCCCACCCAACGAAAACATGAACGTTAGTAACCAGGCAAGTCAACTGGAAATTTTCTGAGTGCAACTGGATGAAGGGGTTGCTTGAGATGGTGAAGGGTGGGGCTCAACAGCCCTGGGGCTCACTTCCAGTTTGTGTCTTGTGTTATTAAAGTACCTGCTTCAGCCAGCCACCAGCAGCGGCCAGTAAGGGATTCCCCCCCGTGTATTCTGGAAATTTTTATCTCCTTCCTCCGCAGCATCAGAGATGGCCATGGTTGGAGATGGGACATTGGGTGGGGTGGGCCTGGGCTCTGCGGTGGCATCGAACATTCTCTCTCAGGTGTCGGCTGGCTGGTTCTCGCTCACATGCTCAGGGTCACACTGATGATCATGTATGGGGTCAGGAAGGAAATTTCCCTCCAGGTCAAATTGGCAGTGATATTAGGGGTCTCTTGACTTCTTCTCCAACATCTGGGGGGGGAGGGGGGAGTCACTTGCCAGGATTATCTGGGTACATCTCATTTAATCCTTTTCCTGCCATTGAGGGGCCTGGAGCACTCGTGCACCTTAATCCCTCCTATTCTCGGTCTGTGGTACATAATAGTTTAGTCTCATTTCCATTGGTGGGTTTAGTGAGGAGGTGCTGAGTGGTATTGGTGGCCTGAGACATACAGAAGATCAGCTAGAGCACCTAGTGTTCCCTTCTGGCCTTAAACTCTATGACTCCCTGCAATGGAGGAAGTCAGACCAGCTGATCATAATGGTTCCTTCTGGCCTTAACATCTATGAACTTTTTGCACAAGTTGCTTTTCTTTTTAACCCTCACTACCCACGTCCCCCAACCCAAGTCGCAGCCAGGTCCTGGATAGCCTTCATAGGAACCAGCATTAATCTGGTATCCTGGAAATAGCCAGGAGACCACAAAATAAGGGGTGGGAGGGAACAACCGAGCATTAAACCAAAAGCTGCACCGCGGGTGCTGGTGGTGAGGGCGGAGGGGTTGGGGAAGACGGGCAAATAACAAAGTAAACAAAATGGTGGGAGCCAAGCACTCCCATGTACTCCAGGGGTTGCACTTACACTGTTCTATTTAGAGTTCAGGGATGCAGGGACTGGGCTCTTCTGACCTGTCAGTGTAGTGCCTAGTGTACTACTTGCACCGGGGATACAAATAGACACGTATTAGGGCCTTTGTGCAGCTGGAGCAGAGATTTTCAAACCGTGGCGGGGCACGGAGGAACATTTGGAGAGCGAGCAGCAATGCCAGGAAGCTTGTGCCAACCCCACATGGTGGGGAGGGTGAGCCACCTCCACCCCCCAACTCACCTCAGCGGGCCAGCATCAACATCTGCCACGGCCAGACGGATTTCCGCTCCCGGCAGCCTCTGCACCCAGAGACCTTCACACGCGCCTTCCCCCACCCTGAAAACCCGAGGGGGGAGGGGCAGTAATTGGCCCTGCCCTAGCAGGGCAGCCTGGCCCGCTGCTGAAGAAACCTTGGCTGTGCCAGTCAGTATCTGTGTACTTGAAACTTCCAGGTGTAGGTAAATTAAAGCGGTGTTAAGGTCTCGGTTAGGTTTACGAGTAGGCTATCAAGTATACTTTTGCATGCGTCTATTTTTGTCTGGGTTTGGGGGGGGCTCAACCAAAAATCATAACTCAAAAGGGAGGTTTAGCTCAAGACGTTTCCAAACAGCTGCTTTAGGGAACCCTGTTGAAATGCCGTATTGCAACATGCAATAAAAGACTGTATCCAACAGGACATGTGGCAGCCGCCCGATTTTACAGGTTTGATGGTATGGATGAAACAGAGCAGATTCTTTGGGGGAAGCATTGCTGCATGTGCCTGTGACGCAGTAGGGAGTGGGGTGGATTGACCTGGGAATGTCGTTTAGTTTTACTGGGGCTGTCTGCATGGGGGATGGGAGAGCAGGGGATGACTTTAGGTGAGAGACGGCACCTGAGCCTGTAACCTGAGCCAGGAAGGAGATGGGGAGTCGACTCCTTTGCCTGGGAAGCTGGACAAAGGGAGAGGGGGAGAGCCTGCTGGAGGGGTTTTTGGTTTCAGTTTGGGGCTGACTGGGAAGAGGCAGGGAACCCCAAGCCTGGGGCCTAAGATCCTTGCCCCCCAGAGGGACCTGGCTGAGGGGTCCTGGTTGTACCTACAAGCCCTGCTTGAGACTGTGTTCCTGTCCTCTAATAAACCTTGTGTGTTACTGGCTGGCTGTGAGTAACGGTGAATCGCAGGAAGTGTGTGGGGGTGCAGGGCCCTGACTCCCCCACACTCTGTGACAGTGCCATGTTCAGAATAACGGCCAAAGGATTGCTGGGGGTTCCGTGCAAAGCAACAGCCAGGGGCTACTGATAACCTTCTTGCCCACCGTGTAGTCCACAGGGGGTGGGGGGCCCAGTTTGCTTGGCACATTGAGAGCAGAAGCAGTTGGAATTTTTTTATCCTCTGGGCAAGGAAGAGGCTTTGGGGAGGCTTTCAGGCATGCTGGGGGGGCAGGGGTACCAAACTGGGGTCCCAGATAGGCTGACTCAATCTCACTTTCTGGGCATTCCAGGGCAAACAGCTTCTCCCCTCCCTCCGTACCCATCATAAAATCAACAGCCACCTACTTGGACTTGTTGAGACTGGCCTCAGCAGCAGCCGCCTGCAGGAGCTGGGTAGATTTGCTGACCGGGACCCCAAAAACCGCGCTGTGCGTCACGTCGCTCAGAATCCTCCTGTGTCCCACGCGCTGCGTCTTGGGGGAGGACGGAGGGGTGAGGGAGCCCAGCTTTTGCCCCTGGACAGCTGAAGGCGGTGTCGTTTGAGGCTTTTGCTGTTGCCTTATCGGGGCCTGCTTCTAGGAAGGGAAGCAGATGTATAAGCTACTCATCCACAAACAATGGCAGGGTTTGAAGAATTACTGTACTCCAGGGCCCTGACCTCACGCAGCATAATGGAGCAGGGGAACACTGAAAGAGCCTCACTGACCTACAGTATTAGGGTCCCATTTAGACATAATCACAAGTGACAACACTTTTGAGCTGCGCTGGAGCTCTGGCAGGGAAGACGGATTCGGCGTGTGCTACTAAAAGAGAAACAGCAGCCACCGCATAACCAGGCATAATGGTTCACAACCAGGGCAGAAAAAATTCACACTAGAGAGGCCAGAAGTCTTGTCGGCTGGATGGATGGGTTAGAGGTTGTAGCAGGACAGGATTAAGAAGCAGAATATCTGAGAGTGCTAGCTGTTTATCAGGGGATGGATCCCCATGGATTTAATGGGATTTCCACAGAAACCTTGGATGTAATAGTTTCTTCACTGCTCAGGATACAAATTTCTTCCAAAACACAAGCCAGCCACATACTTCAGTTGATTTGGGCTTGTTGTGTAACCGTTTCAATTGTCAGTGATTATAGAACCCAGAACCTCCAACACCAAAACCCACAGCCCAGCACTTGAGCTAAAGGAACAACTCCATTAGCTGGTAGCAGAGGTGGGCTCCTATCTTCTGTGGTTCGGACAGTAGGGGGATACAGAACATAGCCAGCATGACACAAAACTATCCCAGAGCTGTGGGAGCCAACACTATTAAACATTACCAGAGTACACACAGCTCAACCAAGGAACAAGGAAGGGCTGGACAGGAGGGAGTGGGGTAACAAAGTATTTGAAAGGTCTTAACAGCAAGAGGGGAAAGGAATTGCATAGGGAGGTTGAAGGGTGTGATGCCAGTCCCTAACGTTTTCGATACAAAATTGGAGACAAGATGGGTCAATTCTGAAGCCTTTGAAATAAGAACTTCGAAACTAGTTTTGTGAAACATTTTGTTTTCTGACCGCGTCACTCCTGCGAGATACATATACACGTACACCCACTAAGAAGATTGTGATGTTCAATAATAGCATGATCTGTCACCACTTGGTTTCTAAGTCAGCCTGCCAAGCATGACTTCACAATCCAGCTGTAGCTCAATCCCGATTTTAGAAGGGAAAAACTGGGGTGTGGAAAGAGATGGGAATCCATTTTATTTCCCAAGTTGGGGCATTTCTGTTTGGTCTCTGCTCCAGTACGCAGCAGCATCTTGGTCCATCTTCAACCAGGAAAGAGACATTTCCCTCTTTGTTCCTCCGGAACAAAACAAACAAACAAACAAAAAAAAGCACCCCCCCCCAGCATGGAGTTTGAATGCTGCAGGGTCACGTGCTCAGAGTGGCAGAGGAAGGCAATCAAGAGCAATCTTTTCCTTCACCTGCTTCATTTTAAGCCTAGTATCGTTCTCTGTAGGTCACAGTAAAACAGTGTGTTCAGGAAGGGACAGGTTGTACTGAAATCTCGGCAGAAACGTATATGGCTTGTAATGTCAAAAAAGTTATGCAACATGAAAAGGCCTTGGCAGGGCCAAGCCTGGCATTCTCTGCTGAGAGAGCCTGCTATGAAGAGATGTCGTCTCACTGCTCATTTTTTAAAGGAGACAATTAATACTTTTTCCTGGTTTCTGTAGGAATGGGAACTGCACTGCATGCGGCAGTTGTGATTCGCCTTTTTGCGGACGCGGGGGAATTTTCACGCTGGGTTGTTTTATTAAAGTTACGAAGATTTTCACGTAATTGAATTGTGTCAAAGGATCTCCAGGCACCTTCAGAAAGGCTCTTTAAGTCTCTGGAATTTTCTCCTATAAGGGGAGTGGAATCATTCATAGATTACAAAGCCAGAAGGGACCATTGTGATCATCTAGTCTGACCTCCTGTATAACATAGGCCAGAGAACGCCCCCAAAATAATTCCTAAAGCAGATTTAAAAAGAAATATATATCCAACTTCGATTTAAAAATTGCCAATAGTAGGGAATCTACCACATGTGACCCTGGATAAACTGTTCCAATGGTTAATTACTTACACTGTTAAAAATGTACGCTTTATTTCCAGCCTGAATGTGTCTAACTTCAACTCCCAGCCAGTGGATCGTGTTAGACCTTCCTCTGCTAGATAATGAATGGGCCTGATCCAAAGCCCATTCAAATTCAATTGTCAAACTCCCCATTGATTTTGGATCAGACCCACATGGGGGCAAAGAGCCAATACACCTTACCCAAGGTCACCTAGCAAATTCAGGAACACAAGATTTGTGACTATGTCCCCTATTCAATGCCCAGCTAAACATGAAAATTAAACTCATAGGTAACAGAGAAAAGTATGATACAGCCATAAGGGGTGGGGGGCGGAGAGAAACACTGCCCCAGCTTTTGGTCATATGAGTAATTCTGACAAAGTCCATTGGCCAAATAACCCTGGTGACATTCTATCAGCTTCACAGGGACTACACCAGAGAAGATCTGGGCCCAAGAAGAGTTACTTACTTATGAGGATAGCAGGATTTGGCCCTTAATTTGGAATCAAATATTCTCTAGTAGAACTGGTTTATATAATGCCACTTACTTTGTATGTGTAGAAGATATAGCACAGGAACTGAGTGCATCCTCTTTTCATGCACAAACAAAATTGAAGTGATGGCCCTCCACTCCCCAAGAGACAAGCAAGAATGAATAGGCTTGGGCAGCAATGAATGACAAAATGTAACTGCAGACACATTTTGGTAATGGGAGAATCACACTCTCTGGCACATCTCCCCTGTCTTTAATGAGTGGGCAGTCATCTGCTCTCACGTCTCACTGCAAGGAAAGTCCTATTTCCCATCAAGTAAAGAGCACTCATTTTGGATATATGTGCAAGGATGATTGGGAACATGGAGGAGTTTTTTTGTTTTTTGTACAATCTTTTGTAAAAATCTCCTTTTCAATATAGCCAGAAAACACAAAACATGCCCACCCCACCTACCAGAATCAAGGCAGAGTGGAAGGCTGCTCTTTTTGTACCTGCTTTTTCCAATCAAGGTTTCAAGAAAACTAGGGTCAAGAGTCTCAGAATTGAATCCTGATTTTGGGTGCTTCAGTTGGCAGATGCCCAAGTTCATGGCCCATGTTTACTAGATGATCACAATGGTGCCTTCCTGCCTTGGAATCTAGCAATCTACGATGCCTCAAAGTGGACTGATTTTCAGGGAGTGTTTAGCACCTACCCTCTGGGGAAAATGCAAAACACCCACACCCATGTCCCTAAAGCATCTGTTTGGGCACTCAATTCTAGTCACTTGACAATCTTTGCTTAGGAGACTAATGCTGGCACATGGAGTGGGCACTACCCACTGACCTTGGTCAGCCCACTCCAGGAGAGAACACATCAGTTTTATGCCATATGTTAGCATTACCTCTGCATAAACATGTCTAGATGACATCATAGGAAAAAAATGTTTGCCGGCTCCTAATGGGGCACATTGTTCAACCAGATTTTCAGAGCGAGGGGCTAGGAGTCAGGAATCCTGCACTCCGCTCCAGTCTTAGATAGTACCCCCACTGCTGTAGTATCGGTGTACCTCACAAAGTTGTAACGGCGGTATCCTCACACACTCCTGTGAAGCAGGCTGTGCTATTACCCCTACTGGACAGAGGGGGAACTGAGGCACAGAGAGACTAAGTGACTTGCCCAAGTCAGAGTGTCTGTGGCACAGCAAGGAATTGAACTCAGGTTTCCCCAAGTCCCAGGCTGGATTGTGAAGTCACGCTTGGCAGGCCATCTTTCCTCTCCTGACTTGCAGTATCCATCTCTGCTACAGTTCCACACCCCGCCCCCACATCAGTGAAATGCATGTGATGTCTATCTCATGCAGGGTTGAGCAGCTTTGCCATATGTATTCAGGGACACAATGCAGGTTAAGTATATTCTGTACAAGAGAGGAAAAGTTATTCTCCTCCCTTCTCTCACCTCAACCTACACTGCTCTGTTACAGAAGACCAAACTTCAATATACCTGAGGGGCAGTTTCCACAGAGAATCCAGCACCTACTGGTAGGAAAAAGCCCAAACAAAACCTGTCTCTTGGAAAGCACCTTAGAAGCAGCAAGACTGGCTCTGACAACTAGAGCTTGGTACCAAGTACTGGAACTCCACCAGAGAAGTCCTTTGGGGCCATCTGCCTGTCCCAAGTCAGGATAAAGGAGGAGGGTTGGGCGTGGGGCTAGCAACTCCACCCCGTAAAAAAAATCAACCTGCTACAGAAACGCCAACAATAGAGATAACAGACTTTTATCCTGGAAAAAGAAGGGTCTTCAACTCGAAGACGCATGACGCTGGGTGGTGAAAGTCATGAGGAAGCCACTAAGCCGATTACCCTTCTTGCAACCAGGAGGATTACCATCGGTACATGGAACGTGAGGACCATGTACAAGTCAAGAAAGATGGCGCAGGTCGCAGCAGAGATGAGGCGATGCGACCTTCAGGCTGATAGCATAAAAATGGGCTATACCTGGAACCAGCTAGAGCAAATGGCCCAGGATAAAGGACTCTGGAGATCTATGGTTGGCAGCCCATACCCCGACTGGGCTGACGGGCATGAATGAATGAATGACCAAGTACTGGAGTTGCAGGCCTCCTGAGAACGCCTTATCCCCTAGCCCCTCTGGGTTGAATCCTGGGGGACAAAAACAGGATCATGTCCCCCACACAACTAGCCAGGCAGGTTGCGAGTTTGGTTTGTGCCCAGGAAGTGCTTCGAGTTCCTCCAGTGAGCAGCACTTCTATTGCACTTCCATTCCTTCCCCTCCCCACCACTCCCTTCTCTGCAGCTTTCAAGGCCTTGCTGGTTCTTACCACTTGCTCCTGCGCAGGTGCTGGCTGGACTGCAGCCTGGGGCTGCGGCGGCACTGGAGCCTGTTGCTTTGGCTGAGCCACCACTACCGCTGTCTTCTGTTGCATGGCTGCCTGCTGAGCAATCAGCTGCTGCTGGTAATAGTTCTGCATCAGTTGCTGCTGCGCCGGCGCTCCCGGCTGGATCACTTGAAACTGCGACATGGCTGGCTGCTGCATCACTTGGAACTGCGGCACCGTAACAAAAATGGAGAGCCATGGCAATTGGGGAAATAAAAAACAAGCGGTGATGACTTCGAGGCCATCTGCAAAGGGCTACTGGAAAACTGGATTTGTGACCTAAAAATGTAGAAACATTTTCTATTCCTTCCCACCTTGATCAAATGTTAAAAAGGTCTCCTCTTTCCTCGTTTTACTGGGTATCTCCGTGGCGTGACCCTGAGTCAACACACTTACCTATTCAAGTTTAACAGAGGCTTCCTTTTACCACGTGTCAGTTAGGCATTGGGCTTATATTGGGTACGTCTACACAGCAAAGAAAAACCTGCAGCTGGCCTGTGCCAACCAACTCAGGCTCACAATGCTTGGACTTGAGGTTTTTAAGGTCAGCTTTGACAAAGCCCTAGCTGGGATGATTTAGTCAGGGATTGGTCCTGCTTTGAGCAGGGGGTTGGACTAGATAACCTCCTGAGGTCCCTTCCAACCCGGATATTCTATAATTCTATGACTTGGACCCACCTTCCAGGGTTCCAGAGCTCGGGCTCTAGCCTAGAAGTCTACATAGTACTGAAACAACCCTGCAGCCCAAGCCCTGCTAGCTTGACTTGGCTGGCACAGGCCAGCTGCAGGTGTCTAGTTGCTGAGTAGACATATCCAGCATAATCGTCCTCTCCCCTGCTTAGCAATCAGGCCCCGTCTTGAACGGGGAGTTTTGCACCTGCACTGGCTCCCATTGGACATTAACGTACGGTGTCTATAGCACACGTTATAGCTTGCACTGATAATTATAGCAACGTCGTCACAGTGCTGCCAGTTTCCCTTACCTAGACAAGCCCTCAGTCTCTTGCCATGTCTGAATTACTCAGGATCTCTGGTCACCATAGAGTTGACCAGGGAAAACCAGGTCTGAATTCCTAATGTTCAAAATCCCCTAGCATAAAGAAGGCCTGAAGGGTTGGTGTGTCACAGAGGGAGCACAAAATTGCCTTCCCCCTTTGCTGATCACTTTTAAGCAAAGGCTTCAGTATCCTGAAATCAATTAAGCTCTTCACAGCAGGGCCTGTCTCTCCTATGTTTGTATAACACCCAGCACAATAGGGCCCCACTCTCACAGTTGTCACTGTTCTGTTCTACCATAACATGAATTAACAACAAACAACAAAACCGTTTCAACTTCAACACATAGAAATTTCCCTCCGCTCTTACTCCGAGTCCCTTAGCATCTCCTCCTGCACACACTATTACTGGACTGATGCTCCTTGAGGCAACAGACGGGGACTACCAGGGCCAAATGACAAGAGTAAGAATAATTTCATACATACAGCTTGGCCAAAGGACAAGCCAACGGGACTATAACACTCCATAGGTATCCGCATAGATTGCAAGAAGCAGGCTTGAGGAGTCAATGGATGGGTGCTTTTCTCATGCTGGGTCGAATGATGGCAATTGGTCACCAAAACACCCCACTGTTCAGACAGTCCAATGCTATTTGTTCGGCAAATTATCGGTGAACTTTTTCTGGCTAGTTACGGAAGTGGGTGATTGGCTGAGAAAGATCTTCCATTGTTGTATGCAGTAATGTTATAGCCGTGTTGGTCCCAGGAAGTTAGAGAGACAAGGTGGGCGAGGTCATATCTTTTAGTGGACCAACCTCTGTTGGTGAGAGAGACATGCTTTCGAGCTTGCATGGTACTTAACACAGACCTGAAGAAGAGCTGTGTGTGGCTTGAAAGCTTGTCTCTCACCAACAGAAGTTGGTCCAACAAAAAGATATTATCTCATCTCTCTAGTTGGAAGAGAGAAACTTTCCCAAAATGGTGCAATCAATTGACCTCTGGTGAATGTTCTTTGACTGGCAAATCAGTGTGCAGCATTAGTAGTCGCCGTGCTATTGAAAAGTGACACGTAAGGCCAAGGCAAGGTCCTGCCACTGGAGGTCATGAAGGCCATCACAGTGCTTTTTTGGCTCAATTCCAACTTCTCTAATTCCAAGCAACCTACTTAAAATTCCCTGGGTAGGGCTGTGGCCTAGGAGTCAGAAGATCTAGGTTCTGTCCCCAGCTCTATCACTGCTGTGACACCCTGGGCAACTCACTTTGCCTCTCTGTTCCTCATCCTGCATCCCACCCTTTGCCTATTTACGCTGTGAACAATTCAGGGCTGTTCCCCGCTCAGTTACATGGCACAACCCAACAAGGCCCTGATAGCGCCTTGAGTCATCAGCTGCTAACAACAGAAGAGAGAATAAAGAAACCCCCTCGTTCCTCTCATGCTTTTCTGTGCCTCTGCTGAGAGTAGGTTGGAGACATCTGTACTTGCTACCTTGTGGCACCATGGCCTAGTACAGATGCCAGACGCACTGAGAAGCAGCCATACTTACCTGCTGAGCTTGCATCATCTGCTGTTGCTGCTGCAGTAGCTGCTGCTTCAGGAAGAGCTGCTGCTGATGCTGAGGTGTGGCCTGCGGCTGAGTAGAAGGGACTGGCGGCTGGGCTACTGGGGTCTGCTGAGGAGCAGGCGGCTGCTTGGGCTGGGGCTGAGGCTGAGGGGCAGGCTGTGGTTGAGTTTGCGGAGGTGGCGCTTTAGGCTGCTGAACACTTGCAGGAAGCGAGGGCTGGCCACCACCCAAAGCAGCAGGGCCTGCAACTAAGAGGGGAAAGACGACGTACACAGATCAGAGCATGCAAAGGTCCTGCTGCCCGGCAGAGCTCCAGCAGGGCCCAGGAACAATGCTTACACTCAGCCTCCCCTTAGAGAAAAGTCCTAAAGAGAGGCAGCATCTTATTGTTCTTCAGGAGCATCCTAGGGGATTTAATAGGAAATAGTATAGGAGGATTCCAAAAATCCATAGGTTCTCAGCTAGACTGTCCAGATTCTCAGAGCAGGTCAGACAGCACCAATGATTTTCACAGGAAATTTAGGGTTTTTGGAAGTTTCCTGTGAAAAATTCCATTTGATAAAAATGAAAAGAAAAGTTTCCAAAAACACTATTTGCGCAGCGCAAAAAAAAAAAAAGGTTTATATGTTACTATCAATTGTAAAACTTTACCAAAAGTATTTTCAAGTTTTCATTAAAACAAAAAACAAAAACATCAAATAAACTAGAAACTGTTGACCAGGATGAAAGATTTCTGCAAAAAGTTTTGGTGGCTAGAAAAACCAACCACCAACATTCTTCAAAACACTTTTTTTCCTCCATTGAAAAAGGTACCAGCTAGCTCTAATTCTTCTTAGACTAAACTTCCTTAGAAGCCTGTTTAATTTCCGTAAGACTATCGGTTCTCTCTGTACTCAGTTCTACAGGATTTTTGCCATAGGACTGAAGTGTTGGAATGAATTTATTAAGCAAATTCAAGGAGCTTCTGACCAGGCTCAGGTTCTGCTCTGTGGATTTTGTAAGGAGGCCCCGACCCACCTTGTGGCTGGATGGCTGCTTGGGCTGTGGGCCTCTTTCTAGGGGTGAGGGCTGGCTGAATAGGCAGAATTCCAGGGTTGGGTTGTGTCTGTCCTGCTTTAGGTCTCTGACGTGGAGCTATGGATGTTTCCATTGGAGGAATGGGATCAGTCAGCCTGAGTCGGAGGAAAAACAAAACATGAATAGAAGAAGATAAGCTACTTCCAATTAGCTGTTTGAATTAAAAAAATGTTTTACTGGGCTACTGAACACCATGGACAGTGATTCCCAAGGCAGGAAACTGCTACGGTTACATAGGTATGAGACATAAGGTAACCATAAATCAGAGCCATCTACATCAAAAGCCAGTTAGATTCCCATTAAATAAGGCTAAGGAACAAAGAACTAAATTTACCTGCAAAGTTCAGGCAAACCAACATTCTAGCCCAGTAATCGTATTTTTACAGAATAATCTTGTTATTACTTAATATTTATATAGTGCTTTTATCAGTAGATACCGAAGTGTTTTACCAAGATCAGAGAGTATCATTATTCCCATTTTAAAGGGGAGAGTAACTGAGGCCGACAGAGGAAGGGACTTGCACAAGGTCACCAAGCCAGGCAGTGGCAGAGAAGGGAACAGAATCTATACCTCCCGATTCCCAATCTGCTGCTTTACCTAGTTTGCAGAACTCCCTCCATGACAATGCAAACTGGGGAAGGGAGCACATGGCTTTGCTCCGACTGCTGCCAACAACGCTTAAGTAGCAAGTGAATAATCAAAGTGAAAGAGACACCGGAGCGAATATACATGAGTCATTCCTACGCAGGCTACTGCAAGTCATTTGGAAGTTGAAACAAATGCACTTGCAAAATTAATCCAGCATGTTCATTTTGCCTTCTCTTGTGATTATGGCTTTTCATCTTGCTGGACAGCTGGAACGTGTCAAAATTGCTTAATGCATTCAAATGTTTGACACAACATACTATTTAAATCTGGACTTTTTATAGATTTATGGAAGAGCAGATGAAGGGCATAATGAATTCGCTTTATGGCAGCTGGCCTCCTTCAGCGGAATGTATAGATTGGCATCTTAAAAAGTACTCTTACTGAGCTGTGTTGGCTTCAACCGAAGTATCAGGTACTTGTACTTTCCCCTTCATATTTACCATCCCATAATAATGCAAACCCGCAGGGCATTATTGTGCCCTGAGGCGCTCAAGACATCTTAATGCCTTTCAGTATTTTTGATCGCTGAGCTAGATAAGAAATTACTCTATTATTATTGAAGCTCGGGTATAAAAATAATACTAAGGGAAACTTCTGGGGCTAATTGCTGCTAGGTAGATTGCATCACAAGAGGTATGCTTTCAGTGTTTGATTGTTATCTACATAGGGCCTATGAATATACTAGACACTCTGCAGTAAATATAAAAGATGTACTCAGTGCCCTGAAGAGTTTACAGTCTGACCTGAGTCAGGACACAACAAGCGATGGAAGGATGGAAGATGGGTCCATCAATGGCTATTAGCCAGGATGGGCAGGGATGGTGTCCCTAGCCTCTGTTTGCCAGAAGCTGGGATTGGGTGACAGGGGATGGATCACTTGAGGATAACCTGTCTGTTCATTCCCTTTGGGGTACCTGGCATTGGCCATTGTCGGAAGACAGGATACTGGGCTTGATGGACCTTTGGTCTGATCCAGTATGTCCGTTCTTATGTTCTTAGCGAGGTTATTAGAACATCAAGGAGCAGAACGACAAGCATTACAGCAATATGCTCCCTATGTGGTGGATTCTCAATCCTTGGCAGACTCCAGACCTTCGCTGATTGTCATTCCAAGAGATATGTTCTAGCTCCAGCAGAAGCTTTGGGTGAAATGGTCAGGCCCATGTTTTGCAGGAGGTCAGACTAGATCATACTGGGTTCCTCCTGGACTTAAAACCTATGAAAGTTGATGTGGTTGCTCTGCAGGTTGAAACTCTGGGGGCCTAACCCAAAGGCCACTGAAGTAAACAGGAGTCTTTCTACTCATTTCAATAGGCTCTGGATAAGGCCCTTAATAGGGATGCTGCAGTACAGACTGATAAAGCTTTGGCATATGGACTTCAAGCTGCTACATTGAAACAGTGCCATTAGTTTACAAAAATCTAGCAACTGACTCAGACGCAGCATTGTGCGTACGGGGAAAGAACTCACTTTCATCTTACCATTTGCTGCCTTTCACTTTAATGAGCATTTTTATTTTAAATTACAAGTCCCAGGATCACAGTATAAACCTCAATCTATTTTCTACAGCGTGAGCCAAAAGATAACACTAGTGGTTTTTTAATGGAAACACGGTTCAAAATCTGAAAAGACACAGATGAAAAGAGAAGTGTGTTACACAGATGCTCTTACCTGGCTTTTGGCTGGCTCTTTTTTGCAGCTGCTTCACTAGCTTTCACTGGTTCTGGGAGCTTAGCAGGGATTGGAGAATTCTGAAAATCCAAAAACCATTGGGTTTACTACACACAAAAGTAGAAATCATGCAGGATTATAGATAAAGTTTGCAAAAAAGCCTCAGCAAAATCAATGGGATTTGGGATCCTAAGTCAGTCAAGTTGCATCATTTTTGAAAATGACAACTACCCCATCATTAATGGCTTAGGGAAATAAAGTATGGAAACCCTTCCAATGTTAAAAGTGACAGACAACCTTATAAATCAGGACCAAGTCAATTTCATAATGTCTGGTTGCCATTTGTGGAATTTGAACACAATAAATATACAAATAGAAGGTTGACATGACAAATGGGTATTTTAAAAGGTAACAAATATAGATAATGAATAAGATTTGTTAATATTTGTATGGAAAGTTCATGTACGTTAACTATGACAAAATAAAAAGTTGAAAATATGCCCCAAAACAAGAGAAATATAATCAGAAGCTGAATGGAAAAACCAGGAAGTCTCCAAACCATTATCTTTAGGCAACCGGATGAAAGTTGTGTACCACCCAAATATCCTTAATACAGTATAAAGCTCCTGTAAACCACAGTTTTGAATTGGATTCTAACAAGATATACTAAACATCAGATGACTATATTCAATTTACTGTACATTTTAAATGGAATTTGGCTAATCTCAGTTAACCAGACTATAATCACAAACCCAACTGCAGTAATGATTACATATGCTATGAAGAATTAGCCTGGAAATTCAGTTTCACAAGCGTGGTCTAGTTTTCCATGTACATATGCATCTCTACAGAAGTTCCCCATGACAGCCTCATACTGGTAACTTATTTACTACCATGTCCAGTTTATTTGCCAGGGCTGATTTTTATTTATTTATTTTAAACTATGGGGAGTGGGGAACCAAACCAAACCACAAAACAGCATATGCTTCTGTTAATTATAGGCCTGGGAACCCACTGATGCAATAGGCCAGTTGTCCTAATATTCAGGGTCTCCTCCATTTTTCACACAAACAAGTTGCACCACCAATTGTTTGTATAGTAGCCCTGCAAGATTTCTATCACTACTTATGTTCACATAGTCATTTAATGTTGCTTAAGTATCAGCTGAAAAAAGATGAAGGCCTAAATTTTCAAGAGGAACTACTGATTTTGGGGGGACTGTAACTTGAGCCCCCTTCAATGGGTCTGATTAATCACTTCTGAAAGTTTCAACCTAAAGGTGAGAGAGAGAGAATGAATGAATCGACTCTATACGGTGAACTTACCCACTTCCCTCACACCTGCAATGAACAGGCTTCCAATATCCACAGAACAAAACATGGGCAGCATCCCAACCCTTCCCCACCTCCCAATACCACAAGACATTAATGACTAGAGAGTCATTGCTGGTGTAGCGCAACACACAGAAACCTCCTCCGTACAACACTCTATTGTACTTTACTGCAACATGCTTGGAATCCCATGGGCTGCCCTCTTTCTGGGTTGCATCATTGCTACCTGCCTTTGCTCCTGTACCAAAACTGAAGTGCACATAAAAGAAAGGCACTCAAATGCATCCCCCGCCTTCTCTCCTTCCAAGAGACATGTTTTCACTGCCTCCTTTGATAACACTCAGACAGAGAGCGTTTGCTGATTTTTCTTGGGCCTGTAGAACCAAACCTCCAGAGATTTATCCTTCCTAGCCTCCCGCATTTTCACATCATTTAGAAGCTGTCAAATCTCATCACCCCTTCTGCTGCTGCTTTTAGACATGGTGATGGATGGATGGATGCCACCAGGAAAATAGCAAAATTACTTCCTTTCCTGCACTTTGCTAGTTATCTTCCCCAGAAAGCTTTTAATCTACCATCTACCTGTATTACTCACTAGGTAGGACGTGTCCTTTGTGCAATCACTGATTCCTAGTTGTCTCAGACAAGGAATCTGCCGTTCTTATACCCCAGAGCCACAAACTAAATTAAAGCAATGGGTTTCTCCAGCAGCCTAAATTAAATGGAGATAAGGAAGAATAGCGCAAAGAACCTTCAGATGGATTCCAGCCCCAACTCCACTGAAAGGGTCCCTGGGTACTCACCTGTACATTTGGGACAGGGCACTCCCTCTTTGTTAACTTGAATGCAAAGTAGGAGACCTGGTAAATATCAGGTCTCTTGTCGGGGTCTGGTTCAAGCATATACCCTAAAAAAAAAAAAAAAAAAAATTATCTGAAGACTTGGGTGCCGAATATTAGAAGATGCAGATTCATGGATAATCATGTAGCCAATGTCTGCCAGATTTGCACATGGTACATGAGCCACACCTTCCAGGTCAAGTTTGGATTGCAAGGCAGCAAATCTCTCACACCCCTCAAGAGACGGTGTACTTAATGTACTTATTCTGCTGCGATTGTATGTATTCTACACATATAGACCCGAGTACCAAATCTTGCACTGGACCTGCTGGGATTATACAGTGTATATGTCATGGCTCAGGATGTCCAAGAAGTCTTTAATTGCAATCCTGGAGCCCCACTGTCCGCCCATTAAAGTCAATAGCAAAGTTCTCCTTGACATCAGACGGAGCAGGAGCAGCTGCAGTTCCTTAATTAAAATACCAAGTCAGTTTACTTTCCTAAGCAAACCAAGGTAAGCATATTCATCTACCAATGGAACTTTTAAATGGTGCACCTACAGTAGAAGTTGGCAGACTTCTTGGTGTGTCCTTGGGCCAAGTTACTTCTCCTATCTATAAGTCAGTTCTCCAACTGTAAATCAGGGATATAGATACTTTCCCCTTCCCTTTATTTTGTCTATTTAGAGAGTAAGCTGTTTGGAGCAAGGACCAGCTGTTGCTATGTGTATGTACAGCACCTGGCACAGTGGAGCATTGATCTGGGATGATTTAGTTGGTGTTGGTCCTACTTTGAGCAGGGGGTTGGACTAGATGACCTCCTGAGGTCTCTTCCAACCCTAATATTCTAGGATCTCAGTTGAGGCTTCTAGTCCCTACAATAATGACAATAGAAAACTTTACATGTTTCTAATACTCTACCCATCTCTGCCTGAGAGTGTAGCTGAAGGACATCTGCATTGACTTGTCCCCTGCATAAACTGACTTCAAGCACTAACTTAGTTTTAATATCTGCTCAAACCAGGGCATATGGAACAGTGAAGAAGTATCAGCTTATTTTGAAAACATGTTGGAGTCTGCGTTACTCACACTCATAGCTGGCAAAACCAAATGCTCTACTGAAAGCAAGCAAGATATTCCAGCTTTGCTGAGAGTAATGCATTGTATCCTTAATTACACAGTCACTTGAGTCAGTGGGTTATTTATAATCGTTTTACTTCTGTTTCTCAGTTCACAGAAGATGAAATCTTATCACTAGTCTAGGTCACTGTGGCTCTTTTCAGCTTCTTATGCAAATAGACTTATTACTGGAGAAACATTTTTGCATAAACAGGCTTATTGTGCAAGTTTCTGAAGCAATCTTAAACCAAATGGTTGTCTATTTCCCTAGTTTTCCACATAGAGTTTCTATTTGGATGGACTGTGATAACCTACTATCATAACCATCTTTGGCACAGCCATCTTCTAAATGATTGTAAACTCATTTGCTTCATCCTTGCATGTGAACAGGTCTTTTTGAAAGAGGACACACTCCAGGTCCATAGCTCGAATAGTTGGGAATTATAAAAACAATAGAGCTTTATTTGTAACATGGAACCCAAACTCTGCTATTGAAACAGATATACTCACGTATGAGACAGTGCATGTCTTGGGAGTAGCGAGAGTTGTCCGGAATGGTGAAGTTTCCATCACAAATTGCCACCTGACTCTCCCCAAATGGTAAAGTAAAGTAACACAATTTGTACAGTAAACAACCAAGGGCCTAAAGAGAGGAAAAAACAGTAGGAAATATTTAGACAACAGTAAACACTACCACCATAGATTAAAGAGGAAGGATAGTCCAATGGTCAAAGCACTAGCCTGGGACTCAAGAGAACAGGGTTCAACTCCTTGCTCTGCCACATGTTTCCTGCATGCCCTTGATCAAGTCACTTAGCCTCTCTGTGTCAGAGTTCCCCCTCTGTAACATGGGGATAATAGCACTTCCCTACCTGACATGTGAGGATAAATACATTAAAACAACATGAGGTGATCAGATACTATGAAAATGGATGGCAAAGAAGTACCTAAGATAGACCACACACATTATTAGCCACAACACCCCCTCAGTCCGCATATCAATATCTATATGGAGGGGACTGAGATATGGCTACTTGGTCCCAACTTCAAATTAATCTAAATAGACTTCAGATGTGTTGGGCCGGGTAGGAGGCCAAAAAGTTGTAGGCGCTTCAATCATACAGACTCTTCACCCACATTTGCCATTGTCCCCCATGGTGAAGAGGGTTGTTCTGAGTAGAAAGAACAGTTTCACAGTACAGAGGTTCTCTTCTGGCTGAGGATTTTGTCTACAATGATTTCTCTGACCCAGAGCAATTTCTGTTGTCATAAATCAGCCTCATTAGGTCAAGGTCTAGTCACAGCTGCAAGCTACTTTTAAAATGCTCCACAGTCCCGAAGAGAGGTAGGTCTTATCTACCCTAGAAAGCTTTAAACACACCGGGATAAACAAGCTGGCAAAACCCTGTTAGGGCTCGTCTACACGTACATTTAGTTGGCAGCAACCTGGGGTGTGAATCTACACCACATTAGCCTGCCGCCCTCTAACTGTCCGTGTGGACTCTGATAGTTCGTTGATCTGCTTCGATCTAGTCCTCTTAGAAAATGAACTAAGTCAAAGCATATTAAACTTCTAATGCGCAGCAGCTGGGTCCACCTGGACAGTTAGTCTGTGACAGGCTAGCCAGGGATAGATTCATGCACAAGCTTGCCACGAACGGATGGTTTGTGCAGACAAGCCTATCGTGTAGATGCAGTTATATGAATACAAGAGTTCCCCGAAGCTATACCAGTATGAACTCTTTGATACTGGTATAATTGAGTCCATACTGGGAGTTGTACTGCTAGAATTGTACTGCTAAAATGTGACAGCCCTAACCAAAATAGTTCCACCTGAACTAAATCTGTGAGTAGACAAGGCCAAAGTAAATTTGTATTAGTTGAAAACAGAGAGTAGTAAGAGAAATACAAGGGAAAGGAGGTTAAACAAAGCAGGATGGTCTCAGGGAATTGCCAGACTATAATCAGACAAATGGTCCATTCAGTCCTGATCCCATTTTTGACAGAAGCCAGGACTAGCTGCTTCAAAAGATGCTAAAGTCACACAGAAGGGGCAATTTTGTAACAACAAAATCTGCACAGGGGAAAGTTTCTTCCTAACCCCAGAAGTTGTATGATTGGCTTTTGCGTATAAAGAATATGAAGGAAGGTATTGTAATGAAATTGTGTTCTTCTTTAACATTAATTCTGGATTTTTTTAAATGCAATCTGTGAAATAGCTACAGGGAATCCATGGAGTTTATGGCGCACAATTATTAATAATTATTATTATTATTACAGCAACACTTACAGGCTCCATTGTGCTAGGTACTGTACAAACAACATGACCACATCCACACTAGAAGCCCTTTATAAGTTTGGGAATACCAGTACAGTATACTCCCAACTATCCAAATAGTGGGGGGACATGGATTGTATTCGGGTAATTGGGAGTTCAGGCACTCGAGAGGGCAGGAGCCATTCAGCAGCAGGGTGGCCTCTTCTGTGGCTGGGGACTTGTTCTCCTTGCAGTCTTGGCCAGTGGTCTCTGCTCTGCCCAGTTTATTTGCTCCTGTGACAGAGGGGCTGCAGAAGGCTGGCTGCCACAAGGATGGCCTCCCCGAAAGCTGCAGGCTCATTGTCCTCCTTACAGTCCCGGCCTGGGGTCTGTTCTGAACCTCCGCATTATCCAAATCCCTTCCTCGTACACACACACACACACACACACACCACACACACACTTACTTCATGCATCTCCTGCTCAGGACAAGGAAGGGTTCAGAAAACGTGGAGGTTTGACAATATGGTTTGTTAAAAAGGAGTATACTGTACACTACACTGGCAAAGCACTCCTAGGACAGACGCAACTATATCAGTAATGCCATGCTTCATAGGACATGACCATTCCTCCCCGAGCCATACAAGTTATACCAGGAAAAGCCCAGTTTGGCCGGTATAACTATGCCTGCACTAGAGGCTTCTGGCAACCCAGCTTTTGTCAGGGATCACACCCCTGACAGAGCTATTCTGGCAGAGGTCTGAGGCATAGACCTGCCCCAAGAGCCAGACCTTGCCCCAGAAAGGATATGCTCGGAGGAGACAGGAAAGACAAAGGATGGTCAGGAAACATACACTGTGAAGGTCAATGACTGGGCCAGGGTCAAACAGCAGGTCAGTAGCGGAGCCAGGAATAGAACCCAGGGAGTAATTCTGCCCAAGAGGGTGGTAGGGTGGCATTAAGTTTTGTGCCCTCCTGCTTTTGAGCTACTGAAGGGGGCCATCTTAGGCTGCCTCTGGCTGGCAAAGCCACCCGAGACCCCCGCAGGCCTGGGGCTTGCAGGGGGCTGCCTTGCACAGAGCCTGCATTGGAAAAATTTTCCCCAGATTGGCTCCCTTTTATGCTGCCACAGCCGTGCAATTTCCAGTCAACTCCCAGTCCAGTACCCTATCCACTAGGTCACACTGCCTCCCAAGCCAGAGGCTCCTCACAACACACAGGCCCCAGCCCTATAGGGGCTCCCATTGAACATAGCAAAATGAAAAGCTCAATAGGACTAGGTGTGCGCGCAGGGTTTTGCGGGACGGAACTCGTAGCAAGGAAAATGGCCTCTTGCACAGCAGAATGTACTGTGCTCAGTTTTTCTTCCTCTCGTATACATTGAGCTGTATACGTAGACCAGTTGTTTAGGCTACAGTTCAACTCTTGTACATCGGTTACTGTCTGACGGTTACCTAACTCAGAACTTTACAAAGCAGTTAGCTACACCCAAGTGTAACCTTTAAACTAAGCCATTCCATTCCTTCTACTCATTACTTCTGTCTCTGGTGTGTCCGCATAATAGTGGTTCTGCAGGAGTTTCTTCTCTTTTTTCACTCTCTTTCTGATGTGAAGATAAGCCGCCTGTATTTTATTAGGTTCTAAGGGTACACATTGCTCAACAGTCACATTTCACTTTCAATAGGACAGCAAGTCAAACAGGTTTAGAAGTCATCGCTAGAAACAGAGCGCTGAAAAACCTCAATGAGGAAAAATCTGGTTTTCCTACAAACCGAAAACTCTGGCCAGGTTTGGGAATCCAGGGCCGAGTTATTGTCTCGGGTAGGAACCCATGTCAGACTTTTTTTTTTTTTTAAATACAGTATAGCTTTGATTTTATGTGGTCAAGACCCAAAACCAGGTGCAGCTTTGGATCTGTTCCAGTCTGGGGATTTATCTGAACCCAAACCAAAAAAATGCTAGGTTGCGCACTCCTGGGAAGTGTTATTGGATTTGCACTTACGTGTGCAAACTGCAACCAATCAATTTTATACAGCTCTGAATTAAAGCATCATAAGAGGGAGTAGAACAGAGATGCAATCATGTTTCATGAACTGGCCACCATCATTTGAAATAACTCAACACAAAGATCAAATGGAGGCTCTCTCTATGCAGAACTAACTAGTTAACTAAAGTTCCAAGTAATCCAAGTTTTTTTATTCAAGGCTGCAAGTCAGTTATGTGAATTTTGAGTGGGTTTCATACATACCCATATATCTGCTTTTGTAGTAATAAGTTTGCCACTATACAGGTTGACCATTTCTGGTGCTCTATAGGATAATGTGGTGTACCTACAAGAGAAAGCTTTGTTAGTTAATGGAAGTCACAGGGTAGTGAGTTGGGGACTGAAATTCATTCATTTTAATTACACAGGATTCCCTTCCACACGCCCCAACAATTCAAATTTCACTTTTCTATAACAGAAATGCGCTAGGTGCTGAAGTTCTAAACCAGCAAAAGGATTTCTAGTGCATTTTATAGGTTGAAGTATGATAGAATGAAGCTGGTTATAAAAAAAAAAGTTAACTCCCACAAACTTTCCAGGGAAACGAGGGATATTGCAAGATCCTTTTAACACCCAAGAGTTTGCTCACAAAAAGTCCAATCCTCTTACAAATCATAGCTAGTAACATACAAAAATTCAGAATGTTAACTTGCTATTCCACATAGGTCGTTAGCTGCATGTCCCTTGCACTGTCCTCATTCCCGGGGCTTTGGACAAAATACAGTCATTATAACTGAAAGTGTGGCTTCTAATAAATAGGCTTCCATGCTGGGAGTTCTGCTCAGAGGTATTGTGAACAGGAGGAAAATTACTTTATAAAAAACAAATGGTAATTGAAAACTGCACCAGTTGTAACTAAAGTACTGGCAAGAGTCAGACACAGTCTAAAAGATCTCTAATAATGAGGTTTTGTATGAGGGTGGATACCTTGATTTAAGGATGCTGTGGTCTTGTGTGCTATTTACCTTGATTATGGAAGGGTGTGGCACAGGGCCGGCTTCTTTTGCCAGCTTAGCAATAAGTGTGCAAAACAGGCTTGGACTGCATTGCAAGACTAGGAGCACTATAAAATCGAAGTCAAACAGCTGTACATGTGAGATGCAGGAAGGACTCACTTTTCATAGGGTTTAGTTATTTTCATGCAATTCCTAGCATGTGATTTTATAGTCAGGGAGTGTTAGAGTAATCGAAGAGTTTTCAATAGAGATTTTAAGCTATATGAGACCCCAGGTCTCCCATTCTCTGTCCCTTCCTTTCCCCCATATATCTTCCCCCCGACCATCACCTCCCTGACTCAGGACCTGCTACAGGATCACCCAACTTTTCTCCCCTTTTAACAGCTTCCTCAGGACCCCACTTTGCAGCCACCACCTGTCAAACCTCAGATGAACACTTTCAGAGCCCCATGCTGCGTTTTTTAAGGCAACCATAAGAGTCACTGCTGAGTAATCTATGGTGGGTCAGGGATTATTTTGTCATATTCATTGCCTCGCAGTGCAGGCAACCCCAGGAGCGAGGAACTGAGACATACTGACCCCCATAATGTAGACCACTGAGCTGGTCAGTATCTGTCAATTCAAGGGTTCTATTAGTCTTAAAGCAATTTCCTGGCTTTCTGGAGTAATTTGTTTCCTCACCCGCAAAGCATCCAAACTACCATGCTTAGACCTATGCACAGGTTAGCATTATCATCACCACCACAGCAGGGCTAGGATCAGGGCCCTATGGGGCTAGGTGCTGCATAAATTCAGAACAAAAAGACAGGCCCTATCCCAAATATCTTAAGCATAGACTGTAAGCTAAGAGACAAACAGATGGATACAAATAAACCATCGGGGAAACAATGAGACAATATTGGTTACCATGTTAGACAGCGGCCTCAGCATACCAGCAGCCTAACGGTTGTCATGTTTTTTGGTAGGTATCGTGACAAAGGAGAGTTTTAAGGAGAGCTCAGAGGGAGACTCATGAGGTAGCTTTGTGGAGGTTTAGAAGCGTGAGGGGCAGCATGGGAGAAAGTGCAAAGGAGTTTGTTTGAAACTTTAGCAGGTGGGCGACGGAGGCTGGCATCATGGACCAGTCAGAAGGGGCAGTCAACATCTTGGTTGCAAATGAAAGATGACAGAGAATGGGAGACCTGGGGCTCATGTACTAACATTAACAGCTATGGGGAAAAAGAAAGAAAGAAAGAGAAAGAGAGAGAGGCACTTACTTCTTGATCTCCTCTTCTACTGCATTCACTCCTTCCGTTTGAGGGTTCTGGAATTTGTTGGTGGCACTTCCGAAATCACACAGGACATAATGGCCGCGATCATGTAGCAGGATATTTTCAACCTAGAAGCATTGCACACAAAACACATCCATTTCTTTGCATTAAATAAGAGGTCTCCTCATTTTCTATAGCCACAGCAAGAGGAATATTTTTATTTATTTATTTTTAAGATTCTACAGCACATGTACTAGGTAAGTTTGAAATAGAAACATTCTTATAATAAAGAGGGGAAGAATAGCCATATAAACCAGCAAGACCCATGCACACCTTGGGGGGGGGGGGGGGGAAATCACATGGAAGACCATGTTCTAGCAGCAACCCTTCCCCTACATGCCCCTTTTCATTCCCCTCAACCCCACAAACAGATTGTATTGTCTCCATTAAGATTGTCAATTCTTCAGGACAGTGACTGTCTTAGTTGTCTAAAGTGTCTAAATATATTTTAATTGCTATGACCTACATTTTCAATAGTGAATTTTAATTTGGTGTGCTCAGCAAGAGATGCTTAAGACGGGCCTGATTTTCAGGAGATGCTGAGCACCTGCTGTCCATGGGGAAAGAAAAATAAAATCAGGACCCTTTAAAGGTGCCTCAAGTTGTGCGCCCACAAATAACTAGTCATTTTAAAAAAATCCTTGCTTATACAAGTATCAGAGGGGTAGCCGAGTTAGTCTGCATCCACAAAAACAACGAGGAGTCCAGTGGCACCTTAAATTTGATTTGTCTGTTAGTCTTTAAGGTGCCACTGGACTCCTCGTTGTTTTTGTTTATACAATTTCTGCATAGAAAATGTAGGGTACCAAGTATGCAATGGTTATAGCTAAAGAAATAAGATCTGAGCACACAACATATATACCTTAGATCTACTATCAGAGTGTATCAACCAATGACCAACACGGACTCCAGCCCTCTCGAGCAATGTCTTCCCCACAAAATAGCTTGCAGAACTAGGCCCATTAGATTAAGCCCAGTTCCTCTCTCGACCACTGGCTACATTGATCACAGGATTGTCACTGAATTTTATCCAGCTTGATTTTCATGCAGGCTGTCAAAAGGCTTAGCACTTACAAGTGTTATTTGATAGGCCAAAGCTATACAACTGGATACTGAAACATCTATGATGGGCACAGGGTTTGTCTCCGGCTACTCCCAATATTTAAACATTGCCAAAACACTAGGATTATCCAGGTATTGTTTCAAACCAGTAGAACCTTTGCCTTCCCTCACACTTAGGCCTTTCAACACAGATGGAAACAGAGAGAAAGAGAGAGAGAGAGAAGGAAGGATAGGCCAGGGTTTGGACACTAACCTAGGTTCAGGAGACGTCTGTTCAATTCTCCACTCCGTCACAGACTCTGCGAGACACCTTGGGAAAGTCACTTGGCTTCTCTATGCCTCAGTACCCCATCTGTACCAATGGGGAGAGTAGCACTGCAGCACCTCACAGGGCTGTTGTGAGGATAAATAAAGCCCTGAGAGGCGCTCAGATACCTTGGGACTGCAGGACATATGGCTACATAAGATATATTGCTTTAGACGTCCAATGCCATTGTACAAATATTAGCTAATAAAACGGTTTTAAAAAGCGACTTCCCTTCAAAGATGATCCAAAAAATGGGGCATTTTAAGCAACAGAAGAAAATAAAGCCTACAACAATTGCGGCTAGGAAAGAAAAAATTGCTGGCTTGCTTAATCCATCCTCGTAACACCCCTCCCCCTCCACTGACATCCATCTGCTTTGAATAATGCACTGTACACAGCTGTTCTACCTAACAGAGCTACAGCAACAGAGATATTCCTTATTCCAGGCAAATACCCTGTAAACATTTCCTTGAAAGCCCCTCCACTTTAGCTTGCTGAGAATTCCTACACTGTTGTGCACGGAAGCATCTAGCAAGGTTTATTATGGTGGCATCGGGCTCTTAACATGCAGGTTTCTTCCGACACCCTTTCAATAAACTTCCAAAGAAAATAAAGTGATTCTGATGAGAAATGAATGACTGTTGCTGACTGGTGGGCCAACATAATGGATGGTCTGTTTCAAACCCAGGCAGGAGGCGCTTTCGTTAAGATCAACTCATCAACTCTCTCAACAACCAGGACCAGATTATTACAGACGCTGAGCACTGAACTCTAGATGAAGTCAGTGGGAACTCAACGGTTCTACAGTCGGACATTTACAGTCCAAAACCGAGACAGATGCGGGAAAGCTGTGGGTTGCTTTGGCTTCATTAGCCAAAGAACATAGCCTTTAACTTTGGATTCAGAGGCAGCTACTGCTCCCTGCTAACACAGCAAGAGAAAAGGTAATGGGGGGAGGGTGGAGGAAGTGGGATAGATCAGTATTTTCTTTAATTGACAAGTAATAGGCACCTATCACCCACATCTCTAAAGAAAGCCATAGCTTCAGACCTTGCATGTTGCACTTAATATGGCCTAAAATTTTCAAATCTAACTAAGTGATTTGGGGTGCTTTAATTTTTGGGTACTTGACTGAGACACCTTGAAAGGGGCTGATTTTCAGAGCATGGGTGCTCAATGCTTTCTGAACAACAGGGCCCTTTAAGGTGTCTCAAGCTAGGCATTCAGATATTAACACCCGCCCCCCCAAATCAATATGTACAGTTTAACTGTAGTATTTTATAGCAAAAAAACTGCACACCACCATAGCCTGTGGTGTGCAGTTTTTTTGCTATAAAATACTACATTAGGAATTTGGCATACTATCACCACGGCCAAGATCATGCTTAATTATAGTAAAGTTTCAACAAATATACATCACTAGGCTGAACACAGAAGCCATGAAAAAAAAAAAAAAAAACAATCCTGAGAGATGTTTATAGGTGGTGAGCTGGTGAAGCGGGGAGAATAAATCAGATGCACTGTTGTCCAACAGAGACTCAGACTGCCTAGTCACACTGCATCGGAAGTATGACATTCAGAGGATTAGTGTTACCAAAAAAAAAAAAAAAAACGCAGAAATCCATAACATTAGTATGCCAGCAAACAGATTCTGACTATTCCATAGCTCAGTAAGGCCAAAAGAGCCTGTGTTTAGATCATCATCTGTATTGATCAGAGCGGTGTTTTACAATCACCTGCTGCATCTCTGCTACAACAGAAACAAGCAGTGCCTCTGTCAATCCAGCCTCCTTTGCAAGTCTGGAGTTTGGACTGGGTTTGGACTAAACAGAAGTATTGTTTGAAAGAGCATGCGGCTTCTCATTAAAGGGAGCTTGGAGCTGACCTGTGCTTTAGAACATGAGAGTCACATTGAGCTAAAGAAGAAAGGGAGGCTGAATATTGACAAGCTATACAAACAATTGCCTGTGCAGGAACTATGTAAAGCAGGGGTTCTCCACCTCTCTCTTTCTAAGCCCCCCCACCAACATACTATAAAAACCTCCACGGCTCACCTGTGCCCCAATAACAGCTTTTCTGAGTATAAAATCTAGGGTCGGTGTTAATGGGTAGCAAGCAGGGCAATTGCCTGTGACCCCATGCCACAGGGGCCCCCACAAAGCTACATTGCTCAGGCTTCGGCGTCAGCCCTGGATGGTGGGGCTCAGGGCCCTGGGCTTCAGCCCTATGCAGTGGGGCTTCGGCTTTCTACCTTGGGCCCCCGCAAAGCTAATGCCCGCCCTGCTTATCAGCCCCCCCCAAATCTGCCCCCCGCCCCCCCCCCCCCCAGCGAGGCTCCAGATCCCTGGGTGAGAACCACGCTCAAGTTCTCACGGGGGGGGGGGGTCTGTCTTCTCTTACACTTCGGCAAGACTGGTACAACTTGTCGTGCCAATGAAGTCTCATTGTATTGAGCCAGAATTGTGACCACAATATGGAGTCTTTAAGAGTAAATAAATACATACATAGTACCTCGCTCGTCATCTTTAGATCTCAAAGCACTTTATGAAGGAGGTCAGTATCATTATCCGGGGTGCTGGAACAATTTGTATAGTGGGGTGTTGAGAGTCACTGAACCAAACTGTAAATGTATATGATGGAAACTACTTCAAGCCAGGGGGTGCGGCAGCATCCTTAGTTCTAGCACCTATGTCATTATCCCCATTTTACAGATGGGGAACTTTTAAAGTTTTATATTCGGCCACATTCAGACCCCTTACCATGCTGCAATCAATGAGACTACCTTGAGAAGGATAGTGCTAAATCAGTAGCATCGGAATCTGGTACACAGCATCAAATGTGAATAAAATATGAGCATCATCGTGAAGTATCATGAACTACCAAAAACAAATTAAATACCTTGGAGAGGCAGGCACCCTAAAGCCTTGCACAACACAATGGTTGACATTAACCAAAACTTCATGAGATGAATAAATATAAAGATCAGAAGGAACAATTTGATTGTATTTGTGGATTGATCCTGCTTTAAGTTTATTCCTCTTCCTCTTTTCTTAAATGAGGCTTCCTCCCACCCCCCCCCCCCCCTCTTTTTCATTATATTATATTATATATATCCCATCCCCCAAGTGCTTTTACTGACTATTGTATTATCTGCACTGCAGTAACACCTAGGGACCCCAATCATGGACCAGGGTCCCACTGTGTTAGGTGCTGCACAAAACAGAACATAACAGATGGTCCCTGTGCCAAAGAGCTCAGAATCTAAGGGCTTGTCTTCACTACCCGCCTGGATCGGCGGGTAGAAATCGATCTCTCGGGGATCGAATTATCGCGACTCATCAGGATGTGACAAATCGATCCCCGAATCGATGCGCGTACTCCACCAGCCCAGGTAGGAGTAAGCGCCGTCGACAGGGGAGCCGTGGCGGTCGATTTGCCGCCGTCCTCACAGCGGGGTAAGTCGGATCAGATATGTCGAATTCAGCTACGCTATTCGCGTAGCTGAATTTGCGTATCTTAAATCGATCCCCCCCCCCCCCCCCAGTGTAGACCTAGCCTAAGTGTTGTACCACAATGTACCTTTCACAGCTTTAGGACTGTATTTACTGCAACTGTGTACTTAGACATTTTTACAGGCTCATTGTTCTTAACTAAAAAGACAATTTTTTTTTTTTTTAATTGAAAAACCCCAAAGACTGTGGTGACACTGTGGATGTGCAGCAGCCGCAGTGGAGGTATCTTTTTCTAGGCTGAAGCCTACATTTTCCTGCATTATTTCAATACCTACACAATTTAGATTTCTCAAAAAGCGTATTGTTCTGCAAGCACTTTGAGGCAGGGACTGTGTTTTTGTTACATGTATGTATTTCTGGTCCCCAACTCTGATTAGCGCTTCTAGGGGCTATAGTAAAACTAATATTAAACTTTGTGTTCATGTCCCAAGGCAGAGGATGGCAAATTTTTTCCCTGACCCATGGGCGTAAGCTTATTAAAGAGGAGCAAGGTTTCTGATGTAGAAACGTCACTGATGATCAGTTTCAATTGCTCTTGTGTGTGTGTGTGTGTGTGTGTGTGTGTGTGTGTGTGTGTGTGTGTGTGTGTGTGTGTGTGTGTGTGTGTGTGTGTATATATATAAAAAACTAGTGAGAGTATACAGAGAGGATTAACTCATTAATCCATCACAGATCTCAGCATTTATTCCTATGCTACATACTGATAAAGAGTTTGTTTGTAAACCATTAAATGACACTAAAGCCAAAACACAACAGCAGGTGTGAGATTAGTAACTATCCAACAGATTCCTCTCTGTCAACCTCTTTTTATGTGTATTGCCTATCCAAGCTACTGGAAGATTCCCACTGGGGGGAGGGATAGCTCAGTGGTTTGAGCATTGGCCTGCTAAACCCAGGGTTGTGAGTTCAATCCTTGAGAGGGCCATTTGGGGATTGGTCCTGCTTTGAGCAGGGGGTTGGACTAGATGACCTCCTGAGGTCCCTTCCAACCCTGATATTCTAGGACTTCAGTGAACTTTAAATCAGGCCCTAAATTTGTCAAAAACCAGAATCAGCTCACCCCAACTGAAAGCCATCTACAACCACATTCATTAGATTTGTTTCATGCATTCCAACCGACCACACCATAGGTCACAAATATGTTAAGTGCCCTGAAGCATAACCACACCACTTAGCTGACTTAGTCTTACTACCTGGTTCCTTTTGGTGCACGTGTTTTGTTTAGCTTCTCTACAAAAGTGGCCTGCCGCATAGAACAAACATCCGTTTAAGGCTCAGAAAACGAAGCCTGATCCATGAAGTATATTTTCAAACCTACACATGGATTCTGCTTCTTGGCTGAATACATCATTCGGGCATTTTAGGAGTTGGTTGAGAGGAACAGGGAATTCATGTTTTGTTTCATGATCTCAAAGATGGCGACTTCAAAAGCGTTCAGCGTTGGCCTGACTCTGCTCCCACTAAAGTCAATGGGGGTTTGACCATAGACTTCAACAATCTTAGCCTAGCAAAACAAATGGTGAGGGGATAGGATTGGTCTCTATAAATATATTCAAGGAGGTGGTGGAGGGAGAGAAGAACTATTTAAGCTACAGGACAACACTGGCACAAGAACAAATGCATCTAAGCTGGCCACGAGTAAAGGGCAGGCTGGAAATGAGAAGGATTTAAACAATCAGAGAAGTGAGGTTCTGGAACAGCCTTTCAATAGGAGCAAACAAACTTTTTTTAAATTGGAGCGTGATAAGTTTATCAGCAGGATTATACAACAGGTTGCCTGGGACAGCAGAATACTGGCCTCCGTGATGGGTCCCTTCCAGACCCATGTTCTTAATAGGCAGCAGAGCCAGGTGAATGTTTCCAGAAATCTCACCTTTACCCTGTGCTGTTTTGCAGCATCTAAACGAGGGTCAGAGTTGCGTGCTTAGGCAAGATCCGTTATACAGAAAAACCCATGGGCTGAACTCTCCACTCAAAAGGTGGCTGGAATTCATGGTGAACAATTTATCTCATCAACTTTGGCAGGCTTTTTGTGACACAGTTGTTCACAAATGGCTGCATAATTTGAGCAGACCTATAGATGGTTGAACATATGGCAAACAATGTGACTTTTCTGTTAATAGGCAACAAATTTATTCATGAGTACATTTTCTCATCAATATAAATGTTATGGCAATACACCGAGTCCCTGATCAGGAGTGAGACCCATTGTGCTAGACATTGTCTGGAGGGTAGATGCAGTCCTTGCCCAGAAGAGTTGACAATCGAATACGTTATTCAGACAGCTCCACCCTGTACCATTGGTATCTGTGAGTTACCTTCAGATCCCTGTGGATTATAGGCGTTTTACACTGGTGCAACCTGGCTACAGCTTCACAGGTATCGCAAAAGATCTGCAAGACTTCATTCTCTGTGAATCCCGTCTGCAAGCGTTGGTTCATCAGGTTCACCACCTGGCCTCCTGAAAGGAGGAACAGGCAAAATAAATTAAAGATGCACCTACTGCTAAAGCACAGACCAGTCAAAAGGAGCCACCTTCTCGAAAGGGGTCCAACATGCTAGGTTTTAAACTGCCTGGTATTGTGACATGTGTGGCCTTAGGGTCTGAGCATAATCCTGGGAACTAGAAACTCATGAGTTCCAACTCCACCTTGGATCAAATCTCCCCCTGCGGCCTTCGGCATCTCACTTAAGCAACCAACAACCTCCTGGTCCATTGGTAAAATGAAGTGTCTGATGTACCAAACTGTCAGGAGGTGTCACATGGAGAATTTATGTTCGGAAAGTGATTTGAGAGTAGTTACTGATTTTAATCTCTAAGATTTAAAGTTACCACTAAGCGCCTCCAGCCCCAAATCTATACTAGGAAAAATAACTGCAACATTCAAACATGTTTTTGATGAAGCCATGTTCTTTTCTTGTCTCTGTAGTCATAAAACCCCCACCAGATTAGAGAAATACCTTTTAGTCGTACATAGTTTGGGCTAAACCAGCGGCTCCCAACCTTTCCAGATGACTGTATCCCTTTCAGGAGTCTGATTTTGCTGCAAACCTCCAAGTTTCACCTCACTTAAAAACTACTTGCTTACAAAACCAGACATAAAAATACAAATGTCACAGCGCACTATTACTGAAAAAATGGCTGACTGTCTCACTTTTACCATATAATTATAAAATAAATCAATTGGAATATAAAGATTATACTTGCATTTCAATGTATAGTATATAGAGCAGTATAAACGAGTCATTGTTTATACAAAAATTTTAGTTTGTACTGACTTTGCTACAGCTTTTTATGTAGCTGGTTATAAAACTAGGCAAATATCTAGATGAGTTGATGTACCCCCTTGGAAGACCTCTGCGTACCCCCAAGGGTACGCGTATCCCTGGTTGAGAACCTCTGGGCTAAATATAGTTCACCAACTTCTTTGCAAGAAAAAACAAACAAAAGAAAAGACACAAACACACACACACACACACACACACACACACTCATCCATATGGTTTGGCCAGAAATGCGTCTCAACCATGAATTTTTTTTGTAGTGTAGATGGGGGATCTTGAGAAAGCGACAGAGTGAGAGCGACAGACCAAAATTTTCAAGAGCGACCAGTGATTTTTGGTGCCTCAATTTGTGCACCTGTCCTCTGAAAGTCTGGGTAGTCCCAGGTGTTTTGAGTTGAGCACCAAAAATCACTACTTTTGAAAACCTTGGCCATAAAACTTGTAGCAAAGGAGAAGTGTCATTTAAGTCATAAATATCAGAAGGTGTCAAAACCTGTCTAACATGAATATACTGTACAGCAGTGGCATTAAGCTCAGTTTTAAACTGTTCATGCTCTTATATCAGAGTGTGATCTCTGCATATGGAGGCAGAATGATTGATATCATCAGCTCTCTTTGCCAAGGAGGAAAGCAGTGATAAGAGGAAATCTAATATTTTTATATAATTGTCTCTAAAATGTTTAGAAGCATTTGTCACCTAGGCATTTTCAATACAATTGTTTTCACGACACTAGGGGGCATCTGGATGTGGGTCTTCTCCGTCCCTATCATCATTGTGGGAAGCAAAGCCTCAGCCTTCCCTCCAAGCCCCATGCAACAGATGTCTCTACACAGCTAACAGATGTGTATTAGCATCCATCTCTCTCTTGAATAGCACACTGGCAGATTCCTTTTCAGATTTGTGGTAATCAAGTCTTCATAGGAGTCTCACTACTTGACAATGCTCATGTACCTCTTCCTGACCTAAGGGGTTATTCCGGAGGCTTGTAATCAATATTGTTTATACAAAAAGTTACTTTATTCACCCTTCCCCTCCTGTCTGGCACTTAATTTTAACAATGTCCAGCCCACTGGAGGCTTTGATCTATCTGTGGTTAGAATCATTTGAAGTTGGGGAATTAGAAACTGACTCATACACGGTATTAAAATGTGACTTGCAGGAAGATTCTCACACACACACACACACACACACACACACACACACACACACACACACCCCAAAGGAGAATTTCACTGTTTAGTCTGGTGGCCTCAGAAGACTGAGGTTATTTCACGTGGAAGCAGCAGATGGAAATAAAATACAGAGAACCATTAGGCCTAGCAACTTAAGCAACGGACATCTTAGCCAATGGAAGAAGGTGCTAGCAGTTCTATATTCTTAGTCTTGTGTATAATGGAGACCTATTCATTTTATTGTGGGGCAGGATTCTTGACTGGCTTGGTTACCAATTATTCACTGATGACAAGGAAGGGTTGGGCCTAGGAGTAGTTTTCCTAAAGAAAATTATTATACAAGTGCCTTGAGAGTTCCTCAGAGGAATACTTGTCCCAATGAGCAACACATTGAACGAACACTTACCTCGGCAAAAGTCCATTAGAATCAAGACTTCCCACACATCACCACTGCTCACTGAGTTTATACTAGAATCAATGTATCCAACAATGTTCTTGTGTCCAGATAGATCCCTCTGTAAGAAAAGACACGTTAAAGCACAAAAACAGCCAGGTATACAGCAGTTACATTTTAATAGGTTGATCTGTACAGTACAGACTTCCCAGTGTTGACCTGTCTAGTCCCTGTGTTAAGGAACAGGTCACTTTGGATTAGTCATCTTTTAATTCTGCCTTTGTTGGTTTCCTGTCCGGTGAAATTTAGGGCAAGAAGTCTTGAACAACAAGTCACCCAGCCCCCTGAACAATCTATTGTGCCTCTGGTCAAGAGGTGTGCCCATGAGAATAGGTTGATCCAGATTTAGGTCATCTCACTGATCGGGTGCTCCATGGTGAGCATAACCTAGAGCAAGCACTTATATCTGCACAAGGGAGACTGAGCCAGCAATTGCCATGTATAGAATGAGCTGCATTTCCTCTCTACCCTCCCCAGATTAAACTGCATGTTAAACTAACAAGTTTGACCTTTTAAAAATGCAGCTCTCTTCTGTAGAGTGACAGTAAAATGGCTTTTTGGGGTCCTACATTTAGCTATTTTTGCATCTTACAAGAGATGCTTCTTTCAAACACCCAGGTTTGCAAACATGCTGGGATGCAACAGTCAAGGTGAGTTCTTTCCTTCTTGCACAACCTCATCAGTAATAGAGATTCTTCATGTCAAATTCTGCCTTCACTTAGAATCATAGAAGATTAGGGTTGGAAGAGACCTCAGGAGGTCATCTAGTCCAACCCCCTGCTCAAAGCAGGACCAACACCAACTAAATCATCCCAGCCAGGGCTTTGTCAAGCCAGGCCTTCAAAACCTCTAAGGTTGGAGATTCCACCACCTCCCTACGTAACCCATTCCAGTGCTTCACCACCCTCATAGTGAAATAGTGTTTCCTAATATCCAACCTAGACCTCCGCCACTGCAACTTGAGACCATTGCTCCTTGTTCTGTCATCTGCCACCACTGAGAACAGCCGAGCTCCATCCTCTTTGGAACCCCCCTTCAGGTAGTTGAAGGCTGCTATCAAATCCCCCCTCACTCTTCTCTTCTGCAGACTAAATAACCCCAGTTCCCTCAGCTGCTCCTCATAAGTCATGTGCCCCAGCCACCTAATCATTTTCATTGCCCTCCACTGGACTCTCTCCAATTTGTCCACATTCCTTCTGTAGTGGGGGGGACCCAAAACTGGACGCAGTACTCCAGGTGTGGCCTCACCAGTGCTGAATAGAGGGGAATAATCACTTCCCTCGATCTGCTAGCAATGCTCCTACTAATACAGCCCAATATGCCGTTGGCCTTCTTGGCAACTTGCATCTATGCAACCTTATTACCCTCAACTATAGCTATTATCTTCCAAGGGTTAATACAGGTGTAAGGGAGGGCACAAATTGGAGACAATGGGGTTGGAGGGTGGCTCTGCAATTGGAACTTGGTTAACGAGTCCATTGATGATGTGCAAGCTAGAAGAGAATCCAGTTCGCTCTCCCAATGCTGTGTCAGTTCTGCATGTCTGACATGAAGTAAGAGTTTCACATGAACAGATAAAACAATGCAGAGAAGGAGCAGGCCTGCTGAGTAAGGTATTACTCTTTTTACAGTTGCTTTTCAGGTTTGACCACACTAACATGAGATCATGCAGATAGTTTTGTTCTGTAGTCAATAGAAGGAAGTGGACAAATAAAATGCAAGCAAACCAACTTTCCGAGTATAAACTGAAAAAAAATCTAATACAAGATCAAATCTTGCTGTGCCCCCACAATATTATCTAGGGTTAAGATGAGGTCTCCATGAAAGCTGTGCCGCATCGTGTGGTGTGGTAACTCCTGAAATTCATGTTCAGAGTCACAGCCGTAAAGTAACACATGAGTTACTACAGAGGACGCACACTTGCTACTGTTGTAGGTAAGGGATTCCATCATACATGTCCTTTTCCCAAGGCTACACCTAATATGAATTCACAATGGGATAAGGCTTTAAGTTTTAGGGCAACTCAAGGAAAAAGAAAAAAAAAAAGCCTTAAATCGCCATTTCAAAAAAAATTTCAGTGCCCAAGCTGCTAAGTTCAAATCAGGGTTAAGAGGCCCAGATGGAGGCAGCCCTGCCCTGCCCTGCACACAGAAACACCCTCTGAACTTGTGTTTGTGTAATGCAAAAAAATTACTAACAACCCTATTTAAATTATGTCTGCAACTAGCCTACAATACGACCAATTACTTTTAATATTCTGGACTACTGTTCAAGGCTATTACAGACAGAGTTACCTTTATAATAGCTACTCAGCATACACATTTTTACTAGACTTCCATATCAACTCCAACCTGAAGGTTAGAGGCTGCTCTCAGATTCATCTCTGCTTGGATGTTTTCCATTCAAATGCTGACCAAGTTCAAGCGTGCTAAGCTCAGTATTGCTAGCCTCCAGTGTTCAAAAAAAATTAGTCAAGTTCCCTTTAACCTGCACAGCCACGCAGCAGGCTATCAAGTGTGGGGAGAGAGGTGCCTCTACCCCAGCTGTTGCAGGAAGGGAGGGCTGCGGGGAGTCCTCTCTCCTCACCGCAGCCCCAGCGCAGCCTATACCCCAAACCCCTCAGCCCACACCCCCAGCCAGAGCCCTCACCCCAACCCTCTGTCCCAGTCTTGAGCCCCTTCCTGCACCTTGAACCCCTCGGCTCCATCCCTGCCACACATCACCTCCATATTGGTGCACATAAAATGCATTCCACACATGGATGTAAAACATAAGAGGGAGCATTGGTCAACCCTTCCCTCCCCCCAAAAAAAAATAAAAAAAAAAAAATCAGGAAGTGGGCTAAAAAAAATTATATTCATGAGATTTTATAAAAAACATTTTAGTTCTTTATTTGCTTTCTGGATTTTGAAACTTCAGGATTCATATGTTCTACAACAGCCACAAGGGCTAGAAACTTACTTTGAAAAAATGATGAAAGCTGAGATTCTCATGTAATCACATGACTCCAGGAGCTAGCTCTCTCTCATTATATATTTATTTTAAAAAGGAAAAAAAGGAAAAAACCCACAAATACTGCAAGACTTGTGATAAAACTATGAGAGTTGACAACACTGACAGATCACAGCCCCAGATGACATGCCTTTCCATGAACACTTCAGGACCCCTAATGCAGCATGACTTACCATGATCTGAATCTCTCTTTTGCAGACTTGCAAATCGTGCTCATTGTTGACGTACATTCGTTTCAGGGCACATTTCATCCCATTGTTAGTCCTCACCAGAAACACGATAGCAAATCCACCTGCAAGAAACATCTCATTCAGTAATGGAGAAACACCTTGATCCGTGCTTCCAAGCCTTGTCACTTGGCTTCTGGCTGTTTTCACAGCCTCCTTGGTAAGGAGGATATTCAGCAGCAGTCCTCAGTGACAGTATCTTTGATCAGCCCAGCACTGCAGCTTGTATCTCTACTTATATGGTTATTTCAGGGAAATAAATCATCGGAAGGGGCAAATTTTCAATTAAAGAAATCAAAGTCAAGAATATACCGATAGCAACAAGCAATTATGCAAGTTACTTAGCATGCCACATGGTCTTTTATTGCACCATTAGTTTCCATTAGAGAGGAAATATGGAATATAGAACAGCAGCACTGCCTTCTACAGAAGCGAGAACCACAAAACATCCACGGCCTTCACTAAATGCCTCAAGCGGAGCACATTTACAGCTTTTGAAGCACTTTTGCAAATTGCATTAGAAGCCCAATTCCTGCCACATGGAACACAAAGCAATCTCCTGTGCATTGTTTGATGGTATTGCTTTAAAAAGCATCACACAATTCATTTTGTGGTCATGACTATTAGCGAAGTCATGACCCCTACAACCTACACCGCTGGCTTATGAGGAAAGTCTTTCATCTTTATTACCAATGCTCAGAAATAAAAAAAGGCCAGTACTGCTTACTTGGAACACTCAACAAGAATAGGATGACTAGAGTATTCTCTCATCAGAATTTTGAGCCTAGCTTTTAGAGATCAAAACAAATTTGGACGCAGTGATTCCAATCGCCTTCAGCACATTGTTGAAATGATACATAATGATAAAAAGGAACACAGCAGCATACTCAAAATGACAGCCTAACAGCAGTGTGTGGACATTTCTTTATTCTTAAATCATAGCAGACATTTCCTTAAAGTATCTGAGCTACTAGCAATAATGTATTATTGGACTTTAACTCAGTATCTCCTTCAGCACACCCCAAGAGATCAGGCTCCGATGTGCTAGGAGCTGTACTTAGTACAGACGAGACCATCCATGTCCCCAAGAGCTACGATCTAAACAGAGAAAGTGTGAAAGAAAAAGGGGAAGAACAGTATTGTGGTTAGAACATTAGCCTGGGGTTCAGACTTCCCCAAGATCACACAAGGGGTCTCATTGTGCCTCAGTTCCCATCTGTCAAATGGGGATAATAGTAACTTTCCCACCAATGGGGTGTTGTGAGGTGTAGGGTGACTGGGCCCACACAGGAAATCTAGATTATAATCATACCTAGATATTTATTATTAACCCCATTTTACGGAATGGGGAAACCAAGACACAAAGGGTTTGTCTGTACAGCAAAGAAAAACCTGCAGCTGGCCCGTGCCAGTCGACTCAGACTTGCGGGACTGTTTCATTGCTGTGGAGACTTCTGAGACTCTCCCACGGCACAGGGTCCTAGAGCCCAGACATCTACACAGCAATGAAAGAGCCTCGCAGACTGAGCCCTGCGAGCCCGAGTCAGCAGGTCTGGGCCAGCTGTGGGTGTCTAGTTGCTGTGTAGACATACTCAGAGAGTAGGGAGCAATGCATCCAGGTGCTACTTACATGCCTGAAGTTAAGCATGTGCTTAAATGTTTGGTTGGGTCACAGCCTAAGACAGTGACTTGTGAAAAGTCTATGGCAGAACCAAGAGCTGAACCCAGACCCGACCCCTCCCATTCCCACCCAGTGCCTCGATCATGAAACCCCAATGTATGGATAATGAATTCCTTATAATATAGCCAATTAGTACATGTTCAAAGCTTTCATTTGTGTGGGTTCTGGGGGTAGCAGGTTTGAGGGTGGGAGGAGAAGACAAGCCTTTTGATACAATTACACCACATAAGTGGACAAGTTAAGTACAGAACTTGTATTAACATAAAAAAAAAAAAATTCATTCTTGGGTACAGAACCACCTGTGTAGTAAATACCCCAATCCATTAGCTAATACATTCCACCACATTACGGTGACTTTAAACATTTGAGTGGGTAACCAAATCAAGAGTAAAATTAAAATTTCCATCTGATCTAATGGGGGTTGGAGGAGCAACATAATTCTCATTGCAAGCCCGATTAATAAATCCAGAGAACATCACCACTTTTGTGTTTGTACAGAGCCTAGTACAAGGAGGACCTTGTTCATGACAAGGGCTTCTAGGAGCTCTCGTAATATAAATAAACCAACCACCACCGATGCTATGTGCCCCTTTCAAAGGGGCTATCAGAAACTTTTGCTTTATGCATTCTGGAAGGACTCGAACTCTCCCTTCACTTGGATCTTGCACAGTGCACGGTTCAACCCAAGGGCTGGAGCACAGAGACTGCTTTCATCAGTCATGTGAAACACAGGACCATCAGTGAAGAGATCAGTGCTCGTGCCTTGGAGCCTTCAGGTTTCTTCTGGGCAGGGAAACCTCTGGTCATTGCTCCTCAAGAAGGGACCAGCAGGAGTGTACTTTTCAGTAACAGGTTCTGTAAATAGCAGCTTGGGCTGACCATCCTGGTTCTCAAAGGGTATTTTCACCAACATGTGCCGCTTTTTTGATAAGCTAGTGATCTGAACATGTTTAAGGGCCCACCACCCTGTGGGCATGCTGATCTAATCCTCTACAGATGCTAGATGGATGGCCTCTCATGAATGGAGACAGTGCTGGTGTGACATCCTGTGCCAAGATGCTACAGGGGGAGCAGCCAGGAGCGTACGTGGCTAAGGAAAGAGCAAAGTTCAGTTTGTGAACTGGAATAAGGTTCTACAGCAGCAGCAAAAACCTGGAATCTAGTCATTGAAATTCATCGCTAGGACACCCAAGACAGCTTGCCCTCTTTTAATACACTCTAGAATAGAACCAAGGCTACATTGCTTTTTGTTCTGATGCCATGGACATTTTAAGTACCAAGCCCATCAAGTCACTTACCTTGGACTTATCTCCCCCCTCCTCCCCAGACCTTACCATAATAAGGAAGGCAAGGGAAGGATATTTTACTTCCCCATCAAAGACACAGTTATAGTTACCAGCCCCATGTGAATGGCATTTTAAGGCCAAAAAGCCAACCGAATACACTCTCAAAAGTGACAAAATCTGAACCTGTTCAGACTCCAGGGTCATGAATTTATTTGCAGGGAGTAGAGGGGGAAAGAGCAGGTGGAATGAGCCCACTGCAGTTTTGTAACAAGCAGTAAAATGGATTCCGCCAATTTACATATTTAGCAGCAAGCGTCTCTCCTTACAGGGCTTTCAAAAGGTTTACAGATACAAAGGGAGACAGAACACTTAACTCAGGCAGGCTCTTTGTGAAATATTCATCTTTGCCTGGGATCACTTACAAACCTGATCTGTGAAGTTAAATGCAGATATAGTACCTGGGGAAGGCAATGAAAAATTAAGTGGCTTTCATAGAGCAGAAGGTATCTAATAGGGGCTGGCACCAGACACCTCAGAGTTAGGCCTAGGATATTTATGTATAGGTAGTAATCACGTATTTGGGACCCAACTGTGCGTACGCGGGTTTCTTCATGTTATGTTGCACAAAGATACAGCCACCTGCTAAATAAAATTTAGCATTAAAATGACTTCCGTTTGACAGGCTAACAATAACTAGTGCTTGCGGGTTGTTTCCAAAATTGGATGTACATGCAGTCTAAGTCTGGAGCAATGGCTCTCAACCTTTCCAGACTACGATACCCCTTTCAGGAGTCTGATTTGTCTTGTGTACCCTCAAGTTTCACCTCACTTAAAAACTACTTGCTTACCAAAAAAAAAAAAAAACAAACAAAAAAACCAAACATTGTCAAAGAAAATTATTACAAAAATGCCGACTCATTTTTACCATATACAGTAATTATAAAATAAATCAACTGGAATATAAATATTGTACTTACATTTCAGTGTACAGCATATAGAGCAGTATAAACAAGTCATTGTCTGTATGATAGTTTGTACTGACTTCACTTGTGCTTTTTACGTAGTCTGTTGTAAAATGGGCAAATAACTAGATGAGTTGTTGTACCCCTTGAAGTCCTCTGCATACCCCCAGGGGTACGCGTATCCCTGGTTGAGAACCACTGGTCTCGAGGACAGCAATAGGGCCTATTGAAACTGGTACTAGCCAGGGGATTCATTTCATTAACTGAACTGAAATTACTCACATCCTTTACTCAACATGCTCAAGATCAAAGCCAGCAATTGCAGGTTTCTTTAAAGAAGCCACACTGGCTTTTGCATGGTCTGGGACAGAACTGACAGGGGACAGCCTGGGTACAAGGGCTTTCCATATGCTGCCTTCCCCACCAATGGGGCCAGAAAGATGCCACTAAGGACCAGCATGGCGTGGGCTCAAGGTGAGGTCCCTAACTATAGGCAAGTAGTGAAACAGATTTTAAACTAGGACACAACCCCAGGGTGGAACATGCCCTGCAGATGCTGTTCTACCCAGGCCAATATTTTCCACAACTAGCTAGTTATTTGGGGAAGGGGATTAAATTTTTTGGGTGTCCAAGTTGAGACACCTGAAATTGAAGCCCCTTTAAAGTGTCTCAAGTCACTTGGAAAATCTTGGACCAAAATAGGAGCCTTCACGGTTCTACTCTAACAAAGTTTGCTCTGCTACTGTACGATTTTGAAGAACTGGTTTATACATCTTGGCTGTGCTACCTTAATTTCCACATGCATCAATGTCCAAGAAGGCAAGAGTTACAGCCCTACTGAATTAGTTTCTTTTATGAGAGTCTTTCATTGAGCTACTTGGAAAACATGTCTTCACCCACCCCTGAAAATTGCAAAAACACACACCAACAAAAAACCACCAACAAAACACACAGTTTGGGCTTTCTTTTTTGAAAAACAATTGAAAGTGTCTGCTTTCTATGGGAAACTTCTACAGAAAATTGCATTTAAAAACGTAAAAAAAACAATTTTCCATAGAAATCATATAGAAAGAAGTCTTGAGCAGCTCTAGTCTGATTTCTATTTTTAATTTCAAGCACAGGGGGAAAAAATTCAGGGTACACATCTCCTGATGGCATCTGATCCATCACCAAAACTACCTGGAATTGTTAAGATCTTGATTCAGACAAGCACCACCATCACCACATTAAGGAACATCTGTTAAAACCAACCCTAGAAAATTGAGTTCTATTTCCACGCCTCCTGGTTTACAGGGCTTGCTGGAGAAGACTATATCCCCATTTATAATACTTCACATCAGATTCCAGCAATTCCTTTTGGTAGAAATAAACATGGTGCTGCAGAAGCAGCAAATAAATCAATAAAATAAAAACAAAACTCCTATCTACAACAATCTTCTCCCTCTAGGCATTGATGATTCTGCTCCAAGAGAGTGGTACCGCCTCCAAAACAGACTAGCTACTAATTCATTGCTTAGAACATACCAGGGTGGATAAAAAAAATTAAAAAATTAAAAAAGAACTATTTAAAAAAAATCATTTTTTTTTTAATCAGATTTTTTTTTGATAAAATGCTTTGAGGAAAAAAACCTATCTAAAGATAGTTTTAATTAAGATACATTATAGCTCAAATATATCTCATCATGGAATAGGGATTATAAATTCTAAATCTATAGTAGGAGACAATATATTCATGTAATGTTTAAGAAAAGTTTTGTAAATGAGTTCTAATAGTTCATGGATTAGGGACCCAATCTTATGGGGTTCCACAGGCTTCTGTATAGATTATTTAGGTTAATCTTTCTATCTACCCAATGGGACTCAGTGCTCAGTCTAGAAGATACCATCAGAGATGCTTAGTTTTGCAGTTCTCAAATTGTGGATTTGTGTCTCCAGAGGTAACATGCTTGTTAACTGCAAAAATGTTTTTAAAATAAATAAATGACATATAGAGGTGAGAAATAACAGACCTCAACTCTATTGTCCCTCTTCAAATTTGTGTACAGAGTCAATCCCTTACCTCTCTCTAAAAGGTGCAAAGTTTCAAAAAGTTCAATGAATAGAAGATTGTTGGGGGCGGAATCGATCTGGACAAGGAGAAGAAGTCTGGAGATAAATGTGAGAAGTGAGGGACATATGCTTTTTGGTTAAAATATTATATGTTTGCTGTTGAAGAAAAAAATCCAGAATGTTTAACGTGGTTGTTTTAGTTAAATAAAGCAATTTAAATGTCTGTCTGGTGAGGTTTTCCTCCTAATACAGCATGGCAAGAAAACCCTCCAAATATTAATGACTAACCTGTTGAATTGGAGATATTTATGAAGTCATTGGGAGGTGAACTATCTGCTTCAATTACCTTTGGTAAATCAAATAACCAAACAATCATTCATTTTCTGACATAGCTGTAAAACTCATCTGAAAAGCTTTCAAAATAAATCACTGTTTAAAAATGTATATAGTGTGTACCTTCTAAAAATGAAACCTACATCTATCTCTGAGTTGTGAAGAATATGTATTAAGGTTATAACCACCAATAAGAATGCACTCATATAGAAAACCATGATTAAATCAAATCTTCCTGACTGGTGATTTAAATCAAATCCACCCTGGAACGTACCCTTCAGAAGCAGCTTTGCTACCCGTAATAATAAAATTATTCCTGAATGTTGCCATGCTTATTAACTCAACCACTCCTAGAGCACGGCTGATAGAATATGTACCTCTGATCTACATTGTGCTACTTTTTTTGGAAGTGACCAAGCCAACAGGCATCTCAATTAGATTGACCCCAGTGGTTCAAGGGTAGCAGATAACAGGAGTCTAGAATAAATTAGAAAAAAATTGGAAAGTTAATTTCTGACAAAGTAGGATAAAAACTTGGCCCATTAGGGCTTGACATGCTTCATATAGTGAAGTGTCTTCTGCATGGAGCGATGGGAGTGGAGTCTGTATGGGGGAATTGGCACTCTCCCCCCCTAGATTGAGTTCAGAGAGATGGACAATTTTTTTAAAGTTATAATTAATGTTTATTACAGCACAGCTTATAAAATGTGCTGTGAAGTTGTATCCTTGCACCCTTTCCTCAATCATCTTTAACTGCTGTCAACTTCGACTGAGATGATTGCAAATTTAAGCAATTCAAAAGAATTTAGGTGTATTTGCAAACAAAATAAGCTATCAAGAGAATGACTTGCTACCCAGAACAGCGGCAAGCTTCTCTCAACAGGAAATTAGTTATGGTTTAATCACAGTGCAAAACAATAAAATACAATAAACGAATAGAACTAATTACATTTGCTATCAGACACAGAACACATAGCGGCCAGAGTCCATTCAGAAGGGGTCAAAGAATTTTAAGGCCAGAAGGATCATCATATCACATAGTCCAACCTCCTGACAACACATGCCACAGAACATCACCCAGTTACCCCTGTATTGAGACCAATTTGTGTCTGGCTAAACCTATCTTCTAGGAAGCCATTTGGTCTTGATTTGGAGACATCAAGATATGGAGAACCTAACATTCCTCTTGGTAGTTTATTCCAACAATTAATCACCTTCACTGTTAAAAAAAAAATAAATGTATGCCTTGTTTCTAATTTTAATTTGTCTGGCTTTAACTTTCAGCCTTTAATCTAGTGGAGAAAGACATAACCAGAATGAAAGAGCCCTTTAGTACCTGGTATTTTCTCCCCAGGAAGGAATTTATACACTAATCTTGATCTTTTGGATAAGCTAAACATATTGAGCTCCCAGTGTTCTAAGGCATTTGTCTCCAGCCCAGGTTTCAAGGTTGTTTCCATTGAGCCTCTCCTGCATGCTCACTGCAACCAGGTGACATTTACTACAAAGCTTGATCGGAGGCCCAGGAACGCAGAGCTCAGTAAGCGTCACCTGGCTGCCAGCGGAGTGGGAATGAGAACTGAAAGAGAAGCACTCAGTAAGAGATGGTAGCAAAGGTGAGAGAGACCGTCAGAGCACAGAGATTAGGGGATACAGTAGAACGCAACAGCTGCTGTGTCCCCAGAAAGCCCACAGGCCCCAGAACACAACTGCCCCATCAGAGTGCAAGGCTGCTTGGATCAAGATGGATCATGTGGAATCCCCATCACTGGAGGTTTAAGGACAGATTGGATTAACACCTGTCAGGGACAGTCTCTGTTTATTTGGTCCTGCCTCACCGCCAGGGCCTGGATTTATAACTTCAAGGTCCCTTCCAGCCCTACATTTCTAGGATTCTAAGACATGGACAAGCTCCCTGGATACTTTAGGGCCTAATGTTCACAAGTGCTTAGCAGCCACAACTCCAACTGAAGTCAATCTGAATTACGGATCCTTGGAGTCAGCCCCAATGTAAACGAGGCCCCTGCTCTTCCACACATGCTGCAATCACACCTCCAGCTGCAGTGCAGACGTACCCTTAGTTACAGACTAACCCATTAAGCTACTGAAAGGGGTAAAGTCCAGTCTCTCTTGCACCTTGAAACAAGCTGCCAAGTCACTCTTCTGGGTGTGAATGGGTTCGCGGCAGAGTAAAAAGCAAGGGAGGAAGAGAGTCATAAAAGGCCCACTCACTGAACAGTACTCCTCTGAGAAGGTGGGTCTTGCAGCAACAGCACCGGCCTGGGGACTCCGAACACTTGGGTTCAGTTCTCAGCTCTGGCACAGACTCCCTGCGCAAATGTAGGCAGAGTCACTTTCCCTTTCTGTGACTGGCCTGCAAAGTAGGGGCAATGCTTCCTTGCCTTCCAGGGTGGTGGGAAGATGAATTCACGTATTAATGTTTGTGAGGTGCTCAGACAGTCCACTGATGGAGGGGCTAGCTGGGTATAATATGAATTGGGTGCCTGGTTCAAAGTGCTGGGTACACAGGAGTCCCAAACAGATCCAAGAGGAGAAAAAACCACCAATAGCCATGTGTCTTTCAACTTCTATTCCTTGCATACTTTCAATGGCTTCAGTGTGACTCCCCTAGGAAGAGGTGATCGAAGCCAAGTTACAAAGGCATCTGGACTCGGTTTCTCAGAATGCTGAACACCCACAGCTCCAAACTGACTTGGAAAGGAACCAGCTCAGCTATGCGGGATGGGAGGAGAAATTGGGCCACCAGTTATGCAGTGCAAATATGAACACGCGCGTGCACACACACACACACACACACACACACACACACACACACACACACACACAGTTTGTTTGCCTCCATGTGACGGAGAGCAAATCAGAGCCACCACAGGACTGCTCTTCCTTACAGGATTGCAGAGAGGCTATTCTGGAGATCACTCTGGTCCAAGGTTGCTTGTATGTAGGTCTATGTATTTCTACTGCAACTATCACTTGGTAGTCAAGTGCCTGGAAAGCCCATGGGCACTATCAACTTTATGAACCTAATCTGCCTTTTTTTTTTTTTTCGCTTCTTTCAATTTTGCTTTTTGAACTAGAACCCTCCAGTTCTCCTAGTCAAATTGCCCACAGCTCCATAGGCTCAAGAGGTTCCGTGACAAGAGGCCTCTGCTCGTCAAGCCTATATGGCTAGTAATGTTCCACTAATAAAGCAAGCCTCTAGGAAAGGGAAGCAGGTTTACAGCACTCAGCTAAATAGGAGTTGGTTACAAGCTTGTGCGTGCTCTTAATGGCCAAAAATCTATTTCCTCTCCTCATACAGGGCATCCTATGAGAGCAAGAGACCTGTGTATCTCTCAAGCATTTAAGAACTATAAAGAGATTACACACACACACACACCCCATTACAGAGAGGCTATCCTTTATCAATATACTGCGTGTAATGGGTGAACTATTTACACAAGTGTTTTCTTGTGTGTGTGTGTGTGTGTGTGTGTGTGTGTGTGTGTGTGTAAGTAAATAAAATAAATAAATAAAACACATACACACACACACACACGAATACACCTATGTAAATAGTTCACTCCACCCATCATTAAAATGCAGCCACCTCTGGGGTGGAGAATAGTAGCAGTACACAACAGTTGAAGGCACCAAAAAACCACCACAACACAAACTATGCCCAATTAATATCACACGGAGAATTTACATTCTGCCTTTGTAAATGGCACAATGAGCCAGGCTGGACACTAGAGTAAACACATCAGATCTTATAAGAAGTGCCATGAGATGTTTAATGACCAGGAGGTGGTCAGGATGTTACTTTTAATTCACATTCAAATGATTGCATCTGCAGCAGCCCAGCACCAGCCAGCATGACACTGGAGCACTGGTTCAACATTGAAGAAGGAAGAAGAATGCCACCTGTCCAGTCACTAATGCCACTTCCTGCAGTACTTTGGTTTTCACTGAAAGCCTCCCTTTCCAAGTAGAGGCCTAGTACGGCCCTGCATGGACTGAAATCTGACTAAGACATGGGAATATTTTAAGACAGACAACTGGAAGACACAACCTCATATTATACCTCCTCTCCAGAGGAGATGCATTGATCTGGAGGTCTATTCTGCTACTCCACATCTCACAAATGTCTGCCTTGCAAATTTACTGCTGGCCACAAAATAAACACTGGCTTTCCACTTTGTCACTTACAGTGACTACGTGCAATGAAGTACACGCCTTGCCAAAGAAGGAAGTTACACCATTTTTTCTTTTTCATCAGGTAAACAAGGGAAGATAGTACTGCAGTGTCATCATTTTAAGGTTAGAAGTTTGTGCGCATAAAACTAGCCAATGTACTTGATGCATGGTTTACACTTTCATTGGCAACTGTGGAATAATCCAGTTTAAACGGTGAAATAGTAGCTCCTAAAGGACTTTTGTTTTTACATATTTAGTATTGGCTTTTCAGTAAGTGACATGCAAAATCCAGTGAACATTTTTCAGCAAGGTACTAAAAGATAGTAACAGGAAGCCCAACAGATTGCTGAAAGTTTATCGTGGCAGCTTGAAACTGCATTGAAGAGTGATGCTGTTCAGCAGAACAGGCTAAGGAAGCAAGCCATCCTACTGAGCAGCTGAACAGCAGCCAGCGCAGCCTTAGTAAGACATTTCCAGTAGATTTTGGACAATATTGTTCCAGCAGCATTACTCAGCAGCATTAGAATAGGATGGCCTAATTTTCCAAAGGCGCTGAGTACACACTGGTGGCTCTGAGTATCAGGCCACCAATATTACAGCCCATGTTGCCAAAAGTGTGGCCACCTAGGACTTCATGGCTACTAGACATTGTGGCCACTCAGAACTTCACAGCAACAGGGAATATGCGAAACAATCATCCAGAGTTGTAATAGTGAGGAGATCAAGGATTTTGAATCGGATACAAAAGCCTCATGTTTCTAGGCTTAAACCAATTAAAGGACAGGAAGGAATTTTCTCGGGGGGGGGCGGGGGCAGGTTATACCATAGCCATCAGCTGCAGGGTCTCTTTCACCTTCTTGTGAAGCAGCTGGTGCTGGCCACAGAGAGACAGGATATTGGACTAGCTGGACCGCTAGCTTTATTCTGTATAGTAATTTCTGTGTTCCAGATTCTCCTCCTTCAAAAATCCAGGCCCTTAACATCTGACCTAAAGAAAGCTCTCCATGAGCAGTATATGCCCTATGGCACACAGTTGAGCAGCGGCACATATACACATGTTCACGACACTATCTAGCTGCGAAATCTTGAGTGCATTTCGTTCACGTGTCAAGTTTAGACACACGAGCTAAATGAGCTTCAATAAGTTCCTTCAAATCTTTTACTTGCAAGTTTTGATCTCGGACAAGGTGACCTGGGACACTGGATTTTCAAAAGGTTAGTTCTCACTGTGCTCAAGAAAATGGGGTCGTTCTGCAGTGAAAAACCCGCCTTGCAAAACAGAGCATTAGAATGCTAGTCTAGTGTTACTACAGCCGTGACCTAACTGATCACATGGGCTCCGTGTGGAAAATAATGTTACAAGGTGTAAGTCATCAGCAGAGTATTTTCCCTCCATTGACAATACAAGTTTGTTTTAATTGGGTCTAATCCATTGCTTCCATTTACTTTTTAAATTGTGCATTCAGAACAGCTAATATTTACTAAAATCTATTTTGTTTCCATTATTTGCTCCCTCATTTCTGTGCATGATACTTTTGCCCCTTGCAAGGCAAAACCCCTGTGGTATTAATTTTTGGCCTGGGAGACGCATCATTTTAGGATGGCAACCAACATTTTGCCCTTAGTGCCTTTCAACCAATGTGCTTTAAACATTAAGCTTCATACCACCCTTTGGACAGTGAGCCTATGTTGACAGAGGGGGGAAGAAGGCACAGATGAGTTAAGTGATTTGCCCAAGGTCACAAGAGGAGTCAGTGGCAGAGCCAGAAACGGCACCCAGGGGAAAGATTCTCAGCGGATGTCCATCGTCGTAGCTCCATTGAAGTCAACTGACCACAGGAGTCCCACCTCCCCTGCTGTAATGAAGAGGCCACAGATTTCAATAAATTACAAGCTTGGTACATGGATTTAACGCAATGAAGGGAAAGCAGAAACAAGTGGCAGGGGACGTCATTTTTCAACAGCAAGTGGTTTTATAATAGAATTAGGGTGAGCTATATATTCTGCCACCACTGATTAACACAGCTCTTCCCTCGATTACACTGCTCAGCAAATGGGCTCTGGTTACTTTCATTGCCCACCACGTGCCATTTAGAGAAATCAAGCGCCAACCTTGGCTCTCAAGGTTTCTGGATGACAAGGATTTTGATTTTTTGTACTCTACAACAAAAGAGCATCTATCCGATGTCACACACACACACACCCTTATGAAAGAGAAACAGACCCATCAGGTCACCCCCGATCAAATCAAATAACCAAGCTACAACAAGCATTAATCAACTTCCCCACACCATCCCCAGTCTCATACCACCACCACCACTACCCAGCACCCAACTCCAAGGGAGAACAGGTAAGCCCACTGGCATGCTCTGAAGGCTGATGAACTCGGGCTGCTATGGACTTGAAGCAGCAAGTTCCAAAGGTCCAGAGGCCCCAAACACAGAATGCTCTGCTAGCCCTGGATTGCTTATACCAACAGGCCTTCAGCTCAACCACAGCAGAATTTCCCAGGGAGAGAGGCAGCATCCTAGAGACAGGTCCCAGGTGGTTTGTCTTTGTAAGATCCCATGTAAAGGAAGCCAAATTCAAGTTTGCCAGGCGTAAGCGCTGAATTTTGAACCCACTCCTCGGCAGGCAAGGTACAGCAGCACACAGATCAACTCCAAAACCCAGAAAGGAAAAACACCATTCCCCACTACAGTGCTCTTCTTCTGACCTTCTTTGCAGGTCAGTATGAACGGCAGCTATCAGCTGCGGCCATTAGGGGCCAGACTTACATCTGTCTTTAACAGTTTAAAGTGACTTTGTCAGGCTAAGAGTCATCATTAAAAGCAGTTACCTTTTTCCAGTACCTACCACTGTTCCTGAATTAATTCTGGAAAGGCCATCCAAACCCATAATTTCTTTTAATCATTTATGCACTTTGAAATAATACAAAAAAAAAAAAAAAGGGGAGGAGTCCCTAGGAAAAAACAGGCTGTAAGCCACTCACCGTCTGGTTCTCGCCCATTAGCACAATGCTGCAATAATTGTAAACTCTGCAGGAGGTTGTTTAAATCTAGACCCAACAACTGTTCATTGAAATTGATTTTAGGAACCCCGGAACACGGACATTAGGATACAGACAACCTTCTAAACACAGAACTAGAGTTTGGCACAAGATACTCAGTACGGTCTTTGCAGCGATACTCCACAGTTTCTTGAGAAACTATTACTATTTCTTGTAAGACTCTAGCACTTAAAAGGCTCCCTATTGAGATCAGGGCCCCACTGCACTGAACACTAAGACACGTAGTAAAAGACAATCCTTGCTCTTAAGAGCTCACAGTCAAAACAGACAAGACCTCAAAGGATGGGAGGGGGAAACGGAAGCACAGAGATGTGCAAGACCACACAGCCAGTTGGCAACAGCGCGAAGAATAAACCCCAGAACTCTCGGGACAAGGTAGATCGTTTTCCCACATTGTAACGTGAAGCAGCAACCACCAGCTGTAAAACTACAACCCATCAGAAATGCTCTTGTTCTTTCCCTTGGCCTCTTGCTTCCCCCTCACCCGACAAGATGTTGAGGAAAGCTCGACCTTCACTATCACAGCCCTGGGTGAAGCAGACCATCCAAAAAAGTCTGCTTGGAGCAGAGAGAGACCCAAGACGACAGCAGTAAATCTAACTTCACTTCGGCACAGCTCACTTTGAGCTGAACTTGGGACTCCCAGCAAAAAACACGCACAAAAAAGACGCCCTTACGAACCTAAAGATTTTTCATTCTAAACCTAACGATCAAAATGAATTAAGAGTCGATTGTCTGGATTGTTTTATTTTAAGCTCCAGTGAAAAAACCTACAAAAATTAGAGCAATAAAAAGAGGTCAGCTGCAGCTAAGTTCTTTCCACTGGAGTGAAATATATCTTTGCATAAATAAAAAAGTTACTGGAGACAGGCTCTGTAGAGTCGCTTAGACTTGTTTTCAATCACCAGAGGTGCAGAGCACAACCAATTTGTAATTTTCTCCCAGTAACTCATAAGCAGCTGTTGCAGCACTGTAGGCCAAAGCCCAAATTAGCCAAATTTTAGTCAAGTTAAAGGGAAATGAATCAAAGAAAGAAGAAACTAGCAACACAACAAATAAGCATTACCTGTGGAGTAACAAGGAATGCAGACTACAGGACCATTCAGGTCTATTTGGAGTGACCATCTATCCAGCCACAAATAGCCAGATATTGCTCACTCCAAGACCATGCACACATGTGGTTGGATCTGGACAGCACCAAGCCAGCCACGATCTTGAGAGCTTCTGCTGCCCTAAGTGAAATTAGATGGATGTGCCTGATTATAGGGTCAGAGGGAGTGGTCCTTACCAGAGGAAAGTTTAAGGCAAAGGAACACGTTCATGGACTGCATTAGCAGACAGGCATTTTCCTACCATTTTTGGCACTGCGGGGAGGTGGGGGGAGGAGAGATTTGAACTCTGCCTCAGTGCAGGTGAAGAGATGCACAACTTGTCAGCAGCTGTTTGAAGCTGAAGGTATTGAAGTAAAAACTTTCAAGAGGGACAACAGAGCTGATGGCATCTGCACTACAAGTGCCCCTTGTTCATAGGCACCTGTGTTAGAGTGCTTCTGAGCTTGCCACAGGCCAACCTAGTAGATAAGTAAAATTATATGGGCTGAGATTTTCAAAGCAGTATAAGGGAATTGTCTTACACTCAAGTTAATAGAAAATGTGGTCTAAATTCCTAGAGGCTCCTTTGAAAAACTAAAGGGCCTTTTTCTCTCTCTCACACAAAAACACCACACACACACACACCCAACCTAGGATACAGTGAAAGCCTTGTGAATTAAGTGCATCTCATGATCTCATCGATTTAGGATGAACATTGGCCATATCAATCTTAGCAAAGTTCAACCAGGGCTTCTTCACTCCCCCCCCCCCCATCAGCTCTTCCAAACAAGTGCTGCCCCCCCAACTCCACCCTTAGCTGGGTAGCAAACCCAGCAGGTTTGATTTGGGGACTGCACACTTTGTTAAGCCTCTTATGCCAGGTACCCCATGCCCTGCAGCTTAGTCTTACAGCTAGTCGCCTTGAGACTGAGCCAAGAAAACAGGAGGACCTGATAATTTGTGGCCATTACAGATGCCATGGGGGTTGGTATGCCAGCCTCAACGTTTTGGCCAAATCCAATGCTCATAGTTACAGTCTCAGCATCTCTGTAGTTTCAATAAGATGCAGGATTCTTCCCAGCCTGTCAAGCGCTGATAAACAGCTGCATTCCAACCTACAGGTGATCCCTATCTACTCCCCTGATAGTGGTGGTATGAGGTATCTTTTTGAAGTGATCCCCATTGGACGAAAGGAACTCAGTGTGTTTGGAGTCTTCTTGTAACCAGCAAATCACAGGCAGGCAGTGACAGCCGTGTAATAGTGGCCTATTTGAGACATGTTTCCCAGTAGGCAATTGGATTAGCTGGTATTGAGACCCCATGCAGGAAGGCCAGAAAAGAGTCTGGAGGTATTTAGCAACCAATGTCTTGATTTACACAGGCTGCGTAAGAGAAGGAGTCTTTTACTCTTTACACAGCAAATGTAACATGAAGGGACAATGTGGGCACAGTGGGGTCCAATCAACTGTGTTCACTAACTACGTGCAACAGGCAAGGCTTCTCTCTCTCGCTCTCACACACACAGTGAGGACCTCTAGAATGCTCACAAACCATTTAAAGAGGTGCTACCCAATTTCTATATGCTACAGGGAGATAAGGCAACATTAGAGTTTCTAGATAAAATAGGTGGTGTCTGTGATTTAATGTCGTTCAGGCAAAAGTTTATGACTGGTGATTTCTCAGGTAGAGAGCCCTGAGGCTTGGGCACAAAGAGGGAACAGAAGATTCCAAAACAGCGTTCAAAGAGGGGGAACCACGTTGCATGGGGACTGGAAACCAAGAGGAACAGTGACAGCTGCCAATACTTGGTAACAGAATTGCCTTATAGTCACAGTGTAGGGGCCTCCATCATGCTTCTGGCCAAGATCTGTGAGAACAGCGACTTGCCTCTCTACTCAGACCTCTTCAACCACCTGCCAGTTCGCCTGTCTTCTATACGCCCGTTATGGTCACTTTTGCCACCACAGGACATGACAGTGGAATCTGCTTGGTGTAATGAGCGGTCAGCGACAACAGTCATTAATCGCTCTCTCGTCACCGACCGAACTATATGCCCACTGCACCTGTGATCATCTCTGAACCGGTTTCGAACAGGACAGGGCAATTTTGAGGCCAATCTTTTCAAATGGGGATGTAGATGCGGTCAACTTCAGACTATGTCGCATATCCTTGACGAGTGCCCACTGACTTACTTGTACGGTGGGCTACTGGCTCTTCACCTGGCTGAAGACCATGCTATGAAATGGCTGGGCACACTGCACATATGCAGAGTGTCACAGAATCAGCTTTCCTGTGTTGCAAGGCAATGGCGAAAGTTTTGGGGTGGTCTGCATACAGTCTGGGCTTAAGATCAGGAGCACTTGTATTCACGCAGGATAAATAAGCAAGTTACACTATGCCTTATTCCATGTCACTGATTTCTTTAACAGAAAGTGACCCATTGCAACGCCCCTGAAAGCTACCACAGATAAGCAGAGGGGCAACAATGTCATGTCTCCAGTAGCTCGTATTTTGAACATCAGGAAAAGAACAAGAGCTGAAGGTTGCTCTACAACACTTTATAGCAGATGAGATCTCATCTGTTAACATGCACACTAAGTTTGCCTTGTTCACTTGGTACCATACAATTTCTTTGCTGCAGGACTAGCATAGGATAATTGCCTTACACTGAAACAGCTGTTTCACAGGAGACCACATGGTCCAGTAGTTTGATCAAAGGACTGGAAATCAGGAGGTCTAGGTTCTAGTCCAGATTTTGCCACTGACTCACCATGTGACCTTAGACAAATCACTTAAAGACATAAGTTAACAGTCTCCTCGGTCAGATGGGGATAATAATGCTTATGAACCTTTATGAAGTATATGGAGAGCTTTGGATAGAAGACATAATATGGCAATATTCCTAACTGGGGATCAATCTCAGAAAAACAGCATCTGAAAGCTTTAGTCTGTAATGCTTTTGATTTCTCAATCTTTAATACAGTCTAGAAGTTAGAAGACTTCAACACATTGGAACAGAAAACCTTGAGATTTTATACAATGCTGAATAAAAGATGCGTTACAACAGTCAAACTTACCTCAAAAATTAAATAACTTTAGTAGCAATGCAACTCAATTACTCAACCCTAAATGCAACTGAATGTGCCTGTTAAAACGGATCAAAGTTCTGGTTTAGTGAGGGTCTCTTATCAGAAATTCAAGAAAGGCAAGATCATGCCCAATCTACGCTTCAGAGTAAAATTCTTTCCAGAAGAGCAGCATGACAGTGTCCTGGATTTTAAATATCCATTGTAAATAAATCAGTGGCAATGGGTTATAACAATCAATAAATAGCCAGTGTTAATTTAGAATCTATGCTATTGGGAACTTAACATGTTCAGTCCAATGATTGGAAACTACAACCCACACCTTCTACTTAGAGCTGTGCCAACGTGGAAGGTTCTGTACAGCTAAGGATGGTCTTACGGGTAAGGCACAGGACTGGGACTCAGGAGATCTGGTTAATGGACTCCCTGTGTGACCTTGGGCAAGTCACAGAATCTCTCTGCATGTGTGGCCTGGGGGGCGGGGGGGGGAGAGAGAGAAGAGAGAAGAGAGAGAGAGCACGCGCACACACACTGGACCAGGCCTCAGTTTGAAATGGTAGTATGTCAAAGCAAAGGGACAGGACATTACTGTGCAGCCAGGTGGCGTGCCGTAGATTCACACCCCGGCATGCTACACACTAACATCAGAAAGGAGCAACAAAAATTATTAGGGGTATGGAACAGCTTCCGTATGAGGAAAGATTAATAAGACTGGGACTTTTCAGCTTGGAAAAGAGACTGCTAAGGGAAGATATGATTGAGGTCTATAAAATCATGACTGGTGTAGAGAAAGTAGATAAGGAAGTATTGTTTACTACTTCTCATAACACAAGAACTAGAGGTCACCAAATGAAAGGCAGCAGGTTTAAAACAAATAAAAGGAAGTATTTCTTCACACAATGCACAGTCAACCTGTGGAATGCCCTGTCAGAAGATGTTTTGAAGGCCAAGACCATAACAGGGTTCAAAAAAGAACTAGATAAATTCATGGAGGATAGGTCCATCAATGGCTATTAGTCAGGATGGGCAGGGAATGGTGTCCCTAGCCTCTGTTTGCCAGAAGCTGGGAATGGGTGACAAGGGATGGATCACTTGATGATTACCTGTTCTGTTCATTCCCTCTGCGGCACCTGGTAGTGACCACTGTCCAAAGACAAGATACTGGGACCTTTGGTCTGACCCAGTAGGACCATTCTTATGTTAACATCCTGTGTGGACAAACCCGTGTTATTAACCTACATGAAGAAATTGCATTGACTTAACTAAAGGTGGGATTTTAAACCTATTTAGTTAATCTGGTACCAGCCCCTGTATGGACACTTATTTTACTTTAGCTTAAACCTGCTCCAAACAGACGCAAGCTACATCAAAATAAGCCTGGGTTAAAGCAAAATAAGAGTGTGTCCAAACAGGCACGTGCACTGATTTAGCCAAATTGGTTTAGCAAACACACATATGCTCCTTTAGATAAACTAGTACAACTGTCTTCATTTGCATTTACCATTCCCTTTAATATCTTGCTTTGCCTATGCAATCTGGATAACGGAACCAGATTGACAAGTGGTTTCCCTGCCGTTGTGTTCAATTTCACAACTCCACAGAGGAAAGGATAAAACAAAAACAAAAACAAAAAAGTTTCCACTGTAATTTTCAAGGAGGTTCTTTAGAATGATTTTGCTCTGTATCTTAGATCAACCAGTTTACTTCCAGCTACTCTAGTAGAGCAAGACTCAGGAAAGAAAGAAAGAAAGAAAGAAAAACAAATTAGTCCTCAAAGAGACTGACTAGCTACTAAGGTGGTCATGTTGCCTTCGTGCACAGTTGTTTATTCAGCTGTTTTTGAGGCGTGTGTAGCTTTGTGAATACAAGGCTTTTATGTATGTCGTGAGCCTTCTAGAGTGAAGTGCAAAGACAGTGCTTTGAGCTAGCTCAAAATTGCTGCTGGTTAGGAGCAAACCTCACATACTGCAGACTCACTCCCTTGTGGAGACTGTTCGTTCTCTGATGTTGTCCTTTCATACAGAATAATTCAGCCACCCAGATTGAAAATCCATTTGCTTTCCCTCTGTGGGAGAAGAACTTTTCATTCCCATTTACCGGGGTTATTTCATACAAGAACCTTTAGGGTGAAATGCAGTCCGAGGAGTCATTAGTGTTTCCAAATTACATTACATTACATCACACACAATGCCCCCCTAAACTGATCTATTACCCTCAAAAAAAAGAGTCAACAGGGAAGGTAAAGAAGCAGGAGTACCATCATCCAAATGCAATTAGGTCATGATACAGAAAGTGTGTCTCTATAAAAACTATGGTGAAAGCACCTTTTTGAAAGATGCAAGTGCTATTTATGTACGAGTAAACGAGGCACAGGCCACAATCACTTTCTAGCTGCATGTTTTATTCTTGTAAGAATTATTGTACAGAGATTGCATACCACAATTCTATGTCTCCTCCCCAATCATTTCAGCTTCCCTATGGAATATTCCCATCATTTTTTTCCAAAGGAAAAGTTGGATGATCCAAAGACAGTTGGGCTTGGGGAGACGGCATCACCTTGTCTCTGTCCAAAGCAAAGGAAATTATGATGCTAGAAACAGCCAAACCACTATTAACTCATGGATTCCAACTGTATAAAGCAAACTTTCTAATAAAATATGCACTCGGTCTCATTTTGTAGACATTAACCATCTTACATTCTATGTGTGTGCAATTCTGGTCTCCCGTGTTTGAGAAAGAAGAATTCAAACTGGAATAGGTGCAGAGAAGAGCTACTAGGGCAATCAGAGAAATGAAGAACCTAGCTTATAAGAGGAGACTTAAGGAGCTTGGCTTGTTTAGCCTAACCAAACAAATGCTAAGGGGAGATACGATTGCTCTCTACAATTTCATCACAGGGATAAACACCAGGGAGGGAGAGCAGTTATTTAAGTTGAGGGCCAATGTTGGCACAAGAATAAATGTATATAAACTGGCCATTTGTGCTTTGCTGAATTGGGCCTTAAACTCTAATTTACAAAAATCAAAACAGTATGTATCAGAAATTATGATGCCATATATCATGCAAGCTAGTAGAAGTACCTCACAGTTTGCTTACCTAGCTGTGCTAGGCTTGCTTGACCACATAAGACCTTTAAAAATCAATCAATAAATAAATAAAATAAAATAAAAAATAAATAAATAAATAAAAAACCACCACCCCACCTCCACGCCCCACACACCCTACTATGATCCAGTTACAGGAGAACTATAATGAATCTCTCGCTCTATGTATGAGCAACTTACCATTCCTGCAGTATTACTAAAATACGGCGCCTGGTTTTCTTTCGCCTCAAGGTCTTAACTACCATACCCACTCGACTATCAACCCTACAGATTAGTCCATTATTGGGTGTGACACCTTGATTTGACCTCTTATTTTCTCCCTATACATTTTCTCCTTGTTTCTGTACTGAGCTTCCCACTCTTGTACCTTTGACACCTCTCGAGTTTGCTTAGTCTTCCCTGTTGTTCATTTAACTACACCAAGCAGTTTCCCCCAGGTCAGTATGCATTGCACTAATTCTGGAACATCTTTTACAGAAAGAGATGGTTCCAGTGAACCACAACTTTAGATTTATCCGCCTGTTGCAATAAAGGGGGGGGAAAAAACCCACCAAGGGAAATAGTTCAGTGAGTTTAAGCACAAATGATTAGCTGCAAAGTTCTACCGTTTGGTAACTGCTATACACGAGGAGCAAATTCAGCCTTCAGATATGGCTTACCCCAAAGGCCAATAATACTTAGCTCCTCTATAGCTATTTTCATCAATAGGTTTCAAAGGGATTAACAAAAGCCAAGTAAGTATCACTATCTCCATTTTACAGATGGAGAAATTGAGGAACATGGACATGGAGTGACTTCCCAAGGTTACACAACAGGTCAATGACAGAACTGGAACAGAAAGCACATCTCCCAGTTAGGTGTCCTATAGACTAGACCATGCCGCTGTGCATTGAGCTATTTTAGATAGATTAATAGCTCTGCGTGGCAAAGGGGCCTATTACACTCACACAACTTCCAGTGCACCCAAGTGCTTTAGCTATGCAATGCAAGGTATAGCCCTGTTCTCTTGTGGAGGATAGTCTGGGAACTGCCCTCTAGGCCACCTTTTGCACCCCAAAGATATATAAATAATGGACTAGAAAACCACAGATAGTGGTTCCCTGTTGATTAAGTTCTTTGTGTGTATTTCTATTATTTCTCCTTCACCATATATAAACATTTGTTGGCTTATTTTTATATGGAGCTTCTTTATTATATACATTTATCCCCATAATTCAACTGCAGCGGGGTATTAAGACAGCTGTATTGATTTTGTTGGTATTAATCTGATGAATTAATACATTGTTCTTGCTCTCTCTTTTATGCAGTTACTGAACTGGGTATTTAGAAAGAGTTAACAGTTTTTCAGCAGGTGAGAGTTACAAACACTGCATTGGTTTGAACTTTTTGTTAAAGCAATTCCCTTATCACTACAGCAACTGCAGACAGATTTATTTACAAAGCAGGGTGCTTCAGCAGCAGCTCCATTTTCACTTCAAATGAAGATGATTATTACACGTCATTTGTATTATTTTAGCATCTACGAGTCCTAGTCAGACCAGAATCTCATTGTGTGCCAACACAGAACAAAAAGATTGCCTCTATCCCAAAGAGTTTACAATCTATGCCAAATGACTGATGTACATTAAAATAATTTTTGTCCATCTGGATCCAGTTCCTTTGATGCACTGTTGATCTAATGAATTCTTATTTGTTTAGGGCCTAAGCCAAAGACCATGAGAGTCTTTTCATTGGCTTCAGTGGACTGTGGATGAAACCCCACAGAGAACCAAGCTAGGGCATGTGATTTTCAAAGGAATCCACAGTTAGGTGTCCAACTCCACGTGTGATTCAATGGGAGGTGAATGCATAACTCTCCTATGTGACTTGGGACATCTCAGCCACGGTGTATCATAGAATATCAGGGTTGGAAGGGACCTCAGGAGGTCATCTAGTCCAACCCCCTGCTCAAAGCAGGGCCAATCCCCAACTAAATCATCCCAGCCAGGGCTTTGTCAAGCCTAACCTTAAAAACCTCTAAGGAAGGAGATTATACCACCTCCCTAGGTAACCCATTCCAGTGCTTCACCACCCTCCTAGTGAAAAAGCTTTTCCTAATATCCAACCTAAACCTCCCCCACTGCAACTTGAGACCATTGCTCCTTGTTCCGTCATCTGCTACCACTGAGAACAGTCTAGATCCATCCTCTTCGGAACCCTTTTTCAGGTAGTTGAAAGCAGCTATCAAATCCCCCTTCATTCTTCTCTTCTACAGACTAAATAATCCCAGTTCCCTCAGTCTCTCCTCGTAAGTCATGTGCTCCAGCCCCCAATCGTTTTTTGTTGCCCTCCGCTGGGCTCTTTCCAATTTTTCCACATCTTTCTTGTAGTGTGGGGCCCAAAACTGGACACAGTACTCCAGATGAGGCCTCACCAATGCTGAATAGAGGGGAATGATCACGTCCCTCGATCCGCTGGCAATGCCCCTACTTATACAGCCCAAAATGCCGTTAGCCTTCTTGGCAACAAGGGCACACTTGACTCATATCCAGCTTCTCGTCCACTGTAACCCCTAGGTCCTTTTCCGCAGAACTGCTGCCTAGCCACTCGGTCCCTAATCTGTAGCAGTGCATGGGATTCTTCCATCCTAAATGCAGGACTCTGCACTTGTCCTTGAACCTTATCAAACCTTAACCACATGCTGGTTCTTATGATTAAGCTGGTTTCTTGGTGGCTGAAGCTTCATATACACAAGAGTATCGGAGAGCACAGTTTGCCACTCCTGAATTCTGACACAGGTCGAGGGCCTGGATTCTGCCTGTAGACACGTGGCTGCAGCGGTACTCAGGTCATTAAAAATTTCACCCAGAGGAGAATTGGGCCATGGATAATTTCATTAGTGCTAATAACAAGGCGGGAGGAAGGACGCATTACCCTCAACTTACAGAAGATGGCACAGAAAGGTTAAGTGACTTGGAACAAACATAGTGCAGGAGAAACAAAGAGCCCCAGAACTCCTCTGATGAAAATGAAGTTAACGATGCCCAAATAGCGCTCTTCCCTGACATTCCAGTGTCATTCCCCATCCCGGAGGAGAGCAGTTTTAGGTAGTCTTAAAGCACCAAGTCCCAATTTTTAGGGTGGCCGAGTGACACACAAAAGGAGTGGTAGGAGGAGTTTAACCTCTATTTCCTTCCCCATATCAGGCAACTGGGGCCAGTATTGCAACAGATTACGCCCTTGCCCAATAGCAAAAAGTGTTGGGGTCATGATCAATATCCACTGACCCCCCAATGATTATTTACAATATCAAGCACCTTACAGCTCTCCTTGGGTTAATGGGAGTGGCAGGTTCTCAGTACTTTTAAAAATAAAAAATCAGGTTCTAATTTAAACAGTGTTCGAGGTTTAATTAGAAAGCCACAACAACAAAGCAGATTTACAGCGAAGGCTGTAAATTCCAGATGACACCTCCACCATTGTGCAAGAAGAATAAAAAAAGAAAGAGACTGGTACAATTTGAGATTTACCAGCTCAGACTGGATTTCAGCCTCCACTCCCATTTCCTTGTGTTGGTGACTGGCAGTCAGACTCGCAGGCAAATTGCAACCGAATTTCCTTTACCATATAAAGCAAACCGTATTTAGGGGAAATGCCTATGCTACTAGAGTCATAGTTTAACCCAATACATGAGAGGTAAAGTAGTTAATTAAGGAGCCAGCCACAAAAAGTGCAGATAAGTTGAATAATACAGGAAATACTTGCAGTGTTAAGTGAAGGCCTGCACAGAAAGTGTACATCACGGATTGATTCCTTAGTTCTGGCTGAAACGGTTAAAGCGAGTGCTGTGTGTTCAGAAAGTAGGTCTGCACAGTGAAGAGGCCTTTGGATGGTCATATGAAAAAAAAAATCCATCAATGAAAAAAGTATCTTGCTTTAAAAGCCAAGTCTGCCAGTTTGTTTATTCCCCCACCAGACAAGGAAATGACTCTGTATTAATATAGTGCCTGCAAGGATACATTTTTTCCACACTAGGGAAAGTGATGTAGGTTTGCATTCTGAGCTTCAGATCCAGATGCCAGTTCTCTCCTTCCTCAGACGCAGCTCAGCTGGTTCCCAATCCCTTTTTAAAAAAATGTGCTGAAAGCCTTTGGCCTACCTAACCCCCCTGTAGTCACAGGTTCAAATCCCAACAGTCAGCTCAACTGTGCATCCTTCTGCGGTAAGGAAAGCTCTCTCACGTTCACTTTAGGGTTGCAACTCTCGAATTGGAGCTCCTGTTTGCTGGGCATGGACAGAAAAGATCCCATCTCTCATTTTTAAAGAGATGGGGTTTCCCCAGTACTGCTCCCCTTCCTGTTAGATACAGCCATGCTGCCCTCCCCACTTTCAAAAGCTTATGCAGCTTCTATAGTTTAAGGTACTTTGGGAAGAAATAAACTATTATAGAATGTAGGCATTTTAGACAACAGTTATTTCCATAGCAGAGTGGGAATGAAGTTTTACCCCAGGAGCTTTGCCCAGGCTCAATATATTGCTGGAAGGAATGGGTATTCAAAGGGGGCTCATTTGTGCTGCCGGGGTTGCATGAAGGGCCCTCCCTCTAGCTATAAAGTGAATTCTAGCTACATTGTCTGTCCATATCCATGTTGTACACAGTTCTGCACTGTGGTGAAGGGACAGTAATTAGCAGCAGCGCACTGTATATACACAGCATTTCGTACCTCCTCTATTTGTAAAACAAAGCAGTTTGTGTGTGTACTGGAAACGCCCTGTAAAAAAAGCCGGTCGGCTAAACAGCACACTCATCCTTTCCAGGGTAGGCTGCAGGAGCCATCTCAGATCAAAATAGTCCTGTGGTTTTCTGTGTTCAGCTAAGCATCTTTAGCCCGACACCACCACCCTGGAGAGGGAAGAATGTACGTGTTGGAGGCTCTCTGGCTTTTCTCCCACTCAGATGCCTGTTAAAAGCTTTTTGGCCTGCATTTACAATTTCTATGGATAAGAGGATTTCCCACCTACACCACAGAGCCCCGCTGAGTGAACCTGGAAAGGATCGATTTGAAATGACAAGATCTAGGAGTGGAGGAGAAGTTCTCCCTCCCCCCACCCCCCAGAACCACTTTTTTCCCCCTTCTAATTGCAATAGGCTGCTTGCCCTTTGGCACAATGCCGCCCGATGGGGAAACAAGAAGTTTTGCCCGGGTCAGTCTGTATTGCTCTATTTGTATTATTTTATTACTAGTTATGTTGGAACAGAAAGTGTGACGGGTTGGATCACAGAAACCCCCTTGGGAGCTGCCACCCGATGTGCCAAGACTACCCCTGCTTCTGTTTTCCCTGCCAGTTCAGGACTCCAGCACCCCGTCTTGCTGAATTAGACACTCCAGTCCACTTCAACACAGACCCAGGGTCTGAATTACTTGTCCCAATGCTGCAAGTTTACCCAAAAACAGCTCACAGGAGTGTGCTTGTCTTTAGCACTCAGATGCCCAACTCCCAATGGGGTCTAAACCCAGATAAATCCGTTTTACCCTGCATAAAGTTTATGCAGGGCAAACTCATAAATTGTTCGCCCTCTATAACACAGATAGAGAGATATGCACAGTTGTTTGCTCCCCCAGGTATTAATACATACTCTCAGTAAATTACTAAATAAAAGTGATTTTATTAAATACAGACAGTAGGATTTAAGTGGATCAAAGTAGTAACAGACAGAACAAAGTAAGTCACAAGCAAAATAAAATAAAATGCGCAAATCTATGCCTAATCAAACTAAATACAGATAATCTCACCCTCAGAGATGCTTCAGTAAGTTTTTCTCAGACTGGACACCTTCCAGGCCTGGGCACAATTCTTTCCCCTGGTACGGCTTTTGTTCCAGCTTAGGTGTTAGCTAGGGGCTTCTCCATGATGGCTCCTCTTCCCCTCTTCTGTTCCGCCCCTTTATATATCTTTTGCATAAGGCGGGAACCCTTTGTCCCTCTGGGTTTCCACCCCCCCTCACTGGAAAAGCACCAGGTTAAAGATGGATTCCAGTTCAGGTGACATGATCACATGTCACTGCAAGACTTCATTGCCCACTTGCCAGCACACACATATACAGGGAGACTCACAGGTAAACAGCCATCTGCAGACAATGGGAGTCATCAAGATTCCAAACCTTCATTAATGGCCCACACTTTACATAATTACAATAGGCCCTCAGTTACATTTTATATTTCTAGTTTTAGATACAAGAGTGGTACATTTATACAAATCAGATGATCATACTCAGTAGATTATGCACTTTGTAATGATACCTTACAAGAGACCTTTTGCACGAAGCATATCCCAGTTACATTATATTCACTTATTATCATGTTTTTATAAAACCATATAGACTGCACAACGTCACAGAAAGACACTAGGATCCTTGTGGTTTAGGACTTAAGTACCTGCTTCTTACGCCCAACCCGATGTCATAATCCTCTGGTTACAATGGCCTACTTATTTGTATTGGTCTAGAAGAGGCTTTATAGGTGCAAAGATGTGTTATGTACTACAAAAGGGCTTCCAGTACAGCCTGTAGGTTTACAAGAGCCACAAATGGCAACTGTCCGCCTAATGCCCATTGAACATCAGAGGGAATCAGGTGCCCAAATCCTGCTTGTGCCTTTGAAAATTCCCCCTAATAGAATAAATAATCTCCTCTTCTGTAACACTGCTCAGTCATAAACCTCAAGTGCTTTCCAAAGGCAGACAGGTATTCTCTCCACTTTATAGAGGGAAACTGAGGCACAGAGCCGTGACGCGACTTGCCCAAAGTCACACACCAGGTCAGTGGCAGAGGCACAAAGGGAAGCCAGGTGTCTGGAATCCCAGTCAAAAACACTCCATGCTCCCGCTGATCCTCCACGTCTTGGGAAGTAATATGGCCCAACAGATGGTCACAGCAGAAAGTCAAATATCCCGGGAAGGATTCATCCAGCTCAACGCATTAAACCAAATATGAATTGATGTGCGTCTCTGGCGACTAGAAATGCCAGAAGTGTGACTTTTTATTTCAATTCCAGTAGCACTTAGAGCTGGAGCCACGAGGCCCATTGTGCTAGTTGACGCACGCACACACACTTTCCAAATTTTGTGAAGTTCTTACGAGACCCATGTAGACACAGATCTGGAGGGAAAAACCCAGCCATCATCCAGTGCAAGAGAAACAGAAATGGCCACCTCACACCTCAAACTCCATGGACAACTATAGGTTTGCCAGTTGACTGTGAGACTAAAAAAGAGGTAACGCAATGAATCCACAGCACCGAGGTTTCTGGTTGCAAAGGAGCCACAACGATTCGCTTGGCTGGAGACCAAGGACAGTGATCTCATGATTTAATAGCAGCCTAAAGTTCTAGAACTCTGAATGCCCCCAGTTTTTTTCATTTAAATTTCCTTTTCTTTTTTTTTAAATATATAAACCAAACCAAAAAGCCCAGTTCAGATCCCCAAAAGCCCATCTGTTGCCAATGGCCTGTCTAGCTGAGAAAAGCAGATTATGAAGTACGCTAAGCTGAGGTCTCTGCTCAGACGGAGACTTTGCTCCTCAGAGGAAACAACAAGCCTTGCAGACTTGGATGTTAAGACTGCCCGATTTAACTCAAAATGCTGGCAGCACCCAGTACGTACCTTTAATCTACAGTCAGCCCTAGCATGTCCTAGTTGTCTTTGAGTCAGATAGGATCTGGTGGTCTGAACTCAGCATAGGGGACAAGTCACATGCAACTCTAGCACCAGCTCGGACCCCCTCTGAAACCCTGGGCAAGTCTCAGCCTTCCTGTTTTGGCACCAAATAAGAAACAAGGTGCCAGTTCCTCAGCTGGTACGAATCAGCAGAGCTCTGTGGAAGTCAATGCAGCTCTGATGATTTACATCTGCCGGGGATCTGGCCCAGAGATGTACCAACTCAGTGAAGCATCTCTCTGAAACGGGAATAGAGCTGCTAACTCACCTCACTGGGGTCTTGTTAGGACAGATATTCAGAAAGTGTTGAAGGTATAGACCTCTTATTTCCATATTAGATGCCATTGTGCAGTAGAGATTTCTGTAGATATCATCAGTGGATATTATTGTAATGAACTATTCTGGGTATAAGGCGACAAAGAGTCCTGTGGCACTTTATAGACTAACAGACGTATTGGAGCATGAGCGTTCGTGGGCGAAAACCCACCTCGTATTCTGGGTATGTGCACACCACTGCCCTGTACAGGATAGAATGAGCACGGCTCTGCTCTGTCTCTTAGGGCCTGTACTGCTAACAGAAGTCCTGTCACAGCCCAAGAGGGAGGGGACTGTGCTTTTGAAGCAGGAGGATGCAAATTCCATCCCCATCCCTGTATGAAGTTCCAGATGGCCATGCTGAACAGAAGGGTTCTTCAAGGACGTCTGTAAGCGGCCAGGAAAAGAAAGGGAGACTATCCCAGAAAAGGATGCAATCAAATCAATCTTCAGGGGAGGCAAACGCAAAAAGAAACCAGTGTATGCTAGTGCTTGACAACATCCTTCAGAAGATATATACTACCAATATATTGCAGAAGAGTCTTCCTGGTCCGATTTAAAAAGTAGCCATACTTCAACAACAACAAAAAACTTCAAAAAACAGACTTCAAAGAGAAACTGCAGAGCTACAATTCATTTGCAAATTTAAACACCATTAATTTGGACTTCAATAGGGACTGGGAGTGGCTGGCTCACTACAAAAGCAAATTTTCCTTCTCTCGGTATTGACACCTCCTCCTCAATCATTGGGTGTGGACCACATCCACCTTAACTGAATTGGCCCTGTGAACACTGGTTCTCTGCTTGTAAGCTAACTCCCTTCTCTTCATGTGTCAGTATATTTATGCCTGTATCTGTAATTTTTACTCCATGCATCTGAAGAAGTGGGGGGTTTTACCCACGAAAGCTTATGCCTAAATAAATCTGTTAGTCTTTAAAGGTGCCACCGGACTCATTGTTTTTCTTGGTCCAAGGAAGTTGAAACCCAAAAAACTTTGCCAGCTATTTAAAAAACAAACAAACCACATTTGTTTAAAATCTGATGGATTTAGAAAACTCTGTTGTGGTTCAGTTTGAAATCTTGGAGCCGTTCCCACTATTGGTGAACAGCGCTTTAAAACTTTTAATACCGGAGCAGTGTAGAACTGCGTTAGGACACTTATTTTCAGTATCAGATCTTTAAACAAACTACCTACCTAAAAAGTCTTTTTTTTTTTTTTTTGTTTGTTTTTCTTTATTTTGTCCTTTTTGAAAAAGTTTTTTTTTTTTTTTTTTTTTTTTTTTTTTAAAGTTGGCATCAGAGCAGAAGAAAGATAATCACGATTTCAAGGTGAAGGTCACATGTATGTTTAAGCATGCATTATCAGCATCACTCCAGAACCAAAACAGAAATTCATCTAAGATCTGAAAGTGAGCCTTTTCAGACATTTAAGATTGGCAGAACTGTTTGAGAACTAGACAGACACATATCCATCCAACCCAAAGGAGACACCTAAGGATCTCAACTTCAGGTCTGCCAGTTAGTAGACACCCTGGAACAACAGATACCAATCTCCCAGCAGGGCCAATTTAACCCTTCACTTCCCTAAATCAGTTCCTGGGCAGCTAAATGAAAGTTATATTTGAAGCTAACTAAAGTTATGTGAGTAATTTAAAGGCAAAAATACATACAAGAATGTTATGTCAAGTTCCGGGAGTGGGGGGGGGGGGGAAGAAGAGGGATTAAAAACCACCCCAACTAAACACCATGAAAAGCCAGGAAGTTCACATTAGAGGCTAAAATTATAAGGAACCCATAACATTTCAGACCATGGACACACAAATCCAGGATTTGTCTGGATTAAGAAAAAAAAAATGAAAGCAGTTGAGGTAGCGAATGTGTTAGCTAACCCCAACCTAACCTCATCCTCTTTTCCTAAACTAGACAACCCAGCAAAATGTACCCAAATCTATCTATCTTAGACTCCATCTCCACCACTAGCTTCACATCTTCCCTTTGCAGTGCAGCATCTCCGAGTGCATCAGCAGAAAAGTGGTTTTATTGTTTTTCACAGCAGGAGCAGATGTCGGTGCCTTCCAGGCTTGCTTCCACTGGAGGAGAAATCAGTGATGCAGTGTCTAGGTATATTGCTATTGGAACTCCTTTATTTACCATGTATACACCAGTCCTGGAACAGAGGCGGTCACAAACAGCACATAGACAGACAATCCCTTATTTCAGGGATCTAAGCCCAAATACCAATGACCAGAGAGCAACTCTGCTACAGGAATTGGCTCTAGTTAGAGAGATTAAAGGCAGAAAGCAAGCTCCCTGACTGCTTGCCACCACTCCCCTGTAAAAAGGGCACCAGAAAACAATGCAGCTGTGACCATAGGCACTCCCATATTCACACCTTACACACTACTGCAAAGATACCTGTACAGAATATGCCTTGAGGCATCATTTGAAAACTAACATCACACTGTGAAATCTATGTGACAACGCGGTGTGTGGAATTATGAATACTCACTGATAACTATGCCTTAGAAAGGCTTGTCTTCGCTGCCTTGCTACATTGGCAGAGCGCTGTCCCGTAAACATAATTACACCACCTCAACAAGAGGCGGAAGCTATAGCACAGTGTAGACAACGCTTTAAGTCGATGTAATTTACATCACTTAGGGCGGTGGCTTTTTCCACAGCCTTGAGCAACCTAAGTCACATCAATTTAAGCAGTAGTGTAGACAAGCCCCAAGTCTGTGACTAAAACAGGTATTCTCCAGACAAAGGAAAGAGACCAACACTTCAAACCAGATGTGGCCAAATTCAAAGCATTTGTATCAGATGTTGCAGGAAGAAACCATTTGCACGGTCGAAATCTCCAGTGGGAGGTGACGGGGAAGAGCGCATGGTATCCACATGCAGCAGGGAAAAGGAATTTTATCTGGGGATACATTTCAGAAGCGCACATTTCAAAGGTTTACTAGACTATAAAGAGGTGGGGAGCAAGCCCCTAAGTGATCCTTCACCTGAGGACTCAAGGAAAACCAGCACCTTGGACTCTGGGAGGATCCTGGCTAAGAGCGAGTCAACTGTTGCTGGAAAGGGAAGATTATTCAGGGTAGTTTCCTTACCAAAAAGACTGTAGAGCTTGGTAAATTAGATCTTCGCTATTACTGTTATTTTGACTTTTGTTTATTTGTAGGTCTCTATCTTTATTCCTTCTGCTGGTGTCACTTAGCCTATGTCCTTTGGTTAAGGAATAAACTTGCTTTATTTATTTTTTACTATAAACCAATTCAGTGCTGTGTTTGAAGGGAAGGGTATGTTCACCCCAATTAAGTATGTTACAACTTATTAACTGACTCTTTAAAAACAGGACAGCAATCTTAAGATCTTCTGTGAATGTAAAAACGGCAGGGCCTGTCCATTGTAGAGAAACATCTGAGAAGCTCAGGGGCTGAAGTTCATTGAAGGTCACCTACTAGGCAAGATTTGGGCCCGGAGGAGTTTGCTGGTGAGGAAGACAGACTGCTATGGCAGGGAGCGGACACAGTCTAATCTCCAGAAAAGCTTACTCTTGCTGAGGCAGAGAGGTAACACAGAGGCTCCCAGCTCTCGGCACCCCCAGCAGATTGTTACAGCCGTATTTTCTTACATGACTAAAAACTTGCTCAAAAAACACTAAGAAGAACTTGTGAGACTGTGTAATTGCACCATTTGCCCTAACAATAACTAAAAGCCTCTGATACAGTGGAGGGAAACGGAGTGTAGCCAGGACTCTGGATTTAAAATAATCAATCCTACCTTCTAACTTCACTGTTTATACTACAGTCTCTACAACTGCTACCACTGCAAATCTACAGTGGTGGGGCATCACGGATCCTAGTTTTCTGGGTGAAGAAGCCACAGGAAGGCTCTCCCAGTAGAAATACATAAATCCAGGGTTTTGCTTTGTGAAGCCACAATCTTTTTGGTGGCACACTAATTATTAATAATGGTGGGCGTCATGGTAGCATTTAGAGGCCCCAAACAAAGGCCTCATTGGACTGTACATAGATATGCTATGAGCTAATCCCTACCACAGAAATCTTACAATCAAGAAGACAAAAGGGAGTATTACTAAACCCAGTTCACAGGTGGGGCAGAGAGAGCTAGGTCTATACTACACTCTACCCATACTGCAGTCACACCTCAGATATACCCACGCTAGCACGGATATGCAACAATGTAAATGCAGCAACATGGTCTTTAGCACAGGCTAGCAACTTGAGAATGGACCTGAGGTCCACAGCATGCTTGTGCAGCCACCTCTGCACGGCACCTGCGCTGCTATTTGTAGCCATACTAGTGCAAGTTAAACTAACGCTTCAGTGTAAACATACTGTAAGTGACTTGTCCAAGGTCACCCAGGGAATCTGTGGCAGAGATGAGAACTGAGCCCTCATCTCCTGAGCCCCAGTCCCGTGCTTTAACTACAAGGCCACTCCTCCGTGTATCAATAGCTATTAAAACCAGACAGCTTGTCATATAATGGGCCCTGAAATTACCAGCGTAGATGCAGCCAGGGTGTGATTTACAAAGCTAGAGTTTCTTTGCCCAGTTTCAGCTCACACACACACGCCAGGTCAGCCTGAATAAATAATTTATTCAAACCCTTCTGAATATGCACGTCTGGTTTGGCCCCACACAGCCGACCTGTGCAAAGGGGGTGAAGGAGAACAGGACAATGGGATTTGTACCTCCTATTGGCTGAAACCAGAGGAGCCCTGACCGCAGGCCAGAGCCAGCGTGCTAGATGACTTCATATCAAATGAGTTAGCTGGCAGAGAGAGTCTTGCCTCATTGTAAACTTTGCACTGAGCACAGAGTCTAACTGTGCAATGGCCTGAGCGAGAAACCAGACACAAAAGGGGTTCTGGCACCCCACGCAGCCAAGAGAAAACATGGGCCATTCAGGCAGATCTAAAACACTTCTGATTCTGCAACACAGCCTCAAGCCCTGTCCCTGCTGGTCATTAAGAATGCCTCTCATAAGAAGCTCAAGGAAGCAGCAGCTCAAACAGCTTTGACTGAAGTTCTGATTACTTTCTAGTCTTTAAACACCACTAGGCACACTTTTATTAAAGTGTCTAACATATTTAACGTACTAAAGGATTTCATCTCCCTAGGTAAAACAAAAAGCTCCAGTTTGTTTGAAGTTGGAGGGCCGGATCCTCAGCTGGCAGCCAAGTTCTGCTAACTTACATGGGACCGGCACTGAGTGAGACATTTAACTGCGCGTCTTCATAATCCTGGGGGGCAACGTCTCAAATAAAAAAACCACCCACCGGAGAAACAGCACTCCCTCAGCTCATGGTCAGCTCCCCTGAGAAAGCCAAAAGTAGAGCTGTAAATCCTTAGGGGGCAGAGAGAAAAAAAGGAGGCGGCTCATGTTTTTGGGAGGCAGTGTCATTAATATTCAAGTCTTGAGACATCAATGGGCAAAATTCACCTCTGTGCAGGCTGCCAGCATGGCACTCCTGGTATAGGGCATAAGTGGTGCGTAACTGGTGCTGAGCCCTCCGCATAGGGGCGATTTACACCTGTGAGAACGCACTCAGATCTCCAAACCCTTCTAGAAATACACTTGCATCATGGAGGGACCCTTTCCGTGAGGTTTTAAAGTGGCAATTAAATCATCCAAAGGAACGAATCAGGATTGCAGGACTCGACCGGAGCAGCCGTCCTATGTGCGGCAAGCATGCTTAGGTTTTTCACCCAGTTACATTTGCTAGGCATGTGTTCCATTTTCACGGCCTTGTGCACAGACTTCATTCTTTCCTGCCAGAGACAGGCTTGCACAACTGAAAGCTGACAGAGGAACGTTTTATTACTATGCAGCAAGATACACTGCCTCCTCCTAGATTACTTTGTAAAGCAGCTTCAATCCCTCTGTGTTGTGACAACTTCAGTCCCTGAACCTCCAGCACAAGACTAAAACAATTAAAAGGTCATGAGTAACTCACAGGGCCAAAAAAAACACCCACAGCCAAACAAATGGTATCAGTCAACCCTCTAAGAAGTACGTTTCAGCTGCGATTATTCCACATGGCAGCTAACAGCATCCGAGAGGCCTTGTTCATCTCCAAGTGAAGTAAGCGGTGGCACAGTGGACCAAGGCTGTTTCAGAGTGATCCTGATAAACTGCAGAGAATACTAGCAGAGGAGAGATTACATCTCCTTTGGGGGCTCAATGCATAAAATGCTTTGGAGGCATCAGATTTATCATCTAATGAAAACCAGAACTGCTGACTCAAAAACAGACCAGGAAGGTTAAACTCCTTCTTTCCTTGCAAACAAGCTTTTACATACAATAAGTTTACTTCAGGCTCTGCCACCCATGGGCTGTGCAAGTTATTTCAGCAAGACACCCCACTGTGCCTGTTTCTCTTCCCACCCTTGTCTATTTTGATTTTAAACACTTCAGGGCAAGGACGGTCTCCCAGGATATGTCTATATTTAGGGCGGCGTAGAGCACAGACACTGCCCAACTAGCACAGGTAGAAATAGCAGCGTAGATGGGGACGCATGGCTTAGCCTAGTAGAGTGCCGTCCACACTTGACCCCCCAGGTATATACACACACGACACAGCTATACGCTGCAGTGACAAGTGTAGAGACAGTCCGCACGCCACCATAGCTAGCACCCAATGGGGCTCGAGGGGGTTTCAGAGCTATGGTAATAAGGATATAAACTGTGTTATGGAAGAAATTTCTTCAAGTGTCATAAGACAGCTTGTAGCAACAGAAGAGTTAAAATATTGTTATGCAAGGAGCTCTGATTATTATGGTACCTCCTATTGTGCTAGGTCAGGGGTCTGCAACGTTCGGCACGCGGCTCGCCAGGGTAAGCACCCTAGCGGGCCGGGCTAGTTTATTTACCTGCTGACGCGGCAGGTTCGGCCGATCGCGGCCCCCACACGCCGCGGTTCGCCGTCCCGGGCCAATGGGGGGGGGGTGTAACAAGAGATGTATTTTTGGCTAAAACCTAAGAATCCAGATTTCTAGGTTCTAATCCCAGCCCTGCACAAGTCATTTTACCCTCATGTGCCTCTGTTTACCCATCCATAAAGTCCATGTTCCTCATGGAAGTCTTATGAAGCTTATTCTGTTAGTGTTTAAAAAATTATTTGAGTACCTCCAACGAAAGGGTCTATTTCAGTGCACTTTGATCTGAAAGTCTATAAGCCAGATCCTCAGCTGGTATTTTTTTTAAAAACAAATACTCCATTGAAGTCACTCGAGCAACCACAACTGATCATGTTTTTGCCACAATTGTAAGTCAAACTTATAACTTGCAAATTCTACACTAAAATAGGATGTGTTGATGTTAAATGTGAAGAACTTAAGAAGGGCCATACTGGTTCAGACCAAAGGCCCTTCTAGCCCAGTATCCCATCTTCTGATAGCGGCCCATGCCAGATGCTTCAGAAGGAATGAACAGAACAGTGTCATTTCAAATGACCCATCCCCCTGTCATCCAGTCCCAGCTTCTGGCAGTTGGAAGTTAAGGGACACAAGGACATAGGACTGTGTCCCTGACCATCTTAGCTAACAGCCAGGGATGGACCTGTCCTCCATGAACTTACTCAGTTCTTTTTCGAATCCACCTCTGGCCTTCACAACTTTCCATAGCAATGAGTTCCACAGGTTGACTGGGCTTTGTGCGAAGAAATATTTCCTTTTGTTTGTTTTCAACCTGCTGCCTATTAATTTCGTCAGGTGACTCCTGGTTTATGTGTCATGTAAAGGGGTAATGGAAAGTTATAGACAAAAAGAAGAAAACGAAAGGCTCTAGTACCGCAACATGCGACTGAATAAACCAAACCTACAGGAACCTTGACAAAGCAGTAAAGAAACAATGCAAAAAAGATAAGCAAAATTGGATAGAAAGTAAGGCTAGTGAAGCTGAAGAAGCAGGGGAAAGAAATGATACAAGAACAGTCTACATGATCCTGAAACAGGATATGGATCAAAATTCAGAAGTGTCCCAGTGGAAGGGAAACAAGGAGAAATTTTGAAAACACAGGAGGAACAAGAAAATAGATGGGTGGAACACTTCAAAGAAGTGCTAAACCAACCAGAAAAACACAAGACTGGAATTTAACAATGATACATCTATATCTAGGTCTAGCGGTTTATCGGAGGTAAATAAATAAATAAATAAAAATATCGAAGTGTAAAAATCATTGCAGAAGCTGAAAAACAACAAGGCATCGGGTTTGGACAGCATTCATCCTGAGATGCTTAAATATGGAGGCGAAGACGTGGAATCAGTCAGCTATTCACTGTGCAACAAAATATGGACAGAGGAGAAAGTGCCGGGGGGGTGGGGAGGGGGGAGAGAAATTGACCCTCAGTATCATAATCAAGTTACCAAAGAAAAGTGATCTAAACAATTGTTCAAATTGGAGGCGAGTAACACTTCTATCTGTCACAGAAAAAGTCTTAGCAGCAGTCCTTCTGAACAGAATGACAGGAAAGATAGATACCATCCTAGGTGAACAAAAAACTGGATGTATACAAGGGAGATCATGCACAGATGCTATTTTCACCCTGAGACGGATTATTCAGATCACAATTGAATTCCAAGGCAGATTTGCAATCAATTTTGTGGACTTTCAGAAGGCATTCGATAGAGTAAACAGAGAAACAATGTGGTAAATTGTGGAACAAAATGTTAATAACTTTTATTGGAATTCCATAATGAAGGCATTCTACGCCAACTGAATGTCAAAATGCTGCATTAAAATGGAAAATGGATTGAGTAAGCCATTCAGCATCACAACAGGTGTAAGGCAAAGGTGCGTCATGTCCCTTTTTTTGTTTATGCTAGTCATTGACTATGGATTAAAACAATACAACAGTGATACATATGGCCTAAAATGGAACAATTCAAGGCTATTTGGTCTAGACTTTGCTGATAACATCGCTCTTATCAATGAAGATGCCAATGGACTACAAAAATGCACAAACCAAGTAAAAGAAGTAATGGAGAAGACAGGCTTGAGATACAATGCAAAGAAGTGTAAAGTCATGTTAATGGGGACTACAGGGACAGAAATCAAAATTGAAGAGAAACTGGAGAAGGTGGACAATTTTACGTATCTTCAAAGTACCATCAGCCAAGATGGTACTAGTTCTGAGGAAAGAAGAAGAAGAATCGGGAAGGCAAACACTGCATTTGGAAGACTCAAAAACATCTGTCAACTCAAAAACATCTCCCGCAAGACAAAACTGTTGCAATAGTTGTCACCATTGCAACATATAGCAGTGAGACATGGCCACTTACCAAGAAAGATATGCAAAAGCTGGATGCATTTAATCACAAATGTCTGAGAAGAATATTGAGAACATAGAGAGATAGGAAGACGAATGAAGAAGTCAGAAAAATGACTGGACAAGGAAGCCTCTCACAAATAATCTGTAAAAGACGACATCAGTGGCTGGGACATGTGCCAAGAATGGAAAAAGAACGCTTACCAAATACCGCCCTTGAATGGAAGCCAGAAATCCTCAACATGAAATGCGAAGATTTGGAGACAAGGGCAATTGACAGGCAAGGATAGCAAATGTGGGTAGCCCAATGTGCAGCAAAGCACAGGATGGACTAAGTCTAAGTAAGAAGGGGTAATTAACATGTCCCTATTCACTTGCTCTACACCATTCATGATTTTATAGACCTCTATCATATCTCCAACTTAGAAAAGAGACAACTAAGGGAACAGCCCCAGTCTTTTTACTCTCTGTCATGTGGAAGGTGTTCCATATCCCTAATCATTTTCGTTGCCCTTCTTTGCACCTTTTCCAATTCTAAGACATCTTTTTTTGAGAGGAGGTTACCAGTATTTAAGATGAGGGAGTACCAGGAATTTTATAGAGGAATTATGATATTTTCTATCCCTTTCGTAGCCATTCCTAACATTCTGTTTAAAAAATTGCCCCCTTTTTTTTTTAATTATTAAACTGCCGATACATAGGGAGTGGATGTTTTCAGAGAACTATCCACCAAGATCTCTTTCTTGAGTGGTAACAGCTAATTTAGACCCATCGTTATGTATGTATAGTTGGGATTATGTTTTCCAATGTGCATTACTTTGCATTTATCAACATTGAATATCTGTCATTTTGTTGCCCAGTTACCCAGTATAGGGGGATACTTTTGTAACTCTTTGCAGACAGCTTTGGACTTTACTATCTTGAGTAATCTTCTATCATCTTCAAACTTTGTCATCTCACTGTTTACCCACTTTCCCAGATCATTTAGGAATATGTTGAACAGCACTGTCCCAGTACAGATCCTTGGGGGACCCTCACTATTTACCTCTAGAGTCCTGCAAATCCGCAGATATCTGTGAATATCTGCATCCGTGGATGCATTGTTTACCATCTTTATGGATCGTGGCTCAGATGCGGAGCCACATTTTTGGATCTGTGCAGAGCTCTATTTACCTCCCCACGTGAAAGCTGGCCATTTATGCCGACCCTGCATTTCTTATCTTTTAACCAGATACTGATTCATGAGAGGACCTTCCCTTGCGTCCCCATCACTGCTTAGTTTGCTCAACAGCCTTTGGTGAGGGACCTTGTCAAAGGCTTTCTGAAAGTCCAAGTACACTATATTGACCAGGTCACCTTTGTCCACATGCTTGTTGGCTTCCTCAAAGAATTCCAATAGGTTGGCGAGGCATGATTTCCCTTTACAAAAGCTGTATTGACTCTTCCCCAACTTATCTGCGTATCTGATAATTTTATTCTTTACAATAGCTTAAGCCTAACTCCAGTACCAGGCAAATTGGCCGACTAGCGTATAATTGTAAAGTAGATTGTGTTTTGTAGAATTGCATGTGTCTCTAAGCTGCAGAATAGCTTGTTTCTTAATCTGTCACCTCAATGAGTAAGAAAAAAAATAAACTCAGTTAAGGACTGCATATCTTCTCTCCATAGGAATGTTATGTAAATTGACCCCTGAAGCCAACAATGACCTTTTCAGTTCCTGACTACATTGCAAGGCACTGGGAGAGGATTCTACTGTCACAGTCTGTAGCTATCAGGGAATTCAAACCAACAGTTAGATAGTCAAGAGCAGATTTTGCTCATCACATTCAACTCTACTGTATTACTATTGCACAAAGAGGTCCAGGGTGATGGTTACACACCCCAGTGTATTAGGATTGCACAAAAAGGTCTAGGTTTGGGGCATGACTCTTCAGATGTTAGCTGTACTGCACTGAAAGGTGTCTGTGCAGCATGCTTCTTAGCAAGGTTTGTGGAGTATGAATAGTTTGCTTTAAGATGGTTTGCTGGAACTTAACTCCAGTCAACATACAAAGAGATAGACATTGTCCCTTATCAGGTACCAATAACCCCCCTACATCCCTACTCCAAGTCCTTCTGGAATAACAGCCCTACCCATAAACACTGTCTAGAAAGAACTTGGACATTTATAATGCCTGTTCTCAATGTCACCTAATCATGACAGAACGTGTTAGGAGAACAATGGACAGGCAGTATGGACTAGGGGTTCAAGGAGGGGAGTGGGAGCGGGAGCCAGAACTCCTGCAGCCTATTCCTGGTTTTACCAATCTTTGGCAAGTCAGCTACCGTCTCTGTGCCTCAGTTTCCTCTTGGAGTGAGGAAACCATTAGACAGTGTCTGTAGAATGCAATGGAACATTTAAAAAAAACAAAACCACACACACACACACACACACACACACACCCAAGTTATTAGATGGTTCGGTTAAGTCACCATACCCTAAATACATCTTCTATATAGATGCTTCAGTACAATCCATCACTGAATCTTTACACAGCCTAGCTACACCAAACCTTAATGCCCATAGAGTTTGATTACTTAAAATCTTAGAGTAACTTTTAGCTGAACCAAAAAAACCCCAAAGCCCGTAGGTTCCAGCAATAAGCAGTATGCGCTCTGCAAGTATGAAACCAACGCACAGATCCCCAGGACATGCAGAGACAAGATTATAGGGCTTTGTGTTTAGGGAAGCATATTTCTGAAACAGACTCCAATAAAGAGGGAGTGTTAAGGTGCTCTTTGCTATTGAAGTTAAATGCTTACATCTCTATGGGAACAGGGAAAGATGGTGTTGCTGTTAAAGCACTGGACCATGACTTGGTAGGTCTGGGGTCATTTCCCAGCACTATCAGACTACCTGTGTGACTTAGGCAAGTCACTTCATCTCTAGGTCTCAGTTCCTCTTCTGTAAAACAGGATGAATAATCCTTCCTTTCTCTGTTGTCTATTTAGACTGCAAACTCTTGGGGGTGGGAACTGTCTTACCATGTGTTTATACAGTGCCTAGCACAATGGAGCGATAACATTGTCTGGGGCTTTTAGATGCCACGATAAAATAAATCATAAATAACTGGGTATTGGCTTGGATGGAAAAAAATATTGAAACCAAAGGGGAAAGGATTAGAAGCCACAAGGAGGGATCCAACCGTAAGCCAAAATTTCTTCCCTGCCAGCAGCTACTGTGCTATACCCAGGTATCCCCACCACCTGAAGCTGATCCAGTGTCCAAGTGACCCCATCACTCTTCTGGCAGCTGCTTTTCCCAACCAAGACAACCAAAATCCCTCATCTGAATACTACTCGGTATACATTGTTCACAGTCAGAAGAAAACCTTAAAATGCACCCAATAAATGATTGGCAACTGATTAGACTTTGCCAACTCTGATCATGCCCAAGGACTGCTCCTTGCTTGTTCAGTGCTGTACCCAAGACTGAGCCGCCTCTCCCTTCTGCCTGGCTTGGGCAACAAACATTCGGTGCGCCTATGGAACAAGATTTCACAGCCCATCTGTAGCCAGAGAGGGATTCTGAAAGCCTGGTAGGCAAAGCCCTTGGAATACCACCTTCCAGAGATCTCAGAGTGCTTACCAGGCATCAGTTATGCTTCACAAGCCACCCTTGAGGAAGGCAAGTATTGGTTATGCCCATTTTACAGTGTGTCAGATGTGTCTACATCAGGCACTTGTACCCCATCAGACAACACTGGCTGGAATGTCTTGATCCTACAATGCGTTTTCAACATCTTACAGCTGGGCCATGCCTTTTGCAAGCATCCTTTGCGACTCCTAGGTGGTCTTCGGCTCACACCTGGTGCAGTCTATGCTGACTGCTTGTGGCCACCCGGGGGAGCATTCTGTCTACACCAATCCAGCTGATGCTCCCATAATGCAGTACCCCAGAGAACCTGCTCCAAGAAGCAGGTCCTATGGGAAAAAAAAGTGTGACAGCCACTCCCAATTTCTTGTGTCTTTCTTTAGCTGCTTCATAAATAGAACAAGGTGAAGCAGCAGAGTTGGAGAAGCTGTGGGAAACCATCTTCACCCAGAATGGGCCAGGTCCCAGAGGGAATCAGTTCTGGGTGCCACATTTCAGGAAAGATGTGGACAAATTGGAGAGAATCCAGAGAAGAGCAACAAAAAATGATTAACAGCCTAGAAAACATGACCTATGAGGGAAGATGGAAAAAAATTGGGTTTGTTTAGTCTGCAGAAGAGAAGACTGAGGGTGGACATGGTAACACTGGTCAGGGATGGTCTAGATAATACTGCCATGAGTACAGGAGACTGGACGAGATGACCGCTCGATGCTATGAAACACATTACCCAATAGCATTTGCAGACACATCTACGGTATTTACATGACCCTTGTTACCATGGAATCGGAGATCCTCACAACCTTCAATATATGTATCCACACAACACCTGCATAAATTAGGCAAATATGATAGTTTTACAGATAAGGAGCTGAGGAACGGAGAGACCAAGTGACTGGTCAGGGAGTCTGTGACAGAGCAGGGAATGAACCCCAGGCTAATCCCCTAACCACTAAGCCATCCTGCCTCTCTTTCACCCACCCTTTGCCTGTTTGGATCAGTGGTTCTCAAAACTTATTTGATCGCACCCCCGTTCTGTGTGTCTGTAGCAGCTTATGCCCCACCAGCACACAAGTACAGAGACCGATTAATTTTTTTAAATTCTCACCAAATATTAAAACAGTAAGGCAGTAATTCAAACAGAGCTAACAACCCATTGTAATAAGAGCAAAAGCAAAACTGCGATTGTGGTCAATGCTCACTATTAAACATGCACACAGTGGCGTAGCAAACAGATTCACGTACAGATGTCAACAACTTTGTAGACCAGAAATCCATCAAAATGCACAGCGCCATTTGAGGAGCTAATATGTCTGGAGGAATCAGCTTTGCTAGTTATTCATTACTGCATACAAGTTCCCCCTCCCCACCCCCCAGCTTCTCATGAATACATTCCACACCCTCCAGAATACATTCCACACCCTCCCAGTGTGAGAACCTCGGGTTTAGATCATAGCTCTTAGGGACATGGCTGGTTTTTTACAATGTACTTCCCTACTAAAGGTGCAGATAGGTACTCTTGAAAATCCCACTAGGTGCCTAACTCTTATTGTCTTCTGTGGAATTTAGGCACTTATGTGCTGTTGAAATCTCACGAAGCATCTTTAGGCACCTAAATACATTTAAAATGATGGCCCCTGGTGACTTGCACAAGATCACACTGAGAGTCTACATGGAGGGGGAAACTGGACCTGGATGTCCCAAGCTAGTACCTTAATCATTAAGTCATCCTACCTACTTTCTGCCTGCCTCTACCCACTCCTATCCTCTCCTGTAAGGAGAGGTGTCTCCGTAAACCGTTCCCAAGAAGAAAGGCAAGCATGTGCCTCCGACTCATTTGTACCTACATATAGTACTGCTGGGTATTTCAGAAACACTCGTGATACATAGATAAATGCAGACAGACTTTTACAGATCACTCATAACAGTTTCATGAGCAATTTGCAGAACTCTGAGGGTTGAATTTTGAACAGACTTCCCTACATCTCACATGGAACCAGCCAAAAGGTTCTTCATGCAATTGCTACCTACATCACAAGGTTACAATAGAGTTATTAAGACCGCAATCTTAAACAAAATCACAACTCGTGAGTCAGCAGCAGGCACAAAGTATATTTAGTGACTAGGCAAGATTTCCTACAGATCTATTTTATTCTATTGTGGCAGTGATTACCTTTTGGAAATAGTATCTTAAGGTGCTTTGAAAGCAGAAAGCCCTCTTAAAAGCTGTCAGTAACACATCCTCAAGTTATGCCTGGGAAGGGAAGTATAAGTTATCCCCATTTTACCAGTGGCAGTTGGAGGCAGAGTGGTGAAGGAACATATCCATGCTCCTGCAGAGAATTAGATTCAGAGTCTAAGGCAGGAATTTAGGTGGTAAAATACACGAACAAGTGCTAAAAGCATAGAGAAACAGGCTTATAGGTGTATTGCTGACATCAGGACAGAAGTATGCAAACATTAAGGGTCTTGTTCATGGAGTTTCTTTTGGAACATGTTTTCCCAGGAAGAGGTAGATAGAGAAATCAGTAGATTTAGCTATGTCTTAGCATTTTATGGCTACCACTCATCACCACAGTTTCAGAGTGCCTTCCATGTAAAATAGTGAAGTCCCTGGTGGAGTTCATGAAGTCTCTGGCACTTGTCTCTTTATGGGGTCAAAATTCTGCTTGGGATAGGGTTTGGGGTTTTTTTTGATTGGTAGAGATAACGGAGTAGAAGGGGATGTCAGTGTTATGAGTGTCATTCTTATGATGGAAGTTAAAGTGATTCCTAAATGTGACAGAGGCCCATTGGTGCCACCCGGCAAAGGGATCACTGCTCCATGTCAGCAACTCCTAACAGGCCTGACAAACTCCTTTATCTATAAAGAATGTCATACGAGATCTTAAATGAAAGCCAGGATTACACTGATCCTCATCATTGCATGATGGATGTACGGATGAGATTTAAGAAATTGTGTCTACGTACTAAACATGTTTTAAAACCAATGTCCCAAGCAGAGCTGACAAACAGATTTCTTCCAGACAGGAGATCATTTTCATTTGACAGAGAGATACAGAACGTAAGCATTATAAAGCAACACAATAGTAGCCAAATCTGCACATGGAGTAAAGAAAAGGATGGGAAGACACTGAAGACTGTCTCAGGCATCGTCCTGCCTCTAGGGTGCGTGCAAACAAAACAAAACAAAAAAAAACCAAAAACACAACCACCAATGACCTTTGGGGAGATAAGTAGCAGGCAAAAAGGACACCATTTTATCCTGCACCTAGGGAGTAATCCAGCAGTGTGATTACATGCATGAAAATGGGAACTCAACCAGGGTTCAATTGAAAGCACTGTCGAGGACATTTGGATAAAGATAGATTTTCTTTAGACAAGGGCTTAGCCTGTTCAAGTTAAGTTTAGACAATAAAATGTGTACAATTCCTTTTGTTTTATATGTAACCTATTGTTCTTATCCTTCCTCACTCTCAATCTTTGTTAAACTTATGATTGTTTCACTATAACTATGCCAGTGTTATTGTGGTATAAAGGCCCTGATCCTGAGTTGTACCAGTAGAACTGTGTATACACTGCTCCTTCAGGGGCAGCTTAGCTGGTAATTTCTGCCAGTGACAGGCGCTGGATACTACAGAGGGAACATTCAAGGAACTCGGGGACTGTTATGTGCCTATAACTAGCCTGAACTGAGAGTGTGAGACCTGGGAGGCCCTGTTTGAGTGGCCAGATGCTGGTTTCAGAGAGCTGAACTACAGCAGACACAAACAAGGCTGCTTTACACAAAGGGCAAGTAGCTGAGAGGTTCCTCAGAGCCCTGGGTACTCCTGGGGAGTATCATACTAACGATTTCAAAAGTTCCAGCATGACAGTCTTCTATTTGGCCCGCACCATTGGGTCACTCTTCTTGCTCCTGTAGCTTGGGTTTTGGCCAGTATAACTTAAAGAACTGGGGCCACTAGTCTCTTGGCTACAGAAATTACGCGGGACATCAACCTAGAAGATCACAATGGTCCCGCTTGGCCGTATATGAATCATGTCCCTCTGAACAGCAATCCTAATTACTTTGGAGTTAGTGCCCTATTCCAGGGCTACCTGCATCAAAACAGTTGGTATGACCAGCAAGTTCTCCATCCAAATTAGAAATTATAACCTCTTGCTTATATAGACCAGTATACTAAAAACAGAAATCAAGATAGGAGACTCCATCTCGCCAGCCACCTTTCCTCAGCATAAGACCAGATTCAAGCACTAAAGCCCATGTAGATGGGAGTACAAAGAATGAGGAGCTCTCAGCTGCTGCTTTTCACCTATGTGCTCATTCTCATCACCGGTATTAAATTTGTTTTCAAAATGATTTGATGGAAGTCAGCTACTGAAGAGCATATTATTCCAGAGGAGTTTTAACCCTCCTTACTGTAACAGTACTGGGTTTTGGCCCGAGGTCAGCAGGAGGCTCTGCTCCTGCAAGATATGTGGAAGTCACTGGAATTATAGTCCACAGAACATAACAGGAGAACTAGAATGGTCTTGTGGAGAAGGCCCTGGACTAGGACTCGAGACACCCAGCTTTGATTCCTGATTTGACCATTGACTTCCTGTGCAACCTTAGGGAAGTCGCTTCATCTGCGTGTCTGTGGATAATACTCCCCCACCTCACAGGAGTGTAGGGAGGATGAGTTTAATAATATTCGTGCAGTGCTCAGATACTATAGTGATAGGACCACATATAGTGTCCCTAGGTCAACGGAGAGCTGGGTAGGCCTGCTCCTGGTTTCCAGCTGTAAATTGAAGACCGCTACTAATCTGTTTAATACTTCATCTAGAGAGAACTACTGTGCCTGCCACAGGAGAGGGCAGACTGTAAGGAGGAAGTCTGAGAACCCCAGAGATGTGCCAGTCACCCGTGGAACAGGTTTCCCCTTTGATCTTGCCAATGCTTCCCTGCCAGTATCATAAGCAAGAAACCTACTACCTCATTAGCTGTTCTAGTGCCGTATTATTCTTCCCTTCACCACCCCCAAACAAGTGCCGTAGCCAATCCCAGACTCAAAAGATAAATAGGTTTCTTACACATATCCGAAAGATCTGTCCCCACCCAGCAATGAGGTCATGTTACGCTGGTCAAGTTATTTATTCTGTTACCTTCCATTATTAGCCAAGGCTCAGTTCAAATCAGTACTTGTGCTTATATAACCTCTTTCGTCAAAGATATCCAAGCTCATTACAAATATTAATTATGCCTCACAACACCCATATGGGCAGGCAAGCATGGTCAGACCTCATCTACCCATCTGCAAAACGAGGCCGAATGGTTAGCCAATGCCCCCAAAGCATTGCAGCGAATCAGCAGCTGGGAAGAGAACCTTGGATTGCCGATTCGCAGTCTGCCTGCTAAGCCATGTTTACCACCTCCAATTAGCAATTCTGTTCAAGAGCTGGAAAGGGGCTTGTCAGATGGAGGTTCCACTTTCAGGTTACATTAAGTGAAGAAAATCTGCATCATGCTAGAAGCCCATGCAGGACCTGGTTTAGAGTCTTCCCACCGACTTCAGTAGGCTCTGGGTCAGGCCCTCACTTTGTACAGTTGAGCCAGAGTTATAGGGGACTGGAAACCCCCACTTAACGTAGACCCACTTTCCAGCCCTGATGCTACTGTAGTACACCTGAGCAGTTTAGAACCTCTCACTAGCCAGTGATGAATACAATGGCATGCCTGGAATGTGGAAGCACTGCATACATGCAAAGCCAGATTTCAACTCCAGCCAGCCTTCCCGGTAAGACTGTCCCCACCCACTTCGGTTTTGTTTGAAGGATATCAACATTAGGAGGGCAGTCTGTCCTACTCAGGTTAAAAGGGGAACTTGGGACAGTCACAGCTCAGCAATGGGATACGCAGCCTTTCGTTTGTAGGTTGTCACGTCAAACCCAGCCCAGCTCTGCTGCGTCCTAGAGCGGTTCTGTTGGCAGGTCTATGGCATGAGAGTTTTGTGTTTTCAATCCGGTCCAGGTGTCCACACCGGAGTCCTCTCTCCCCCCAAGGAGTGGAGTAACTGGCACCCTTGTAAGCTGCAGAGGCCAAGAATGGAATGGGCTGGGATGCGGTGCCATCTTGCCCATGGAAGGGGGTCTTCCCCAAAGAGGGGGGGGGTGCGCGAGACAATCTCTACGCAAAAGCATTAATGGACACAAATCTGACATCAGGAATCATAATACTCAAAAACCAGTGGGAGAACACTAATGCAGGGGTCGGCAACCTTTCAGAAGTGGTGTGCCGAGTCTTCATTTATTCACTTTAATTTAAGGTTTCGCGTGCCGGTAATACATGTTAACGTTTTTTAGAAGGTCTCTCTCTATAAGTCTATATTATATAACTAAACTATTGTTGTATGTAAAGTAAACAAGGTTTTCAAAATGTTTAAGAAGCTTCCTTTAAAATTAAATTAAAATGCTGATCTTACGCTGCCAGCCTGCTCAGCCCGCTTCCAGCCTGGGGTTCTGTTCACCTAGGCCTGCAGTGGGCTGAGCAGGGCGACTCGAGGTCAGGGCAGAGGGCTGGGGGTGTGTGG